>NC_135638.1:43665267-44285159 GCF_053574225.1 Canis aureus | reverse complement strand
GTCTGGTTCCTGCCCCTATGTCCCCCACCCCATCCCCTGCTTCTCAGGGCGCTGTACCTCTCCCCTTTGGGGTTCAGCTCCCATGGCAACCACTGGAGGCCCCATCCAATTGACCTCCTCATCCCTGAGGCCCCAGGGTTGGGGGCATGTGGGTCATCCCCATCACCCTACCATGGAGCGGTGTGTTGTTGGTTGCTGTTGCTCCCCCCGGCTTCAGAAGCCATGTTTTCCCTACACAGAAGCCCCCAGGCCTCCCCTGGGGCCCCTAAGCCCCCTGGCCCAGCAGCCTCACCGGACCTGCTAGCAGGCCCAAAACATAGTGTGGCTGCCGAACGTCCTGTTGACGTCCAGGTCTACCTGCGTGATGTCCCTGGAGGAGACCAGGGCCTCCTCCTTCATTTCCTGTTGGAAAACCGGGTAGCAGGAGCCCACGTCAGGGACACAGACCCCAACCTGTCACGAGCTGCCATGCTGGGCAGGGAGCCCTGGGGCCACCATGGGGGTGGGTCTGCTGAAACCTCCTGCCTTTCCCTGGGAGGCCGAGGATGGCGGGAGTGCCCACCGAGCCCATGGGAACTGTGTGAGGTCCTGTCCAAGCTGTTGTGGGCGAGGAGGTGACTGAGGGTCAGCCTGGGGTGTAGGGGATGTGGGGTCAGCCCAGGTGGGGAGGGGACATGGAGGTGTTGTGCCCAAGATTGCAAATCCGAGAAACCACTGAGGAGCTGACACCGATGCAAACACACGATGGTTGATTTCCAAACTCGAGCTTGCATCCAAGTACACCCGACACAGCGGAGCATGGCTTTGGCCCCCGAAGTGGGTTTTAGCTTAGTTTTAAGGGCTGGACTCGGGGACCTCCAGAAGGGCTGGAGCAATTCCTCAAGTTCTGTTTACATTTTGATATGGGGCCTTCAAGGGCATTGAGTTCTGTTATCATTCTAATATGGGGCTTTCTGGGACTTTAAGCTGTAAGCTGTTTTTTTCTTTTTTTCCTGTAACTGAAATAATGTAAATTTTAGCTCTTATTCACAGGGGCCTGGGATGGCAGTACTTGTGCTAACAGTGAACTTAAAGTGGAACCACCTCAATTTTGTCAGCCTCTACACAGACAAGTTACTGCAGTTTAAAACTCCAAATTTTAGGGGCTGCTCTGGTGGAGACCTGTGCTCTTCCTGCCTGGGAGGGTGTCCTCCCACTCCTGGCCTTTGCTGGCCTGTCCCAGGAACGCAGCCCGGTGACTGCACAGGGGTTTGCAGCTTATGGCCACACAGGGCAGACAGCTGGCCCGAGTCCCGCTGCTCTCAGCCGTGTTCCCGCTCCTGTGCCTGGGAACAGTTGGTGCCACCATCCTTGGGACCCGTGGGGTCCTGAGCCCACCCTGTCGCTCCAGGGACTGTCCCTGACTTCTCCACCTGAACACCTTAAGGCTGGTTTGTCCCCCACTCTAGGAGACTTCTGAAAGTTCACATTTTGTGCTCTGCTGCATATAATATTGTGCGTAGAACCATCAGCTGGCTCCCTGCCCTTGTGGGATCCGGGGATATGTCTCCCCAAGATAAACTGATTGATTTTTTTAAGATTTTATTTTTCTGTAATCTCTACAGCCAACATTGGGCTTGAACATGCTACCCCAAGAACAAGAGTCCCATGTTCTTACGAACCACACCGAGCCAGTTAGGCTCCCTTTGATTGAATGATACATGTTAATTGAAGCAGGGGTGTTGCATGTGTCAGGGCAGAAACTGAGCCCACGCTTTGAGGTGTGGTGGAGTCATTTGGACCTTGATCAATGTTAAAGAAACCATAGCTTCCCTGGGAGCCCAGGGAGCAAGGACCACATATGTGAAAATTTGATAATTTCCTTTTCTGTAGTAGTTATTTTACTGACTATTTATTTAAAGTGCTATTCAATGGTAAATGTCAATCTAGGATTGGGATACAGTGAGAACGTTCTAGGATTTGGAGGTTACTAAAGCTCCCCGTCATGGACTCAATGTTCCAGTTCGATGCAGAGATAGGCAAGGAAGCAAAGTGTTATAAAACATGGGACTGGGGTGCCTGGCTGGCCTGGTTGGGGTATCTTGAACTCAGGGTTATGAGTTTGAACACCGTATTGGGTATAGACAGGACATAAAATTAAAATATTTAACAAATAATAAATGGATGAACAAATAAAGCATGATATCAAAGGTAAGTGCTTGCTTATGTCTCACCTGAGACCTATTCTTGATCACCCCACTTGCACTACATGGCCCAGATGACGTCCTCCACAAGGGACAGTCCCGCCTGAGTGGAAGTGGGCGTCTTTCATTGTAAGACCTGTGGTTCCCCTCGTTCTGCAGGGAGAGAAGAGTCATGAAGGCACGAGTTCGGGGGATCAGCATACACCTAGAAAATGATCATTTCTGAACCCGTTAACCAGAGCTCAGCCTCCTTTTAGGACCGGATATCATAAAGAAGCCTCTTTGCTCATTGGTTTGGATGGAGGGTGGAGGGTAAACTAGAATTAGGAAGAACAAAGGAGGAGGAAATCCAGAAGCTGAAAGAGAGGAGGAAAGATTTCACAATCCGTAGCCTTCACAGGGACCTGGTGTCCTTTCCTAAGAGGGGCCCCCCCATTGAAGTATGCTTCCTTCCCCTTTGCTCTCCTTGTTGGAACCCAGCAGGCACATCTCCATGCCTCCAGCACCTCTGCAGTTGTGATTTATAGCCTCTTCTATGTATCCTATTGGGGAGCACAGCATCGTATATGTAACCATTCGACTGCTGTTTGACAACACTGAGAGATTCCAACTTTTGTTAGTTTCAGGGTGTGTGTGTCTCTATCATATGCAGCTATCACGTGCAGCTATCGGATCCTGTGGCTGGGTCACCCAAACACCGAAATGGTTGGCACAACATCATTTTTGGTGCTGGCGCTGGGCAGCTTGCTGGACTCTCCTGGACGACCTGGGGCTGGCTCGTGCAGTGACTTTCTGCTGGAAGGTCAGCTGAGCTGGAAGGTCTGGCTCGGCCACATTCCCATGTCCAGTAGTGGTTCCCGCTAAGTGCCAGCTGCTTCTCTTCTCCCCGATGCCTCTCCAGCAGGGAGCCGGACCACAGGGCTGCCCTGGGGGGATCTCCAGAGGCGCCGGGTGCCCATTACGGGGAGCCATGGGGCAGCCTGTGTGTGGGAGTAGGGGTGGTGATGGGGCTGGGGTTCCTCGGTCCCCTATGCTGCCTGGCCTTCATGCCGAGCCCCATGCTCACTCAGCCCCTACTCACTAGGGCGAGGAGGGTACCCTCTACACGCTGGTGTGAGAGATCCAGCACCAGAAGGTGTGCACACTGAGTCCACCTGGTGAGGGTGGCCGGGTGCATGAGCTGCAAGTGTGGGACCCAGGAAATTTAACAAAAATCCCCTACCCCTGGACAAGCAGAGCAGGACTGATTCCATTTTGTGCTACACCTGCCACCTCCCCTATGACCCCCACATAACCTGCTTATGTCTTAAGGCGCTCCCCAACCCAGTCAAGCGGTTGGGCACACCCTAATCGGAAAGCGGCTCATAACAATGTAACCCTGCTTTGTGCCCGCCAAAACTGCATGCCGATTCTGACCAAAGTAATAGTCCAGGTCAAGTGGATCCTATAGGGTAAGGTGTAATTCAATCGGCCACCTGCGGGTGGACCGACACGACTGTGCAACTTTCTGTGTATCCCATGGGCCACTGGCCCCTTTAAAGCTGCTGCGCTTCTTAGACTCAGGGTCCAAATCCCTGCTCCACGGCCATGCCGCCTGGCCCCCAGGTCCGGTTCATGCCCCTCACGTCCCCTACCCCATCCCCTGCTTCTCATGGGGGCAGTCCCTCTCCCCTTTGGGGTTCAGCTCCCAGGGCAAGCCCTGGAGGCCCCATCCTAGTTGCCTCCTCATCCCCGAGGCCCCAGGGGTGTGGGCATAGAGGTCATCCCCAACACCCTACCATGGAGCGGTGTGTTGTTGGCTGCTGTTTTGCCCCCTGCCTCAGAATTTTTTCCCTACCCAGAATCCCCTGGTCCTCCCCGGGTCCTGATCCCCCCTGGCCCCTCAACCTCACCCTACCCCGTAGTAGTCCCAAAATTTGATGTGACTGCTGAGCGTCCTGTTGACGTCCAGGTCGACCTGCGTGATATCCCTGGAGCAGACCAGGGCCTCCTCCTTAATTTCCTGTGGGAAAACCGGGGAGGAGGAGCTGTCGTCAGGGACACAGACCCTGACCTGTCACCAGGTGCTCTCCTGGGCAGGGAGCCCTGGGGTCACCATGGGAGTGTGTCCTGCCAAACCCTCCTTCCTTCCCCTGGGAGGCTGTGGATGGCTGGAGTGCCCACTGTGCCCGTGGAACTGTGTGAGGGCCTGTGCCCAGCTGTTGTCAGTGGGGAGGTGACTGAGGGTCAGCCTGAGTGGGAGGGGACAGGAGGTCAGTCCAGGTGGGGAGGGGTTATGGGGGTGTTTTGCCAAAGATCGCGAATCCGAGAAACCACTAAGGTGCTGACACCGATGCAAACACACGAGGGTTGATTTCAAAACTCGAGCGTGGGTCCAGGTATACCCCACACAGTGGAGCAGGGACTTGGACCCCGAGGAGGGTTTTAGCTTAGTTTTAAGGGCTTGTCTTGGGGACCTCCAGAAGGGCTGGAGCAATTCCTCAAGTTCTGTTTACATTTTGATATGGGTCCTTCAAGGGCATTGTGCTCTCTTCTCATTCTAATTGGGGCTTCCAGCCTTTGGCTTAGGCTCAGTTTTTATTCTACCGTGGGGTTTTCTAAGACATTAGCTGTAAACTTTTGTTTTATTCCAGTAACTGAAGTAATGCAAATTTCAGCTCTTCTTAACAGGGGCCTGGGATTGCTGAACCTGTGCTAATACTGAACTTAAAGTAGAATGGCCGTAATGTTCTAGGACTCCACACATCCTGTCCCGTCCTATCTAGCTCATGCCGCTCTCCCTGGAGCTCCTAAGAGAGAAATTGCAAATGACCTCAGCGTGGCAGCATGTGTTGGGGGACAGGACCAGGTATTTGGGATTAGGAAGACCTGGGGCACGGGCGTCCCGGCTGTGCAGCAGGATTCCATGCTGCAGACTCTTTTTTCCCTAAGGCTATCTTGACAACTGACTTTGTACATAGAAAAGTTCTCCTTTGTCTTTAAAAGTTAAGGAGCCAGTTAAGCATTTTTTTCTCTGCCCATCTGATTGCTCAGATTCCAATCTGAGACATATTTCCTGTTAATAAGTATAATTTATTCTCTGTAGTACTTGGTTAAAATATTCTGACACAAGTAATTCAGAGGGATGAGGGTTTCTCATCTCTTTCTTCACAGTTCAGTCACTCATCAGGAAATGCATCTGTATGGATTTGGAAATAATTGAGAGACATTTGTATCAATGGTCCTATTATTTATGTGAAGGATTCTTCCCTGAGATTCTTCCCCTGTTTCAACTGACACTGAAACACTGTGAACTCTTTGGAAGACAAATGTCAAGGAAATAAATGTTATACATTGCTAATTTTAAGTGCACTTGCAATATGGTGTCTATTATAATAGAAGTATTTTTATCTGATTTTTGCTATTTATTATCCTTTCCTGCTTCAGGTTGAGGAGGCATTATACATGTTCATAAGTGTTTTTCTTTCCTTCTGATATAAAATTCTTACTTTGTTCCCATCGAAGGAACTCTTTAAGAATAAGGCAAAAGTTAATTCAACGATTCTTAAAATGTCTTCACACGGGAGCCTGATTCATTTAAGTCAATTTTCAAATTAAATCTTATTTCTTTGAAAGAAAACAAAGTTTTATAAGGAAATTGAGAAGATAGTACAGAGAATTCTCATGCACTTGCACTCAATTTCTCCAATTATTGATATCTTATATCAGTAAGGTACAAATATTAGCTAATGAATCAATATTAAAATTTTTCCAATAACCAAAGACCATACTTTATTCAGATTTCCTTAGTTTTTGCTAAGTCTCCATTCCTCATATTACACTCCATTTGTCCTCATGTTTTCTTAGGCTCCTCTGGATTGTGACAGTCTTTCAGCCTTTCCTTGTTGTTGTTGCACTGGAACACTTTGAGAAGTAGAGTATTTTGTAAAATTTCCCTCAGTTGGGACATGTCTGTTGTTTATCTCATGATTCAACTGTTTTTGTGGATTTTATACAGAGATATACTGCCATTTTTATTATATCATATAAAGGTTAGATACTATCAACATGATTTATCAGTCTTGGTATCGATCTGATCATCTTGCTGAGGTAGTGTTTGTCAGATTTCTCTGTATTAAAGTGATTCTTTTTTATTATTATTACTACTAATATTATTATTATTATATTATCATTATTATTTTAAGTTTTTCATATTATATTTTGTAGAAGGAAGTTACTATGTGTATTCCACACATAAGAGTGGGAAGCATGCTCATGAACTTGACGGTGGAATGTCTGCACAAGTTGTTTGAAAATCTTCGACATGGGAGATTTCTTTTCCCTCTGGGTTTGTTTGTTTCTTTTTCAAAGATGCTATTTATTTATTTGAGAGAGAGAGGAGTGAAAAACATGTGCTAGAGGGGCAGAGGGTGAGGGAGAAGCAGGTTCCCTGCTGAACAGGGAGCCTTCCTTGGACCTGGATCATGATCCGACCCTAAGGCAGAAGCTTAACAGACTGAGCCACCCAGGTGCCACTCTTTCTTTCTTTCTTTTTCTTTCTTTCTTTCTTTCTTTCTTTCTTTCTTTCTTTCTTTCTTTCTTTCTTTCTTTCTTTCTTTCTCTCTTTCTTTTTTTTCTTAATAATAAATTTATTTTTATTGGTGTTCAATTTGCCAACATACAGAATAACACCCAGTGCTCATCCCGTCAAGTGCCCCCCTCAGTGCCCGTCACACATTCACCCCCACCACCGCCCTCCTCCCCTTCCATCACCCCTAGTTCGTTTCCCAGATTTAGGAGTCTTTATGTTCTGTCTCCCTTTCTGATATTTCCCCCACATTTCATCTCCCTTCCCTTATATTCCCTTTCACTATTATCTATATCCCCCAAGTGAATGAGAACATATAATATTTGTTCTTCTCTGATTAACTTACTTCACTCAGCATAATACCTTCCAGTTTCATCCACGTTGAAGCATATGCTGGTTATTTGTCGTTTCTAATGGCTGAGCAAGGCCCACCTTTTCACTCTCTTCATCTTCTGAGTCTCCCATGATATGAATTCTGTTGTTTTAATAAGTGGCTGAGTTTCCAAGTCTGCGTTTGTGGTCCATAACCTTCCTTGTTTTTAAGGCTTCCACTTGGGACTGCATCTCAGTTATAGCATTTTTAACGTTGGCCTGACTAGATTTCAGTTCTTTTATTTCTACAGTAAGGGATTCTCTAGTTTTCTTCTGTGCTCTTTTTCTAGCCCAGATGCTATCTTTATAATCATTGTTTTAAACTGTAGTTAGACATCATATATTTGTATTGATGGACTTCCTGGCTGTGAGTACTACCTCATGTTATTTTATGGAGACGAATTTCTCCATCTCATTATTTTTTCCAGAAAAGAAAGAAGGAAGAAAATGAAAAACCAAGAAAAACAATAACAACTGCCCTCCCAGAAAAACCACCAGATTATTTTTGCCTGGTTGTTAAAAGATTCTAAATCCCAAAATAAGAAACAAAATTAAAGTACCATGAAACTAAAAATAAGAAATATATAAGGTACATACATAAAAATTAAAATAAGGCAATTTATAAAATAGAATCAAAGAAACTAAATGAAAATAAAGCACAAAGTACAAAGGAAGCTAGACCATACTTTCCAGGCAGAGCTGAATCTCTGCAGCCTCTGTGGTCCGACACCTTGGTGGCAGCAAGTGGTCTGTGCGGGGTTGGGGATTGGCCATGGCGCTGATTGTCAGGTGCACATCTGCCTGGGAGATGCACCTGCGGGGTCAGAGGCGGGGTGGGCGTCAGCACTTCTGGCCTCCAGTGAGCAGTGCTGTGCTGCTCCCTGAGACTTGGCGCTGATAGGCGGGATGTGGGTACAGACGCTGGGTCATCTGGCTCTGGGGCTGAGCATTCCGCCCCCCAGTCTGCATGTCCTCCACATAAGATTCCCCAAGCCTCCGGGTCTCTGCCGTTTCGCTCAGAACCCTGCTTTCTCTCTGCCCGCGTCCGAGCTTCTTTTGGTTTTGTTTTTTTAATCTCAGACTGTTGTGCCCAAGATTGCGAATCTGAGAAACCACCGAGAAGCTGATTCCGATGCAAACACACGAGGGACTATTTACAAACTCAATCTTTTGTCCAAGTATACCTGACACAGCGGAGCAGAGAATTGGACCCTGAGGTGGGTTTTTGCTTAGTTTTAAGGGCTGGTCTCGGGGACCTCCAGAAGGGCTGGAGCAATTCCTCAAGTTCTGTTTACATTTTGATATGGGGCCTTCAAGGGCAGTGAGATCTTTTCTAATAGGGGCTTTCTGCCGTTGGCCTGGGCTCAGTTTTTATTCTATTGTGGGGCTTGCTGTGTCCAGACAATGAGCAATCAGGAAGGAAATGACGGACGTGAATCCCTTCTCAGGAGCATCACAGAGAATAAATAATGAGACTGTACCAAAGAAGCACAAGACATGTACA
Organism: Canis aureus; assembly: GCF_053574225.1. Classification (NCBI taxonomy): domain Eukaryota; kingdom Metazoa; phylum Chordata; class Mammalia; order Carnivora; family Canidae; genus Canis; species Canis aureus. The sequence continues at coordinate 44,276,533 of NC_135638.1, read as the reverse complement.
CAGAGTCACACTAGGCTCTGGGAGGCCGTCCTGGACTCATTGGTTTGGAGCCTCATCTTGTGAAAATATCCGCAGTTCCTGAAGCCACCCTCAATTTCAATGTCATTCCTGTCAAGTCATGTTGGCAGATCCTATACATAGGAAAAAAACAAAACAAAACAAAACTTCCATCCGCCCCCACAAATGACCCCGGAGAGCAAATCAGTATTGGAGAAGCAGGACAGAGCGGGACACAGCACTTTCCTATTTCAAACGATGTCACAGGGATCCCTGGGTGACGCAGCAGTTTGGCACCTGCCTTTGGCCCAGGGCGCGAACCTGGAGACCCAGGATCGAATTCCACGTTGGGCTCCCGGTGCATGGAGCTTGCTTCTTCCTCTGCCTGTGTCTCTGCCTCTCTCTCTGACTATCATAAGTAAATTAAAAAATTTAAAAAATATTAAAAAAATAATAAAACAAATGATGTCACAGAGACAAAGGATAACGCAGTTTTGTCTTCGGGACTCCGCCTGGCTCTGTTGGTTAAGCATCCGACTCTTGACCTCACCTCCGGTCCTGATCTCGGGGCCATGAGTTCTAGCCCGGGGATGGTCCATGACGAGGCCTGACGCCTACTTAAACCAGACCCACGAGGGTGGTCCCAGCATAAGCTGAAGGAGCAGAACAGAGAGTCCAGAAGGAAACGTGCTCTGATACAACTGATTTTTTAACTTAATTTAATTTAAACCCAATTATTTTTTTTAATTTTTTTTTATTTATTTATGATAGTCACACACACAGAGAGAGAGAGAGAGAGAGGCAGAGACACAGGCAGAGGGAGAATCAGGCTCCATGCACCGGGAGCCTGACGTGGGATTAGATCCCGGGTCTCCAGGATCGCGCCCTGGGCCAAAGGCAGGCGCCAAACCGCTGCGCCACCCAGGGATCCCTAAACCCAATTAATTAATGTATAGTGTATTATACTTTCAGAGGAAGAATTCAGGGATTCACCAGTTGGAGCTAACAGCAGTCCTCGTGACATCACGTGCTCTCCTTCATGCTGGTCCCCTGTTATCCCCTCCCCCGTCCCCTCCCTTGCAGCGACACTCAGTTTGTTTCCTATATATAAGAGTCTGTATTCCCTGTATCTGTTTTCATCTTATTTGTTTTTCCTTCCCTTCACAGATGTTCATCTGCTTTGCTTCTTTAATTCCACCTATGAATGACACGACACGGACATTCTCTTTTCCGACTGACCTATTTCACTTAAGATGATCCCTCTAGTTCTATCCACGTCATTGCAAATGGCAAGATTTCCTTCTCTTTGATAGCTGAGTACCATTCCTCTCTCTATGACCATCATCTATTTCCCATCCTCTTTATCCATCATCTGGCAGAGGGCACCGAGGCTCCTCCCTCAGTGTGACTACTGTGGACACGGCTGCTGTGGACATTGGGGTGCTGGTGTCCCGAGTCTCACTGCATCTGTATCTTCGGTGTGAGCTCCAGGCCGTAGACTTGCTGGTTGCAGGGCGGCTCTATTTGTAACTTCCTGAGGGGCCTCCACACTGTTTCCAGGGCGGCTGCACCAGCCCGCTGTCCCACCCACAGTGGAAGAGGGTTGAGTGAGTTTTACAGGATGTGGTAAAAGTCTGGTCCACATTTCATTTCGTGTCCTTTGGGCTCCAATTCCTTCTCCTTAAGTATTTTTGAGGAAACCGGGTGTTGGGCTCCTTTTCAGTGAGATGTTTCCGAAGCTAACAGGTCCCAGCTGGAGCCTGGAAGGAGGCAGAGGTGGGCCCGGGGATGGGCACGTGCCTCCTGCACAGCCTCCTGTAGCCTCTGAGCGTCCCGCAGGGGGCGCCCGAGCCCAGGCACTGCACAGGGGGGACGCATGTGCAGTAGGCCTCCTCTGCCTCCAGTAACAGGAGCCAGCCTGTGCTGGGGAGGCCTGAGGAAGACGGGGGGACACATCCACGCTGATGAGCCACAGCCTCCTCAGAGCATGTGGGGAGTCTTCAGGGGGATATTGCTCAGCGTTCACGCTGACAGGAGTCCCAGTCTCCTCAGGACACACGGTGAAGCTTCAGGAAGATGTGGGTCCACATCCATCCTGACAGGAGCCCCTGGACCACTTCAGGACCTCCCGGGAGGCTTCAGGAAATAGTTGGCCCGCACCCACCCTGACAGGAGCTCCTGGCCTGCCTCAGGACCTGTGGGAAGGATTCAGTAAGATGTGGGCCCGCATCCACGCTGACAGGAGCCCCTGGGCCACCTCAGGACATGCGGGGAGGCTTCTGAAACATGTGGCGCCGCGACCACTCTGGCAGGAGCTAACGGGCCCCTCAGGACATAAGTTGAGTCTTCTGGAAGCTGGGGGCTGCATCCACAGTGACAGGAGCCCCGGCCAGCTCAGAACCTGCAGTGACGCTTCGGGAAGACATGGGGCCATGTCCACACAACCGGACGCTGATGTCCTCAGGACCCCCGGTGTAGACTTCGGGAAATATTGGGATGTGTCCATGCAGACAGAAGACCCCAGCCTTGTCAGAGCCTGTGGTGAGGCCTAAGAAAAATGGGGATGCCGAATCCACACTGACAGGAGTCTCTGGCCTCCTCAGGACACACTGTGAACAATTGGGATGATTTGGGGCTATTTCCATTCTGACAGGAGCCCCCAGCCTCCTCAGGTCTTATGGTGAGGCTGAGGAAATTCTGGGGCCACATCAAGACTGAGAGGACCCCCGTCCTCCTCAGGACCTGCACTCTGGCTTCGGGACACATGGGGCTGCGTCTAGGCTGACAGGAACCCACAGCCTCCTCAGGACTTGTGGTGAGTTTTCAGGGGACATGGCACCATGTCCAGGCTGACAGGAGACCCCGGCCTCCTGAGAACCTGCTGTGAGGCTTCCAAAGGATGTGAGGCATACTCCACAGTGACAGGAGACCTCTCGTACTCAGGACCCGCTGACTATGACTCTGGAACTCGTGGAGCCACGTCCGCACTCACAGGAGCCCGGCGTCCTCAGGACCCCCTGGAGGACACTGGAGGCGCCGTTGTGGGCCTCATCCATGTCAGAAGGGACTCCTCAGAACCATAGGGTAAGTGAATGGGTAGAATGAATGGTACCATCAGGGGAGGGGAGGCAGTTTGTGGTTAGGGTTAGGTTACATGTTAGGGGTTAGTTATTACGCTTATGGTTATGGATTAGAGGTTAGGATGAGGGATAAGGGTAAGAGTCAGTGGTTAGGAGTTACAATGGGGGTTTGGGTTAAGGATAGGAGTTAGAGTTAGGGTTAGGGTTTAGACTTTAGGGATTATGGCAGGAGGTTAGGAGTTGGGGTTTGGGTTATGGTTAGAGTTAGTGTTGGGCTAGATTTGCGTTAGGGTTACGGGTTAGGGTGTGAGTTAGGGTTAGTGTTTAGGGTTAGGGGTTAAAGTTAAAGTTAGGGCTAGGTTTAGGGTTAGGGTGAGGGTTAGGTTTAGGATAGGGGTTAGGGCTAGGGTTAGATTTAGTGTTTGTTTAGGGGTTAGGGTTAGGGTCAGGTCAGCGTCAGGGTACGGTTTTAGAAAAGGGTAAGAGAGGGTTAGGCAGTGGGTTAGGGATTAGTTTTAGGGTACAGGTTAGTGTGCAGTTTGGGGTATGAGATACTATTGGTATTATACGGTTAGGGTTAGTGTACAGGTTAAGGTTAGGATTAGGAATTGAGTACATTAAATAAGGTTAGGGTTAGAGGTTAGGGTTAGGGTTAGATTTAAGGTAAGGGTCAGGGTTAAGGGTTTAAAATAGGTTTAAGAGTTAGGGTGAGGGCTGGCAGGAAGGTTCAGTGAATGTGTTTCGGTCTTGGGGTTTGTGTTTGGTTTTTGATTAGTGATAGTTCTTGTTAAGGATTACCTTAACATTATGCTTAAGTGTATGGTTAGGGTTATGTCTGTGTATGGTTAGAGTTTGTGTCTTGGCATGTGCCTGCACTGGGACTCCTAGCATCTTGGGCAGTTTAGTTTTATGCCCTCTATTTAGGTTTTAGGTTCAAAGATAGCCTGACTCCACCAAGTAAGTGGCCTCCCCAGAGAATCAAAATCCAGGCTTCTGCTGGGGTGAGAATAGGCATGGCAGGCTTCTTCTGAGCTGAGCTAAGGAGGGGATTTGTGGCTCTAAAGACTGTTTGGATTTTCAGTTGCCTTTCTGATTTTATCTCTTGTGTGCACATGTTTACTCTATACTACTAATTATTATTTTAAAGTTTTACTTGAATTCCTCTTTGTAAACACAGTATGATATAGTTTCAGGTTTACCACATAGTGATTCAATCCTTGAATACAACGCCTGTTACTGGTCAGAGGTGACCTCCACTATCCCCATCCCCTGATTCCCCATCCCCCCCACCTTCCTCTGGTATTTATTAGTTTATTCTCTGTGACTATGAGTGTGTTTTTTTTGTTTGCTTCTCTCATGCCCCCCTCTGCCCCTTTGCCAGTTTGTTTGGTTTCTTAAAATTCACATGTGAATGCCATTGTATGGTATTTGGTATCTATCTTTCTCTGACTGAGTTCATTTAGCATAAGTCTCTTCCACTTCTCCCACGTCATTGTAAATGGCTTCATTTCATCCCTCCTGATGACCGAGTGATGTCTCAGTGTGTATATTTACCACATCGTCTTGGCCCATTCATCTGTCGATGGACATCTGGGCTGTATACACAGTTTTGCTGTTGTTGATAATGCTTCTACCAACACTGGGCTGCGTGTTCCTCTTTAAATCTACTAAACTACTTTTGTATCCTCGGGGTAAATACCTAGCTGTGCAATTTTGGAATAGTAGGGTAGCTCTATTTTAACTATTTTTTAAAAAAAATTTTTGTGATAGTCACAGAGGGAGAGGCAGAGACACAGGCAGAGGGAGAAGCAGGCTACATGCACTGGGAGCCCGATGTGGGATTCGATCCCGGGTCTCCAGGATCACGCCCTGGGCCAAAGGCAGGCGCCAAACCGCTGCGCACCCAGGGATCCCCTATTTTTAACTTCTCGAGGACCCTCCAGACTGTTTTCCACAGTGGCTGCACCTTTATTTATGTATTCATGAGAGACACAGAGAGTCAGAGTTATAGGCAGAGGGAAAATGAGGCAGCATGGAGGGAGCCTGATGTGGGATGTGATTTCCCCAGGATCATGACATGAGCCAAAGCAGATGCTCAAACACTGAGGCACCCAGGTGCCTTGTTGATTCAATTTATTTGCTAGTTATGGGTGTGTTCATATTTTCTATTTCTTCCTATTTCAGTTTTGCTCATTTGCACATTTCTAGGGATTTGTCATTTCTTCCAGGACTCCCAGTTTGTTAGCATATCATCTTTCATAGTATTCCCTTATAATTGTCTAATTTTGCTGGTGTTGATTGTGATCTCTCTTCTCTCATTTGTGATTTTATTTATTTAGGTCTTTTCTCTTTTCTCGTTGATAAGGCTGGCTAAGGCTTGATCCATTTTATTAATTATTTTGAAGAACCGGCTCTTAGTTTCTTTATTCCATTTTACTGTTTTGTTTTTTCTGCATTCTTTATTTCTTCTCTCATCTTTTTTTTCCCTTCTTCTGTAGGCTTTAGGCTTTGTTTGCTATTCCTTTTCCAGCCTATAGGGCGTAGGGTTAGGTTTTGTATTGGAGACTTCTTGTTTCTTGAGATAGGCCTGTATTGCTATGTACTTCCCTCTTAGGATTGCCTTTGCAACATCCAGAGATTTGGAGAAACGTTTTCTTTTTCATTTGTTTTCAATTTGATCTTTAATTTCCTGGTTGCTCCATTCATTCTCTAGTAGGATGTTCATAATCTCCACGTATTTTTGGTCTGTCCAATTTTTTTTCTTACTGTCGACTTCGAGTTTCATAGAGTCATGGTCCGAAAATGTACAGGGTGTGATATCAACCTTCTTGTACCTGTTGTACCTGTTGAGGGCTGATTTGTGGGCCATGATATGATCTGTTCTGGAGAATGTCCCATGTGCACTTGAAAGTAATGTGCATTCTGCTTTAGGTTAAAATGTTCAGACTATATCTGTTGAGTCCCCGTGGTCCAGTGTGTCAAGGCTATTGTTCCCCTGTTGATTTTCTGCTAGACGATCGGTCCATTGCCATAAGTGAGTGGGTGTTAAAATCCCCTGTCATTGTATTATTATCAGTGAGTTCCTGTACGTTTGTTGTTAATTGCTTTCTATATTTATGTACTTCCATGTTGGCAGCATAAATATTTAGTTGTTTGAACTATTTTTAAAATAAATTTATTTTTTATTGGTGTTCAATTTACCAACAATCAGAATAACACCCAGTGCTCATCCTGACAAGGGACCCCCTCAGTGCCCTTCACCCATTCACCTGCACCCCCTGCCCTCCTCCCCTTCCAGCATCCCTTGTTCCTTTTTCAGAGTTAGGAGTCTTTATCTTCTGTCTCCGTTTCTGATATTTCCCACACGTTTCTTCTCCATTCCCTTATATTCCCATTGACTGTTATTTATATTAACCAATTGAATGAGAACATACGTTTGTCCTTCTCCGATTGACTTACTTCACTCAGCATAATACCCTCCAGTTCCATCCACGTTGAAGCAAATGGTGGGTATTTGTCGTTTCTAATGGCTGAATAATATTCCATTGTATACAAAAACCACATCTTCTTTATCCATTCATCTTTCGATGGACACCATGGCTCCATCCACAGTTTCGGTATTGTGGACATTCTTGCTAAAAACATCGGGGTGCAGGTGTCCCGGCATTTCATAGCATCTGAATATTTGGGGTAAATCCCCAACAGTGCAATTGCTGGGTCATAGGGCAGGTCTATTTTTAACTCTTTGAGGAACCTCCACACAGTTTTCCAGAGTGGCTGCACCAGATCACATTGCCACCAACAGTGTAAGAGGGTTCCCTTTTCTCCGCATCCTCTCCAACATTTGTGGTTTCCTACCTTGTTCATTTTCCCCATGCTCACTGGTGTGAGGTGGTATCTCATTGTGGTTTTGATTTGTATTTCCCTGAGGCAAGTGATGCACAGCATTTTCTCATGTGCATGTTGGCCATGTCTATGTCTTTGTCTGTGAGATTTCCATTCATGTCTTTTGCCCATATCATGATTGGATTGTTTGTTTCTTTGGTGTTGATTTTAAGAAGTTTTTATAGATCTAGGAAACTAGCCCTTTATCTGATACGTCATTTGTAAATATCTTCTCCCATTCTGTAGGTTGTCTTTTAGTTTTGTTGACTATATTTTTGCTGTGCAAAAGCTTCTTATCTTGATGAAGTCACAATAGCTCATTTTTGCTTTTGTTTCTTTTGCCTTTGTGGATGAATCTTGCAAGAATTTACTGAGGCCGAGTTCAAAAAGGGTGTTGCCTGTGTTCTCCTCTAGGGTTTTGATGGACTCTTGTCTCACATTTAGATCTTTCATCCATTTTGAGTTTATCTTTGTGTATGGTGAAAGAGAGTGGTCTAGTTTCATTCTTCTGCATGTGGATGTCCAATTTTCTTACCACCATCTATTGAAGAGATTGTCTTTCTTCCAATGGATAGTCTTTCCTCTTTTATCGAATATTAGTTGACCATAAAGTTCTAGGTCCACTTCTGTGTTCTCTATTCTGTTCCATTGATCTATGAGTCTGTTTTTGTGCCAGTTCCACACTGTCTTGATGACCACAACTTTTAATACATCCTGAAATCTGCCATTGTGATGTCCCCAGATATGGTTTCCTTTTTTAAAATTCCCCTGGCTATTCGGGGTCTTCTCTAATTCCACACAAATCTTGAAATAATTTGTTCTAACTCTCTGAAAACTCCATAGTATTTTGACAGGGATTGCATTAAACGTGTACATTGCCCTGCGTAACATGACATTTTCACAATATTAATTCTGCCAATCCATGAGCATGGTATATATTTCGATCTCTTTGTGTCTTCCTCAATTTCTTTCAGAAGCGTTCTATAGTGTTTAGGGTTGAGATCCTTTACCTCCTTGGTTAGGTTTATTCCTAGGTATCTTATCCTTCTGGGTGCAATTCTAAATGAGATTGACTCCTTAATTTCTCTTTCTTCAGCCTCATTGTTTGTGTATAGAAATGCCATTGATTTCTGGGCATTGGTTGTGTATCCTGCAATGCTACCAAATTGCTGTATGTGTTCTAGCAATCTTGGCGTGGAGGCTTTTGGGTTTTCTAGGTAGAGTATCATGTCATCGGTGAAGAGGGAGAGTTTGACTACTTTTTAGCCAATTTGAATGCCTTTAATGTCTTTTTTTTGTCTGATTGCTGAGGCTAGGACTTCCAGTACTATTTTGAATAGGAGTGGTGAGAGTGGGCATCCCTGTCTTGTTCCTTATCTTAGGGGAAAGGCTCCCAGTGCTTCCCCATTGAGAATGATATTTGTTGTGGGCTTTTCGTAGATGGCTTTTAAGATGTCGAGGAATGTTCCCGCTATCCCTATGCTCTGAAGGGTTTCGATCAGCGATGAATGCTCTATTTTGTCAAATGTATTCTTTGCATCTAATGAGAGGATCATATGCTTCTTGGTTTTTCTCTTGGTGATATGATGAATCACATTGATTGTTTGACTAGTGTTGAACCAGCCTTGTGTCCCTGGGATAAATCCTACTCGTTCATGTGAATAATTTTCTTAATGTACTGTTGGATCCTATTGGCTAGTATCTTGTTGAGAATTTTTGCATCCATGCTCATCAGGGATATTGGTCTGTATTCTCCTTTTTGGTGGGGTCTTTGTCTGGTTTTGGAATTAAGGTGATGCTGGCCTCATGGAACGAATTTGGAAGTACTCCATCTCTTTCTATCTTTCCAAACAGCTTTAGTAGGATAGGTATGGTTTCTTCTTTAAACGTTTGATAGAATTCCCCTGGGAAGCCATCTGGCCCTGGTCTTTTGTGTCTTGGGAGGTTTTGGATGACTGCTTGAATTTCCTCTCTGCTTATTGGCCTGTTCAGGTTTTCTATTTCTTCCTCTTCCAGTTTTGGTAGTTTCTGGCTTTCCAGGAATGCGTCCATTCCTTTCTTCTAGATTGCCTAATTTGTTGGCATATGGCTGTTCATAATATGTTTTTAAAACCATTTGTATTTCCTTGGTGTTGGTAGTGATCTCTCCTTTCTTATTCATGATATTATTAATTTGAATCTTCTCTCTCTTCTGTTTAATAAGGCTGGCTAATGGTTTATGTATCTTATTAATTCGTTCAAAGAACCAACTCCTGGTTTTGTTGATCTGTTCTACAGTTCTTCTGGTCTCGATTTCGTTGAGTTCTGCTCGAATCTTAAATAACTCTCTTCCTCTGCTGGGTGTAGGATCTATCTGCTGTTTTTTTCCCTAGCTAGTTTATGTGTAAGGTTACCTTTGTATTCGAGTTCTTTTCAGTTTTTGAATGGAGGCTTCTATTGTGATGTATTTCCCCCTTAGGACTGCTTGTGCTGCATTCCAAAGATTTTGAACGGTTGTATCTTCATTCTCATTAGTTTCCATGAATCTTTTTTTAATAAATTAAGTTTTTATTTGTGTTCAATTTACCAACATACATAATAACAACTAGTGCTCATCACGTCAAGTGCCCCCCTCAGTGTCGATAACAATTCTCCCCACCACCCGCCCTCCTACCATTCTACCACCCCTAGTTCGTTTCCCAGAGTTAGATGTCTATATGTTCTGGCTCCAATTCTCATGTGGAATCGTTGTTCCTGACCTTACGTGTATCTGGGTTGAATACAGCGATTTCCAAAGACCTTCTTCAATCAGAGTGTAGCTAGGTTCCAACTCGCATGTACGAGTGGGTAGCAGACATCTGCCTCCAATGAATACACACTTCTGAGAGTTGAGCTTATGGCCTTTACCTCCACATCCAGCCTGCTGGTACACTTCGCTTCTAAAAGGCCTAGGCTCGCTGCTTGACGGAAGTGTTGGGAGAGGTAATTGGAATCTCCCTGCACACAACACTAGTGCCTCCAAGTTCAATCCAGCGATTTCCTAGTAATTCCTGTGGTAGACGGGTGCTACATACTAAGTTGCATATGTGAGAAGGTAGTTGAACGCCTTGTCCAAAAGCATCTTACTTCTGAGAGTTGAGCTCACCCTCAGTCCCTCACAGTTCCACATTGCCTGCAGATTGAGTTTCGCATGTCTTCACCAGAGACGTTTGCCAGAGACTTCTGAGTGCAAGTTAACAATGCAGACATGGAAGTTATCTCCAGGTGCAGTAGAGTGGTAATCTTGGAACCTCCTGACTCAGAATACTGCTACCTTCTATCTGCCATAAGAACGCAGCTAGTTGAGAGCTGGCTTCTAGGCATGCTTCTCTCTGAGAGCTGAGGTCAGTGCAGAACCCTCCCGCATCCTGCCTGACTGTAGACGTAGCTGCTAACATCCTTATGTTAGGTGCTGGGAGAGGTTTGGGGAATAGCATGTGTAAGCATTGGGCCTGAACTCACGTGTATCTGAGTTGAATACAGCGTTTTCCAATGGCCTTCTTCAATCAGAGTGTAGCTAGGTTCCAACTCCCATGTCCGAGTGGGTTGCAGACATCTGCCTCCCATGCTTACTTCTGAGGGTTGAGCTTACGGCCTGTACCTCCACATCCCGCTTGCAGATACCCTTCGCTTCTAAAAGGCCTAGACCTGCTGCGTGACGGAAGTGTTGGCAGAGGTAATTGAAGTCTCCAGGCACACAAGACTAGTGCCTCCAAGCTCAATCCAGCGAGTTCCTAGTAATTCCTGTGGTAGACTGGTATACATACTAAGTTCCATATGTGAGAAGGTAGCTGAACGCCTTGTCCAAAAGCATCTTACTTCTGAGAGTTGAGCTCACCCTCAGTCCCTCACAGTTCCACACTGCCTGCAGAGTGAGTTTCGCACGTCTTCACCAGAGTCGTTAGCCAAACGCTTGTGAGACGCAACTTAACAATGCCAACCGGACGGTATCTCCAGGTGCAGTAGAGTGGTAAGCTTGGAACCTCCTACTCACAATACTACACTTTCACACTGCCATAAGAACGCAGCTAGTTGAGAGCTGGCTTCTAGGCATGCTTCTCTGTGAGAGCTGAGTTCAGTGCAGAACACTCCCGCATCCTGCCTGACTGTAGACGTAGCTGATAACATCCATATGTTAGGTGCTGGGAGAGGTTTGGAGAATAGCATGTGTAAGCATTGGGCCTGAACTCACGTGTATCTGAGTTGAATACAGCGTTTTCCAATGGCCTTCTTCAATGAGAGTGTAGCTAGGTTGCAACTCCCATGTCCGAGTGGGTAGCAGAAATCTGCATCCCATGCATACACGCTTCTGAGAGTTGAGCATATGGCCTGTACCTCCACATCGTGCCTGCAGGTATCTTCGCTTCTAAAAGGCCTAGGACTGCTGAGTGACGGAAGTTTTAGGAGAGGTAATTAGAGTCTCCAGGCACACAAGACTAGTGCCTCCAAGCTCAATCCAGCGATTTCCTAGTAATTCCTGATGTAGACTGGTGCTACATACTAAGTTCCATATGTGAGAAGGTAGCTGAACGCCTTGTCCAAAAGCATCTTACTTCTGAGAGTTAAGCTTACCCTCAGTCCCTCACAGTTCCACACTGCCTGCAGAGTGAGTTTCGCACGACTTCACCAGAGACGTTTGCCAAAGGCTTGAGAGACGCAACTTAACAATGCAGACAAAGATGGAATCTCCAGGTGCAATACAGTGGTAATCTTGGAACCTCCTGACTTTGAATACTGCTACCTTATCACTGCCATAAGAACGCTGCTAGGTGAGAGCTGGCTTCTAGGCATGCGTCCCTGTGAGAGCTGAGGTCAGGGCAGAACCCTCCCGCATCCTGCATGAGTGTAGACATAGATGCTAACATCCTTATGTTAGGTGCTGGGAGAGGTTGGGGGAATAGCATGTGTCAGCATTGGGGCTGAACTCACGTGTATCTGAGTTGAATACAGAGTTTTACAACGGCCTTCTTCAATCAGAGTGTAACTAGGTCCAACTCCCATGTACTAGTGGGTTGCAGACATCTGCCTCCCATGCTTAATTCTGAGAGTTGAGATTACGGCCTGTACCTCCACATCCTGCCTGGAGGTACACTTCGCTTCGAAAGGGCCTAAGCCTGCTGCGTGACGGAAGTGTTGGCAGAGGTAATTGGAGTCTCCAGGCACACAAGACTAGTTCCTCCAATCTAATTCCAGCGATTTCCTAGTAATTCCTCTGGTAGACTGGTGCTACATACTAGATTCCATATGTGAGAAGGTAGCTGAACGCCTTGTCCAAAAGCAACTTACTTCTGAGAGTTGAGCTCACCCTCAGTCCCTCACTTTTGCACACTGACTCCAGAGTTAGATTCGGACGTCTTCACCAGAGACGATTGCCAGAGGCTTCTGAGTACAAGTTAACAATGCAGACCTGGAGGGTATCTCCAGGTGCAGTAGAGTGGTAATCTTGGTACCTCCTGACTCAGAATACTGCTACCTTCTCACTGTGATAAGAACGCAACTAGTTGAGAGCTGGCTTCTAGGCCTGCTTCCCTGTGAGAGCTGAGTTCAGGCACCACCCTCCCGCATCCTGCCTGACTGTAGACGTAGCTGCTAACATCCTTATGTTAGGTGCTGGGAGAGGTTGGGGGAATAGCATGTGTCAGCATTGGGACTGAACTCACGTGTATCTGAGTTGAATACAGCGTTTTCCAACGGCCTTCTTCAATCAGAGTGTAGCTTGGTTCCAACTCCCATGTACAAGTGTGTTGCAGACATCTGCCTCTCATGCTTACTTCTGAGGGTTGAGCTTACGGCCTGTACCTCCACATCCTGCTTGCAGATACAATTCGCTTCTAAAAGGCCTAGAACTGCTGCGTTACGGAAGTGTTGGGAGAGGTAATTGTAGTCTCCAGGCACACAAGACTAGTGCCACCAAGCTCAATCCAGCTATTTCCTATAATTCCTGTGGTAGACTGGTGCTACATACTAAGTTCCAAATGTGAGAAGGTAGCTGAACGCCTTGTCCTAAAGCATCTTACTTCTGAGAGTTGAGCTCACCCTCAGTCCCTCACAGTTCCACACTGCCTGCAGAGTGAGTTTCGCACGTCTTCACCAGAGACGTTTGCCAAAGGCTTGTGAGACAAAACTTAACAATGCAGACCAGTCCGGTATCTCCAGGTGCAGTAGAGTGGTAATCTTGGAACCTCCTGACTCAGAATACTGCTACTTTCTCACTGCCATAAGAACGTAGCTAGGTGAGAGCTGGCTTCTAGGCATGCTTCCCTGTGAGAGCTGAGGTCAGGGCAGAACCCTCCCGCATCCTGCCTGAGTGTAGACATAGTTGCTAACATCCTTATGTTAGGTGCTGGGAGAGGTTGGGGAATAGCATGTGTCAGCTTTGGGCCTGAATTCACGTGTTTCTGAGTTGAATACAGCGTTTTCCAATGGCCTTCTTCAATCAGAGTGTAGCTAGGTTCCAACTCCCATGTCCGAGTGGGTACCAGACATCTGCCTCCCATGCATACACACTTCTGAGAGTTGAGCTTATGGCCTACCTCCACATCCTCCCTGCTGGTACCTTTCGCTTCGAAAAGGCTTAAGCCTGCTGCGTGACGGAAGTGTTGGGAGAGGTAATTGGAGTCTCCAGGCACACAAGACTAGTGCTCCAATCTAAATCCAGCGATTTCCTAGTAATTCTTGTGGTAGACTGGTGCTACATACTAAGTTCCATATGTGAGAAGGTAGCTGAACGCATTGTCCAAAAGCATCTTACTTCTGAGAGTTGAGCTCACCATCAGTCCCTCACAGTTCCACACTGCCTGCAGAGTGAGTTTCGCACGTCTTCACCAGAGATGTTTTCCAAAAGATTGTGAGACATGGGATCCCTGGGTGGCGCAGCGGTTTGGCGCCTGCCTTTGGCCCAGTGCGCGATCCTGGAGACCCGGGATCGAATCCCACATCAGGCTCCCGGTGCATGGAGCCTGCTTCTCCCTCTGCCTATGTCTCTGTGCCTCTCTCTCTCTCTCTCTCTCTCTCTCTCTCTCTGTGACTATCATAAATAATAAATAAAAAAATTTAAAAAAAAATCAAAAACAAAAGTTGTGAGACGCAACTTAACAATGCAGACAAGGACGGTATCTCTAGGTGCAGAAGTGTGGTAATCTTGGAACCTCCTGACTCAGAATACTGCTACGTTCTCACTGCCATTGGAACGCAGCTAGATGAGAGCTGGCTTCTAGGCATGCTTCCCTGTGAGAGCTGAGGTCAGGGCAGAACGCTCCCGCATCCTGCCTGAGTGTAGACATAGCTGCTAACATCCTTATGTTAGGTGCTGGGAGACGTTGGGGGAATAGCATGTGTCAGCATTGGGCCTGAACTCACGTGTATCTGAGTTGAATACAGCGTTTTCCAATGGCCTTCTTCAATCAGGGTGTAGCTAGTTTCCAATTCCCATGTACTAGTGGGTTGCAGACATATGCCTCCCATGCTTATTTCTGAGAGTTGAGATTACGGCCTGTACATCCACATCCTCCCTGCAGGTACCCTCCGCTTCGAAAAGGCCTAAGCCTGCTGCGTGACGGAAGTGTTGGGAGAGGTAATTGGAGTCTCTAGGCATACAAGACTAGTGCCCCCAAGCTCAATCCAGCGATTTCGTAGTAATTCCTGTGGTTGACTGGTGCTACATACTAAGTTCCATATGTGAGAAGGTAGCTGAACGCCTTGTCCAAAAGCATCTTACTTCTGAGAGTTGAGCTCACCGTCAGTTCCTCACAGTTCCACACTGCCTGCAGAGTGAGTTTCGCACGTCTTAACCAGAGACGTTTGCCAAAGGCTTGTGAGACACAACTTTACAATGCAGACTTAGACGGTATCTCCAGGTGCAGTAGAGTGGTAATCTTGGAACCTACTGACTCAGAATATTGCTACCTTCTCACTGCCATGAGAACGCAGCTAGTTGAGAGCAGGCTTCTAGGCATGCTTCCCTGTGAGAGGTGAGGTCATGGCAGAACCCTCCAGCATCCTGCCTGCTTGTAGACATATTTGCTAACATCCTTATGTTAGGTGCTGGGAGAGGTTGGGGGAATAGCATTTGCAGCATTGGGCCTGAACTCACGTGTAGCTGAGTTGATAACATCGTTTTCCAATGGCCTTCTTCTTCAATTTTTTTTTCAATTTTTATTTATTTGTGATAGAGAGAGAGAGAGAGAATGAGGCAGAGAAACAGGCAGAGGGAGAAGCACGCTCCATGCACCGGGAGCCCGACGTGGGATTCGATCCCGGGTCTCCAGGATCGTGCCCTGGGCCAAAGGCAGGCGCCAAACCGCTGCGTCACCCAGGGATCCCCCAATGGCCTTCTTCAATCCGAGTGTAGCTAGGTTCCAACTCCCATGTCCGAGCGGGTAGCAGACATCCTCCTCCCATGCATACACACTTCTGAGAGTTGAGCTTATGGCCTGTACCTCCACATCCAGCCGGCTGGTACCCTTGGCTTCTAAAAGGCCTAGGCTCGCTGTTTTACGGAAGTGCTGGACGAGGTAATTGGAATCGCCCGGCACACAAGACGAGTGCCTCCAAGCTCAATTCACGATTTCCCAGTAATTCTTGTGATAGACAGGTGCTACATACTAAGTCCATATGTGAGAATGTAGTTGAACGCCTTATCCAAAAGCATCTTACTTCTGAGAGTTGAGCTCAGCCTCAGTCCCTCACAGTTCCACACTGCCTGCAGAGTGAGTTTCACACGTCTTCACCAGAGACGATTGCCAGAGGCTTCTGAGTACAAGTTAACAATGCAGACCTGGAGGGTATCTCCAGGTGCAGTAGAGTGGTAATCTTGGAACCTCCTGACTCAGAGTACTGCTACCTTCTCACTGCCATAGGAATGCAGCTAGTTGACAGCTGACTTCAAGACATGCTTCCCTGTGAGAGCTGAGGACAGGGCAGAACCCTCCCGCATGCTGCCTGACTGTAGGAGTAGCTGCTAACATCCTTATGTTAGTGGCTGGGAGAGGTTGCGGGAAAAGCATGTGTGAGCACTGGGCCTGAACTCCCGTGTATCTGAGTTGAATACAGCGATTTCCAACGGCTTTCCCTAACCACAGTGTAGCTAGGTTCCAAATCCCATGTACGAGCGGGTAGCAGACATCTGCCTCCCATGCATACACACTTCTGAGAGTTGAGCTTATGGCCTGTACCTCCACAGCCAGCCTGCTGGTACCCTTGGCTTCTAAAAGGCCTAGGCTCGGTGTTTGACGGAAGTGCTGGGAGAGGTAATTGGAATCACCCGGCACACAAGACTAGTGTCTCTAAGATCAGTTCAGCGATTTCCTAGTATTTCCTGTGGTAGACTGGTGCTACATACTAAGTTCCATACATGAGAGGGTAGCTGAACGCCTTGTCCAAAACCATCTTACTTCTGAGAGTTGAGCTCAGCCTCAGTCCCTCACAGTTCCACACTGCCGGCAGAGTGAGTTTCGCAGGTCTTCAGCAGAGACGTTTGCCAGAGGCTTCTGAGACGCAGGGTAACAATGCAGACCTGGAGGGTATCCCCAGGTGCAGTCGACTGGTAATCTTGGAACCTCCTGACTCAGAATACTGCTACCTTCTCACTGCCATAGGAATGCAGCTAGTTGACAGCTGGCTTCAAGACATGCTTCTCTGTGAGAGCTGAGGACAGGGCAGAACCCTCCCGCATGCTGCCTGACTGTAGGAGTAGCTGCTAACATCCTTATGTTAGTGGCTGGGAGAGGTTGCGGGAAAAGCATGTGTGAGCACTGGGCCTGAACTCCCGTGTATCTGAGTTGAATACAGCGATTTCCAACGGCTTTCCTCAACCAGAGTGTAGCTAGGTTCCAACCCATTTACGAGCGGGTAGCAGACATCTGCCTCCCATGCATACACACTTCTGAGAGTTGAGCTTATGGCCTGTACCTCCACATCCAGGCTGCTGGTACCCTTGGCTTCTAAAAGGCCTAGGCTCACTTTTTGACGGAAGTGTTGGGAGAGGTAATTGGAATCTCCCGGCACACAAGACGAGTGCCT
Organism: Canis aureus; assembly: GCF_053574225.1. Lineage (NCBI taxonomy): Eukaryota > Metazoa > Chordata > Mammalia > Carnivora > Canidae > Canis > Canis aureus. Next base: position 44,259,533 of record NC_135638.1, on the reverse strand, counting down.
CCAAGCTCAATTCACGATTTCCCAGTAATTCTTGTGGTAGACAGGTGCTACATACTAATTTCCATATGTGAGATGGTAGCTGAACGCCTTGTCCAAAAGCATCTTACTTCTTTTTTTTTTTTTTAAATTTTTATTTATTTATGATAGTTACAGAGAGAGAGAGAGAGGCAGAGACACAGGCAGAGGGAGAAGCAGGCTCCATGCACCGGGAGCCCGATGTGGGATTCGATCCCGGGTCTCCAGGATCGCGCCCTGGGCCAAAGGCAGGCGCCAAACCGCTGCGCCACCCAGGGATCCCAAGCATCTTACTTCTGAGAGTTGAGCCCACCCTCAGTCCCTCACAGTTCCACACTGCCTGCAGAGTGAGTTGCACACGTCTTCACCAGAGACGATTGCCAGAGGCTTCTGAGAATAAGTTAACAATGCAGACCTGGAGGGTATCTCCAGGTGCTTAGAGTGGTAATCTTGGAACCTCCTGACTCAGAGTACTGCTACATTCTCACTGCCATAGGAATGCAGCTAGTTGACAGCTGGCTTCAAGACATGCTACCCTGTGAGAGCTGAGGACAGGGCAGAACCCTCCCGCATCCTGCCTGACTGTAGGAGTACCTGCTAACATCCTTATGTTAGTGGGTGGGAGAGGTTGCGGGAAAAGCATGTGTGAGCACTGGGCCTGAACTCCTGTTATCTGAGTTGAATACAGCGATTTCCAAAGGGCTTCTTCAATCACAGTGTAGCTAGGTTCCAACTCCCATGTCCGAGTGGGTAGCAGACATCTGCCTCCCATGCATACACACTTCTGAGAGTTGAGCTTATGGCCTGTACCTCCACATCCAGCCTGCTGGTACCCTTGGCTTCTAAAAGGCCTAGGCTCGCTGTTTGACGGAAGTGCTGGGAGAGGTAATTGGAATCACCCGGCACACAAGACTAGTGCCTCGAAGCTCAGTTCAGCGATTTCCTAGTAATTCCTGTGGTAGACTGGTGCTACATACTAAGTTACATACGTGAGAGGGTAGCTGAACGCCTTGTCCAAAACCATCTTACATCTGAGAGTTGAGCTCAGCCTCAGTCCCTCACAGTTCCACAGTGCCTGCAGAGTGAGTTTCGCAGGTCTTCAGCAGAGACGTTTGCCAGATGCTTCTGAGACGCAGGGTAACAATGCAGACCTGGAGGGTATCCCCAGGTGCAGTCGACTGGTAATCTTGGAACCTCCTGACTCAGAATACTGCTACCTTCTCACTGCCATAGGAATGCAGCTAGTTGACAGCTAGCTGGCTTCAAGACATGCTTCCCTGAGAGAGCTGAGGACAGGGCAGAACCCTCCCGCATGCTGCCTGACTGTAGGAGTAGCTGCTAACATCCTAATGTTAGTGGCTGAGAGATTGCGGGAAAAGCATGTGTGAGCACTAGGCCTGAACTCCCGTGTATCTGAGTTGAATACAGCGATTTCCAACGGCTTTCCTCAACCAGAGTGTAGCTAGGTCCAAACCCATTTACGAGCGGGTAGCAGACATCTGCCTCCCATGCATACACACTTCTGAGAGTTGAGCTTATGGCCTGTACCTCCACATCCAGCCTGCTGGTACCCTTGGCTTCTAAAAGGCCTAGGCTCGCTGTTTGACGGAAGTGCTGGGAGAGGTAATTGGAATCTCCCGGCACACAAGACGAGTGCCTCCAAGATCAATTCACGATTTCCCAGTAATTCTTGTGGTAGACAGGTGCTACATACTAAGTTCCATATGTGAGATGGTAGCTGAACGCCTTGTCCAAAAGCATCTTACTTCTGAGAGTTGAGCCCACCCTCAGTCCCTCACAGTTCCACACTGCCTGCAGAGTGAGTTTCACACGTCTTCACCAGAGACGATTGCCAGAGGCTTCTGAGTACAAGTTAACAATGCAGACCTGGAGGGTATCTCCAGGTGCAGTAGAGTGGTAATCTTGGAACCTCCTGACTCAGAGTACTGCTACCTTCTCACTGCCATAGGAATGCAGCTAGTTGACAGCTGGCTTCAAGACATGCTTCCCTGTGAGAGCTGAGGACAGGGCAGAACCCTCCCGCATGCTGCCTGACTGTAGGAGTAGCTGCTAACATCCTAATGTTAGTGGCTGGGATAGGTTGCGGGAAAAGCATGTGTGAGCACTGGGCCTGAACTCCCGTGTATCTGAGTTGAATACAGCGATTTCCAATGGCCTTCTTCAATCACAGTGTAGCTTGGTTCCAACTCCCATGTCCGAGTGGGTAGGAGACATCTGCCTCGCATGCATACACACTTCTGAGAGTTGAGCTTATGGCCTGTACCTCCACATCCAGCCTGCTGGTACCCTTGGCTTCTAAAAGGCCTAGGCTCGCTGTTTGACGGAAGTGCTGGGAGAGGTAATTTGAATCACCCGGCACAAAAGACTAGTGCCTCCAAGCTCAGTTCAGCGATTTCCTAGTAATTCCTGTGGTAGACTGGTGCTACATACTAAGTTCCATACGAGAGGGTAGATGAACGCCTTGTCGAAAACCATCTTACTTCTGAGAGTTGAGCTCAGCCTCAGTCCCTCACAGTTCGACACTGCCTGCAGAGTGAGTTTCGCAGGTCTTCAGCAGAGACGATTGCCAGAGGCTTCTGAGTACAAGTTAACAATGCAGACCTGGAGGGTATCTCCAGGTGCAGTAGAGTGGTAATCTTGGAACCTCCTGACTCAGAGTACTGCTACCTTCTCACTGCCATAGGAATGCAGCTAGTTGACAGCTGGCTTCAAGACATGCTTCCCTGTGAGAGCTGAGGACAGGGCAGAACCCTCCCGCATGCTGCCTGACTGTAGGAGTAGCTGCTAACATCCTAATGTTAGTGGCTGGCATAGGTTGCGGGAAAAGCATGTGTGAGCACTGGGCCTGAACTCCCGTGTATCTGAGTTGAATACAGCGATTTCCAATGGCCTTCTTCAATCACAGTGTAGCTTGGTTCCAACACCCATGTCCGAGTGGGTAGCAGACATCTGCCTCCCATGCATACACACTTCTGAGAGTTGAGCTTATGGCCTGTACCTCCACATCCAGCCTGCTGGTACCCTTGGCTTCTAAAAGGCCTAGGCTCGCTGTTTGACGGAAGTGCTGGGAGAGGTAATTTGAATCACCCGGCACAAAAGACTAGTGCCTCCAAGCTCAGTTCAGCGATTTCCTAGTAATTCCTGTGGTAGACTGGTGCTACATACTAAGTTCCATACGAGAGGGTAGATGAACGCCTTGTCGAAAACCATCTTACTTCTGAGAGTTGAGCTCAGCCTCAGTCCCTCACAGTTCGACACTGCCTGCAGAGTGAGTTTCGCAGGTCTTCAGCAGAGACGATTGCCAGAGGCTTCTGAGTACAAGTTAACAATGCAGACCTGGAGGGTATCTCCAGGTGCAGTAGAGTGGTAATCTTGGAACCTCCTGACTCAGAGTACTGCTACCTTCTCACTGCCATAGGAATGCAGCTAGTTGACAGCTGGCTTCAAGACATGCTTCCCTGTGAGAGCTGGGGACAGGGCAGAACCCTCCCGCATCCTGCCTGACTGTAGGAATAGCCGCTAACATCCTAATGTTAGTGGCTGGGAGAGGTTGCGGGAAAAGCATGTGTGAGCACTGGGCCTGAACTCCCGTGTATCTGAGTTGAATACAGCGATTTCCAATGGCCTTCTTCAATCACAGTGTAGCTAGGTTCCAACTCCCATGTCCGAGTGGGTAGCAGACATCTGCCTCCCATGCATACACACTTCTGAGAGTTGAGCTTATGGCCTGTACCTCCACAGCCAGCCTGCTGGTACCCTTGGCTTCTAAAAGGCCTAGGCTCGCTGTTTGACGGAAGTGCTGGGAGAGGTAATTGGAATCACCCGGCACACAAGACTAGTGCCTCCAAGCTCAGTTCAGCGATTTCCTAGTAATTCCTGTGGTAGACTGGTGCTACATACTAAGTTCCATACGTGAAAGGGTAGCTGAACGCCTTGTCCAAAACCATCTTACTTCTGTGAGTTGAGCTCAGCCTCAGTCCCTCACAGTTCGACACTGCCTGCAGAGTGAGTTTCGCAGGTCTTCAGCAGAGACGTTTGCCAGAGGCTTCTGAGACGCAGGGTAACAATGCAGACCTGGAGGGTATCCCCAGGTGCAGTCGACTGGTAATCTTGGAACCTCCTGACTCAGAATACTGCTACCTTCTCACTGCCATAGGAATGCAGCTAGTTGACAGCTGGCTTCAAGACATGCTTCCCTGTGAGAGCTGAGGACAGGGCAGAACCCTCCCGAATGCTGCCTGACTGAAGGAGTAGCTGCTAACATCCTTATGTTAGTGGCTGGGAGAGGTTGCGGGAAAAGCATGTGTGAGCACTGGGCCTGAACTCCCGTGTATCTGAGTTGAATACAGCGATTTCCAACGGCTTTCCTCAACCAGAGTGTAGCTAGGTTCCAAATCCCATGTACGAGCGGGTAGCAGACATCTGCCTCCCATGCATACACACTTCTGAGAGTTGAGCTTATGGCCTGTACCTCCACACCCAGCCTGCTGGTACCCTTGGCTTCTAAAAGGCCTAGGCTCGCTGTTTGACGGAAGTGCTGGGAGAGGTAATTGGAATCTCACGGCACACAAGACGAGTGCCTCCAAGCTCAATTCACGATTTCCCAGTAATTCTTGTGGTAGACAGGTGATACATACTAAGTTCCATATGTGAGAAGGTAGCTGAACGCCTTGTACAAAAGCATCTTACTTCTGAGAGTTGAGCACACCCTCAGTCCCTCACACTTCCACACTGCCTGCAGAGTGAGTTTCACACGTCTTCACCAGAGACGATTGCCAGAGGCTTCTGAGTACAAGTTAACAATGCAGACCTGGAGGGTGTCTCCAGGTGCAGTAGAGTGGTAATCTTGGAACCTCCTGACTCAGAGTACTGCTACCTTCTCACTGCCATAGGAATGCAGCTAGTTGACAGCTGGCTTCAAGACATGCTTCCCTGTGAGAGCTGAGGACAGGGCAGAACCCTCCCGCATCCTGCCTGAGTGTAGGAGTAGCTGCTAACATCCTAATGTTAGTGGCTGGGAGAGGTTGCGGGAAAAGCATGTGTGAGCACTGGGCCTGAACTCCCGTGTATCTGAGTTGAATACAGCGATTTCCAACGGCTTTCCTCAACCAGAGTGTAGCTAGGTTCCAAATCTCATGTACGAGCGGGTAGCAGACATCTGCCTCCCATGCATACACACTTCTGAGAGTTCAGCTTATGGCCTGTACCTCCACATCCAGCCTGCTGGTACCCTTGGCTTCTAAAAGGCCTAGGCTCGCTGTTTGACGGAAGTGCTGGGAGAGGTAATTGGAATCACCCGGCACACAAGGCTAGTGCCTCCAAGCTCAGTTCAGCGATTTCCTAGTAATTCCTGTGGTAGACTGGTGCTGCATACTAAGTTCCATACGTGAGAGGTAGCTGAACGCCTTGTCCAAAACCATCTTACCTCTGAGAGTTGAGCTCACCCTCAGTCCCTCACAGTTCCACACTGCCTGCAGAGTGAGTTTCGCAGGTCTTCAGCAGAGACGTTTGCCAGAGGCTTCTGAGACGCAGGGTAACAATGCAGACCTGGAGGGTATCCCCAGGTGCAGTCGACTGGTAATCTTGGAACCTCCTGACTCAGAATACTGCTACCTTCTCACTGCCATAGGAATGCAGCTAGTTGACAGCTAGCTGGCTTCAAGACATGCTTCCCTGTGAGAGCTGAGGACAGGGCAGAACCCTCCCGCATGCTGCCTGACTGTAGTAGTAGCTGCTAACATCCTTATGTTAGTGGCTGGGAGAGGTTGCGGGAAAAGCATGTGTGAGCACTGGGCCTGAACTCCCGTGTATCTGAGTTGAATACAGCGATTTCCAATGGCCTTCTTCAATCACAGGGTAGCTAGGTTCCAACTCCCATGTCCGAGTGGGTAGCAGACATCTGCCTCCCATGCATACACACTTCTGAGAGTTGAGCTTATGGTCTGTACCTCCACATCCAGCCTGCTGGTACCCTTGGCTTCTAAAAGCCCTAGGCTCGCTGTTTGACGGAATTGCTGGGAGAGGTAATTGGAATCACCCGGCACAGAAGACTAGTGCCTCCAAGCTCAGTTCAGTGATTTCCTAGTAATTCCTGTGGTAGACTGGTGCTACATACTAAGTTCCATACGTGAGAGGGTAGCTGAACGCCTTGTCCAAAACCATCTTACTTCTGAGAGTTGAGCTCACCCTCAGTCCCTCACAGTTCCACAGTGCCTGCAGAGTGAGTTTCGCAGGTCTTCAGCAGAGACGTTTGCCAGAGGCTTCTGAGACGCAGGGTAACAATGCAGACCTGGAGGGTATCCTCAGGTGCAGTCGACTGGTAATCTTGGAACCTCCTGACTCAGAATACTGCTACCTTCTCACTGCCATAGGAATGCAGCTAGTTGACAGCTGGCTTCAAGACATGCTTCCCTGAGAGAGCTGAGGACAGGGCAGAACACTCCCGCATTCTGCCTGACTGTAGGAGTAGCTGCTAACATCCTTATGTTAGTGGCAGGGAGAGGTTGCGGGAAAAGCATGTGTGAGCACTAGGCCTGAACTCCCGTGTATCTGAGTTGAATACAGCGATTTCCAACGGCTTTCCTCAACCAGAGTGTAGCTAGGTTCCAAATCCCATGTACGAGCGGGTAGCAGACATCTGCCTCCCATGCATACACACTTCTGAGAGTTGAGCTTATGGCCTGTACCTCCACAGCCAGCCTGCTGGTACCCTTGGCTTCTAAAAGGCCTAGGCTCGCTGTTTGACGGAAGTGCTGGGAGAGGTAATTGGAATCTCCCGGCACACAAGACGAGTGCCTCCAATCTCAATTCACGATTTCCCAGTAATTCTTGTGGTAGACAGGTGCTACATACTAAGTTCCATATGTGAGAAGGTAGCTGAACGCCTTGTCCAAAAGCATCTTACTTCTGAGAGTTGAGCACACCCTCAGTCCCTCACACTTCCACACTGCCTGCAGAGTGAGTTTCACACGTCTTCACCAGAGACGATTGCCAGAGGCTTCTGAGTACAAGTTAACAATGCAGACCTGGAGGGTATCTCCAGGTGCAGTAGAGTGGTAATCTTGGAACCTCATGACTCAGAGTACTGCTACATTCTCACTGCCATAGGAATGCAGCTATTTGACAGCTGGCTTCAAGACATGCTTCCCTGTGAGAGCTGAGGACAGGGCAGAACACTCCCGCACCCTGCCTGACTGTAGGAGTAGCTGCTAACATCCTAATGTTAGTGGCTGGGAGAGGTTGCGGGTAAAGCATGTGTGAGCACTGGGCCTGAACTCCCGTGTATCTGAGTTGAATACAGCGATTTCCAATGGCCTTCTTCAATCACAGTGTAGCTAGGTTCCAACTCCCAAGTCCGAGTGGGTAGCAGACATCTGCCTCCCATGCATACACACTTCTGAGAGTTGAGCTTATGGCCTGTACCTCCACATCCAGCCTGCTGGTATACTTGGCTTCTAAAAGCCCTAGGCTCGCTGTTTGACGGAATTGCTGGGAGAGGTAATTGGAATCACCCGGCACAGAAGACTAGTGCCCCCAAGCTCAGTTCAGTGATTTCCTAGTAATTCCTGTGGTAGACTGGTGCTACATACTAAGTTCCATACGTGAGAGGGTAGCTGAACGCCTTGTCCAAAACCATCTTACTTCTGAGAGTTGAGCTCACCCTCAGTCCCTCACAGTTCCACAGTGCCTGCAGAGTGAGTTTCGCAGGTCTTCAGCAGAGACGTTTGCCAGAGGCTTCTGAGACGCAGGGTAACAATGCAGACCTGGAGGGTATCCTCAGGTGCAGTCGACTGGTAATCTTGGAACCTCCTGACTCAGAATACTGCTACCTTCTCACTGCCATAGGAATGCAGCTAGTTGACAGCTGGCTTCAAGACATGCTTCCCTGAGAGAGCTGAGGACAGGGCAGAACACTCCCGCATGCTGCCTGACTGTAGGAGTAGCTGCTAACATCCTTATGTTAGTGGCAGGGAGAGGTTGCGGGAAAAGCATGTGTGAGCACTAGGCCTGAACTCCCGTGTATCTGAGTTGAATACAGCGATTTCCAACGCTTTCCTCAACCAGAGTGTAGCTAGGTTCCAAATCCCATGTACGAGCGGGTAGCAGACATCTGCCTCCCATGCATACACACTTCTGAGAGTTGAGCTTATGGCCTGTACCTCCACAGCCAGCCTGCTGGTACCCTTGGCTTCTAAAAGGCCTAGGCTCGCTGTTTGACGGAAGTGCTGGGAGAGGTAATTGGAATCTCCCGGCACACAAGACGAGTGCCTCCAAGCTCAATTCACGATTTCCCAGTAATTCTTGTGGTAGACAGGTGCTACATACTAAGTTCCATATGTGAGAAGGTAGCTGAACGCCTTGTCCAAAAGCATCTTACTTCTGAGAGTTGAGCACACCCTCAGTCCCTCACACTTCAACACTGCCTGCAGAGTGAGTTTCACACGTCTTCACCAGAGACGATTGCCATAGGCTTCTGAGTACAAGTTAAAAACGCAGACCTGGAGGGTATCTCCAGGTGCAGTAGAGTGGTAATCTTGGAACCTCCTGACTCAGAGTACTGCTACCTTCTCACTGCCATAGGAATGCAGCTAGTTGACAGCTGGCTTCAAGACATGCTTCCCTGTGAGAGCTGAGGACAGGGCAGAACCCTCCCGCATCCTGCCTGACTGTAGGAGTAGCTGCTAACATCCTAATGTTAGTGGCTGGGAGAGGTTGCGGGAAAAGCATGTGTGAGCCCTGAGCCTGAACTCCCGTGTATCTGAGTTGAATAGAGCGATTTCCAATGGCCTTCTTCAATCACAGTGTAGCTAGGTTCCAACTCCCATGTCCGAGTGGGTAGCAGACATCTGCCTCCCATGCATATACACTTCTGAGAGTTGAGCCTATAGCCTGTACCTCCACAGCCAGCCTGCTGGTACCCTTGCCTTCTAAAAGGCCTAGGCTCGCTGTTTGATGGAAGTGCTGGGAGAGGTAATTGGAATCACCCGGCACACAAGACTAGTGCCTCCAACCTCAGTTCAGCGATTTCCTAGTAATTCCTGTGGTAGACTGGTGCTACATACTAAGTTCCATACGTGAGAGGGTAGCTGAACGCCTTGTCCAAAACCATCTTACTTCTGAGAGTTGAGCTCAGCCTCACTCCCTCACAGTTCCACACTGCCTGCAGAGTGAGTTTCGCAGGTCTTCAGCAGAGACGTTTGCCAGAGGCTTCTGAGACGCAGGGTAACAATGCAGAACTGGAGGGTATCCCCAGGTGCAGTCGACTGGTAATCTTGGAACCTCCTGACTCAGAATACTGCTACCTTCTCACTGCATAGGAATGCAGCTAGTTGACAGCTGGCTTCAAGACATGTTTCCCTGTGAGAGCTGAGGACAGGGCAGAACCCTCCCGCATGCTGCCTGACTGTAGGAGTAGCTGTAACATCCTTATGTTAGTGGCTGGGAGAGGTTGAGGGAAAAGCATGTGTGAGCACTGGGCCTGAACTCCCGTGTATCTGAGTTGAATACAGCGATTTCCAATGGCCTTCTTCAATCACAGTGTATCTAGGTTCCAACTCCCATGTCCGAGTGGGTAGCAGACATCTGCCTCCCATGCATATACACTTCTGAGAGTTGAGCTTATGGCCTGTACCTCCACAGCCAGCCTGCTGGTACCCTTGGCTTCTAAAAGGCCTAGGCTCGCTGTTTGACGGAAGTGCTGGGAGAGGTAATTGGAATCACCCGGCACACAAGACTAGTGCCTGCAAGCTCAGTTCAGCGATTTCCTAGTAATTCCTGTGGTAGACTGGTGCTGCATACTAAGTTCCATACGTGAGAGGGTAGCTGAACGCCTTGTCCAAAACCATCTTACTTCAGAGAGTTGAGCTCATCCTCAGTCCCTCACATTTCCACACTGCGTGCAGAGTGAGTTTCGCAGGTCTTCAGCAGAGACGTTTGCCAGAGGCTTCTGAGACGCAGGGTAACAATGCAGACCTGGAGGGTATCCCCAGGTGCAGTCGACTGGTAATCTTGGAACCTCCTGACTCAGAATACTGCTACCTTCTCACTGCCATAGGAATGCAGCTAGTTGACAGCTAGCTGGCTTCAAGACATGCTTCCCTGAGAGAGCTGAGGACAGGGCAGAACCCTCCCGCGTGCTGCCTGACTGTAGGAGTAGCTGCTAACATCCTTATGTTAGTGGCTGGGAGAGGTTGCGGGAAAAGCATGTGTGAGCACTGGGCCTGAACTCCCGTGTATCTGAGTTGAATACAGCGATTTCCAACGGCTTTCCTCAACCAGAGTGTAGCTAGGTTCCAAATCCCATGTACGAGCGGGTAGCAGACATCTGCCTCCCATGCATACACACTTCTGAGAGTTGAGCTTATGGCCTGTACCTCCACAGCCAGCCTGCTGGTACCCTTGGCTTCTAAAAGGCCTAGGCTCGCTGTTTGACGGAAGTGCTGGGAGAGGTAATTGGAATCTCCCGGCACACAAGACGAGTGCCTCCAAGCTCAATTCACGATTTCCCAGTAATTCTTGTGGTAGACAGGTGCTACATACTAAGTTCCATATGTGAGATGGTAGCTGAACGCCTTGTCCAAAAGCATCTTACTTCTGAGAGTTGAGCCCACCCTCAGTCCCTCACAGTTCCACACTGCCTGCAGAGTGAGTTTCACACGTCTTCACCAGAGACGATTGCCAGAGGCTTCTGAGTACAAGTTAACAATGCAGACCTGGAGGGTATCTCCAGGTGCAGTAGAGTGGTAATCTTGGAACCTCCTGACTCAGAGTACTGCTACCTTCTCACTGCCATAGGAATGCAGCTAGTTGAGAGCTGGCTTCAAGACATGCTTCCCTGTGAGAGCTGAGGACAGGGCAGAACCCTCCCGCATCCTGCCTGACTGTAGGAGTAGCTGCTAACATCCTAATGTTAGTGGCTGGGAGAGGTTGCGGGAAAAGCATGTGTGAGCACTGGGCCTGAACTCCCGTGTATCTGAGTTGAATACAGCGATTTCCAATGGCCTTCTTCAATCACAGTGTAGCTAGGTTCCAACTCCCATGTCCGAGTGGGTAGCAGACATCTGCCTCCCATGCATATACACTTGTGAGAGTTGAGCTTATGGCCTGTACCTCCACAGCCAGCCTGCTGGTACCCTTGGCTTCTAAAAGGCCTAGGCTCGCTGTTTGACGGAAGTGCTGGGAGAGGTAATTGGAATCACCCGGCACACAAGACTAGTGCCTCCAAGCTCAGTTCAGCGATTTCCTAGTAAATCCTGTGGTAGACTGGTGCTACATACTAAGTTCCATACGTGAGAGGGTAGCTGAACGCCTTGTCCAAAACCATCTTACTTCTGAGAGTTGAGCTCAGCCTCAGTCCCTCACAGTTCCACACTGCCTGCAGAGTGAGTTTCGCAGGTCTTCAGCAGAGACGTTTGCCAGAGTCTTCTGAGACGCAGGGTAAAAATGCAGACCTGGAGGGTATCCCCAGGTGCAGTCGACTGGTAATCTTGGAACCTCCTGAATCAGAATACTGATACCTTCTCACTGCCATAGGAATGCAGCTAGTTGACAGCTAGCTGGCTTCAAGACATGCTTCCCTGAGAGAGCTGAGGACAGGGCAGAACCCTCCCGCGTGCTGCCTGACTGTAGGAGTAGCTGCTAACATCCTAATGTTAGTGGCTGGGAGAGGTTGCGGGAAAAGCATGTGTGAGCACTGGGCCTGAACTCCCGTGTATCTGAGTTGAATACAGCGATTTCCAACGGCTTTCCTCAACCAGAGTGTAGCTAGGTTCCAACCCATTTACGAGCGGGTAGCAGACATCTGCCTCCCATGCATACACACTTCTGAGAGTTGAGCTTATGGCCTGTACCTCCACATCCAGGCTGCTGGTACCCTTGGCTTCTAAAAGGCCTAGGCTCACTTTTTGACGGCAGTGTTGGGAGAGGTAATTGGAATCTCCCGGCACACAAGACGAGTGCCTCCAAGCTCAATTCACGATTTCCCAGTAATTCTTGTGGTAGACAGGTGCTACATACTAATTTCCATATGTGAGATGGTAGCTGAACGCCTTGTCCAAAAGCATCTTACTTCTTTTTTTTTTTTTAAATTTTTATTTATTTATGATAGTTACAGAGAGAGAGAGAGAGGCAGAGACACAGGCAGAGGGAGAAGCAAGCTCCATGCACCGGGAGCCCGATGTGGGATTCGATCCCGGGTCTCCAGGATCGCGCCCTGGGCCAAAGGCAGGCGCCAAACCGCTGCGCCACCCAGGGATCCCAAGCATCTTACTTCTGAGAGTTGAGCCCACCCTCAGTCCCTCACAGTTCCACACTGCCTGCAGAGTGAGTTGCACACGTCTTCACCAGAGACGATTGCCAGAGGCTTCTGAGAATAAGTTAACAATGCAGACCTGGAGGGTATCTCCAGGTGCTTAGAGTGGTAATCTTGGAACCTCCTGACTCAGAGTACTGCTACATTCTCACTGCCATAGGAATGCAGCTAGTTGACAGCTGGCTTCAAGACATGCTACCCTGTGAGAGCTGAGGACAGGGCAGAACCCTCCCGCATCCTGCCTGACTGTAGGAGTACCTGCTAACATCCTTATGTTAGTGGGTGGGAGAGGTTGCGGGAAAAGCATGTGTGAGCACTGGGCCTGAACTCCTGTGTATCTGAGTTGAATACAGCGATTTCCAAAGGGCTTCTTCAATCACAGTGTAGCTAGGTTCCAACTCCCATGTCCGAGTGGGTAGCAGACATCTGCCTCCCATGCATACACACTTCTGAGAGTTGAGCTTATGGCCTGTACCTCCACATCCAGCCTGCTGGTACCCTTGGCTTCTAAAAGGCCTAGGCTCGCTGTTTGACGGAAGTGCTGGGAGAGGTAATTGGAATCACCCGGCACACAAGACTAGTGCCTCGAAGCTCAGTTCAGCGATTTCCTAGTAATTCCTGTGGTAGACTGGTGCTACATACTAAGTTACATACGTGAGAGGGTAGCTGAACGCCTTGTCCAAAACCATCTTACATCTGAGAGTTGAGCTCAGCCTCAGTCCCTCACAGTTCCACAGTGCCTGCAGAGTGAGTTTCGCAGGTCTTCAGCAGAGACGTTTGCCAGATGCTTCTGAGACGCAGGGTAACAATGCAGACCTGGAGGGTATCCCCAGGTGCAGTCGACTGGTAATCTTGGAACCTCCTGACTCAGAATACTGCTACCTTCTCACTGCCATAGGAATGCAGCTAGTTGACAGCCGGCTTCAAGACATGCTTCCCTGAGAGAGCTGAGGACAGGGCAGAACCCTCCCGCATGCTGCCTGACTGTAGGAGTAGCTGCTAACATCCTAATGTTAGTGGCTGAGAGATTGCGGGAAAAGCATGTGTGAGCACTAGGCCTGAACTCCCGTGTATCTGAGTTGAATACAGCGATTTCCAACGGCTTTCCTCAACCAGAGTGTAGCTAGGTCCAAACCCATTTACGAGCGGGGAGCAGACATCTGCGTCCCATGCATACACACTTCTGAGAGTTGAGCTTATGGCCTTTACCTCCACATCCAGCCTGCTGGTTCCCTTGGCTTCTAAAAGGCCTAGGCTCGCTGTTTGACGGAAGTGCTGGGAGAGGTAATTGGAATCTCCCGGCACACAAGACGAGTGCCTCCAAGCTCAATTCACGATTTCCCAGTAATTCTTGTGGTAGACAGGTGCTACATACTAAGTTCCATATGTGAGAAGGTAGCTGAACGCCTTGTCCAAAAGCATCTTACTTCTGAGAGTTGAGCACACCCTCAGTCCCTCACACTTCCACACTGCCTGCAGAGTGAGTTTCACACGTCTTCACCAGAGACGATTACCAGAGGCTTCTGAGTACAAGTTAACAATGCAGACCTGGAGGGTATCTCCAGGTGCAATAGAGTGGTAATCTTGGAACCTCCTGACTCAGAGTACTGCTACCTTCTCACTGCCATAGAAATGCAGCTAGTTGACAGCTGGCTTCAAGACTTGCTTCCCTGTGAGAGCTGAGGACAGGGGAGAACCCTCCCGCATCCTGCCTGACTGTAGGAGTAGCTGCTAACATCCTAATGTTAGTGGCTGGGAGAGGTCGCGGGAAAAGCATGTGTGAGCACTGGGCCTGAACTCCCGTGTATCTGAGTTGAATACAGCGATTTCCAATGGCCTTCTTCAATCACAGTGTAGCTAGGTTCCAACTCCCATGTCCGAGTGGGTAGCATACATCTGCCTCCCATGCATACACACTTCTGAGAGTTGAGCTTATGGCCTGTACCTCCACAGCCAGCCTGCTGGTACCCTTGGCTTCTAAAAGGCCTAGGCTCGCTGTTTGGCGGAAGTGCTGGGAGAGGTAATTGGAATCACCCGGCACACAAGACTAGTGCCTCCAAGCTCAGTTCAGCGATTTCCTAGTAATTCCTGTGGTAGACTGGTGCTACATACTAAGTTCCATACGTGAGAGGGTAGCTGAACGCCTTGTCCAAAACCATCTTACTTCTGAGAGTTGAGCTCAGCTTCAGTCCCTCACAGTTCCACACTGCCTGCAGAGTGAGTTTCGCAGGTCTTCAGCAGAGACGTTTGCCAGAGGCTGCTGAGACGCAGGGTAACAATGCAGACCTGGAGGGTATCCCCAGGTGCAGTCGACTGGTAATCTTGGAACCTCCTGACTCAGAATACTGCTACCTTCTCACTGCCATAGGAATGCAGCTAGTTGACAGCTAGCTGGCTTCAAGACATGCTTCCCTGAGAGAGCTGAGGACAGGGCAGAACCCTCCCGCATGCTGCCTGACTGTAGGAGTAGCTGCTAACATCCTAATGTTAGTGGCTGGGAGAGGTTGCGGGAAAAGCATGTGTGAGCACTGGGCCTGAACTCCCGTGTATCTGAGTTGAATACAGCGATTTCCAACGGCTTTCCTCAACCAGAGTGTAGCTAGGTTCCAAATCCCATGTACGAGCGGGTAGCAGACATCTGCCTCCCATGCATACACACTTCTGAGAGTTGAGCTTATGGCCTGTACCTCCACATCCAGCCTGCTGGTACCCTTGGCTTCTAAAAGGCCTAGGCTCGCTGTTTGACGGAAGTGCTGGGAGAGGTAATTGGAATCTCCCGGCACACAAGACGAGTGCCTCCAAGCTCAATTCACGATTTCCCAGTAATTCTTGTGGTAGACAGGTGCTACATACTAAGTTCCATATGTGAGATGGTAGCTGAACGCCTTGTCCAAAAGCATCTTACTTCTGAGAGTTGAGCCCACCCTCAGTCCCTCACAGTTCCACACTGCCTGCAGAGTGAGTTTCACACGTCTTCACCAGAGACGATTGCCAGAGGCTTCTGAGTACAAGTTAACAATGCAGACCTGGAGGGTATCGCCAGGTGCTTAGAGTGGTAATCTTGGAACCTCCTGACTCAGAGTACTGCTACATTCTCACTGCCATAGGAATGCAGCTAGTTGACAGCTGGCTTCAAGACATGCTATCCTGTGAGAGCTGAGGACAGGGCAGAACCCTCCCGCATCCTGCCTGACTGTAGGAGTACCTGCTAATATCCTTATGTTAGTGGGTGGGAGAGGTTGCGGGAAAAGCATGTGTGAGCACTGGGCCTG
The DNA here is from genome assembly GCF_053574225.1 of Canis aureus. NCBI lineage: Eukaryota > Metazoa > Chordata > Mammalia > Carnivora > Canidae > Canis > Canis aureus. Next base: position 44,243,915 of record NC_135638.1, on the reverse strand, counting down.
AACTCCTGTGTATCTGAGTTGAATACAGCGATTTCCAAAGGGCTTCTTCAATCACAGTGTAGCTAGGTTCCAACTCCCATGTCCGAGTGGGTAGCAGACATCTGCCTCCCATGCATACACACTTCTGAGAGTGTATCTTATGGCCTGTACCTCCACATCCAGCCTGCTGGTACCCTTGGCTTCTAAAAGGCCTAGGCTTGCTGTTTGACGGAAGTGCTGGGAGAGGTAATTGGAATCACCCGGCACACAAGACTAGTGCCTCGAAGCTCAGTTCAGCGATTTCCTAGTAATTCCTGTGGTAGACTGGTGCTACATACTAAGTTCCATACGTGAGAGGGTAGCTGAACGCCTTGTCCAAAACAATCTTACATCTGAGAGTTGAGCTCAGCCTCAGTCCCTCACAGTTCCACACTGCCTGCAGAGTGAGTTTCGCAGGTCTTCAGCAGAGACTTTGCCAGAGGCTTCTGAGACGCAGGGTAACAATGCAGACCTGCAGGGTATCCCCAGGTGCAGTCGACTGGTAATCTTGGAACCTCCTGACTCAGAATACTGCTACATTCTCACTGCCATAGGAATGCAGCTAGTTGACAGCTGGCTTCAAGACATGCTTCCCTGTGAGAGCTGAGGACAGGGCAGAACCCTACCGCATACTGCCTGACTGTAGGAGTAGCTGCTAACATCCTTATGTTAGTGGCTGGGAGAGGTTGCGGGAAAAGCATGTGTGAGCACTGGGCCTGAACTCCCGTGTATCTGAGTTGAATACAGCGATTTCCAACGGGTTTCCTCAACCAGAGTGTAGCTAGTTTCCAAATCCCATGTACGAGCGGGTAGCAGACATCTGCCTCCCATGCATACACACTTCTGAGAGTTGAGCTTATGGCCTGTACCTCCACAGCCAGCCTGCTGGTACCCTTGGCTTCTAAAAGGCCTAGGCTGGCTGTTTGACGGAAGTGCTGGGAGAGGTAATTGGAATCACCCGGCACACAAGACTAGTGCCTCCAAGCTCAGTTCAGCGATTTCCTAGTAATTCCTGTGGTAGACTGGTGCTACATACTAAGTTCCATACGTTAGAGGGTAGCTGAACGCCTTGTCCAAAACCATCTTACTTCTGAGAGTTGAGCTCAGCCTCAGTCCCTCACAGTTCCACACTGCCAGCAGAGTGAGTTTCGCAGGTCTTCAGCAGAGACGTTTGCCAGAGGCTTCTGAGACGCAGGGTAACAATGCAGACCTGGAGGGTATCCCCAGGTGCAGTCGACTGGTAATCTTGGAACCTCCTGACTCAGAATACTGCTACCTTCTCACTGCCATAGGAATGCAGCTAGTTGACAGCTGTCTTCAAGACATGCTTCCCTGTGAGAGCTGAGGACAGGGCAGAACCCTCCCACATGCTGCCTGACTGTAGGAGTAGCTGCTAACATCCTTATGTTAGTGGCTGGGAGAGGTTGCGGGAAAAGCATGTGTGAGCACTGGGCCTGGACTCGCGTGTACCTAAGTTGAATACAGCGATTTCCAACGGCTTTCCTCAACCAGAGTGTAGCTAGGTTCCAAATCCCATGTACGAGCGGGTAGCAGACATCTGACTCCCATGCATACACACTTCTGAGAGTTGAGCTTATGGCCTGTACCTCCACAGCCAGCCTGCTGGTACCCTTGGCTTCTAAAAGGCCTAGGCTCGCTGTTTGACGGAAGTGCTGGGAGAGGTAATTGGAATCTCCCGGCACACAAGACGAGTGCCTCCAAGATCAATTCACGATTTCCCAGTAATTCTTGTGGTAGACAGGTGCTACATACTAAGTTCCATATGTGAGAAGGTAGCTGAACGCCTTGTCCAAAAGCATCTTACTTCTGAGAGTTGAGCACACCCTCAATCCCTCACACTTCCACACTGCCTGCAGAATGAGTTTCACACGTCTTCACCAGAGACGATTGCCAGAGGCTTCTGAGTACAAGTTAACAATGCAGACCTGGAGGGTATCTCCAGGTGCAGTAGAGTGGTAATCTTGGAACCTCCTGACTCAGAGTACTGCTACCTTCTCACTGCCATAGGAATGCAGCTAGTTGACAGCTGGCTTCAAGACATGCTTCCTTGTGAGAGCTGGGGACAGGGCAGAATCCTCCCGCATCCTGCCTGACTGTAGGAGTAGCTGCTAACATCCTAATGTTAGTGGCTGGGAGAGGTTGCGGGAAAAGCATGTGTGAGCACTGGGCCTGAACTCCCGTGTATCTGAGTTGAATACAGCGATTTCCAATGGCCTTCTTCAATCACAGTGTAGCTAGGTTCCAACTCCCATGTCCGAGTGGGTAGCAGACATCTGCCTCCCATGCATACACACTTCTGAGAGTTGAGCTTATGGCCTGTACCTCCACTACCAGCCTGCTGGTAACCTTGGCTTCTAAAAGGCCTAGGCTCGCTGTTTGACGGAAGTGCTGGGAGAGGTAATTGGAATCACCCGGCACACAAGACTAGTGCCTCCAAGCTCAGTTCAGCGGTTTCCTAGTAATTCCTCTGGTAGACTGGTGCTACATACTAAGTTCCATACATGAGAGTGTAGCTGAACGCCTTGTCCAAAACCATCTTACTTCTGAGAGTTGAGCTCAGCCTCAGTCCCTCACAGTTCCACACTGCCTGCAGAGTGAGTTTCGCAGGTCTTCAGCAGAGACGTTTGCCAGAGGCTTCTGAGACGCAGGGTAACAATGCAGACCTGGAGGGTATCCCCAGGTGCAGTCGACTGGTAATCTTGGAACCTCCTGACTCAGAATACTGCTACCTTCTCACTGCCATAGGAATGCAGCTAGTTGACAGCTGGCTTCAAGACATGCTTCCCTGTGAGAGCTGAGGACAGGGCAGAACCCTCCCGCATGCTGCCTGACTGTAGGAGTAGCTGCTAACATCCTTATGTTAGTGGCTGGGAGAGGTTGCGGGAAAAGCATGTGTGAGCACTGGCCCTGAACTCCCGTGTACCTGAGTTGAATACAGCGATTTCCAACGGCTTTCCTCAACGAGAGTGTAGCTAGGTTCCAAATCCCATGTACGAGCGGGTAGCAGACATCTGCCTCCCATGCATACACACTTCTGAGAGTTGAGCTTATGGCCTGTACCTCCACAGCCAGCCTGCTGGTACCCTTGGCTTCTAAAAGGCCTAGGCTCACTGTTTGACGGAAGTGCTGGGAGAGGTAATTGGAAGCTCCCGGCACACAAGACGAGTGCCTCCAAGCTCAATTCACGATTTCCCAGTAATTCTTGTGGTAGACAGGTGCTACATACTAAGTTCCATATGTAAGAAGGTAGCTGAACGCCTTGTCCAAAAGCATCTTACTTCTGAGAGTTGAGAACACCCTCAGTCCCTCACACTTCCACACTGCCTGCAGAGTGAGTTTCACACGTCTTCACCAGAGACGATTGCCAGAGGCTTCTGAGTACAAGTTAACAATGCAGACCTGGAGGGTATCTCCAGGTGCAGTAGAGTGGTAATCATGGAACCTCCTGACTCAGAGTACTGCTACCTTCTCACTGCCATAGGAATGCAGCTAGTTGACAGCTGGCTTCAAGACATGCTTCCCTGTGAGAGCTGAGGACAGGGCAGAAACCTCCCGCATGCTGCCTGACTGTAGGAGTAGCTGCTAACATCCTTATGTTAGTGGCTGGGAGAGGTTGCGGGAAAAGCATGTGTGAGCACTGGGCCTGAACTCCCGTGTATCTGAGTTGAATACAGCGATTTCCAACGGCTTTCCTCAACCAGAGTGTAGCTAGGTTCCAAATCTCATGTACGAGCGGGTAGCAGACATCTGACTCCCATGCATACACACCTCTGAGAGTTGAGCTTATGGCGTCTACCTCCACAGCCAGCCTGCTGGTACCCTTGGCTTCAAAAGGCCTAGGCTCGCTGTTTGACGGAAGTGCTGGGAGAAGTAATTGGAATCACCCGGCACACAAGACTAGTGCCTCCAATCAGTTCTGCGATTTCCTAGTAATTCCTGTGGTAGACTGGTGCTACATACTAAGTTCCATACGTGAGAGGGTAGCTGAACGCCTTGTCCAAAACCATCTTACTTCTGAGAGTTGAGCTCACCCTCAGTCCCTCACAGTACCACACTGCCTGCAGAGTGAGTTTCGCAGGTCTTCAGCAGAGACGTTTGCCAGAGGCTTCTGAGACGCAGGGTAACAATGCAGACCTGGAGGGTATCCCCAGGTGCAGTCGACTGGTAATCTTGGAACCTCCTGACTCAGAATACTGCTACCTTCTAACTGCCGTAGGAATGCAGCTAGTTGACAGCTGGCTTCAAGACATGCTTCCCTGTGAGAGCTGAGGACTGGGCAGAGCCCTCCTGCATGCTGCCTGACTGTAGGAGTAGCTGCTAACATCCTTATGTTAGTGGCTGGGAGAGGTTGCGGGAAAAGCATGTGTGAGTACTGGGCCTGAACTCCCGTGTATCTGAGTTGAATACAGCGATTTCCAACGGCTTTCCTCAACCAGAGTGTAGCTAGGTTCCAAATCCCATGTACGAGCGGATAGCAGACATCTGCCTCCCATGCATACACACTTCTGAGAGTTGAGCTTATGGCCTGTACCTCCACAGCCAGCCTGCTGGTACCCTTGGCTTCTAAAAGGCCTAGGCTCGCTGTTTGACGGAAGTGCTGGGAGAGGTAATTGGAAGCTCCCGGCACACAAGACGAGTGCCTCCAAGCTCAATTCACGATTTCCCAGTAATTCTTGTGGTAGACAGGTGCTACATACTAAGTTCCATATGTGAGAAGGTAGCTGAACGCCTTGTCCAAAAGCATCTAACTTCTGAGAGTTGAGCACACCCTCAGTCCCTCACAGTTCCACACTGCCTGCAGAGTGAGTTTCACACGTCTTCAACAGAGACGATTGCCAGAGGCTTTTGAGTACAAGTTACAATGCAGACCTGGAGGGAATCTCCAGGTGCAGTAGAGTGGTAATCTTGGAACCTCCTGACTCAGAGTACTGCTACCTTCTCACTGCCATAGGAATGCAGCTAGTTGACAGCTGGCTTCAAGACATGCTTCCCTGTGAGAGCTGAGGACAGCGCAGAACCCTCCCGCATGCTGCCTGACTGTAGGAGTAGCTGCTAACATCCTAATGTTAGTGGCTGGGAGAGGTTGCGGGAAAAGCATGTGTGAGCACTGGGCCTGAACTCCCGTGTATCTGAGTTGAATACAGCGATTTCCAATGGCCTTCTTCAATCACAGTGTAGCTAGGTTCCAACTCCCATGTCCGAGTGGGTAGCAGACATCTGCCTCCCATGCATACACACTTCTGAGAGTTGAGCTTATGGCCTGTACCTCCACATCCAGCCTGCTGGTACCCTTGGCTTCTAAAAGGCCTAGGCTCGCTGTTTGACGGAAGTGCTGGGAGAGGTAATTGGAATCACCCGGCACACAAGACTAGTGCCTCCAAGCTCAGTTCAGCGATTTCCTAGTAATTCCTGTGGTAGACTGGTGCTACATACTAAGTTCCATACGTGAGAGGGTAGCTGAACGCCTTGTCCAAAACCATCTTACTTCTGAGAGTTGAGCTCAGCCTCAGTCCCTCACAGTTCCACACTGCCTGCAGAGTGAGTTTCGCAGGTCTTCAGCAGAGACGTTTGCCAGAGGCTTCTCAGACGCAGGGTAACAATGCAGACCTGGAGGGTATCCCCAGGTGCAGTCGACTGGTAATCTTGGAACCTCCTGACTCAGAATACTGCTACCTTCTCACTGCCATAGGAATGCAGCTAGTTGACAGCTGGCTTCAAGACATGCTTCCCTGTGAGAGCTGAGGACAGGGCAGAACCCTCCCGCATGCTGCCTGACTGTAGGAGTAGCTGCTAACATCCTTATGTTAGTGGCTGGGAGAGGTTGCGGGAAAAGCATGTGTGAGCACTGGGCCTGAACTCCCGTGTACCTGAGTTGAATACAGCGATTTCCAACGTCTTTCCTCAACCAGAGTGTAGCTAGGTTCCAAATCCCATGTACGAGCGGGTAGCAGACATCTGCCTCCCATGCATACACACTTCTGAGAGTTGAGCTTATGGCCTGTACCTCCACAGCCAGCCTGCTGGTACCCTTGGCTTGTAAAAGGCCTGGGCTCGCTGTTTGACGGAAGTGCTGGGAGAGGTATTTGGAATCACCTGGCACACAAGACTAGTGCCTCCAAGCTCAATTCACGATTTCCCAGTAATTCTTGTGGTAGACAGGTGCTACATACTAAGTTCCATATGTGAGAAGGTAGCTGAACGACTTGTCCAAAAGCATCTTACTTCTGAGAGTTGAGCACACCCTCAGTCCCTCACAGTTCCACACTGCCTGCAGAGTGAGTTTCACACGTCTTCACCAGAGACGATTGCCAGAGGCTTTTGAGTACAAGTTACAATGCAGACCTGGAGGGTATCTCCAGGTGCAGTAGAGTGGTAATCTTGGAACCTCCTGACTCAGAGTACTGCTACCTTCTCATTGCCATAGGAATGCAGCTAGTTGACAGCTGGCTTCAAGACATGCTTCCCTGTGAGAGCTGAGGACAGGGCAGAACCCTCCCGCATGCTGCCTGACTGTAGGAGTAGCTGCTAACATCCTTATGTTAGTGGCTGGGAGAGTTTGCGGGAAAAGCATGTGTGAGCACTGGGCCTGAACTCCCGTGTACCTGAGTTGAATACAGCGATTTCCAAGGGCTTTCCTCAACCAGAGTGTAGCTAGGTTCCAAATCCCATGTACGAGCGGGTAGCAGACATCTGCCTCCGATGCATACACACTTCTGAGAGTTGAGCTTCTGGCCTGTACCTCCACAGCCAGCCTGCTGGTACCCTTGGCTTCTAAAAGGCCTAGGCTCGCTGTTTGACGGAAGTGCTGGGAGAGGTATTTGGAATCACCCGGCACACAAGACTAGTGCCTCCAAGCTCAGTTCAGCGATTTCCTAGTAATTCCTGGGTAGACTGGTGCTACATACTAAGTTCCATACGTGAGAGGGTAGCTGAACGCCTTGTCCAAAACCATCTTACTTCTGAGAGTTGAGATCACCCTCAGTCCCTCACAGTACGACACTGCCTGCAGAGTGAGTTTCGCAGGTCTTCAGCAGAGACGTTTGCCAGAGGCTTCTGAGACGCAGGGTAACAATGCAGACCTGGAGGGTATCCCCAGGTGCAGTCGACTGGTAATCTTGGAACCTCCGGACTCAGAATACTGCTACCTTCTCACTGCCATAGGAATGCAGCTAGTTGACAGCTGACTTCAAGACATGCTTCCCTGTGAGAGCTGAGGACAGGGCAGAACCCTCCCGCATGCTGCCTGACTGTAGGAGTAGCTGCTAACATCCTTATGTTAGTGGCTGGGAGAGGTTGCGGGAAAAGCATGTGTGAGCACTGGGCCTGAACTCCCGTGTATCTGAGTTGAATACAGCGATTTCCAACGGCTTTCCTCAACCAGAGTGCAGCTAGGTTCCAAATCCCATGTACCTGCGGATAGCAGACATCTGCCTCCCATGCATACACACTTCTGAGAGTTGAGCTTATGGCCTGTACCTCCACAGCCAACCTGCTGGTACCCTTGGCTTCTAAAAGGCCTAGTCTCGCTGTTTGACGGAAGTGCTGGGAGAGGTAATTGGAATCTCCCGGCACACAAGACGAGTGCCTCCAAGCTCAATTCACGATTTCCCAGTAATTCTTGTGGTAGACAGGTGCTACATACTAAGTTCCATATGTGAGAAGGTAGCTGAACGCCTTGTCCAAAAGCATCTTACTTCTGAGAGTTGAGCACACCCTCAGTCCCTCACAGTTCCACACTGCCTGCAGAGTGAGTTTCACACGTCTTCACCAGAGACGATTGCCAGAGGCTTTTGAGTACAAGTTACAATGCAGACTGGAGGGTATCTCCAGGTGCAGTAGAGTGGTAATCTTGGAACCTCCTGACTCAGAGTACTGCTACATTCTCACTGCCATAGGAATGCAGCTAGTTGACTGCTGGCTTCAAGACATGCTTCCCTGTGAGAGCTGAGGACAGCGCAGAACCCTCCCGCATCCTGCCTGACTGTAGGAGTAGCTGCTAACATCCTTATGTTAGTGGCTGGGAGAGGTTGCGGGAAAAGCATGTGTGAGCACTGGGCCTGAACTCCCGTGTATCTGAGTTGAATACAGCGATTTCCAATGGCCTTCTTCAATCACAGTGTAGCTAGGTTCCAACTCCTATGTCCGAGTGGGTAGCAGACATTTGCCTCCCATGCATACACACTTCTGAGAGTTGAGCTTATGGCCTGTACCTCCACATCCAGCCTGCTGGTACCCTTGGCTTCTAAAAGGCCTAGGCTCGCTGTTTGACGGAAGTGCTGGGAGAGGTAATTGGAATCACCCGGCACACAAGACTAGTGCCTCCAAGATCAGTTCAGCGATTTCCTAGTAATTCCTGTGGTAGACTGGTGCTACATACTAAGTTCCATACGTGAGAGGGTAGCTGAACGCCTTGTCCAAAACCATCTTACTTCTGAGAGTTGAGCTCAGCCTCAGTCCCTCACAGTTCCACACTGCCTGCAGAGTGAGTTTCGCAGGTCTTCAGCAGAGACGTTTGCCAGAGGCTTCTGAGACGCAGGGTAACAAAGCAGACCTGGAGGGTATCCCCAGGTGCAGTCGACTGGTAATCTTGGAACCTCCTGACTCAGAATACTGCTACTTTCTCACTGCCATAGGAATGCAGCTAGTTGACTGCTGGCTTCAAGACATGCTTCCCTGTGAGAGCTGAGGACAGGGCAGAACCCTCCCGCATGCTGCCTGACTGTAGGAGTAGCTGCTAACATCCTCATGTTAGTGGCTGGAGGAGGTTGCGGGAAAAGCATGTGTGAGCACTGGGTCTGAACTCCCGTGTATCTGAGTTGAATACAGCGATTTCCAACGGCTTTCCTCAACCAGAGTGTAGCAAGGTTCCAAATCCCATGTACGAGCGGGTAGCAGACATCTGCCTCCCATGCATACACACTTCTGAGAGTTGAGCTTATGGCGTGTACCTCCACAGCCAGCCTGCTGGTACCCTTGGCTTCTAAAAGGCCTAGGCTCGCTGTTTGACGGAAGTGCTGGGAGAGGTAATTGGAATCACCCGGCACACAAGACTAGTGCCTCCAAGCTCAGTTCAGCGATTTCCTAGTAATTCCTGTGGTAGACTGGTGCTACATACTAAGTTCCATACGTGAGAGGGTAGCTGAACGCCTTGTCCAAAACCATCTTACTTCTGAGAGTTGAGCTCAGCCTCCGTCCCTCACAGTTCCACACTGCCTGCAGAGTGAGTTTCGCAGGTCTTCAGCAGAGACGTTTGCCAGAGGCTTCTGAGACGCAGGGTAACAATGCAGACCTGGAGGGTATCCCCAGGTGCAGTCGACTGGTAATCTTGGAACCTCCTGACTCAGAATACTGCTACCTTCTCACTGCCATAGGAATGCAGCTAGTTGACAGCTGGCTTCAAGACATGCTTCCCTGTGAGAGCTGAGGACAGGGCAGAACCCTCCCGCATGCTGCCTGACTGTAGGAGTAGCTGCTAACATCCTTATGTTAGTGGCTGGGAGAGGTTGCGGGAAAAGCATGTGTGAGCACTGGGCCTGAACTCCCGTGTATCTGAGTTGAATACAGCGATTTCCAATGGCCTTCTTCAATCACAGTGTAGCTAAGTTCCAACTCCCATGTCCGAGTGGGTAGCAGACATCTGCCTCCCATGCATACACACTTCTGAGAGTTGAGCTTATGGCCTGTACCTCCACAGCCAGCCTGCTGGTTCCCTTGGCTTCTAAAAGGCCTAGGCTCGCTGTTTGACGGAAGTGCTGGGAGAGGTAATTGGAATCACCCGGCACACAAGACTAGTGCCTCCAAGCTCAGTTCAGCGATTTCCTAGTAATTCCTGTGGTAGACTGGTGCTACATACTAAGTTCCATACGTGAGATGGTAGCTGAACGCCTTGTCCAAAACCATCTTACTTCTGAGAGTTGAGCTCAGCCTCAGTCCCTCACAGTTCCACACTGCCTGCAGAGTGAGTTTCGCAGGTCTTCAGCAGAGACGTTTGCCAGAGGCTTCTGAGACGCAGGGTAACAATGCAGACCTGGAGGGTATCCCCAGGTGCAGTCGACTGGTAATCTTGGAACCTCCTGACTCAGAATACTGCTACCTTCTCACTGCCATAGGAATGCAGCTAGTTGACAGCTGGCTTCAAGACATGCTTCCCTGTGAGAGCTGAGGACAGGGCAGCACCCTCCCGCATGCTGCCTGACTGTAGGAGTAGCTGCTAACATCCTTATGTTAGTGGCTGGGAGAGTTTGCGGGAAAAGCATGTGTGAGCACTGGGCCTGAACTCCCGTGTACCTGAGTTGAATACAGCGATTTCCAACGGCTTTCCTCAACCAGAGTGTAGCTAGGTTCCAAATCCCATGTACGAGCGGGTAGCAGACATCTGCCTCCGATGCATACACACTTCTGAGAGTTGAGCTTATGGCCTGTACCTCCACAGCCAGCCTGCTGGTACCCTTGGCTTCTAAAAGGCCTAGGCTCGCTGTTTGACGGAAGTGCTGGGAGAGGTATTTGGAATCACCCGGCACACAAGACTAGTGCCTCCAAGCTCAGTTCAGCGATTTCCTAGTAATTCCTGTGGTAGACTGGTGCTACATACTAAGTTCCATACGTGAGAGGGTAGCTGAACGCCTTGTCCAAAACCATCTTACTTCTGAGATTTGAGCTCAGCCTCAGTCCCTCACAGTTCCACACTGCCTGCAGAGTGAGTTTCGCAGGTCTTCAGCAGAGACGTTTGCCAGAGGCTTCTGAGACGCAGGGTAACAATGCAGACCTGGAGGGTATCCCCAGGTGCAGTCGACTGGTAATCTTGGAACCTCCTGACTCAGAATACTGCTACCTTCTCACTGCCATAGGAATGCAGCTAGTTGACAGCTGACTTCAAGACATGCTTCCCTGTGAGAGCTGAGGACAGGGCAGAACCCTCCCGCATGCTGCCTGACTGTAGGAGTAGCTGCTAACATCCTTATGATAGTGGCTGGGAGAGGTTGCGGGAAAAGCATGTGTGAGCACTGGGCCTGAACTCCCGTGTATCTGAGTTGAATACAGCGATTTCCAACGGCTTTCCTCAACCAGAGTGTAGCTAGGTTCCAAATCCCATGTACGAGCGGATAGCAGACATCTGCCTCCCATGCATACACACTTCTGAGAGTTGAGCTTATGGCCTGTACCTCCACAGCCAACCTGCTGGTACCCTTGGCTTCTAAAAGGCCTAGGCTCGCTGTTTGACGGAAGTGCTGGGAGAGGTAATTGGAATCTCCCGGCACACAAGACGAGTGCCTCCAAGCTCAATTCACGATTTCCCAGTAATTCTTGTGGTAGACAGGTGCTACATACTAAGTTCCATATGTGAGAAGGTAGCTGAACGCCTTGTCCAAAAGCATCTTACTTCTGAGAGTTGAGCACACCCTCAGTCCCTCACAATTCCACACTGCCTGCAGAGTGAGTTTCACACTTCTTCACCAGAGACGATTGCCAGAGGCTTCTGAGTACAAGTTAACAATGCAGACCTGGAGGGTATCTCCAGGTGCAGTAGAGTGGTAATCTTGGAACCTCCTGACTCAGAGTACTGCTACCTTCTCACTGCCATAGGAATACAGCTAGTTCACAGCTGGCTTCAAGACATGCTTCCCTGTGAGAGCTGAGGACAGGGCAGAACCCTCCTGCATCCTGCCTGACTGTAGGAGTAGCTGCTAACATCCTAATGTTAGTGGCTGGGAGAGGTTGCGGGAAAAGCATGTGTGAGCACTGGGCCTGAACTCCCGTGTATCTGAGTTGAATACAGCGATTTCCAATGGCCTTCTTCAATCACAGTGTAGCTAGGTTCCAACTCCCATGTCCGAGTGGGTAGCAGACATCTGCCTCCCAAGCATTCACACTTCTGAGAGTTGAGCTTATGGCCTGTACCTCCACATCCAGCCTGCTGGTACCCTTGGCTTCTAAAAGGCCTAGGCTCGCTGTTTGACGGAAGTGCTGGGAGAGTTAATTGGAATCTCCCGGCACACAAGACGAGTGCCTCCAAGCTCAATTGACGATTTCCCAGTAATTCTTGTGGTAGACAGGTGCTACATACTAAGTTCCATACGTGAGAGGGTAGCTGAACGCCTTGTCCAAAACCATCTTACTTCTGAGAGTTGAGCTCAGCCTCAGTCCCTCACAGTTCCACACTGCCTGCAGAGTGAGTTTCGCAGGTCTTCAGCAGAGACGTTTGCCAGAGGCTTCTAGGACGCAGGGTAACAATGCAGACCTGGAGGGTATCCCCAGGTGCAGTCGACTGGTAATCTTGGAACCTCCTGACTCAGAATACTGCTACCTTCTCACTGCCATAGGAATGCAGCTAGATGACAGATGGCTTTAAGACATGCTTCCCTGTGACAGCTGAGGACAGGGCAGAACCCTCCCGCATGGTGCCTGACTGTAGGAGTAGCTGCTAACATCCTTATGTTAGTGGCTGGGAGAGGTTGCGGGAAAAGCATGTGTGAGCACTGGGCCTGAACTCCCGTGTATCTGAGTTGAATACAGCGATTTCCAACGGCTTTCCTCAACCAGAGTGTAGCTAGGTTCCAAATCCCATTTACGAGCGGGTAGCAGACATCTGCCTCCCATGCATACACACTTCTGAGAGTTGAGCTTATGGCCTGTACCTCCACAGCCAGCCTGCTGGTACCCTTGGCATCTAAAAGGCCTAGGCTCGCTGTTTGATGGAAGTGCTGGGAGAGGTAATTGGTATCACCCGGCACACAAGACTAGTGCCTCCAAGCTCAGTTCAGCGATTTCCTAGTAATTCCTGTGGTAGACTGGTGCTACATACTAAGTTCCATACGTGAGAGGGTAGCTGAACACCTTGTCCAAAACCATCTTACGTCTGAGAGTTGAGCTCAGCCTCAGTCCCTCACAGTTCCACACTGCCTGCAGAGTGAGTTTCGCAGGTCTTCAGCAGAGACGTTTGCCAGAGGCTTCTGAGACGCAGGGTAACAATGCAGACCTGGAGGGTATCCCCAGTTGCAGTCGACTGGTAATCTTGGAACCTCCTGACTCAGAATACTGCTACCTTTTCACTGCCATAGGAATGCAGCTAGTTGACAGCTGGCTTCAAGACATGCTTCCCTGTGAGAGCTGAGGACAGGGCAGAACCCTCCCGCATCCTGCCTGACTGTAGTAGTAGCTGCTAACATCCTTATGTTAGTGGCTGGGAGAGGTTGCGGGAAAAGCATGTGTGAGCACTGGGCCTGAACTCCCGTGTACCTGAGTTGAATACAGCGATTTCCAACGGCTTTCCTCAAACCAGAGTGTAGCTATGTTCCAAATCCCATGTACGAGCGGGTAGCAGACATCTGCCTCCCATGCATACACACTTCTGAGAGTTGAGCTTATGGCCTGTACCTCCACATCCAGCCTGCTGGTACCCTTGGCTTCTAAAAGGCCTAGGCTCGCTGTTTGACGGAAGTGCTGGGAGAGGTAATTGGAATCTCCCGGCACACAAGACGAGTGCCTCCAAGCTCAATTCACGATTTCCCAGTAATTCTTGTGGTAGACAGTTGCTATATACTAAGTTCCATATGTGAGAAAGTAGCTGAACGCCTTGTCCAAAAGCATCTTACTTCTGAGAGTTGAGCCCACTCTCAGTCCCTCACAGTTCCACACTGCCTGCAGAGTGAGTTTCACACGTCTTCACCAGAGACGATTGCCAGAGGCTTCTGAGTACAAGTTAACAATGCAGACCTGGAGGGTATCCCCAGGTGCAGTCGACAGTAATCTTGGAACCTCCTGACTTCGAGTACTGCTACCTTCTCACTGCCATAGGAATGCAGCTAGTTGACAGCTGGCTTCAAGTCATGCTTCCCTGTGAGAGCTGAGGACAGGGCAGAACCCTCCCGCATCCTGCCTGACTCTAGGAGTAGCTGCTAACATCCTAATGTTAGTGGCTGGGAGAGGTTGCGGGAAAAGCATGTGTGAGCACTGGGCCTGAACTCCCGTGTACCTGAGTTGAATACAGCGATTTCCAACGGCTTTCCTCAAACCAGAGTGTAGCTATGTTCCAAATCCCATGTACGAGCGGGTAGCAGACATCTGCCTCCCATGCATACACACTTCTGAGCGTTGAGCTTATGGCCTGTACCTCCACATCCAGCCTGCTGGTACCCTTGGCTTCTAAAAGGCCTAGGCTCGCTGTTTGACGGAAGTGCTGGGAGAGGTAAGTGGAATCTCCCGCCACACAAGACCAGTGCCTCCAAGCTCAATTCACGATTTCCCAGTAATTCTTGTGGTAGACAGGTGTTACATACTAAGTTCCATATGTGAGATGGTAGCTGAACGCCTTGTCCAAAAGCATCTTACTTCAGAGAGTTGAGCCCACCCTCAGTCCCTCACAGTTCCACACTGCCTGCAGAGTGAGTTTCACACGTCTTCACCAGAGACGATTGCCAGAGGCTTCTGAGTACAAGTTAACAATGCAGACCTGGAGGGTATCTCCAGGTTCAGTAGAGTGGTAATCTTGGAACCTCCTGACTCAGAGTACTGCTACCTTCTCACTGCCATAGGAATGCAGCTAGTTAGCTGGCTTCAAGACATGCTTCCCTGTGAGAGCTGAGGACAGGGCAGAACCCTCCCGCATCCTGCCTGACTGTAGGAGTAGCTGCTAACATCCTAATGTTAGTGGCTGGGAGAGGTTGCGGGAAAAGCATGTGTGAGCACTGGGCCTGAACTCCCGTGTATCTGAGTTGAATACAGCGATTTCTAATGGCCTTCGTCAATCACAGTGTAGCTAGGTTCCAACTCCCATGTCCGAGTGGGTAGCAGACATCTGCCTCCCATGCATACACACTTCTGAGAGTTGAGCTTATGGCCTGTACCTCCACAGCCAGCCTGCTGGTACCCTTGGCTTCTAAAAGGCCTAGGTTCGCTGTTTGACGGAAGTGCTGGGAGAGGTAATTGGACTCACCCCGCACACAAGACTAGTGCCTCCAAGCACAGTTCAGCGATTTCCTAGTAATTCCTGTGGTAGACTGGTGCTACATACTAAGTTCCATACGTGAGAGGGTAGCTGAACGCCTTGTCCTAAACCATCTTACTTTTGAGAGTTGAGCTCAGCCTCAGTCCCTCACAGTTCCACACTGCCTGCAGAGTGAGTTTCGCAGGTCTTCAGCAGAGACGTTTGCCAGAGGCTTCTGAGACGCAGGGTAACAATGCAGACCTGGAGGGTATCCCCAGGTGCAGTCGACTGGTAATCTTGGAACCTCCTGACTCAGAATACTGCTACCTTCTCACTGCCATAGGAATGCAGCTAGTTGACAGCTGGCTTCAAGACATGCTTCCCTGTGAGAGCTGAGGACAGGGCAGAACCATCCCGCATGCTGCCTGACTGTAGGAGTAGCTGCTAACATCCTAATGTTAGTGGCTGGGAGAGGTTGCGGGAAAAGCATGTGTGAGCACTAGGCCTGAACTCCCGTGTATCTGAGTTAAATACAGCGATTTCCAACGGCTTTCCTCAACCAGAGTGTAGCTAGGTTCCAAACCCATTTACGAGCGGGTAGCAGACATCTGCCTCCCATGCATACACACTTCTGAGAGTTGAGCTTATGGCCGGTACCTCCACACCAGCCTGCTGGTACCCTTGGCTTCTAAAAGGCCTAGGCTCGGTGTTTGACGGAAGTGCTGGGAGAGGTAATTGGAATCTCCCGGCACACAAGACGAGTGCCTCCAAGCTCAATTCACGGTTTCCCAGTAATTCTTGTGGTAGACAGGTGCTACATACTAAGTTCCATATGTGAGATGGTAGCTGAACACCTTGTCCAAAAGCGTCTTACTTCTGAGAGTTGAGCCCACCCTCAGTCCCTCACAGTTCCACACTGCCTGCAGAGTGAGTTTCACACGTCTTCACCAGAGACGATTGCCAGAGGCTTCTGAGTACAAGTTAACAATGCAGACCTGGAGGGTATCTCCAGGTGCAGTAGAGTGGTAATCTTGGAACCTCCTGACTCAGAGTACTGCTACCTTCTCACTGCCATAGGAATGCAGCTAGTTGACAGCTGGCTTCAAGACATGCTTCCCTGTGAGAGCTGAAGACAGGGCAGAACCCTCCCGCATCCTGCCTGACTGTAGGAGTAGCTGCTAACATCCTAATGTTAGTGGCTGGGAGAGGTTGCGGGAAAAGCATGTGTGAGCACTGGGCCTGAACTCCCGTGTATCTGAGTTGAATACAGCGATTTCCAATGGCCTTCTTCAATCACAGTGTAGCTAGGTTCCAACTCCCATGTCCGAGTGGGTAGCAGACATCTGCCTCCCATGCATACACACTTCTGAGAGTTGAGCTTATGGCCTGTACCTCCACATCCAGCCTGCTGGTACCCTTGGCTTCTAAAAGGCCTAGGCTCGCTGTTTGACGGAAGTGCTGGGAGAGGTAATTGGAATCTCCCGGCACACAAGACAAGTGCCTCCAAGCTCAATTCACGATTTCCCAGTAATTCTTGTGGTAGACAGGTGCTACATACTAAGTTCCATATGTGAGATGGTAGCTGAACGCCTTGTCCAAAAGCATCTTACTTCTGAGAGTTGAGCCCACCCTCAGTCCCTCACACTTCCACACTGCCTGCAGAGTGAGTTTCACACGTCTTCAACAGAGACGATTGCCAGAGGCTTCTGAGTACAAGTTAACAATGCAGACCTGGAGGGTATCTCCAGGTGCAGTAGAGTGGTAATCTTGGAACCTCCTGACTCAGAGTACTGCTACCTTCTCACTGCCATAGGAATGCAGCTAGTTGACAGCTGGCTTCAAGACATGCTTCCCTGTGAGAGCTGAGGACAGGGCAGAACCCTCCCGCATCCTGCCTGAATGTCGGAGTAGCTGCTAACATCCTAATGTTAGTGGCTGGGAGAGGTTGCGGGAAAAGCATGTGTGAGCACTGGGCCTGAACTCTCGTGTATCTGAGTTGAATACAGCGATTTCCAATGGCCTTCTCCAATCACAGTGTAGCTAGGTTCCAACTCCCATGTCCGAGTGGGTAGCAGACATCTGCCTCCCATGCATACACACTTCTGAGAGTTGAGCTTATGGCCTGTACCTCCACATCCAGCCTGCTGGTACCCTTGGCTTCTAAAAGGCCTAGGCTCGCTGTTTGACGGAAGTGCTGGGAGAGGTAATTGGACTCACCCGGCATACAAGACTAGTGCCTCCAAGCTCAGTTCAGCGATTTCCTAGTAATTCCTGTGGTAGACTGGTGCTACATACTAAGTTCCATACGTGAGAGGGTAGCTGAACGCCTTGTCCAAAACCATCTTACTTTTGAGAGTTGAGCTCAGCCTCAGTCCCTCACAGTTCCACACTGCCTGCCGAGTGAGTTTCGCAGGTCTTCAGCAGAGACGTTTGCCAGAGGCTTCTGAGACGCAGGGTAACAATGCAGACCTGTAGGGTATCCCCAGGTGCAGTCGACTGGTAATCTTGGAACCTCCTGACTCAGAATACTGCTACCTTCTCACTGCCATAGGAATGCAGCTAGTTGACAGCTGGCTTCAAGACATGCTTCCCTGTGAGAGCTGAGGACAGGGCAGAACCCTCCCGCATGCTGCCTGACTGTAGGAGTAGCTGCTAACATCCTTATGTTAGTGGCTGGGAGAGGTTGCGGGAAAAGCATGTGTGAGCACTGGGCCTGAACTCCCGTGTATCTGAGTTGAATACAGCGATTTCCAACGGCTTTCCTCAACCAGAGTGTAGCTAGGTTCCAAATGCCATGTAAGATCGGGTAGCAGACAGCTGCCTCCCATGCATACACACTTCTGAGAGTTGAGCTTATGGCCTGTACCTCCACAGCCAGCCTGCTGGTACCCTTGGCTTCTAAAAGGCCTAGGCTCGCTGTTTGATGGAAGTGCTGGCAGAGGTAATTGGAATCACCCGGCACACAAGACGAGTGCCTCCAAGCTCAGTTCAGCGATTTCCTAGTAATTCCTGTGGTAGACTGGTGCTACATACTAAGTTCCATACGTGAGAGGGTAGCTGATCGCCTTGTCCAAAACCATCTTACTTCTGAGAGTTGAGATCAGCCTCAGTCCCTCACAGTTCCACACTGCCTGCAGAGTAAGTGTAGCAGGTCTTCAGCAGAGACGTTTGTGAGAGGCTTCTGAGACGCAGGGTAACAATGCAGACCTGGAGGGTATCCCCAGGTGCAGTCGACTGGTAATCTTGGAACCTCCTGACTCAGAATACTGCTACCTTCTCACTGCCATAGGAATGCAGCTAGTTGACAGCTGGCTTCAAGACATGCTTCCCTGTGAGAGCTGAGGACAGGGCAGAACCCTCCCGCATGCTGCCTGACTGTAGGAGTAGCTGCTAACATCCTTATGTTAGTGGCTGTGAGAGTTTGCGGGAAAAGCATGTGTGAGCACTGGGCCTGAACTCCCGTGTATCTGAGTTGAATACAGCGATTTCCAACGGCTTTCCTCAACCAGAGTGTAGCTAGGTTCCAAATCCCATGTACGAGCGGGTAGCAGACATCTGCCTCCCATGCATACACACTTCTTAGAGTTGAGCTTATGGCCTGTACCTCCATATCCAGCCTGCTGGTACCCTTGGCTTCTAAAAAGCCTAGGCTCGCTGTCTGACGCAAGTGCTGGGAGAGGTAATTGGAATCTCCTGGCACACAGGACGAGTGCCTCCATGCTCAATTCACGATTTCCCAGTAATTCTTGTGGTAGACAGGTGCTACATACTAAGTTCCATATGTGAAAAGGTAGAAGAACGCCTTGTCCAAAAGCATCTTACTTCTGAGAGTTGAGCACACCCTCAGTCCCTCACACTTCCACACTGCCTGCAGAGTGAGTTTCACACGTCTTCACCAGAGACGATTGCCAGAGGCTTCTGAGTACAAGTTAACAATGCAGACCTGGAGGGTATCTCCAGGTGCAGTAGAGTGGTAATCTTGGAACCTCCTGACTCAGAGTACTGCTACCTTCTCACTGCCATAGGAATGCAGCTAGTTGAGAGCTGGCTTCAAGACATGCTTCCCTGTGAGAGCTGAGGACAGGGCAGAACCGTCCCGCATGCAGCCTGACTGTAGGAGTAGCTGCTAACATCCTAATGTTAGTGGCTGGGAGAGGTTGCGGGAAAAGCATGTGTGAGCACTGGGCCTGAACTCCCGTGTATCTGAGTTGAATACAGCGATTTCCAACGGCTTCCCTCAACCAGAGTGTATCTAGGTTCCAAATCCCATGTACGAGCGGGTAGCAGACATCTGCCTCCCATGCATACACACTTCTGAGAGTTGAGCTTATGGCCTGTACCTCCACAGCCAGCCTGCTGGTACCCTTGGCTTCTAAAAGGCCTAGGCTCGCTGTTTGACGGAAGTGCTGGGAGAGGTAATTGGAATCTCCCGGCACACAAGACGACTGCCTCCAAGCTCAATTCACGATTTCCCAGTAATTCTTGTGGTAGACAGTTGTTACATACTAAGTTCCATATGTGAGATGGTAGCTGAACGCCTTGTCCAAAAGCATCTTACTTCTGAGAGTTGAGCCCACCCTCAGTACCTCACAGTTCCACACTGCCTGCAGAGTGAGTTTCACACGTCTTCACCAGAGACGATTGCCAGAGGCTTCTGAGTACAAGTTAACAATCCAGACCTGGAGGGTATCTCCAGGTGCAGTAGAGTGGTAATCTTGGAACCTATTGACTCAGAGTACTGCTACCTTCTCACTGCCATAGGAATGCAGCTAGTTGACAGCTGGCTTCAAGACATGCTTCCCTGTGAGAGCTGAGGACAGGGCAGAACCCTCCCGCATCCTGCCTGACTGTAGGAGTAGCTGCTAACATCCTAATATTAGTGGCTGGGAGAGGTTGCGGGAAAAGCATGTGTGAGCACTGGGCCTGAACTCCCGTGTATCTGAGTTGAATACAGCGATTTCCAATGGCCTTCTTCAATCAGAGTGTAGCTATGTTCCAAATCCCATGTACGAGCGGGTAGCAGACATCTGCCTCCCATGCATACACACTTCTGAGAGTTGAGCTTATGGCCTGTACCTCCACATCCAGCCTGCTGGTACCCTTGGCTTCTAAAAGGCCTAGGCTCGCTGTTTGACGGAAGTGCTGGGAGAGGTAATTGGAATCACCCGGCACACAAGACTAGTGCCTCCAAGCTCAGTTCAGCGATTTCCTAGTAATTCCTGTGGTAGACTGGTGCTACATACTAAGTTCCATACGTGAGAGGGTAGCTGAACGCCTTGTCCAAAACCATCTTACTTCTGAGAGTTCAGCTCAGCCTTAGTCCCTCACAGTTCCACACTGCCTGCAGAGTGAGTTTCGCAGGTCTTCAGCAGAGACGTTTGCCAGAGGCTTCTGAGACGCAGGGTAACAATGCAGACCTGGAGGGTATCCCCAGGTGCAGTCGACTGGTAATCTTGGAACCTCCTGACTCAGAATACTGCTACCTTCTCACTGCCATAGGAATGCAGCTAGTTGACAGCTGGCTTCAAGACATGCTTCCCTGTGAGAACTGAGGACAGGGCAGAACCCTCCCGCATGCTGCCTGACTGTAGGAGTAGCTGCTAACATCCTAATGTTAGTGGCTGGGAGAGGTTGCGGGAAAAGCATGTGTGAGCACTGGGCCTGAACTCCCGTGTATCTGAGTTGAATACAGCCATTTCCAACGACTTTCCTCAACCAGAGTGTAGCTAGGTTCCAAATCCCATGTACGAGCGGGTAGCAGACATCTGCCTCCCATGCATACACACTTCTGAGAGTTGAGCTTATGGCCTGTACCTCCACATCCAGCCTGCTGGTACCCTTGGCTTCTAAAAGGCCTAGGCTCGCTGTTTGACGGAAGTGCTGGGAGAGGTAATTGGAATCTCCCGGCACACAAGACGAGTGCCTCCAAGCTGAATTCACGATTTCCCAGTAATTCTTGTGGTAGACATGTGCTACATACTAAGTTCCATATGTGAGAAGGTAGCTGAACGCCTTGTCCAAAAGCATCTTACTTCTGAGAGTTGAGCACACCCTCAGTCCCTCACACTTCCACACTGCCTGCAGAGTGAGTTTCACACGTCTTCACCAGAGAAGATTGCCGGAGGCTTCTGAGTACAAGTTACAATGCAGACCTGGAGGGTATCTCCAGGTGCAGTAGAGTGGTAATCTTGGAACCTCCTGACTCAGAGTACTGCTACCTTCTCACTGCCATAGGAATGCAGCTAGTTGAGAGCTGGCTTCAAGACATGCTTCCCTGTGAGAGCTGAGGATAGGGCAGAACCCTCCTGCATGCTGCCTGACTGTAGGAGTAGCTGCTAACATCCTTATGTTAGTGGCTGGGAGTGGTTGCGGGAAAAGCAAGTGTGAGCAGTGGGCCTGACCTCCCGTGTATCTGAGTTGAATACAGCGATTTCCAACGGTTTCCTCAACCAGAGTGTAGCTAGGTTCCAAATCCCATGTACGAGCGGGTAGCAGACATCTGCCTCCCATGCATACACACTTCTGAGAGTTGAGCTTATGGCCTGTACCTCCACATCCAGCCTGCTGGTACCCTTGGCTTCTAAAAGGCCTAGGCTCGCTGTTTGACGGAAGTGCTGGGAGAGGTAATTGGAATCTCCCGGCACACAAGACGAGTGCCTCCAAGCTCAATTCACGATTTCCCAGTAATTCTTGTGGTAGACAGGTGCTACATACTAAGTTCCATATGTGAGAAGGTAGCTGAACGCCTTGTCCAAAAGCATCTTACTTCTGAGAGTTGAGCACACCCTCAGTCCCTCACACTTCCACACTGCCTGCAGAGTGAGTTTCACACGTCTTCACCAGAGACGATTGCCGGAGGCTTCTGAGTACAAGTTACAATGCAGACCTGGAGGGTATCTCCAGGTGCAGTAGAGTGGTAATCTTGGAACCTCCTGACTCAGAGTACTGCTACCTTCTCACTGCCATAGGAATGCAGCTAGTTGAGAGCTGGCTTCAAGTCATGCTTCCCTGTGAGAGCTGAGGACAGGGCAGAACCCTCCCGCATGCTGCCTGACTGTAGGAGTAGCTGCTAACATCCTTATGTTAGTGGCTGGGAGTGGTTGCGGGAAAAGCATGTGTGAGCACTGGGCCTGAACTCCCGTGTATCTGAGTTGAATAAAGCGATTTCCAACGGTTTCCTCAACCAAAGTGTAGCTAGGTTCCAAATCCCATGTACGAGCGGGTAGCAGACATCTGCCTCCCATGCATACACACTTCTGAGAGTTGAGCTTATGGCCTGTACCTCCACAGCCAGCCTGCTGGTACCCTTGGCTTCTAAAAGGCCTAGGCTCGCTGTTTGACGGAAGTGCCTGGAGAGGTAATTGGAATCTCCCGGCACACAAGACGAGTGCCTCCAAGCTCAATTCACGATTTCCCAGTAATTCTTGTGGTAGACAGGTGCTACATACTAAGTTCCATATGTGAGATGGTAGCTGAACGCCTTGTCCAAAAGCGTCTTACTTCTGAGAGTTGAGCCCACCCTCAGTCCGTCACAGTTCCACACTGCCTGCAGAGTGAGTTTCACACGTCTTCACCAGAGACGATTGCCAGAGGCTTCTGAGTACAAGTTAACAATGCGGACCTGGAGGGTATCTCCAGGTGCAGTAGAGTGGTAATCTTGGAACCTCCTGACTCAGAGTACTGCTACCTTCTCACTGCCATAGGAATGCAGCTAGTTGACAGCTGGCTTCAAGACATGCTTCCCTGTGAGAGCTGAGGACAGGGCAGAACCCTCCCGCATGCTGCCTGACTGTAGGAGTAGCTGCTAACATCCTAATGTTAGTGGCTGGGAGAGGTTGCGGGAAAAGCATGTGTGAGCACTGGGCCTGAACTCCCGTGTATCTGAGTTGAATACAGCGATTTCCAATGGCCTTCTTCAATCACAGTGTAGCTAGGTTCCAACTCCCATGTCCGAGTGGGTAGCAGACATCTGCCTCCCATGCATACACACTTCTGAGAGTTGAGCTTATGGCCTGTACCTCCACATCCAGCCTGCTGGTACCCTTGGGTTCTAAAAGGCCTAGGCTCGCTGTTTGAGGGAAGTGCTGGGAGAGTTAATTGGAATCACCGGCACAAAAGACTAGTGCCTCCAAGCTCAGTTCAGCGATTTCCCAGTAATTCCTGTGGTAGACTGGTGCTACATACTAAGTTCCATACGTGAGAGGGTAGCTGAACGCCTTGTCCAAAACCATCTTACTTCTGAGAGTGGAGCTCAGCCTCAGTCCCTCACAGTTCCACACTGCTGCAGAGTGAGTTTCGCAGGTCTTCAGCAGAGACGTTTGCCAGAGGCTTCTGAGACGCAGGGTAACAATGCAGACCTGGAGGGTATCCCCAGGTGCAGTCGACTGGTAATCTTGGAACCTCCTGACTCAGAATACTGCTACCTTCTCACTGCCGTAGGAATGCAGCTAGTTGACAGCTGGCTTCAAGACATGCTTCCCTGTGAGAGCTGAGGACAGGGGAGAACCCTCCCGCATGCTGCCTGACTGTAGGAGTAGCTGCTAACATCCTTATGTTAGTGGCTGGGAGAGGTTGCGGGAAAAGCATGTGTGAGCACTGGGCCTGAACTCCCGTGTATCTGAGTTGAATACAGCGATTTCCAACGGCTTTCCTCACCACAGTGTAGCTAGGTTCCAAATCCCATGTACGAGCGGGTAGCAGACATCTGCCTCCCATGCATACACACTTCTGAGAGTTGAGCTTATGGCCTGTACCTCCACAGCCAGCCTGCTGGTACCCTTGGCTTCTAAAAGGCCTAGGCTCGCTGTTTGACGGAAGTGCTGGGAGAGGTAATTGGAATCTCCCGGCACACAAGACGAGTGCCTCCAAGCTCAATTCACGATTTCCCAGTAATTCTTGTGGTAGACAGGTGCTACATACTAAGTTCCATATGTGAGAAGGTAGCTGAACGCCTTGTCCAAAAGCATCTTACTTCTGAGAGTTGAGCACACCCTCAGTCCCTCACACTTCCACACTGCCTGCAGAGTGAGTTTCACACGTCTTCACCAGAGACGATTGCCAGAGGCTTCTGAG
Source organism: Canis aureus (assembly GCF_053574225.1). Lineage (NCBI taxonomy): Eukaryota > Metazoa > Chordata > Mammalia > Carnivora > Canidae > Canis > Canis aureus. The sequence continues at coordinate 44,219,881 of NC_135638.1, read as the reverse complement.
TACAAGTTACAATGCAGACCTGGAGGGTATCTCCAGGTGCAGGAGAGTGGTAATCTTGGAACCTCCTGACTCAGAATACTCCTACCTTCTCACTGCCATAGGAATGCAGCTAGTTGACAGCTGGCTTCAAGACATGCTTCCCTGTGAGAGCTGAGGACAGGGCAGGACCCTCCCGCATGCTGCCTGACTGTAGGAGTAGCTGCTAACATCCTTATGTTAGTGGCTGGGAGAGGTTGCGGGAAAAGCATGTGTGAGCACTGGGCCTGAACTCCCGTGTACCTGAGTTGAATACAGCGATTTCCAACGGCTTTCCTCAACCAGAGTGTAGCTAGGTTCCAAATCCCATGTACGAGCGGGTAGCAGACATCTGCCTCCCATGCATACACACTTCTGAGAGTTGAGCTTATGGCCTGTACCTCCACAGCCAGCCTGCTGGTACCCTTGGCTTCTAAAAGGCCTAGGCTCGCTGTTTGACGGAAGTGCTGGGAGAGGTAATTGGAATCACCCGGCACACAAGACTAGTGCCTCCAAGCTCAGTTCAGCGATTTCCTAGTAATTCCTGTGGTAGACTGGTGCTACATACTAAGTTCCATACGTGAGAGGGTAGCTGAACGCCTTGTCCAAAACCATCTTACTTCTGAGAGTTGAGCTCAGCCTCAGTCCCTCACATTTCCACACTGCCTGCAGAGTGAGTTTCGCAGGTCTTCAGCAGAGACGTTTGCCAGAGGCTTCTGAGACGCAGGGTAACAATGCAGACCTGGAGGGTATCCCCAGGTGCAGTCGACTGGTAATCTTGGAACCTCCTGACTCAGAGTACTGCTACCTTCTCACTTCCATAGGAATGCAGCTAGTTGACAGCTGGCTTCAAGACATGCTTCCCTGTGAGAGCTGAGGACAGGGCAGAACCCTCCCGCATGCTGCCTGAGTGTAGGAGTAGCTGCTAACATCCTTATGTTAGTGGCTGGGAGAGGTTGCGGGAAAAGCATGTGTGAGCACTGGGCCTGAACTCCCGTGTATCTGAGTTGAATACAGCGATTTCCAACGGCTTTCCTCAACCAGAGTGTAGCTAGGTTCCAAATCCCACGTACGAGCGGGTAGCAGACATCTGCCTCCCATGCATACACACTTCTGAGAGTTGAGCTTATGGCCTGTACCTCCACAGCCAGCCTGCTGGTTCCCTTGGCTTCTAAAAGGCCTAGGCTCGCTGTTTGACGGAAGTGCTGGGAGAGGTAATTGGAATCTCCCGGCACACAAGACGAGTGCCTCCAAGCTCAATTCACGATTTTCCAGTAATTCTTGTGGTAGACAGGTGCTACATACTAAGTTCCATATGTGAGAAGGTAGCTGAACGCCTTGTCCAAAACCATCTTACTTCTGAGAGTTGAGCACACCCTCAGTCCCTCACACTTCCACACTGCCTGCAGAGTGAGTTTCACACGTCTTCACCAGAGACGATTGCCAGAGGCTTCTGATTACAAGTTAACAATGCAGACCTGGAGGGTATCTCCAGGTGCAGTAGAGTGGTAATCTTGGAACCTCCTGACTCAGAGTACTGCTACCTACTCACTGCCATAGGAATGCAGCTAGTTGACAGCTGGCTTCAAGACATGCTTCCCTGTGAGAGCTGAGGACTGGGCAGAACCCTCCCGCATCCTGCCTGACTGTAAGAGTAGCTGCTAACATCCTAATGTTAGTGGCTGGGAGAGGTTGCGGGAAAAGCATGTGTGAGCACTGGGCCTGAACTCCCGTGTATCTGAGTTGAATACAGCGATTTCCAACGGTTTCCTCAACCGGAGTGTAGCTAGGTTCCAAATCCCATGTACGAGCGGGTAGCAGACATCTGCATCCCATGCATACACACTTCTGAGAGTTGAGCTTATGGCCTGTACCTCCACAGCCAGCCTGCTGGTACCCTTGGCTTCTAAAAGGCCTAGGCTCGCTGTTTGACGCAAGTGCTGGGAGAGGCAATTGGAATCACCCGGCACACAAGACTAGTGCCTCCAAGCTCAGTTCAGCGATTTCCTAGTAATTCCTGTGGTAGACTGGTGCTACATACTAAGTTCCATACGTGAGAGGGTAGCTGAACGCCTTGTCCAAAACCATCTTACTTCTGAGAGTTGAGCTCAGCCTCAGTCCCTCACAGTTCCACACTGCCTGCAGAGTGAGTTTCGCAGGTCTTCAGCAGAGACGTTTTCCAGAGGCTTCTGAGACGCAGGGTAACAATGCAGACCTGGAGGGTATCCCCAGGTGCAGTCGACTGGTAATCTTGGAACCTCCTGACTCAGAATACTGCTACCTTCTCACTGCCAAAGGAATGCAGCTAGTTCACAGCTGGCTTCAAGACATGCTTCCCTGTGAGAGCTGAAGACAGGGCAGAACCCTCCTGCATGCTGCCTGACTGTAGGAGTAGCTGCTAACATCCTTATGTTAGTGGCTGGGAGAGGTTGCGGGAAAAGCATGTGTGAGCACTGGGCCTGAAATCCCGTGTACCTGAGTTGAATACAGCGATTTCCAACGGCTTTCCTCAACCAGAGTGTAGCTAGGTTCCAAATCCCATGTACGAGCGGGTAGCAGACATCTGCCTCCCATGCATACACACTTCTGAGAGTTGAGCTTATGGCCTGTACCTCCACAGCCAGCCTGCTGGTACCCTTGGCTTCTAAAAGGCCTAGGCTCGCTGTTTGGCGGAAGTGCTGGGAGAGGTAATTGGAATCACCCGGCACACAAGACTAGTGCCTCCAAGCTCAGTTCAGCGGTTTCCTAGTAATTCCTGTGGTAGACTGGTGCTACATACTAAGTTCCATACATGAGAGTGTAGCTGAACGCCTTGTCCAAAACCATCTTACTTCTGAGAGTTGAGCTCAGCCTCAGTCCCTCACAGTTCCACACTGCCTGCAGAGTGAGTTTCGCAGGTCTTCAGCAGAGACGTTTGCCAGAGGCTTCTGAGACGCAGGGTAACAATGCAGACCTGGAGGGTATCCCCAGGTGCAGTCGACTGGTAATCTTGGAACCTCCTGACTCAGAATACTGCTACCTTCTCACTGCCATAGGAATGCAGCTAGTTGACAGCTGGCTTCAAGACATGCTTCCCTGTGAGAGCTGAGGACAGGGCAGAACCCTCCCGCATGCTGCCTGACTGTAGGAGTAGCTGCTAACATCCTTATGTTAGTGGCTGGGAGAGGTTGCGGGAAAAGCATGTGTGAGCACTGGGCCTGAATTCCCGTGTATCTGAGTTGAATACAGCGATTTCCAATGGCCTTCTTCAATCACAGGGTAGCTAGGTTCCAACTCCCATGTCCGAGTGGATAGCAGACATCTGCCTCCCATGCATACACACTCCTGAGAGTTGAGCTTATGGCCTGTACCTCCACATCCAGCCTGCTGGTACCCTTGGCTTCTAAAAGGCCTAGGCTCGCTGTTTGACGGAAGTGCTGCGAGAGGTAATTGGAATCACCCGGCACACAAGACTAGTGCCTCCAAGCTCAGTTCAGCGATTTCCTAGTAATTCCTGTGGTAGACTGGTGCTACATACTAAGTTCCATACGTGAGAGGGTAGCTGAACGCCTTGTCCAAAACCATCTTACTTCTGAGAGTTGAGCTCAGCCTCAGTCCCTCACAGTTCCACACTGCCTGCAGAGTGAGTTTCGCAGGTCTTCAGCAGAGACGTTTGCCAGAGGCTTCTGAGACGCAGGGTAACAATGCAGACCTGGAGGGTATCCCCAGGTGCAGTCGACTGGTAATCTTGGATCCTCCTGACTCAGAATACTGCTACCTTCTCACTGCCATAGGAATGCAGCTAGTTGACAGCTGGCTTCAAGACATGCTTCCCTGTGAGAGCTGAGGACAGGGCAGAACCCTCCCGCATGCTGCCTGACTGTAGGAGTAGCTGCTAACATCCTAATGTTAGTGGCTGGGAGATGTTGCGGGAAAAGCATGTGTGAGCACCGGGACTGAACTCCCGTGTATCTGAGTTGAATACAGCGATTTCCAACGGCTTTCCTCAACCAGAGTGTAGCTAGGTTCCAAATCCCATGTACGAGCAGGTAGCAGACATCTGCCTCCCATGCATACACACTTCTGAGAGTTGAGCTTATGGCCTGTACCTCCACAGCCAGCCTGCTGGTACCCTTGGCTTCTAAAAGGCCTTGGCTCGCTGTTTGACGGAAGTGCTGGGAGAGGTAATTGGAATCTCCCGGCACACAAGACGAGTGCCTCCAAGCTCAATTCACGATTTCCCAGTAATTCTTGTGGTAGACAAGTGCTACATACTAAGTTCCATATGTGAGAAGGTAGCTGAACGCCTTGTCCAAAAGCATCTTACTTCTGAGAGTTGAGCACACCCTCAGACCCTCACACTTCCACACTGCCTGCAGAGTGAGTTTCACACGTCTTCACCAGGACGATTGCCAGAGGCTTCTGAGTACAAGTTAACAATGCAGACCTGGAGGGTATCTCCAGGTGCAGTAGAGTGGTAATCTTGGAACCTCCTGACTCAGAGTACTGCTAACTTCTCACTGCCATAGGAATGCAGCTAGTTGAAAGCTGGCTTCAAGACATGCTTCCCTGTGAGAGCTGAGGACAGGGCAGGACCCTCCCGCATCCTGCCTGACTGTAGGAGTAGCTGCTAACATCCTAATGTTAGTGGCTGGGAGAGGTTGCGGGAAAAGCATGTGTGAGCACTGGGCCTGAACTCCCGTGTATCTGAGTTGAATACAGCGATTTCCAATGGCGTTCTTCAATCACAGTGTAGCTAGGTTCCAACTCCCATGTCCGAGTGGGTAGCAGACATCTGCCTCCCATGCATACACACTTCTGAGAGTTGAGCTTATGGCCTGTACCTCCACATCCAGCCTGCTGGTACTCTTGGGTTCTAAAAGGCCTAGGATCGCTGTTTGACGGAAGTGCTGGGAGAGGTAATTGGAATCACCCGGCACACAAGACTAGTGCCTCCAAGCTCAGTTCAGCGATTTCCTAGTAATTCCTGTGGTAGACTGGTGCTACATACTAAGTTCCATACGTGAGAGGGTAGCTGAACGCCTTGTCCAAAACCATCTTACTTCTGAGAGTTGAGCTCAGCCTCAGTCCCTCACAGTTCCACACTGCCTGCAGAGTGAGTTTCGGAGGTCTTCAGCAGAGACGTTTGTCAGAGGCTTCTGAGACGCAGGGTAACAATGCAGACCTGGAGGGTATCCCCAGGTGCAGTCGACTGGTAATCTTGGAACCTCCTGACTCAGAATACTGCTACCTTCTCACTGCCATAGGAATGCAGCTAGTTGACAGCTGGCTTCAAGACATGCTTCCCTGTGAGAGCTGAGGACAGGGCAGAACCCTCCCGCATGCTGCCTGACTGTAGGAGTAGCTGCTAACATCCTTATGTTAGTGGCTGGGAGAGGTTGTGGGAAAAGCATGTGTGAGCACTGGGCCTGAACTCCCGTGTATCTGAGTTGAATACAGCGATTTCCAACGGCTTTCCTCAACCAGAGTGTAGCTAGGTTCCAAATCCCATGTACGAGCGGGTAGCAGACATCTGCCTCCCATGCATACACACTTCTGAGAGTTGAGCTTATGGCCTGTACCTCCACAGCCAGCCTGCTGGTACCCTTGGACTCTAAAAGGCCTAGGCTCGCTGTTTGACGGAAGTGCTGGGAGAGGTAATTGGAATTCCCGGCACACAAGACGAGTGCCTCCAAGCTCAATTCACGATTTCCCAGTAATTCTTGTGGTAGACAGGTGCTACATACTAAGTTCCATATGTGAGAAGGTAGCTGAACGCCTTGTCCAAAAGCATCTTACTTCTGAGAGTTGAGCACACCCTCAGACCCTCACACTTCCACACTGCCTGCAGAGTGAGTTTCACACGTCTTCACCAGGACGATTGCCAGAGGCTTCTGAGTACAAGTTAACAATGCAGACCTGGAGGGTATCTCCAGGTGCAGTAGAGTGGTAATCTTGGAACCTCCTGACTCAGAGTACTGCTAACTTCTCACTGCCATAGGAATGCAGCTAGTTGAAAGCTGGCTTCAAGACATGCTTCCCTGTGAGAGCTGAGGACAGGGCAGGACCCTCCCGCATCCTGCCTGACTGTAGGAGTAGCTGCTAACATCCTAATGTTAGTGGCTGGGAGAGGTTGCGGGAAAAGCATGTGTGAGCACTGGGACTGAACTCCCGTGTATCTGAGTTGAATACAGCGATTTCCAATGGCCTTCTTCAATCACAGTGTAGCTAGGTTCCAACTCCCATGTCCGAGTGGGTAGCAGACATCTGCCTCCCATGCATACACACTTCTGAGAGTTGAGCTTATGGCCTGTACCTCCACATCCAGCCTGCTGGTACTCTTGGGTTTTAAAAGGCCTAGGATCGCTGTTTGACGGAAGTGCTGGGAGAGGTAATTGGAATCACCCGGCACACAAGACTAGTGCCTCCAAGCTCAGTTCAGCGATTTCCTAGTAATTCCTGTGGTAGACTGGTGCTACATACTAAGTTCCATACGTGAGAGGGTAGCTGAACGCCTTGTCCAAAACCATCTTACTTCTGAGAGTTGAGCTCAGCCTCAGTCCCTCACAGTTCCACACTGCCTGCAGAGTGAGTTTCGGAGGTCTTCAGCAGAGACGTTTGTCAGAGGCTTCTGAGACGCAGGGTAACAATGCAGACCTGGAGGGTATCCCCAGGTGCAGTCGACTGGTAATCTTGGAACCTCCTGACTCAGAATACTGCTACCTTCTCACTGCCATAGGAATGCAGCTAGTTGACAGCTGGCTTCAAGACATGCTTCCCTGTGAGAGCTGAGGACAGGGCAGAACCCTCCCGCATGCTGCCTGACTGTAGGAGTAGCTGCTAACATCCTTATGTTAGTGGCTGGGAGAGGTTGTGGGAAAAGCATGTGTGAGCACTGGGCCTGAACTCCCGTGTATCTGAGTTGAATACAGCGATTTCCAACGGCTTTCCTCAACCAGAGTGTAGCTAGGTTCCAAATCCCATGTACGAGCGGGTAGCGGACATCTGCCTCCCATGCATACACACTTCTGAGAGTTGAGCTTATGGCCTGTACCTCCACAGCCAGCCTGCTGGTACCATTGGATTCTAAAAGGCCTAGGCTCGCTGTTTGACGGAAGTGCTGGGTTAGGTAATTGGAATTCCCGGCACACAAGACGAGTGCCTCCAAGCTCAATTCACGATTTCCCAGTAATTCTTGTGGTAGACAGGTGCTACATACTAAGTTCCATATGTGAGAAGGTAGCTGAACGCCTTGTCCAAAAGCATCTTACTTCTGAGAGTTGAACACACCCTCAGTCCCTCACACTTCCACACTGCCTTCAGAGTGAGTTTCACACGTCTTCACCAGAGACGATTGCCAGAGGCTTCTGAGTACAAGTTAACAATGCAGACCTGGAGGTTATCTCCAGGTGCAGTAGAGTGGTAATCTTGGAACCTCCTGACCTAGAGTACTGCTACCTTCTCACTGCCATAGGAATGCAGCTAGTTGACAGCTGGCTTCAAGACATGCTTCCCTGTGAGAGCTGAGGACAGGGCAGAACCCTCCCGCATCCTGCCTGAGTGTAGGAGTAGCTGCTAACATCCTAATGTTAGTGGCTGGGAGAGGTTGCGGGAAAAGCATGTGTGAGCACTGGGCCTGAACTCCCGTGTATCTGAGTTGAATACAGTGATTTCCAATGGCCTTCTTCAATCACAGTGTAGCTAGGTTCCAACTCCCATGTCCGAGTGGGTAGCAGACATCTGCCTCCCATGCATACACACTTCTGAGAGTTGAGCTTATGGCCTGTACCTCCACATCCAGCCTGCTGGTACCCTTGGCTTCTAAAAGGCCTAGGCTCGCTGTTTGACGGAAGTGCTGGGAGAGGTAATTGGAATCACCCGGAACACAAGACTAGTGCCTCCAAGCTCAGTTCAGCGATTTCCTAGTAATTCCTGTGGTAGACTGGTGCTACATACTAAGTTCCATACGTGAGAGGGTAGCTGAACGCCTTGTCCAAAACCATCTTACTTCTGAGAGTTGAGCTCAGCCTCAGTCCCTCACAGTTCCACACTGCCTGCAGAGTGAGTTTCGCAGGTCTTCAGCAGAGACGTTTGCCAGAGGCTTCTGAGACGCAGGGAAACAATGCAGACCTGGAGGGTATCCCCAGGTGCAGTCGACTGGTAATCTTGGAACCTCCTGACTCAGAATACTGCTACCTTCTCACTGCCATAGGAATGAAGCTAGTTGACAGCTGGCTTCAAGACATGCTTCCCTGTGAGAGCTGAGGACAGGGCAGAACCCTCCCGCATGCTGCCTGACTGTAGGAGTAGCTGCTAACATCCTAATGTTAGTGGCTGGGAGAGGTTGCGGGAAAAGCATGTGTGAGCACTGGGCCTGAACTCCCGTGTATCTGAGTTGAATACAGCGATTTCCAACGGCTTTCCTCAACCAGAGTGTAGCTAGGTTCCAAATCCCATGTACGAGCGGGTAGCAGACATCTGCCTCCCATGCATACACACTTCTGAGAGTTGAGCTTATGGCCTGTACCTCCACAGCCAGCCTGCTGGTACCCTTGGCTTCTAAAAGGCCTAGGCTCGCTGTTTGACGGAAGTGCTGGGAGAGGTAATTGGAATCTCCCGGCAGGGATCCCTGGGTGGCGCAGCCGTTTAGCGCCTGCCTTTGGCCCAGGGCGCGATCTTGGAGACCCGGTACTGAATCCCACGTCGGGCTCCCGGTGCATGGAGCCTGCTTCTTCCTCTGTCTGTGTCTCTGCCTCTCTCTCTCTCTCTGTGACTATCATAAATAAATAAAAAATTAAAAAATAAATAAAAAAAAAAGGAATCTCCCGGCACACAACACGAGTGCCTCCAAGCTCAATTCACGATTTCCCAGTAATTCTTGTGGTAGACAGGTGCTACATACTAAGTTCCATATGTGAGAAGGTAGCTGAACGCCATGTCCAAAAGCATCTTATTTCTGAGAGTTGAGCACAACCTCAGTCCCTCACACTTCCACACTGCCTGCAGAGTGAGTTTCACACGTCTTCACCAGAGACGATTGCCAGAGGCTTCTGAGTACAAGTTAACAATGCAGACCTGGAGGGTATCTCCAGGTGCAGTAGAGTGGTAATCTTGGAACCTCCTGACTCAGAGTACTGCTACCTTCTCACTGCCATAGGAATGCAGCTAGTTGACAGCTGGCTTCAAGACATGCTTCCCTGTGAGACCCGAGGACAGGGCAGAACGCTCCCGCATGCTGCCTGACTGTAGGAGTAGCTGCTAACATCCTAATGTTAGTGGCTGGGAGAGGTTGCGGGAAAAGCATGTGTGAGCACTGGGCCTGAACTCCCGTGTATCTGAGTTGAATACAGCGATTTCCAATGGCCTTCTTCAATCACAGTGTAGCTAGGTACCAACTCCCATGTCCGAGTGGGTAGCAGACATCTGCCTCCCATGCATACACACTTCTGAGAGTTGAGCTTATGGCCTGTACATCCACATCCAGCCTGCTGGTACCCTTGGCTTCTAAAAGGCCTAGGCTCGCTGTTTGACGGAAGTGCTGGGAGAGGTAATTGGAATCTCCCGGCACACAAGACGAGTGCCTCCAAGCTCAATTCACGATTTCCCAGTAATTCTTGTGGTAGACCGGTGCTACATACTAAGTTCCATACGTGAGAGGGTAGCTGAACGCCTTGTCCAAAACCATCTTACTTCTGAGAGTTGAGCTCAGCCTCAGTCCCTCACAGTTCCACACTGCCTGCAGAGTGAGTTTCGCAGGTCTTCAGCAGAGAGGTTTGCCAGAGGCTTCTGAGACGCAGGGTAACAATGCAGACCTGGAGGGTATCCCCAGGTGCAGTCGACTGGTAATCTTGGAACCTCCTGACTCAGAATACTGCTACCTTCTCACTGCCATAGGAATGCAGCTAGTTGACAGCTGGCTTCAAGACATGCTTCCCTGTGAGAGCTGAGGACAGGGCAGATCCCTCCCGCATGCTGCCTGACTGTAGGAGTAGCTGCTAACATCCTTATGTTAGTGGCTGGGAGAGGTTGCGGGAAAAGCATGTGTGAGCACTGGGCCTGAACTCCCGTGTATCTGAGTTGAATACAGCGATTTCCAACGCCTTTCCTCAACCAGAGTGTAGCTAGGTTCCAAATCCCATGTAAGAGCGGGTAGCAGACATCTGCCGCCCATGCATACACACTTCTGAGAGTTGAGCTTATGGCCTGTACCTCCACATCCAGCCTGATGGTACCCTTGGCTTCTAAAAGGCCTAGGCTCGCTGTTTGACGGAAGTGCTGGGAGAGGTAATTGGACTCACCCGGCATACAAGACTAGTGCCTCCAAGCTCAGTTCAGCGATTTCCTAGTAATTCCTGTGGTAGACTGGTGCTACATACTAAGTTCCATACGTGAGAGGGTAGCTGAACGCCTTGTCCAAAACCATCTTACTTTTGAGAGTTGAGCTCAGCCTCAGTCCCTCACAGTTCCACACTGCCTGCCGAGTGAGTTTCGCAGGTCTTCAGCAGAGACGTTTGCCAGAGGCTTCTGAGACGCAGGGTAACAATGCAGACCTGTAGGGTATCCCCAGGTGCAGTCGACTGGTAATCTTGGAACCTCCTGACTCAGAATACTGCTACCTTCTCACTGCCATAGGAATGCAGCTAGTTGACAGCTGGCTTCAAGACATGCTTCCCTGTGAGAGCTGAGGACAGGGCAGAACCCTCCCGCATGCTGCCTGACTGTAGGAGTAGCTGCTAACATCCTTATGTTAGTGGCTGGGAGAGGTTGCGGGAAAAGCATGTGTGAGCACTGGGCCTGAACTCCCGTGTATCTGAGTTGAATACAGCGATTTCCAACGGCTTTCCTCAACCAGAGTGTAGCTAGGTTCCAAATGCCATGTAAGATCGGGTAGCAGACAGCTGCCTCCCATGCATACACACTTCTGAGAGTTGAGCTTATGGCCTGTACCTCCACAGCCAGCCTGCTGGTACCCTTGGCTTCTAAAAGGCCTAGGCTCGCTGTTTGATGGAAGTGCTGGCAGAGGTAATTGGAATCACCCGGCACACAAGACGAGTGCCTCCAAGCTCAGTTCAGCGATTTCCTAGTAATTCCTGTGGTAGACTGGTGCTACATACTAAGTTCCATACGTGAGAGGGTAGCTGATCGCCTTGTCCAAAACCATCTTACTTCTGAGAGTTGAGATCAGCCTCAGTCCCTCACAGTTCCACACTGCCTGCAGAGTAAGTGTAGCAGGTCTTCAGCAGAGACGTTTGCGAGAGGCTTCTGAGACGCAGGGTAACAATGCAGACCTGGAGGGTATCCCCAGGTGCAGTCGACTGGTAATCTTGGAACCTCCTGACTCAGAATACTGCTACCTTCTCACTGCCGTAGGAATGCAGCTAGTTGACAGCTGGCTTCAAGACATGCTTCCCTGTGAGAGCTGAGGACAGGGGAGAACCCTCCCGCATGCTGCCTGACTGTAGGAGTAGCTGCTAACATCCTTATGTTAGTGGCTGGGAGAGGTTGCGGGAAAAGCATGTGTGAGCACTGGGCCTGAACTCCCGTGTATCTGAGTTGAATACAGCGATTTCCAACGGCTTTCCTCACCACAGTGTAGCTAGGTTCCAAATCCCATGTACGAGCGGGTAGCACACATCTGCCTCCCATGCATACACACTTCTGAGAGTTGAGCTTATGGCCTGTACCTCCACAGCCAGCCTGCTGGTACCCTTGGCTTCTAAAAGGCCTAGGCTCGCTGTTTGACGGAAGTGCTGGGAGAGGTAATTGGAATCTCCCGGCACACAAGACGAGTGCCTCCAAGCTCAATTCACGATTTCCCAGTAATTCTTGTGGTAGACAGGTGCTACATACTAAGTTCCATATGTGAGAAGGTAGCTGAACGCCTTGTCCAAAAGCATCTTACTTCTGAGAGTTGAGCACACCCTCAGTCCCTCACACTTCCACACTGCCTGCAGAGTGAGTTTCACACGTCTTCACCAGAGACGATTGCCAGAGGCTTCTGAGCACAAGTTACAATGCAGACCTGGAGGGTATCTCCAGGTGCAGTAGAGTGGTAATCTTGGAACCTCCTGACTCAGAATACTGCTACCTTCTCACTGCCATAGGAATGCAGCTAGTTGACAGCTGGCTTCAAGACATGCTTCCCTGTGAGAGCTGAGGACAGGGCAGGACCCTCCCGCATGCTGCCTGACAGTAGGAGTAGCTGCTAACATCCTTATGTTAGTGGCTGGGAGAGGTTGCGGGAAAAGCATGTGTGAGCACTGGGCCTGAACTCCCGTGTACCTGAGTTGAATACAGCGATTTCCAACGGCTTTCCTCAACCAGAGTGTAGCTAGGTTCCAAATCCCATGTACGAGCGGGTAGCAGACATCTGCCTCCCATGCATACACACTTCTGAGAGTTGAGCTTATGGCCTGTACCTCCACAGCCAGCCTGCTGGTACCCTTGGCTTCTAAAAGGCCTAGGCTCGCTGTTTGACGGAAGTGCTGGGAGAGGTAATTGGAATCACCCGGCACACAAGACTAGTGCCTCCAAGCTCAGTTCAGCGATTTCCTAGTAATTCCTGTGGTAGACTGGTGATACATACTAAGTTCCATACGTGAGAGGGTAGCTGAACGCCTTGTCCAAAACCATCTTACTTCTGAGAGTTGAGCTCAGCCTCAGTCCCTCACATTTCCACACTGCCTGCAGAGTGAGTTTCGCAGGTCTTCAGCAGAGACGTTTGCCAGAGGCTTCTGAGACGCAGGGTAACAATGCAGACCTGGAGGGTATCCCCAGGTGCAGTCGACTGGTAATCTTGGAACCTCCTGACTCAGAGTACTGCTACCTTCTCACTTCCATAGGAATGCAGCTAGTTGACAGCTGGCTTCAAGACATGCTTCCCTGTGAGAGCTGAGGACAGGGCAGAAACCTCCCGCATGCTGCCTGACTGTAGGAGTAGCTGCTAACATCCTTATGTTAGTGGCTGGGAGAGGTTGCGGGAAAAGCATGTGTGAGCACTGGGCCTGAACTCCCGTGTATCTGAGTTGAATACAGCGATTTCCAACGGCTTTCCTCAACCAGAGTGTAGCTAGGTTCCAAATCCCACGTACGAGCGGGTAGCAGACATCTGCCTCCCATGCATACACACTTCTGAGAGTTGAGCTTATGGCCTGTACCTCCACAGCCAGCCTGCTGGTTCCCATGGCTTCTAAAAGGCCTAGGCTCGCTGTTTGACGGAAGTGCTGGGAGAGGTAATTGGAATCTCCCGGCACACAAGACGAGTGCCTCCAAGCTCAATTCACGATTTTCCAGTAATTCTTGTGGTAGACAGGTGCTACATACTAAGTTCCATATGTGAGAAGGTAGCTGAACGCCTTGTCCAAAACCATCTTACTTCTGAGAGTTGAGCACACCCTCAGTCCCTCACACTTCCACACTGCCTGCAGAGTGAGTTTCACACGTCTTCACCAGAGACGATTGCCAGAGGCTTCTGATTACAAGTTAACAATGCAGACCTGGAGGGTATCTCCAGGTGCAGTAGAGTGGTAATCTTGGAACCTCCTGACTCAGAGTACTGCTACCAATCACTGCCATAGGAATGCAGCTAGTTGACAGCTGGCTTCAAGACATGCTTCCCTGTGAGAGCTGAGGACTGGGCAGAACCCTCCCGCATCCTGCCTGACTGTAAGAGTAGCTGCTAACATCCTAATGTTAGTGGCTGGGAGAGGTTGCGGGAAAAGCATGTGTGAGCACTGGGCCTGAACTCCCGTGTATCTGAGTTGAATACAGCGATTTCCAACGGTTTCCTCAACCGGAGTGTAGCTAGGTTCCAAATCCCATGTACGAGCGGGTAGCAGACATCTGCATCCCATGCATACACACTTCTGAGAGTTGAGCTTATGGCCTGTACCTCCACAGCCAGCCTGCTGGTACCCTTGGCTTCTAAAAGGCCTAGGCTCGCTGTTTGACGCAAGTGCTGGGAGAGGCAATTGGAATCACCCGGCACACAAGACTAGTGCCTCCAAGCTCAGTTCAGCGATTTCCTAGTAATTCCTGTGGTAGACTGGTGCTACATACTAAGTTCCATACGTGAGAGGGTAGCTGAACGCCTTGTCCAAAACCATCTTACTTCTGAGAGTTGAGCTCAGCCTCAGTCCCTCACAGTTCCACACTGCCTGCAGAGTGAGTTTCGCAGGTCTTCAGCAGAGACGTTTTCCAGAGGCTTCTGAGACGCAGGGTAACAATGCAGACCTGGAGGGTATCCCCAGGTGCAGTCGACTGGTAATCTTGGAACCTCCTGACTCAGAATACTGCTACCTTCTCACTGCCATAGGAATGCAGCTAGTTCACAGCTGGCTTCAAGACATGCTTCCCTGTGAGAGCTGAAGACAGGGCAGAACCCTCCTGCATGCTGCCTGACTGTAGGAGTAGCTGCTAACATCCTTATGTTAGTGGCTGGGAGAGGTTGCGGGAAAAGCATGTGTGAGCACTGGGCCTGAAATCCCGTGTACCTGAGTTGAATACAGCGATTTCCAACGGCTTTCCTCAACCAGAGTGTAGCTAGGTTCCAAATCCCATGTACGAGCGGGTAGCAGACATCTGCCTCCCATGCATACACACTTCTGAGAGTTGAGCTTATGGCCTGTACCTCCACAGCCAGCCTGCTGGTACCCTTGGCTTCTAAAAGGCCTAGGCTCGCTGTTTGGCGGAAGTGCTGGGAGAGGTAATTGGAATCACCCGGCACACAAGACTAGTGCCTCCAAGCTCAGTTCAGCGGTTTCCTAGTAATTCCTGTGGTAGACTGGTGCTACATACTAAGTTCCATACATGAGAGTGTAGCTGAACGCCTTGTCCAAAACCATCTTACTTCTGAGAGTTGAGCTCAGCCTCAGTCCCTCACAGTTCCACACTGCCTGCAGAGTGAGTTTCGCAGGTCTTCAGCAGAGACGTTTGCCAGAGGCTTCTGAGACGCAGGGTAACAATGCAGACCTGGAGGGTATCCCCAGGTGCAGTCGACTGGTAATCTTGGAACCTCCTGACTCAGAATACTGCTACCTTCTCACTGCCATAGGAATGCAGCTAGTTGACAGCTGGCTTCAAGACATGCTTCCCTGTGAGAGCTGAGGACAGGGCAGAACCCTCCCGCATGCTGCCTGACTGTAGGAGTAGCTGCTAACATCCTTATGTTAGTGGCTGGGAGAGGTTGCGGGAAAAGCATGTGTGAGCACTGGGCCTGAATTCCCGTGTATCTGAGTTGAATACAGCGATTTCCAATGGCCTTCTTCAATCACAGGGTAGCTAGGTTCCAACTCCCATGTCCGAGTGGATAGCAGACATCTGCCTCCCATGCATACACACTCCTGAGAGTTGAGCTTATGGCCTGTACCTCCACATCCAGCCTGCTGGTACCCTTGGCTTCTAAAAGGCCTAGGCTCGCTGTTTGACGGAAGTGCTGCGAGAGGTAATTGGAATCACCCGGCACACAAGACTAGTGCCTCCAAGCTCAGTTCAGCGATTTCCTAGTAATTCCTGTGGTAGACTGGTGCTACATAGTAAGTTCCATACGTGAGAGGGTAGCTGAACGCCTTGTCCAAAACCATCTTACTTCTGAGAGTTGAGCTCAGCCTCAGTCCCTCACAGTTCCACACTGCCTGCAGAGTGAGTTTCGCAGGTCTTCAGCAGAGACGTTTGCCAGAGGCTTCTGAGACGCAGGGTAACAATGCAGACCTGGAGGGTATCCCCAGGTGCAGTCGACTGGTAATCTTGTATCCTCCTGACTCAGAATACTGCTACCTTCTCACTGCCATAGGAATGCAGCTAGTTGACAGCTGGCTTCAAGACATGCTTCCCTGTGAGAGCTGAGGACAGGGCAGAACCCTCCCGCATGCTGCCTGACTGTAGGAGTAGCTGCTAACATCCTAATGTTAGTGGCTGGGAGATGTTGCGGGAAAAGCATGTGTGAGCACCGGGACTGAACTCCCGTGTATCTGAGTTGAATACAGCGATTTCCAACGGCTTTCCTCAACCAGAGTGTAGCTAGGTTCCAAATCCCATGTACGAGCAGGTAGCAGACATCTGCCTCCCATGCATACACACTTCTGAGAGTTGAGCTTATGGCCTGTACCTCCACAGCCAGCCTGCTGGTACCCTTGGCTTCTAAAAGGCCTTGGCTCGCTGTTTGACGGAAGTGCTGGGAGAGGTAATTGGAATCTCCCGGCACACAAGACGAGTGCCTCCAAGCTCAATTCACGATTTCCCAGTAATTCTTGTGGTAGACAAGTGCTACATACTAAGTTCCATATGTGAGAAGGTAGCTGAACGCCTTGTCCAAAAGCATCACACTTCTGAGAGTTGAGCACACCCTCAGACCCTCACACTTCCACACTGCCTGCAGAGTGAGTTTCACACGTCTTCACCAGGACGATTGCCAGAGGCTTCTGAGTACAAGTTAACAATGCAGACCTGGAGGGTATCTCCAGGTGCAGTAGAGTGGTAATCTTGGAACCTCCTGACTCAGAGTACTGCTAACTTCTCACTGCCATAGGAATGCAGCTAGTTGAAAGCTGGCTTCAAGACATGCTTCCCTGTGAGAGCTGAGGACAGGGCAGGACCCTCCCGCATCCTGCCTGACTGTAGGAGTAGCTGCTAACATCCTAATGTTAGTGGCTGGGAGAGGTTGCGGGAAAAGCATGTGTGAGCACTGGGCCTGAACTCCCGTGTATCTGAGTTGAATACAGCGATTTCCAATGGCGTTCTTCAATCACAGTGTAGCTAGGTTCCAACTCCCATGTCCGAGTGGGTAGCAGACATCTGCCTCCCATGCATACACACTTCTGAGAGTTGAGCTTATGGCCTGTACCTCCACATCCAGCCTGCTGGTACTCTTGGGTTCTAAAAGGCCTAGGATCGCTGTTTGACGGAAGTGCTGGGAGAGGTAATTGGAATCACCCGGCACACAAGACTAGTGCCTCCAAGCTCAGTTCAGCGATTTCCTAGTAATTCCTGTGGTAGACTGGTGCTACATACTAAGTTCCATACGTGAGAGGGTAGCTGAACGCCTTGTCCAAAACCATCTTACTTCTGAGAGTTGAGCTCAGCCTCAGTCCCTCACAGTTCCACACTGCCTGCAGAGTGAGTTTCGGAGGTCTTCAGCAGAGACGTTTGTCAGAGGCTTCTGCGACGCAGGGTAACAATGCAGACCTGGAGGGTATCCCCAGGTGCAGTCGACTGGTAATCTTGGAACCTCCTGACTCAGAATACTGCTACCTTCTCACTGCCATAGGAATGCAGCTAGTTGACAGCTGGCTTCAAGACATGCTTCCCTGTGAGAGCTGAGGACAGGGCAGAACCCTCCCGCATGCTGCCTGACTGTAGGAGTAGCTGCTAACATCCTTATGTTAGTGGCTGGGAGAGGTTGTGGGAAAAGCATGTGTGAGCACTGGGCCTGAACTCCCGTGTATCTGAGTTGAATACAGCGATTTCCAACGGCTTTCCTCAACCAGAGTGTAGCTAGGTTCCAAATCCCATGTACGAGCGGGTAGCAGACATCTGCCTCCCATGCATACACACTTCTGAGAGTTGAGCTTATGGCCTGTACCTCCACAGCCAGCCTGCTGGTACCCTTGGACTCTAAAAGCCCTAGGCTCGCTGTTTGACGGAAGTGCTGGGAGAGGTAATTGGAATTCCCGGCACACAAGACGAGTGCCTCCAAGCTCAATTCACGATTTCCCAGTAATTCTTGTGGTAGACAGGTGCTACATACTAAGTTCCATATGTGAGAAGGTAGCTGAACGCCTTGTCCAAAAGCATCTTACTTCTGAGAGTTGAGCACACCCTCAGACCCTCACACTTCCACACTGCCTGCAGAGTGAGTTTCACACGTCTTCACCAGGACGATTGCCAGAGGCTTCTGAGTACAAGTTAACAATGCAGACCTGGAGGGTATCTCCAGGTGCAGTAGAGTGGTAATCTTGGAACCTCCTGACTCAGAGTACTGCTAACTTCTCACTGCCATAGGAATGCAGCTAGTTGAAAGCTGGCTTCAAGACATGCTTCCCTGTGAGAGCTGAGGACAGGGCAGGACCCTCCCGCATCCTGCCTGACTGTAGGAGTAGCTGCTAACATCCTAATGTTAGTGGCTGGGAGAGGTTGCGGGAAAAGCATGTGTGAGCACTGGGCCTGAACTCCCGTGTATCTGAGTTGAATACAGCGATTTCCAATGGCCTTCTTCAATCACAGTGTAGCTAGGTTCCAACTCCCATGTCCGAGTGGGTAGCAGACATCTGCCTCCCATGCATACACACTTCTGAGAGTTGAGCTTATGGCCTGTACCTCCACATCCAGCCTGCTGGTACTCTTGGGTTCTAAAAGGCCTAGGATCGCTGTTTGACGGAAGTGCTGGGAGAGGTAATTGGAATCACCCGGCACACAAGACTAGTGCCTCCAAGCTCAGTTCAGCGATTTCCTAGTAATTCCTGTGGTAGACTGGTGCTACATACTAAGTTCCATACGTGAGAGGGTAGCTGAACGCCTTGTCCAAAACCGTCTTACTTCTGAGAGTTGAGCTCAGCCTCAGTCCCTCACAGTTCCACACTGCCTGCAGAGTGAGTTTCGGAGGTCTTCAGCAGAGACGTTTGTCAGAGGCTTCTGAGACGCAGGGTAACAATGCAGACCTGGAGGGTATCCCCAGGTGCAGTCGACTGGTAATCTTGGAACCTCCTGACTCAGAATACTGCTACCTTCTCACTGCCATAGGAATGCAGCTAGTTGACAGCTGGCTTCAAGACATGCTTCCCTGTGAGAGCTGAGGACAGGGCAGAACCCTCCCGCATGCTGCCTGACTGTAGGAGTAGCTGCTAACATCCTTATGTTAGTGGCTGGGAGAGGTTGTGGGAAAAGCATGTGTGAGCACTGGGCCTGAACTCCCGTGTATCTGAGTTGAATACAGCGATTTCCAACGGCTTTCCTCAACCAGAGTGTAGCTAGGTTCCAAATCCCATGTACGAGCGGGTAGCGGACATCTGCCTCCCATGCATACACACTTCTGAGAGTTGAGCTTATGGCCTGTACCTCCACAGCCAGCCTGCTGGTACCATTGGATTCTAAAAGGCCTAGGCTCGCTGTTTGACGGAAGTGCTGGGAGAGGTAATTGGAATTCCCGGCACACAAGACGAGTGCCTCCAAGCTCAATTCACGATTTCCCAGTAATTCTTGTGGTAGACAGGTGCTACATACTAAGTTCCATATGTGAGAAGGTAGCTGAACGCCTTGTCCAAAAGCATCTTACTTCTGAGAGTTGAACACACCCTCAGTCCCTCACACTTCCACACTGCCTTCAGAGTGAGTTTCACACGTCTTCACCAGAGACGATTGCCAGAGGCTTCTGAGTACAAGTTAACAATGCAGACCTGGAGGGTATCTCCAGGTGCAGTAGAGTGGTAATCTTGGAACCTCCTGACTCAGAGTACTGCTACCTTCTCACTGCCATAGGAATGCAGCTAGTTGACAGCTGGCTTCAAGACATGCTTCCCTGTGAGAGCTGAGGACAGGGAAGAACCCTCCCGCATCCTGCCTGAGTGTAGGAGTAGCTGCTAACATCCTAATGTTAGTGGCTGGGAGAGGTTGCGGGAAAAGCATGTGTGAGCACTGGGCCTGAACTCCCGTGTATCTGAGTTGAATACAGTGATTTCCAATGGCCTTCTTCAATCACAGTGTAGCTAGGTTCCAACTCCCATGTCCGAGTGGGTAGCAGACATCTGCCTCCCATGCATACACACTTCTGAGAGTTGAGCTTATGGCCTGTACCTCCACATCCAGCCTGCTGGTACCCTTGGCTTCTAAAAGGCCTAGGCTCGCTGTTTGACGGAAGTGCTGGGAGAGGTAATTGGAATCACCCGGAACACAAGACTAGTGCCTCCAAGCTCAGTTCAGCGATTTCCTAGTAATTCCTGTGGTAGACTGGTGCTACATACTAAGTTCCATACGTGAGAGGGTAGCTGAACGCCTTGTCCAAAACCATCTTACTTCTGAGAGTTGAGCTCAGCCTCAGTCCCTCACAGTTCCACACTGCCTGCAGAGTGAGTTTCGCAGGTCTTCAGCAGAGACGTTTGCCAGAGGCTTCTGAGACGCAGGGAAACAATGCAGACCTGGAGGGTATCCCCAGGTGCAGTCGACTGGTAATCTTGGAACCTCCTGACTCAGAATACTGCTACCTTCTCACTGCCATAGGAATGAAGCTAGTTGACAGCTGGCTTCAAGACATGCTTCCCTGTGAGAGCTGAGGACAGGGCAGAACCCTCCCGCATGCTGCCTGACTGTAGGAGTAGCTGCTAACATCCTAATGTTAGTGGCTGGGAGAGGTTGCGGGAAAAGCATGTGTGAGCACTGGGCCTGAACTCCCGTGTATCTGAGTTGAATACAGCGATTTCCAACGGCTTTCCTCAACCAGAGTGTAGCTAGGTTCCAAATCCCATGTACGAGCGGGTAGCAGACATCTGCCTCCCATGCATACACACTTCTGAGAGTTGAGCTTATGGCCTGTACCTCCACAGCCAGCCTGCTGGTACCCTTGGCTTCTAAAAGGCCTAGGCTCGCTGTTTGACGGAAGTGCTGGGAGAGGTAATTGGAATCTCCCGGCAGGGATCCCTGGGTGGCGCAGCCGTTTAGCGCCTGCCTTTGGCCCAGGGCGCGATCTTGGAGACCCGGTACTGAATCCCACGTCGGGCTCCCGGTGCATGGAGCCTGCTTCTTCCTCTGTCTGTGTCTCTGCCTCTCTCTCTCTCTCTGTGACTATCATAAATAAATAAAAAATTAAAAAATAAATAAAAAAAAAAGGAATCTCCCGGCACACAACACGAGTGCCTCCAAGCTCAATTCACGATTTCCCAGTAATTCTTGTGGTAGACAGGTGCTACATACTAAGTTCCATATGTGAGAAGGTAGCTGAACGCCATGTCCAAAAGCATCTTATTTCTGAGAGTTGAGCACAACCTCAGTCCCTCACACTTCCACACTGCCTGCAGAGTGAGTTTCACACGTCTTCACCAGAGACGATTGCCAGAGGCTTCTGAGTACAAGTTAACAATGCAGACCTGGAGGGTATCTCCAGGTGCAGTAGAGTGGTAATCTTGGAACCTCCTGACTCAGAGTACTGCTACCTTCTCACTGCCATAGGAATGCAGCTAGTTGACAGCTGGCTTCAAGACATGCTTCCCTGTGAGACCCGAGGACAGGGCAGAACGCTCCCGCATGCTGCCTGACTGTAGGAGTAGCTGCTAACATCCTAATGTTAGTGGCTGGGAGAGGTTGCGGGAAAAGCATGTGTGAGCACTGGGCCTGAACTCCCGTGTATCTGAGTTGAATACAGCGATATCCAATGGCCTTCTTCAATCACAGTGTAGCTAGGTACCAACTCCCATGTCCGAGTGGGTAGCAGACATCTGCCTCCCATGCATACACACTTCTGAGAGTTGAGCTTATGGCCTGTACATCCACATCCAGCCTGCTGGTACCCTTGGCTTCTAAAAGGCCTAGGCTCGCTGTTTGACGGAAGTGCTGGGAGAGGTAATTGGAATCTCCCGGCACACAAGACGAGTGCCTCCAAGCTCAATTCACGATTTCCCAGTAATTCTTGTGGTAGACAGGTGCTACATACTAAGTTCCATACGTGAGAGGGTAGCTGAACGCCTTGTCCAAAACCATCTTACTTCTGAGAGTTGAGCTCAGCCTCAGTCCCTCACAGTTCCACACTGCCTGCAGAGTGAGTTTCGCAGGTCTTCAGCAGAGAGGTTTGCCAGAGGCTTCTGAGACGCAGGGTAACAATGCAGACCTGGAGGGTATCCCCAGGTGCAGTCGACTGGTAATCTTGGAACCTCCTGACTCAGAATACTGCTACCTTCTCACTGCCATAGGAATGCAGCTAGTTGACAGCTGGCTTCAAGACATGCTTCCCTGTGAGAGCTGAGGACAGGGCAGATCCCTCCCGCATGCTGCCTGACTGTAGGAGTAGCTGCTAACATCCTTATGTTAGTGGCTGGGAGAGGTTGCGGGAAAAGCATGTGTGAGCACTGGGCCTGAATTCCCGTGTATCTGAGTTGAATACAGCGATTTCCAACGCCTTTCCTCAACCACAGTGTAGCTAGGTTCCAAATCCCATGTAAGAGCGGGTAGCAGACATCTGCCGCCCATGCATACACACTTCTGAGAGTTGAGCTTATGCCCTGTACCTCCACAGCCAGCCTGCTGGTACCCTTGGCTTCTAAAAGGCCTTGGCTAGCTGTTTGTTGGAAGTGCTGTGAGAGGTAATTGGAATCACCCGGCACACAAGACTAGTGCCTCCAAGCTCAGTTCAGCGATATCCTAGTAATTCCTGTGGTAGACTGGTGCTACATACTAAGTTCCATACGTGAGTGGGTAGCTGAACGGCTTGTCCAAAACCATCTTACTTCTGAGTGTTGAGCTCAGCCTCAGTCCCTCACAGTTCGACACTGCCTGCAGAAAAAGTTTCGCAGGTCTTCAGCAGAGACGTTTGCCAGAGGCTTCTGAGACGCAGGGTAACAATGCAGACCTGGAGGGTATCCCCAGGTGCAGTCGACTGGTAATCTTGGAACTTCCTGACTCAGATACTGCTACCTTCTCACTGCCATAGGAATGCAGCTAGTTGACAGCTGGCTTCAAGACATGCTTCCCTGTGAGAGCTGAGGACAAGGCAGAACCCTCCCGCATGCTGCCTGACTGTAGGAGCAGCTGCTAACATCCTTATGTTAGTGGCTGGGAGAGGTTGCGGGAAAAGCATGTGTGAGCACTGGGCCTGAACTCCCGTGTATCTGAGTTGAATACAGCGATTTCCAACGGCTTTCCTCAACCAGAGTGTAGCTAGGTTCCAAATCCCATGTACGAGCGGGTAGCAGACATCTGCCTCCCATGCATACACACTTCTGAGAGTTGAGCTTATGGCCTGTACCTCCACAGCCAGCCTGCTGGTACCCTTGGCTTCTAAAAGGCCTAGGCTCGCTGTTTGACGGAAGTGCTGGGAGAGGTAATTGGAATCTCCCGGCATACAAGACGAGTGCCTCCAAGCTCAATTCACGATTTCCCAGTAATTCTTGTGGTAGACAGGTGCTACATACTAAGTTCCATATGTGAGATGGTAGCTGAACGCCTTGTCCAAAAGCATCTTACTTCTGAGAGTTGAGCCCACCCTCAGTCCCTCACAGGTCCACACTGTCTGCAGAGTGAGTTTCACACGTCTTCACCAGAGACGATTGCCAGAGGCTTCTGAGTACAAGTTAACAATGCAGACCTGGAGGGTATCTCCAGGTGCAGTAGAGTGGTAATCTTGGAACCTCCTGACTCAGAGTACTGCTACCTTCTCACTGCCATAGGAATGCAGCTAGTTGACAGCTGGCTTCAAGACATGCTTCCCTGTGAGAGCTGAGGACAGGGCAGAACCCTCCCGCATCCTGCCTGACTGTAGGAGTAGCTGCTAACATCCTAATGTTAGTGGCTGTGAGAGGTTGCGGGAAAAGCATGTGTGAGCACTGGGCCTGAACTCCCGTGTATCTGAGTTGAATACAGCGATTTCCAATGGCCTTCTCCAATCACAGTGTAGCTAGGTTCCAAATCCCATGTCCGAGTGGGTAGCAGACATCTGCCTCCCATGCATACACACTTCTGAGAGTTGAGCTTATGGCCTGTACCTCCACATCCAGCCTGCTGGTACCCTTGGCTTCTAAAAGGCCTAGGCTCGCTGTTTGACGGAAGTGCAGGGAGAGGTAATTGGACTCACCCGGCACACAAGACTAGTGCCTCCAAGCTCAGTTCAGCGATTTCCTAGTAATTCCTGTGGTAGACTGGTGCTACATACTAAGTTCCATACGTGAGAGGGTAGCTGAACGCCTTGTCCAAAACCATCTTACTTCTGAGAGTTGAGCTCAGCCTCAGTCCCTCACAGTTCCACACTGCCTGCAGAGTGAGTTTCGCAGGTCTTCAGCAGAGACGTTTGCCAGAGGCTTCTGAGACGCAGGGTAACAATGCAGACCTGGAGGTTAATCCCAGGTGCAGTCGACTGGTAATTTTGGAACCTCCTGACTCAGAATACTCCTACCTTCTCACTGCCATAGGAATGCAGCTAGTTGACAGCTGGCTTCAAGACATGCTTCCCTGTGAGAGCTGAGGACAGGGCAGAACCCTCCCGCATGCTGCCTGACTGTAGGAGTAGCTGCTAACATCCTTAAGTTAGTGGCTGGGAGAGTTTGCGGGAAAAGCATGTGTGAGCACTGGGCCTGAACTCCCGTGTATCTGAGTTGAATACAGCGATTTCCAACGGCTTTCCTCAACCAGAGTGTAGCTAGGTTCCAAATCCCATGTACGAGCGGGTAGCAGACATCTGCCTCACATGCATACACACTTCTGAGAGTTGAGCTTATGGCCTGTACCTCCACAGCCAGCCTGCTGGTACCCTTGGCTTCTAAAAGGCCTAGGCTCGCTGTTTGATGGAAGTGCTGGGAGAGGTAATTGGAATCACCCGGCACACAAGACTAGTGCCTCCAAGCTCAGTTCAGCGATTTCCTAGTAATTCCTGTGGTAGACTGGTGCTACATACTAAGTTGCATACGTGAGAGGGTAGCTGAACGCCTTGTCCAAAACCATCTTACTTCTGAGAGTTGAGCTCAGCCTCAGTCCCTCACAGTTCGACACTGCCTGCAGAGTGAGTTTCGCAGGTCTTCAGCAGAGACGTTTGCCAGAGGCTTCTGAGACGCAGGGTAACAATGCAGACCTGTAGGGTATCCCCAGTTGCGGTCGACTGGTAATCTTGGAACCTCCTGTCTCAGAATACTGCTACCTTCTCACTGCCATAGGAATGCAGCTAGTTGACAGCTGGCTTCAAGACATGCTTCCCTGTGAGAGCTGAGGACAGGGCAGAACCCTCCCGCATGCTGCCTGACTGTAGGAGCAGCTGCTAACATCCTTATGTTAGTGGCTGGGAGAGGTTGCGGGAAAAGCATGTGTGAGCACTGGGCCTGAACTCCCGTGTATCTGAGTTGAATACAGCGATTTCCAATGGCCTTCTTCAATCACAGTGTAGCTAGGTTCGAACTCCCATGTCCGAGTGGGTAGCAGACATCTGCCTCCCTTGCATACACACTTCTGAGAGTTGAGCTTATGGCCTGTACCTCCACAGCCAGCCTGCTGGTACCCTTGGCTTCTAAAAGGCCTAGGCTCGCTGTTTGACGGAAGTGCTGGGAGAGGTAATTGGAATCTCCCGGCACACAAGACGAGTGCCTCCAAGCTCAATTCACGATTTCCCAGTAATTCTTGTGGTGGACAGGTGCTACATACTAAGTTCCATATGTGAGAAGGTAGCTGAACGCCTTGTCCAAAAGCATCTTACTTCTGAGACTTGAGCACACCCTCAGTCCCTCACACTTCCAAACTGCCTGCAGAATGAGTTTCACACGTCTTCACCAGAGACGATTGCCAGAGGCTTCTGAGTACAAGTTAACAACGTAGACCTGGAGGGTATCCCCAGGTGCAGTCGACTGGTAATCTTGGAACCTCCTGCCTCAGAATACTGCTACCTTCTCACTGCCATAGTAATGCAGCTAGTTGACAGCTGGCTTCAAGACATGCTTCCCTGTGAGAGCTGAGGACACGGCAGAAACCTCCCGCATCCTGCCTGACTGTAGGAGTAGCTGCTAACATCCTTATGTTAGTGGCTGGGAGAGGTTGCGGGAAAAGCATGTGTGAGCACTGGGCCTGAACTCCCGTGTATCTGAGTTGAATACAGCGATTTCCAATGGCCTTCTTCAATCACAGTGTAGCTAGGTTCCAACTCCCATGTCCGAGTGGGTAGCAGACATCTGCCTCCCATGCATACACACTTCTGAGAGTTGAGCTTATGGCCTGTACCTCCACATCCAGCCTGCTGGTACCCTTGGCTTCTAAAAGGCCTAGGCTCGCTGTTTGACGGAAGTGCTGGGAGAGGTAATTGGAATCACCCGGCACACAAGACTAGTGCCTCCAAGCTCAGTTCAGCGATTTCCTAGTAATTCCTGTGGCAGACTGGTGCTACATACTAAGTTCCATACGTGAGAGTGTAGCTGAACGCCTTGTCCAAAACCATCTTACTTCTGAGAGTTCAGCTCACCCTCAGTCACTCAGAGTTCCACACTGCCTGCAGAGTGAGTTTCGCAGGTCTTCAGCAGAGACGTTTGCCAGAGGCTTCTGAGACGCAGGGTAACAATGCAGACCTGGAGGGTATTCCCAGTAGCAGTCGACTGGTAATCTTGGAACCTCCTGACTCAGAATACTGCTACCTTCTCACTGCCATAGGAATGCAGCTAGTTGACAGCTAGCTGGCTTCAAGACATGCTTCCCTGAGAGAGCTGAGGACAGGGCAGAACCCTCCCGCATGCTGCCTGACTGCAGGAGTAGCTGCTAACATCCTAATGTTAGTGGCTGGGAGAGGTTGCGGGAAAAGCATGTGTGAGCACTGGGCCTGAACTCCCGTGTATCTGAGTTGAATACAGCGATTTCCAACGGCTTTCCTCAACCAGTGTGTAGCTAGGTTCCAAATCCCATGTACGAGCGGGTAGCAGACATCTGCCTCCCATGCATAAACACTTCTGAGAGTTGAGCTTATGGCCTGTACCTCCACATCCAGCCTGCTGGTACCCTTGGCTTCTAAAAGGCCTAGGCTCGCTGTTTGACGGAAGTGCTGGGAGAGGTAATTGGAATCACCCGGCACACAAGACTAGTGCCTCCAAGCTCAGTTCAGCGATTTCCTAGTAATTCCTGTGGTAGACTGGTGCTACATACTAAGTTGCATACGTGAGAGGGTAGCTGAACGCCTTGTCCAAAACCATCTTACTTCTGAGAGTTGAGCTCAGCCTCAGTCCCTCACAGTTCCACACTGCCTGCAGAGTGAGTTTCGCAGGTCTTCAGCAGAGACGTTTGCCAGAGGCTTCTGAGACGCAGGGTAACAATGCAGACCTGGAGGGTATCCCCAGGTGCAGTCGACTGGTAATCTTGGAACCTCCTGACTCAGAATACTGCTACCTTCTCACTGCCATAGGAATGCAGCTAGTTGACAGCTGGCTTCAAGACATGCTTCCCTGTGAGAGCTGAGGACAGGGCAGAACCCTCCCGCATGCTGCCTGACTGTAGGAGTAGCTGCTAACATCCTTATGTTAGTGGCTGGGAGAGGTTGCGGGAAAAGCATGTGTGAGCACTGGGCCTGAACTCCCGTGTATCTGAGTTGAATACAGCGATTTCCAACGGCTTTCCTCAACCAGAGTGTAGCTAGGTTCCAAATCCCATGTACGAGCGGGTAGCAGACATCTGCCTCCCATGCATACACACTTCTGAGAGTTGAGCTTATGGCCTGTACCTCCACAGCCAGCCTGCTGGTACCCTTGGCTTCTAAAAGGCCTAGGCTCGCTGTTTGACGGAAGTGCTGGGAGAGGTAATTGGAATCTCCCGGCAGGGATCCCTGGGTGGCGCAGCCGTTTAGCGCCTGCCTTTGGCCCAGGGCGCGATCTTGGAGACCCGGTACTGAATCCCACGTCGGGCTCCCGGTGCATGGAGCCTGCTTCTT
The DNA here is from genome assembly GCF_053574225.1 of Canis aureus. NCBI lineage: Eukaryota > Metazoa > Chordata > Mammalia > Carnivora > Canidae > Canis > Canis aureus. The sequence continues at coordinate 44,192,310 of NC_135638.1, read as the reverse complement.
CCTCTGTCTGTGTCTCTGCCTCTCTCTCTCTCTCTGTGACTATCATAAATAAATAAAAAATTAAAAAATAAATAAAAAAAAAAGGAATCTCCCGGCACACAACACGAGTGCCTCCAAGCTCAATTCACGATTTCCCAGTAATTCTTGTGGTAGACAGGTGCTACATACTAAGTTCCATATGTGAGAAGGTAGCTGAACGCCATGTCCAAAAGCATCTTATTTCTGAGAGTTGAGCACAACCTCAGTCCCTCACACTTCCACACTGCCTGCAGAGTGAGTTTCACAAGTCTTCACCAGAGACGATTGCCAGAGGCTTCTGAGTACAAGTTAACAATGCAGACCTGGAGGGTATCTCCAGGTGCAGTAGAGTGGTAATCTTGGAACCTCCTGACTCAGAGTACTGCTACCTTCTCACTGCCATAGGAATGCAGCTAGTTGACAGCTGGCTTCAAGACATGCTTCCCTGTGAGACCCGAGGACAGGGCAGAACGCTCCCGCATGCTGCCTGAGTGTAGGAGTAGCTGCTAACATCCTAATGTTAGTGGCTGTGAGAGGTTGCGGGAAAAGCATGTGTGAGCACTGGGCCTGAACTCCCGTGTATCTGAGTTGAATACAGCGATATCCAATGGCCTTCTTCAATCACAGTGTAGCTAGGTACCAACTCCCATGTCCGAGTGGGTAGCAGACATCTGCCTCCCATGCATACACACTTCTGAGAGTTGAGCTTATGGCCTGTACATCCACATCCAGCCTGCTGGTACCCTTGGCTTCTAAAAGGCCTAGGCTCGCTGTTTGACGGAAGTGCTGGGAGAGGTAATTGGAATCTCCCGGCACACAAGACGAGTGCCTCCAAGCTCAATTCACGATTTCCCAGTAATTCTTGTGGTAGACAGGTGCTACATACTAAGTTCCATACGTGAGAGGGTAGCTGAACGCCTTGTCCAAAACCATCTTACTTCTGAGAGTTGAGCTCAGCCTCAGTCCCTCACAGTTCCACACTGCCTGCAGAGTGAGTTTCGCAGGTCTTCAGCAGAGAGGTTTGCCAGAGGCTTCTGAGACGCAGGGTAACAATGCAGACCTGGAGGGTATCCCCAGGTGCAGTCGACTGGTAATCTTGGAACCTCCTGACTCAGAATACTGCTACCTTCTCACTGCCATAGGAATGCAGCTAGTTGACAGCTGGCTTCAAGACATGCTTCCGTGAGAGAGCTGAGGACAGGGCAGAACCCTCCCGCATGCTGCCTGACTGTAGGAGTAGCTGCTAACATCCTAATGTTAGTGGCTGGGAGAGGTTGCGGGAAAAGCATGTGTGAGCACTGGGCCTGAACTCCCGTGTATCTGAGTTGAATACAGCGATTTCCAATGGCCTTCTTCAATCACAGTGTAGCTAGTTTCCAACTCCCATGTCCGAGTGTGTAGCAGACATCTGCCTCCCATGCATACACACTTCTGAGAGTTGAGCTTATGGCCTGTACCTCCACATCCAGCCTGCTGGTACCCTTGGCTTCTAAAAGGCCTAGGCTCGCTGTTTGACGGAAGTGCTGGGAGAGGTAATTGGAATCACCCGGCACACAAGACTAGTGCCTCCAAGCTCAGTTCAGCGATTTCCTAGTAATTCCTGTGGTAGACTGGTGCTACATACTAAATTCCATACGTGAGAGGTTAGCTGAACGCCTTGTCCAAAACCGTCTTACTTCTGAGATTTGAGCTCAGCCTCAGTCCCTCACAGTTCCACACTGCCTGCAGAGTGAGTTTCGCAGGTCTTCAGCATAGACGTTTGCCACAGGCTTCTGAGACGCAGGGTAACAATGCAGACCTGGAGGGTATCCCCAGGTGCAGTCGACTGGTAATCTTGGAACCTCCTGACTCAGAATACTGCTACCTTCTCACTGCCATAGGAATGCAGCTAGTTGACAGCTGGCTTCAAGACATGCTTCCCTGTGAGAGCTGAGGACAGGGCAGAACCCTCCCGCATCCTGCCTGACTGTAGGAGTAGCTGCTAACATCCTTATGTTAGTGGCTGGGAGAGGTTGCGAGAAAAGCATGTGTGAGCACTGGGCCTGAACTCCCGTGTATCTGAGTTGAATACAGCGATTTCCAACGGCTTTCCTCAACCAGAGTGTAGCTAGGTTCCAAATCCCATGTACGAGCGGGTAGCAGACATCTGCCTCCCATGCATACACACTTCTGAGAGTTGAGCTTATGGCCTGTACCTCCACAGCCAGCCTGCTGGTACCCTTGGCTTCTAAAACGCCTAGGCTCGCTGTTTGACGGAAGTGCTGGTAGAGGTAATTGGAATCTCCCGGCACACAAGACGAGTGCCTCCAAGCTCAATTCACGATTTCCCAGTAATTCTTGTGGTAGACAGGTGCTACATACTAAGTTCCATATGTGAGATGGTAGCTGAACGCCTTGTCCAAAAGCATCTTACTTCTGAGATTTGAGCCCACCCTCAGTCCCTCACAGTTCCACACTGCCTGCAGAGTGAGTTTCACACGTCTTCACCAGAGACGATTGCCAGAGGCTTCTGAGTACAAGTTAACAATGCAGACCTGTAGGGTATCTCCAGGGGCAGTAGAGTGGTAATCATGGAACCTCCTGACTCAGAGTACTGCTACCTTCTCATTGCCATAGGAATGCAGCTAGTTGACAGCTGGCTTCAAGACATGCTTCCCTGTGAGAGCTGAGGACAGGGCAGAACCCTTCCGCATCCTGTCTGACTGTAGGAGTAGCTGCTAACATCCTTATGTTACTGGCTGGGAGAGGTTGCGGGAAAAGCATGTGTGAGCACTGGGCCTGAACTCCCGTGTATCTGAGTTGAATACAGCGATTTCCAATGGCCTTCTTCAATCACAGTGTAGCTAGGTTCCAACTCCCAGTCCGAGTGGGTAGCAGACATCTGCCTCCCATGCATACACACTTCTGAGAGTTGAGCTTATGGCCTGTACCTCCACATCCAGCCTGCTGGTACCCTTGGCTTGTAAAAGGCCTAGGCTCGCTGTTTGACGGAAGTGCTAGGAGAGGTAATTGGAATCTCCCGGCACACAAGACGAGTGCCTCCAAGCTCAATTCACGATTTCCCAGTAATTCTTGTGGTAGACAGGTGCTACATACTAAGTTCCATATGTGAGAAGGTAGCTGAACGCCTTGTCCAAAAGCATCTTACTTCTGAGAGTTGAGCACACCCTCAGTCCCTCACAGTTCCACACTGCCTGCAGAGTGAGTTTCACAGGTCTTCACCAGAGACGATTGCCAGAGGCTTCTGAGTACAAGTTAACAATGCAGACCTGGAGGGTATCTCCAGGTGCAGTAGAGTGGTAATCTTGGAACCTCCTGACTCAGAGTACTGCTACCTTCTCACTGCCATAGGAATGCAGCTAGTTGACAGCTGGCTTCAAGACATGCTTCCCTGTGAGAGCTGAGGACAGGGCAGAACCCTCCCGCATCCTGCCTGACTGTAGGAGTAGCTGCTAACATCCTAATGTTAGTGGCTGGGAGAGGTTGCGGGAAAAGCATGTGTGAGCACTGGGCCTGAACTCCCGTGTATCTGAGTTGAATACAGCGATTTCCAATGGCCTTCTTCAATCACAGTGTAGCAAGTTCCAACTCCCATGTCCGAGTGGGTAGGAGACATCTGCCTCCCATGCATACACACTTCTGAGAGTTGAGCTTATGGCCTGTACCTCCACATCCAGCCTGCTGGTACCCTTGGCTTCTAAAAGGCCTAGGCTCGCTGTTTGACGGAAGTGCTGGGAGCGGTAATTGGAATCACCCGACACACAAGACTAGTGCCTCCAAGCTCAGTTCAGCGATTTCCAAGTAATTCCTGTGGTAGACTGGTGCTACATACTAAGTTCCATACGTGAGATTGTAGCTGAACGCCTTGTCCAAAATCATCTTACTTCGGAGAGTTGAGCTCAGCCTCAGTCCCTCACAGTTCGACACTGCCTGCAGAGTGAGTTTCGCAGGTCTTCAGCAGAGACGTTTGCCAGAGGCTTCTGAGACGCAGGGTAACAATGCAGACCTGGAGGGTATCCCCAGGTGCAGTCGACTGGTAATCTTGGAACCTCCTGACTCAGAATACTGCTACCTTCTCACTGCCATAGGAATGCAGCTAGTTGACAGCTGGCTTCAAGACATGCTTCCCTGTGAGAGCTGAGGACAGGGCAGAACCCTCCCGCATGCTGCCTGACTGTAGGAGTAGCTGCTAACATCCTTATGTTAGTGTCTGGGAGAGGTTGCGGGAAAAGCATGTGTGAGCACTGGGCCTGAACTCCCGTGTACCTGAGTTGAATACAGCGATTTCCAACGGCTTTCCTCAACCAGAGTGTAGATAGGTTCCAAATCCCATGTACGAGCGGGTAGCAGACATCTGCCTCGCATGCATACACACTTCTGAGAGTTGAGCTTATGGCCTGTACCTCCACATCCAGCCTGCTGGTACTCTTGGCTTCTAAAAGGCCTAGGCTCGCTGTTTGGCGGAAGGGCTGGGAGAGGTAATTGGAATCACCCGGCACACAAGACTAGTGCCTCCAAGCTCAGTTCAGCGATTTCCTAGTAATTCCTGTGGTAGACTGGTGCTACATACTAAGTTCCATACGTGAGAGGGTAGCTGAACGCCTTGTCCAAAACCATCTTACTTCTGAGAGTTGAGCTCAGCCTCAGTCCCTCACAGTTCCACACTGCCTGCAGAGTGAGTTTCGCAGGTCTTCAGCAGAGACGTTTGCCAGAGGCTTCTGAGACGCAGGGTAACAATGCAGACCTGGAGGGTATCCCCAGGTGCAGTCGACTGGTAATCTTGGAACCTCCTGACTCAGAATACTGCTACCTTCTCACTGCCATAGGAATGCAGCTAGTTGACAGCTGGCTTCAAGACATGCTTCCCTGTGAGAGCTGAGGACAGGGCAGAACCCTCCCGCATGCTGCCTGACTGTAGGAGTAGCTGCTAACATCCTTATGTTAGTGGCTGGGAGAGGTTGCGGGAAAAGCATGTGTGAGCACTGGGCCTGAACTCCCGTGTATCTGAGTTGAATACAGCGATTTCCAACGGCTTTCCTCAACCAGAGTGTAGCTAGGTTCCAAATCCCATGTACGAGCGGGTAGCAGACATCTGCCTCCCATGCATACACACTTCTGAGAGTTGAGCTTATGGCCTGTACCTCCACAGCCAGCCTGCTGGTACCCTTGGCTTCTAAAAGGCCTAGGCTCGCTGTTTGACGGAAGTGCTGGGAGAGGTAATTGGAATCTCCCGGCACACAAGACGAGTGCCTCCAAGCTCAATTAACGATTTCCCAGTAATTCTTGTGGTAGACAGGTGCTACATACTAAGTTCCATATGTGAGAAGGTAGCTGAAAGCCTTGTCCAAAAGCATCTTACTTCTGAGAGTTGAGAACACCCTCAGTCCCTCACACTTCCACACTGCCTGCAGAGTGAGTTTCACACGTTTTCACCAGACACGATTGCCAGCGGCTTCTGAGTACAAGTTAACAATGCAGACCTGGAGGGTATCTCCAGGTGCAGTAGAGTGGTAATCTTGGAAACTCCTGACTCAGAGTACTGCTACCTTCTCACTGCCATAGGAATGCAGCTAGTTGACAGCTGGCTTCAAGACATGCTTCCCTGTGAGAGCTGAGGACAGGGCAGAACCCTCCCGCATCCTGCCTGACTGTAGTAGTAGCTGCTAACATCCTTATGTTAGTGGCTGGGAGAGGTTGCGGGAAAAGCATGTGTGAGCACTGGGCCTGAACTCCCGTGTATCTGAGTTGAATACAGCGATTTCCAACGGCTTTCCTCAACCAGAGTGTAGCTAGGTTCCAAATCCCATGTCCGAGTGGGTAGCAGACATCTGCCTCCCATGCATACACACTTCTGAGAGTTGAGCTTATGGCCTGTACCTCCACAGCCAGCCTGCTGGTACCCTTGGCTTCTAAAAGGCCTAGGCTCGCTGTTTGACGGAAGTGCTGGGAGAGGTAATGGAATCACCCGACACACAAGACTAGTGCCTCCAAGCTCAGTTCAGCGATTTCCAAGTAATTCCTGTGGTAGACTGGTGCTACATACTAAGTTCCATACGTGAGATTGTAGCTGAACGCCTTGTCCAAAATCATCTTACTTCGGAGAGTTGAGCTCAGCCTCAGTCCCTCACAGTTCGACACTGCCTGCAGAGTGAGTTTCGCAGGTCTTCAGCAGAGACGTTTGCCAGAGGCTTCTGAGACGCAGGGTAACAATGCAGACCTGGAGGGTATCCCCAGGTGCAGTCGACTGGTAATCTTGGAACCTCCTGACTCAGAATACTGCTACCTTCTCACTGCCATAGGAATGCAGCTAGTTGACAGCTGGCTTCAAGACATGCTTCCCTGTGAGAGCTGAGGACAGGGCAGAACCCTCCCGCATCCTGCCTGACTGTAGGAGTAGCTGCTAACATCCTAATGTTAGTGGCTGGGAGAGGTTGCGGGAAAAGCATGTGTGAGCACTGGGCCTGAACTCCCGTGTATCTGAGTTGAATACAGCGAGTTCCAACGGCTTTCCTCAACCAGAGTGTAGCTAGGTTCCAACTCCCATGTACGAGCGGGTAGCAGATATCTGCCTCCCGAGCATACACACTTCTGAGAGTTGAGCTTATGGCCTGTACCTCCACATCCAGCCTGCTGGTACCCTTGGCTTCTAAAAGGCCTAGGCTCACTGTTTGGGGGAAGTGCTGGGAGAGGTAATTGGAATCACCCGGCACACAAGACTAGTGCCTCCAAGCTCAGTTCAGCGATTTCCTAGTAATTCCTGTGGTAGACTGGTGCTACATACTAAGTTCCATACGTGAGAGGGTAGCTGAACGCCTTGTCCAAAACCAACTTACTTCTGAGAGTTGAGCTCAGACTCAGTCCCTCACAGTTCCACACTGCCTGCAGAGTGAGTTTCGCAGGTCTTCAGCAGAGACGTTTGCCAGAGGCTTCTGAGACGCAGGGTAACAATGCAGACCTGGAGGGTATCCCCAGGTGCAGTCGACTGGTAATCTTGGAACCTCCTGACTCAGAATACTGCTACCTTCTCACTGCCATAGGAATGCAGCTAGTTGACAGCTGGCTTAAAAACATGCTTCCCTGTGAGAGCTGAGGACAGGGCAGAACCCTCCCGCATGCTGCCTGACTGTAGGAGTAGCTGCTAACATCCTTATGTTAGTGGCTGGGAGAGGTTGCGGGAAAAGCATGTGTGAGCACTGGGCCTGAACTCCCGTGTATCTGAGTTGAATACAGCGATTTCCAACGCCTTTCCTCAACCAGAGTGTAGATAGTTTCCAAATCCCATGTACGAGCGGGTAGCAGACATCTGCCTCCCATGCATACACACTTCTGAGAGTTGAGCTTATGGCCTGTACCTCCACATCCAGCCTGCTGGTACCCTTGGCTTCTAAAAGGCCTAGGCTCGCTGTTTGGCGGAAGTGCTGGGAGAGGTAATTGGAATCACCCGGCACACAAGACTAGTGCCTCCAAGCTCAGTTCAGCGATTTCCTAGTAATTCCTGTGGTAGACTGGTGCTACATACTAAGTTCCATACGTGAGAGGGTAGCAGAACGCCTTGTCCAAAACCATCTTACTTCTGAGAGTTGAGCTCAGCCTCAGTCCCTCACAGTTCCACACTGCCTGCAGAGTGAGTTTCGCAGGTCTTCAGCAGAGACGTTTGCCAGAGGCTTCTGAGACGCAGGGAAACAATGCAGACCTGGAGGGTATCCCCAGGTGCAGTCGACTGGTAATCTTGGAACCTCCTGACTCAGAATACTGCTACCTTCTCACTGCCATAGGAATGAAGCTAGTTGACAGCTGGCTTCAAGACATGCTTCCCTGTGAGAGCTGAGGACAGGGCAGAACCCTCCCGCATGCTGCCTGACTGTAGGAGTAGCTGCTAACATCCTTATGTTAGTGGCTGGGAGAGGTTGCGGGAAAAGCATGTGTGAGCACTGGGCCTGAACTCCCGTGTATCTGAGTTGAATACAGCGATTTCCAACGGCTTTCCTCAACCAGAGTGTAGCTAGGTTCCAAATCCCATGAACGAGCGGGTAGCAGACATCTGCCTCCCATGCATACACACTTCTGAGACTTGAGGTTATGGCCTGTACCTCCACAGCCAGCCTGCTGGTACCCTTGGCTTCTAAAAGGCCTAGGCTCGCTGTTTGACGGAAGTGCTGGGAGAGGTAATTGGAATCTCCCGGCACACAAGACGAGTGCCTCCAAGTTCAATTAACGATTTCCCAGTAATTCTTGTGGTAGACAGGTGCTACATACTTAGTTCCATATGTGAGAAGGTAGCTGAAAGCCTTGTCCAAAAGCATCTTACTTCTGAGAGTTGAGAACACCCTCAGTCCCTCACACTTCCACACTGCCTGCAGAGTGAGTTTCACACGTCTTCACCAGACACGATTGCCAGCGGCTTCTGAGTACAAGTTAACAATGCAGACCTGGAGGGTATCTCCAGGTGCAGTAGAGTGGTAATCTTGGAAACTCCTGACTCAGAGTACTGCTACCTTCTCACTGCCATAGGAATGCATCTAGTTGACAGCTGGCTTCAAGACATGCTTCCCTGTGAGAGCTGAGGACAGGGCAGAACCCTCCCGCATCCTGCCTGACTGTAGTAGTAGCTGCTAACATCCTTATGTTAGTGGCTGGGAGAGGTTGCGGGAAAAGCATGTGTGAGCACTGGGCCTGAACTCCCGTGTATCTGAGTTGAATACAGCGATTTCCAACGGCTTTCCTCAACCAGAGTGTAGCTAGGTTCCAAATCCCATGTCCGAGTGGGTAGCAGACATCTGCCTCCCATGCATACACACTTCTGAGAGTTGAGCTTATGGCCTGTACCTCCACAGCCAGCCTGCTGGTACCCTTGGCTTCTAAAAGGCCTAGGCTCGCTGTTTGACGCAAGTGCTGGGAGAGGTAATTGGAATCACACGGCACATAAGACTAGTGCCTCTAAGCTCAGTTCAGCGATTTCCTAGTAATTCCTGTGGTAGACTGATGCTACATACTAAGTTCCATACGTGAGAGGGTAGCTGAACGCCTTGTCCAAAACCATCTTACTTCTGAGAGTTGAGCTCAGCCTCAGTCCCTCACAGTTCCACACTGCCTGCAGAGTGATTTTCACAGGTCTTCAGCAGAGATGTTTGCCAGAGGCTTCTGAGACGCAGGGTAACAATGCAGACCTGGAGGGTATCCCCAGGTGCAGTCGACTGGTAATCTTGGAACCTCCTGACTCAGAGTACTGCTACCTTCTCACTGCCATAGGAATGCAGCTAGTTGACAGCTGGCTTCAAGACATGCTTCCCTGTGAGAGCTGAGGACAGGGCAGAACCCTCCCGCATGCTGCCTGACTGTAGGAGTAGCTGCTAACATCCTTATGTTAGTGGCTGTGAGAGGTTGCGGGAAAAGCATGTGTGAGCACTGGGCCTGAACTCCCGTGTATCTGAGTTGAATACAGCGATTTCCAACGGCTTTCCTCAACCAGAGTGTAGCTAGGTTCCAAATCCCATATACGAGCGGGTAACAGACATCTGCCTCCCATGCATACACACTTCTGAGAGTTGAGCTTATGGCCTGTACCTCCACAGCCAGCCTGCTGGTACCCTTGGCTTCTAAAAGGCCTAGGCTCGCTGTTTGACGGAAGTGCTGGGAGAGGTAATTGGAATCTCCCGGCACACAAGACGAGTGCCTCCAAGCTCAATTCACGATTTCCCAGTAATTGTTGTGGTAGACAGGTGCTACGTACTAAGTTCCATATGTGAGAAGGTAGCTGAACGCCATGTCCAAAAGCATCTTACTTCTGAGAGTTGAGCACACCCTCAGTCCCTCACACTTCCACACTGCCTGCAGAGTGAGTTTCACACGTCTTCACCAGGACGATTGCCAGAGGCTTCTGAGTACAAGTTAACAATGCAGACCTGGAGGGTATCTCCAGGTGCAGTAGAGTGGTAATCTTGGAACCTCCTGACTCAGAGTACTGCTACCTTCTCACTGCCATAGGAATGCAGCTAGTTGACCCCTGGCTTCAAGACATGCTTCCCTGTGAGAGCTGAGGACAGGGCAGTACCCTCCCGCATCCTGCCTGACTGTAGGAGTAGCTGCTAACATCCTTATGTTAGTGGCTGGGAGAGGTTGCGGGAAAAGCATGTGTGAGCACTGGGCCTGAACTCCCGTGTATCTGAGTTGAATACAGCGATTTCCAATGGCCTTCTTCAATCACAGTGTAGATAGTTTCTAACTCCCATGTCCGAGTGGGTAGCAGACATCTGCCTCCCATGCATACACACTTCTGAGAGTTGAGCTTATGGTCTGTACTTCCACAACCAGCCTGCTGGTACCCTTGGCTTCTAAAAGTCCTAGGCTCGCTGTTGACGGAAGTGCTGGGAGAGGTAATTAGAATCTCCCGGCACACAAGACGAGTGCCTCCAAGCTCAATTCACGATTTCCCAGTAACTCTTGTGGTAGACAGGTGCTACATACTAAGTTCCATACGTGAGAGGATAGCTGAACGCCTTGTCCAAAACCATCTTACTTCTGAGAGTTGAGCTCAGCCTCAGTCCCTCACAGTTCCACACTGCCTGCAGAGTGAGTTTCGCAGGTCTTCAGCAGAGACGTTTGCCAGAGGCTTCTGACACGCAGGGTAACAATGCAGACCTGGAGGGTATCCCCAGGTGCAGTCGACTGGTAATCTTGGAACCTCCTGACTCAGAATACTGCTACCTTCTCACTGCAATAGGAATGCAGCTAGTTGACAGCTGGCTTCAAGACATGCTTCCCTGTGAGAGCTGAGGACAGGGCAGAACCCTCCCGCATCCTGCCTGACTGTAGTAGTAGCTGCTAACATCCTTATGTTAGTGGCTGGGAGAGGTTGCGGGAAAAGCATGTGTGAGCACTGGGCCTGAACTCCCGTGTATCTGAGTTGAATACAGCGATTTCCAACGGCTTTCCTCAACCAGAGTGTAGCTAGGTTCCAAATCCCATGTACGAGCGGGTAGCAGACATCTGCCTCCCATGCATACACACTTCTGAGAGCTGAGCTTATGGCCTGTACCTCCACAGCCAGCCTGCTGGTACCCTTGGCTTCTAAAAGGCCTAGGCTCGCTGTTTGACGCAAGTGCTGGGAGAGGTAATTGGAATCACATGGCACACAAGACTAGTGCCTCCAAGCTCAGTTCAGCGATTTCCTAGTAATTCCTGTGGTAGACTGGTGCTACATACTAAGTTCCATACGTGAGAGGGTAGCTGAACGCCTTGTCCAAAACCATCTTACTTCTGAGAGTTGAGCTCAGCCTCAGTCCCTCACAGTTCCACACTGCCTGCAGAGTGAGTTTCACAGGTCTTCAGCAGAGACGTTTGCCAGAGGCTTCTGAGACGCAGGGTAACAATGCAGACCTGGAGGGTATCCCCAGGTGCAGTCGACTGGTAATCTTGGAACCTCCTGACTCAGAATACTGCTACCTTCTCACTGCCATAGGAATGCAGCTAGTTGACAGCTGGCTTCAAGACATGCTTCCCTGTGAGAGCTGAGGACAGGGCAGAACCCTCCCGCATGCTGCCTGACTGTAGGAGTAGGTGCTAACATCCTTATGTTAGCGGCTGTGAGAGGATGCGGGAAAAGCATGTGTGAGCACTGGGCCTGAACTCCCGTGTATCTGAGTTGAATACAGCGATTTCCAACGGCTTTCCTCAACCAGAGTGTAGCTAGGTTCCAAATCCCATGTACGAGCGGGTAATAGACATCTGCCTCCCATGCATACACACTTCTGAGAGTTGAGCTTATGGCCTGTACCTCCACATCCAGCCTGCTGGTACCCTTGGCTTCTAAAAGGCCTAGGCTCGCTGTTTGACGGAAGTGCTGGGAGAGGTAATTGGAATCTCCCGGCACACAAGACGAGTGCCTCCAAGCTCAATTCTCGATTTCCCAGTAATTCTTGTGGTAGACAGGTGCTACATACTAAGTTCCATATGTGAGAAGGTAGCTGAACGCCATGTCCAAAAGCATCTTACTTCTGAGAGTTGAGCCCACCCTCAGTCCCTCACACTTCCACACTGCCTGCAGAGTGAGTTTCACACGTCTTCACCAGGACGATTGCCAGAGGCTTCTGAGTACAAGTTAACAATGCAGACCTGGAGGGTATCTCCAGGTGCAGTAGAGTGGTAATCTTGGAACCTCCTGACTCAGAGTACTGCTACCTTCTCACTGCCATAGGAATGCAGCTAGTTGACCCCTGGCTTCAAGACATGCTTCCCTGTGAGAGCTGAGGACAGGGCAGTACCCTCCCGCATCCTGCCTGACTGTAGGAGTAGCTGCTAACATCCTTATGTTAGTGGCTGGGAGACGTTGCGGGAAAAGCATGTGTGAGCACTGGGCCTGAACTCCCGTGTATCTGAGTTGAATACAGCGATTTCCAACGGCTTTCCTCAACCAGAGTGTAGCTAGGTTCCAAATCCCATGTACGAGCGGGTAGCAGATATCTGCCTCCCGAGCATACACACTTCTGAGAGTTGAGCTTATGGCCTGTACCTCCATATCCAGCCTGCTGGTACCCTTGGCTTCTAAAAGGCCTAGGCTCACTGTTTGGGGGAAGTGCTGGGAGAGGTAATTGGAATCACCCGGCACACAAGACTAGTGCCTCCAAGCTCAGTTCAGCGATTTCCTAGTAATTCCTGTGGTAGACTGGTGCTACATACTAAGTTCCATACGTGAGAGGGTAGCTGAACGCCTTGTCCAAAACCATCTTACTTCTGAGAGTTGAGCTCAGCCTCAGTCCCTCACAGTTCGACACTGCCTGCAGAGTGAGTTTCGCTGGTCTTCAGCAGAGACGTTTGCCAGAGGCTTCTGAGACGCAGGGTAACAATGCAGACCTGGAGGGTATCCCCAGGTGCAGTCGACTGGTAATCTTGGAACCTCCTGACTCAGAATACTGCTACCTTCTCACTGCCATAGGAATGCAGCTAGTTGACAGCTGGCTTCAAGACATGCTTCCCTGTGAGAGCTGAGGACAGGGCAGAACCCTCCCGCATGCTGCCTGACTGTAGGAGTAGCTGCTAACATCCTTATGTTAGTGGCTGGGAGAGGTTGCGGGAAAAGCATGTGTGAGCACTGGGCCTGAACTCCCGTGTACCTGAGTTGAATACAGCGATTTCCAACGGCTTTCCTCAACCAGAGTGTAGATAGGTTCCAAATCCCATGTACGAGCGGGTAGCAGACATCTGCCTCGCATGCATACACACTTCTGAGAGTTGAGCTTATGGCCTGTACCTCCACATCCAGCCTGCTGGTACCCTTGGCGTCTAAAAGGCCTAGGCTCGCTGTTTGACGGAAGTGCTGGGAGAGGTAATTGGAATCACCCGGCACACAAGACTAGTGCCTCCAAGCTCAGTTCAGCGATTTCCTAGTAATTCCTGTGATAGACTGGTGCTACATACTAAGTTCCATACGTGAGAGGGTAGCTGAACGCCTTGTCCAAAACCATCTTACTTCTGAGAGTTGAGCTCAGCCTCAGTCCCTCACAGTTCGACACTGCCTGCAGAGTGAGTTTCGCAGGTCTTCAGCAGAGACGTTTGCCAGAGGCTACTGAGACGCAGGGTAACAATGCAGACCTGGAGGGTATCCCCAGGTGCAGTCGACTGGTAATCTTGGAACCTCCTGACTCAGAATACTGCTACCTTCTCACTGCCATAGGAATGCAGCTAGTTGACAGCTGGCTTCAAGACATGCTTCCCTGTGAGAGCTGAGGACAGGGCAGAACCCTCCCGCATGCTGCCTGACTGTAGGAGTAGCTGCTAACATCCTTATGTTAGTGGCTGGGAGAGGTTGCGTGAAAAGCATGTGTGAGCACTGGGCCTGAACTCCCGTGTACCTGAGTTGAATACAGCGATTTCCAACGGCTTTCCTCAACCAGAGTGTAGCTAGGTTCCAAATCCCATGTACGAGCGGGTAGCAGACATCTGCCTCCATGCATACACACTTCTGAGAGTTGAGCTTATGGCCTGTACCTCCACATCCAGCCTGCTGGTACCCTTGGCTTCTAAAAGGCCTAGGCTCGCTGTTTGGCGGAAGTGCTGGGAGAGGTAATTGGAATCACCCGGCACACAAGACTAGTGCCTCCAAGCTCAGTTCAGCGATTTCCTAGTAATTCCTGTGGTAGACTGGTGCTACATACTAAGTTCCATACGTGAGAAGGTAGTTGAACGCCTTGTCCAAAAGCATCTTACTTCTGAGAGTTGAGCCCACCCTCAGTCCCTCACACTTCCACACTGCCTGCAGAGTGAGTTTCACACGTCTTCACAGGACGATTGCCAGAGGCTTCTGAGTACAAGTTAACAATGCAGACCTGGAGGGTATCTCCAGGTGCAGTAGAGTGGTAATCTTGAAACCTCCTGACTCAGAGTACTGCTACTTTCTCACTGCCATAGGAATGCAGGTAGTTGACAGCTGGCTTCAAGACATGCTTCCCTGTGAGAGCTGAGGACAGGGCAGAACCCTCCCGAATCCTGTTGACTGTAGGAGTAGCTGCTAACATCCTAATGTTAGTGGCTGGGAGAGGTTGCGGGAAAAGCATGTGTGAGCACTGGGCCTGAACTCCCGTGTATCTGAGTTGAATACAGCGATTTCCAATGGCCTTTTTCAATCACAGTGTAGCTAGGTTCCAACTCCCATGTCCGAGTGGGTAGCAGACATCTGCCTCCCATGCATATACACTTCTGAGAGTTGAGCTTATGGCCTGTACCTCCACATCCAGCCTGCTGGTACCCTTGGCTTCTAAAAGGCCTAGGCTCGCTGTTTGACGGAAGTGCTGGGAGAGTTATAGGTATCACCGGCACAAAAGACTAGTGCCTCCAAGCTCAGTTCAGCGATTTCCTAGTAATTCCTGTGGTAGACTGGTGCTACATACTAAGTTCCATACGTGAGAGGGTAGCTGAACGCCATGTCCAAAACCATCTTACTTCTGAGAGTTGAGCTCAGCCTCAGTCCCTCACAGTTCCACACTGCCTGCAGAGTGAGTTTCGCAGGTCTTCAGCAGAGACGTTTGCCAGAGGCTTCTGAGACGCAGGGTAACAATGCAGACCTGGAGGGTATCCCCAGGTGCAGTCGACTGGTAATCTTGGAACCTCCTGACTCAGAATACTGCTACCTTCTCACTGCCATAGGAATGCAGCTAGTTGACAGCTAGCTGGCTTCAAGACATGCTTCCGTGAGAGAGCTGAGGACAGGGCAGAACCCTCCCGCATGCTGCCTGACTGTAGGAGTAGCTGCTAACATCCTAATGTTAGTGGCTGGGAGAGGTTGCGGGAAAAGCATGTGTGAGCACTGGGCCTGAACTCCCGTGTATCTGAGTTGAATACAGCGATTTCCAATGGCCTTCTTCAATCACAGTGTAGCTAGGTTCCAACTCCCATGTCCGAGTTTGTAGCAGACATCTGCCTCCCATGCATACACACTTCTGAGAGTTGAGCTTATGGCCTGTACCTCCACATCAAGCCTGCTGGTACCCTTGGCTTCTAAAAGTCCTAGGCTCGCTGTTTGACGGAAGTGCTGGGAGAGGTAATTGGAATCACCCGGCACACACGACTAGTGCCTCCAAGCTCAGTTCAGTGATTTCCTAGTAATTCCTGTGGTAGACTGGTGATACATACTAAGTTCCATACGTGAGAGGGTAGCTGAACGCCTTGTCCAAAACCATCTTACTTCTGAGAGTTGAGCTCAGCCTCAGTCCCTCACAGTTCCACACTGCCTGCAGAGTGAGTTTCGCAGGTCTTCAGCATAGACGTTTGCCAGAGGCTTCTGAGACGCAGGGTAACAATGCAGACCTGGAGGGTATCCCCAGGTGCAGTCGACTGGTAATCTTGGAACCTCCTGACTCAGAATACTGCTACCTTCTCACTGCCATAAGAATGCAGCTAATTCACAGCTGGCTTCAATACATGCTTCCCTGTGAGAGCTGAGGAAAGGGCAGAACCCTCCCGCATGCTGCCTGACTGTAGGAGTAGCTGCTAACATCCTAATGTTAGTGGCTGGGAGAGGTTGCGGGAAAAGCATGTGTGAGCACTGGGCCTGAACTCCCGTGTATCTGAGTTGAATACAGCCATTTCCAACGACTTTCCTCAACCAGAGTGTAGCTAGGTTCCAAATCCCATGTCGAGCGGGTAGCAGACATCTGCCTCCCATGCATACACACTTCTGAGAGTTGAGCTTATGGCCTGTACCTCCACAGCCAGCCTGCTGGTACCCTTGGCTTCTAAAAGGCCTAGGCTCGCTGTTTGACGGAAGTGTTGGGAGAGGTAATTGGAATCTCCCGGCACACAAGACGAGTGCCTCCAAGCTCAATTCACGATTTCCCAGTAATTCTTGTGGTAGACAGGTGCTACATACTAAGTTCCATATGTGAGAAGGTAGCTGAACGCCTTGACAAAAGCATCTTACTTCTCAGAGTTGAGCACACCCTCAGTCCCTCACACTTCCACACTGCCTGCAGAGTGAGTTTCACACGTCTTCACCAGAGACGATTGCCGGAGGCTTCTGAGTACAAGTTACAATGCAGACCTGGAGGGTATCTCCAGGTGCAGTAGAGT
This sequence comes from Canis aureus, assembly GCF_053574225.1. Lineage (NCBI taxonomy): Eukaryota > Metazoa > Chordata > Mammalia > Carnivora > Canidae > Canis > Canis aureus. Next base: position 44,175,732 of record NC_135638.1, on the reverse strand, counting down.
GGTAATCTTGGAACCTCCTGACTCAGAGTACTGCTACCTTCTCACTGCCATAGGAATGCAGCTAGTTGACAGCTGGCTTCAAGACATGCTTCCCTGTGAGAGCTGAGGACAGGGCAGAACCCTCCCGCATCCTGCCTGACTGTAGGAGTAGCTGCTAACATCCTAATGTTAGTGGCTGGGAGAGGTTGCGGGAAAAGCATGTGTGAGCACTGGGCCTGAAATCCCGTGTATCTGAGTTGAATACAGCGACTTCCAATGGCCTTCTTCAATCACAGTGTATCTAGGTTCCAACTCCCATGTCCGAGTGGGTAGCAGACATCTGCCTCCCATGCATACACACTTCTGAGAGTTGAGCTTATGGCCTGTACCTCCACATCCAGCCTGCTGGTACCTTTGGGTTCTAAAAGGCCTAGGCTCGCTGTTTGAGGGAAGTGCTGGGAGAGTTATAGGAATCACCGGCACAAAAGACTAGTGCCTCCAAGCTCAGTTCAGCGATTTCCTAGTAATTCCTGTGGTAGACTGGTGCTACATACTAAGTTCCATACGTGAGAGGGTAGCTGAACGCCTTGTCCAAAACCATCTTACTTCTGAGAGTTGAGCTCAGCCTCAGTCCCTCACAGTTCCACACTGCCTGCAGAGTGAGTTTCGCAGGTCTTCAGCAGAGACGTTTGCCAGAGGCTTCTGAGACGCAGGGTAACAATGCAGACCTGGAGGGTATCCCCAGGTGCAGTCGACTGGTAATCTTGGAACCTCCTGACTCAGAATACTGCTACCTTCTCACTGCCATAGGAATGCAGCTAGTTGACAGCTAGCTGGCTTCAAGACATGCTTCCGTGAGAGAGCTGAGGACAGGGCAGAACCCTCCCGCATGCTGCCTGACTGTAGGAGTAGCTGCTAACATCCTAATGTTAGTGGCTGGGAGAGGTTGCGGGAAAAGCATGTGTGAGCACTGGGCCTGAACTCCCGTGTATCTGAGTTGAATACAGCGATTTCCAATGGCCTTCTTCAATCACAGTGTAGCTAGGTTCCAACTCCCATGTCCGAGTGTGTAGCAGACATCTGCCTCCCATGCATACACACTTCTGAGAGTTGAGCTTATGGCCTGTACCTCCACATCCAGCCTGCTGGTACCCTTGGCTTCTAAAAGGTCTAGGCTCGCTGTTTGACGGAAGTGCTGGGAGAGGTAATTGGAATCACCCGGCACACAAGACTAGTGCCTCCAAGCTCAGTTCAGTGATTTCCTAGTAATTCCTGTGGTAGACTGGTGCTACATACTAAGTTGCATACGTGAGAGGGTAGCTGAAGGCCTTGTCCAAAACCATCTTACTTCTGAGATTTGAGCTAAGCCTCAGTCCCTCACAGTTCCACACTGCCTGCAGAGTGAGTTTCGCAGGTCTTCAGCATAGACGTTTGCCAGAGGCTTCTGAGACGCAGGGTAACAATGCAGACCTGGAGGGTATCCCCAGGTGCAGTCGACTGGTAATCTTGGAACCTCCTGACTCAGAATACTGCTACCTTCTCACTGCCATAAGAATGCAGCTAATTCACAGCTGGCTTCAATACATGCTTCCCTGTGAGAGCTGAGGAAAGGGCAGAACCCTCCCGCATGCTGCCTGACTGTAGGAGTAGCTGCTAACATCCTAATGTTAGTGGCTGGGAGAGGTTGCGGGAAAAGCATGTGTGAGCACTGGGCCTGAACTCCCGTGTATCTGAGTTGAATACAGCCATTTCCAACGACTTTCCTCAACCAGAGTGTAGCTAGGTTCCAAATCCCATGTCGAGCGGGTAGCAGACATCTGCCTCCCATGCATACACACTTCTGAGAGTTGAGCTTATGGCCTGTACCTCCACAGCCAGCCTGCTGGTACCCTTGGCTTCTTTTTTTTTTTTTTTTTTTTTTAAACATTTTTTTCTTTTTAAATTTATTTATTCATGATAGTCACACGGAGAGAGAGAGAGAGGCAGAGACACAGGCAGAGGGAGAAGCAGGCTCCAAGCACCGGGAGCCCGATGTGGGACTCGATCCCGGGTCTCCAGGATCGCGCCCTGGGCCAAAGGCAGGCGCCAAACCGCTGCGCCACCCAGGGATCCCACCCTTGGCTTCTAAAAGGCCTAGGCTCGCTGTTTGACGGAAGTGCTGGGAGAGGTAATTGGAATCTCCCGGCACACAAGACGAGTGCCTCCAAGCTCAATTCACGATTTCCCAGTAATTCTTGTGGTAGACAGGTGCTACATACTAAGTTAAATATGTGAGAAGGTAGCTGAACGCCTTGTCCAAAAGCATCTTACTTCTGAGAGTTGAGCACACGCTCAGTCCCTCACACTTCCACACTGCCTGCAGAGTGAGTTTCACACGTCTTCACCAGAACGATTGCCAGAGGCTTCTGAGTACAAGTTAACAATGCAGACCTGGAGGGTATCTCCAGGTGCAGTAGAGTGGTAATCTTGGAACCTCCTGACTCAGAGTACTGCTACCTTCTCACTGCCATAGGAATGCAGCTAGTTGACAGCTGGCTTCAAGACATGCTTCCCTGTGAGAGCTGAGGACAGGGCAGAACCCTCCCGCATCCTGCCTGACTGTAGGAGTAGCTGCTATCATCCTAATGTTAGTGGCTGGGAGAGGTTGCGGGAAAAGCATGTGTGAGCACGGGGCCTGAACTCCCGTGTATCTGAGTTGAATAGAGCGATTTCCAATGGCCTTCTTCAATCACACTGTAGCTAGGTTCCAACTCCCATGTCCGAGTGGGTAGCAGACATCTGCCTCCCATGCATACACACTTCTGAGAGTTGAGCTTATGGCCTGTACCTCCACAGCCAGCCTGCTGTTACCCTTGGCTTCTAAAAGGCCTAGGCTCGCTGTTTCACGGAAGTGCTGGGAGAGGTAATTGGAATCACCCGGCACACAAGACTAGTGCCTCCAAGCTCAGTTCAGCGATTTCCTAGTAATTCCTGTGGTAGACTGGTGCTACATACTAAGTTCCATACGTGAGAGGGTAGCTGAACGCCTTGTCCAAAACCATCTTACTTCTGAGAGTTGAGCTCAGCCTCAGTCCCTCACAGTTCCACACTGCCTGCAGAGTGAGTTTCGCAGGTCTTCAGCAGAGACGTTTGCCAGAGGCTTCTGAGACGCAGGGTAACAATGCAGACCTGGAGGGTATCCCCAGGTGCAGTCGACTGGTAATCTTGGAACCTCCTGACTCAGAATACTGCTACCTTCTCACTGCCATAGGAATGCAGCTAGTTGACAGCTGGCTTCAAGACATGCTTCCCTGTGAGAGCTGAGGACAGGGCAGAACCCTCCCGCATGCTGCCTGACTGTAGGAGTAGCTGCTAACATCCTTATGTTAGTGGCTGGGAGAGGTTGCGGGAAAAGCATGTGTGAGCACTGGGCCTGAACTCCCGTGTATCTGAGTTGAATACAGCGATTTCCAACGGCTTTCCTCAACCAGAGTGTAGCTAGGTTCCAAACACCATGTACGAGCGGGTAGCAGATATCTGCCTCCCATGCATACACATTTCTGAGAGTTGAGCTTATGGCCTGTACCTCCACATCCAGCTTGCTGGTAGCCTTGGCTTCTAAAAGGCCTAGGCTCGCTGTTTGAAGGAAGTGCTGGGAGAGGTAATTGGAATCACACGGCACACAAGACTAGTGCCTCCAAGCTCAGTTCAGCGATTTCCTAGTAATTCCTGTGGTAGACTGGTGATACATACTAAGTTCCATACGTGAGAGGGTAGCTGAACGCCTTGTCCAAAACCATCTTACTTCTGAGAGTTGAGCTCAGCCTCAGTCCCTCACAGTTCGACACTGCCTGCAGAGTGAGTTTGCAGGTCTTCAGCAGAGACGTTTGCCAGAGGCTTCTGAGACGCAGGGTAACAATGCAGACCTGGAGGGTATCCCCAGGTGCAGTCGACTGGTAATCTTGGAACCTCCTGACTCAGAATACTGCTACCTTCTCACTGCCATAGGAATGCAGCTAGTTGACAGCTGGCTTCAAGACATGCTTCCCTGTGAGAGCTGAGGACAGGGCAGAACCCTCCCGCATGCTGCCTGACTGTAGGAGTAGCTGCTAACATCCTTATGTTAGTGGCAGGGAGTGGTTGCGGGAAAAGCATGTGTGAGCACTGGGCGTGAACTCCCGTGTACCTGAGTTGAATACAGCGATTTCCAACGGCTTTCCTCAACCAGAGTGTAGCTAGGTTCCAAATCCCATGTACGAGCGGGTAGCAGACATCTGCCTCCCATGCATACACACTTCTGAGAGTTGAGCTTATGGCCTGTACCTCCACAGCCAGCCTGCTGGTACCCTTGGCTTCTAAAAGGCCTAGGCTCGCTGTTTGGCGGAAGTGCTGGGAGAGGTAAGTGGAATCACCCGGCACACAACACTAGTGCCTCCAAGCTCAGTTCAGCGTTTTCCTAGTAATTCCTGTGGTAGACTGGTGCTACATACTAAGTTCCATACGTGAGAGGGTAGCTGAACGCCTTGTCCAAATCCATCTTACTTCGGAGAGTTGAGCTCAGCCTCAGTCCCTCACAGTTCCACACTGCCTGCAGAGTGAGTTTCGCAGGTCTTCAGCAGAGACGTTTCCCAGAGGCTTCTGAGACGCAGGGTAACAATGCAGACCTAGAGGGTATCCCCAGGTGCAGTCGACAGGTAATCTTGGAACCTCCTGACTCAGAATACTGCTACCTTCTCACTGCCATAGGAATGCAGCTAGTTGACAGCTGGCTTCAAGACATGCTTCCCTGTGAGAGCTGAGGACAGGGCAGAACCCTCCCGTATGCTGCCTGACTGTAGGAGTAGCTGCTAACATCCTTATGTTAGTGGCTGGGAGAGGTTGCGGGAAAAGCATGTGTGAGCACTGGGCCTGAACTCCCGTGTATCTGAGTTGAATACAGCGATTTCCAACGGCTTTCCTCAACCAGAGTGTAGCTAGGTTCCAAATCCCATGTACGAGCGGGTAGCAGACATCTGCCTCCCATGCATACACACTTCTGAGAGTTGAGCTTATGGCCTGTACCTCCACATCCAGCCTGCTGGTACCCTTGGCTTCTAAAAGGCCTAGGCTCGCTGTTTGACGGAAGTGCTGGGAGAGGTAATTGGAATCTCCCGGCACACAAGACTAGTGCCTCCAAGCTCAATTCACGATTTCCCAGTAATTCTTGTGGTAGACAGGTGCTACATACTAAGTTCCATATGTGAGAAGGTAGCTGAACGCCTGGTCCAAAAGCATCTTACTTCTGAGAGTTGAGCACACCCTCAGTCCCTCACACTTCCACACTGCCTGCAGAGTGAGTTTCACACGTCTTCACCAGAGACGATTGCCAGAGGCTTCTGAGTACAAGTTAACAATGCAGACCTGGAGGGTATCTCCAGGTGCAGTAGAGTGGTAATCTTGGAACCTCCTGACTCAGAGTACTGCTACCTTCTCACTGCCATGGGAATGCAGCTAGTTGACAGATGGCTTCAAGACATGCTTCCCTGTGAGAGCTGAGGACAGGGCAGAACCCTCCCGCATGCTGCCTGACTGTAGGAGTAGCTGCTAACATCCTAATGTTAGTGGCTGGGAGAGGTTGCGGGAAAAGCATGTGTGAGCACTGGGCCTGAACTCCCGTGTACCTGAGTTGAATATAGCGATTTCCAACGGCTTTCCTCAACCAGAGTGTAGCTAGGTTCCAAATCCCATGTACGAGTGCGTAGCAGACATCTGCGTCTCATGCATACACACTTCTGAGAGTTGAGCTTATGGCCTGTACCTCCACATCCAGCCTGCTGGTACCCTTGGCTTCTAAAAGGCCTAGGCTCGCTGTTTGGCGGAAGTGCTGGGAGAGGTAATTGGAATCACCCGGCACACAAGACTAGTGCCTCCAAGCTCAGTTCAGCGATTTCCTAGTAATTCCTGTGGTAGACTGGTGGTACATACTAAGTTCCATACGTGAGAGGGTAGCTGAACGCCTTGTCCAAAACCATCTTACTTCTGAGAGTTGAGCTCAGCCTCAGTCCCTCACAGTTCCACACTGCCTGCAGAGTGAGTTTCGCAGGTCTTCAGCAGAGACGTTTGCCAGAGGCTTCTGAGACGCAGGGTAACAATGCAGACCTGGAGGGTATCCCCAGGTGCAGTCGACTGGTAATCTTGGAACCTCCTGACTCAGAATACTGCTACCTTCTCACTGCCATAGGAATGCAGCTAGTTGACAGCTGGCTTCAAGACATGCTTCCCTGTGAGAGCTGAGGACAGGGCAGAACCCTCCCGCATGCTGCCTGACTGTAGGAGTAGCTGCTAACATCCTTATGTTAGTGGCTGGGAGAGGTTGCGGGAAAAGCATGTGTGAGCACTGGGCCTGAACTCCCGTGTATCTGAGTGAATACAGCGATTTCCAACGGCTTTCCTCAACCAGAGTGTAGCTAGGTTCCAAATCCCATGTACGAGCGGGTAGCAGACATCTGCCTCCCATGCATACACACTTCTGAGAGTTGAGCTTATGGCCTGTACCTCCACAGCCAGCCTGCTGGTACCCTTGGCTACTAAAAGGCCTAGGCTCGCTGTTTGACGGAAGTGCTGGGAGAGGTAATTGGAATCTCCCGGCACACAAGACGAGTGCCTCCAAGCTCAATTCACGATTTCCCAGTAATTCTTGTGGTAGACAGGTGCTACATACTAAGTTCCATATGTGAGAAGGTAGCTGAACGCCTTGTCCAAAACCATCTTACTTCTGAGAGTTGAGAACACCCTCAGTCCCTCACACTTCCACACTGCCTGCAGAGTGAGTTTCACACGTCTTCACCAGAGACGATTGCCAGAGGCTTCTGAGTACAAGTTAACAATGCAGACCTGGAGGGTATCTCCAGGTGCAGTAGAGTGGTAATCTTGGAACCTCCTGACTCAGAGTACTGCTACCTTCTCACTGCCATAGGAATGCAGCTAGTTGACAGCTGGCTTCAAGACATGCTTCCCTGTGAGAGCTGAGGACAGGGCAGAACCCTCCCGCATCCTGCCTGACTGTAGGAGTAGCTGCTAACATCCTAATGTTAGTGGCTGGGAGAGGTTACGGGAAAAGCATGTGTGAGCACTGGGCCTGAACTCCCGTGTATCTGAGTTGAATACAGCGATTTCCAATGGCCTTCTTCAATCACAGTGTAGCTAGGTTCCAACTCCCATGTCCGAGTGGGTAGCAGACATCTGCCTCCCATGCATACACACTTCTGAGAGTTGAGCTTATGGCCTGTATCTCCACATCCAGCCTGCTGGTACCCTTGGCTTCTAAAAGGCCTAGGCTCGCTGTTTGACGGAAGTGCTGGGAGAGGTAATTGGAATCACCCGGCACACAAGACTAGTGCCTCCAAGCTCAGTTCAGCGATTTCCTAGTAATTCCTGTGGTAGACTGGTGCTACATACTAAGTTCCATACGTGAGAGGGTAGCTGAACGCCTTGTCCAAAACCATCTTACTTCTGAGAGTTGAGCTCAGCCTCAGTCCCTCACAGTTCCACACTGCCTGCAGAGTGAGTTTCGCAGGTCTTTAGCAGAGACGTTTGCCAGAGGTTTCTGAGACGCAGGGTAACAATGCAGACCTGGAGGGTATCCCCAGGTGCAGTCGACTGGTAATCTTGGAACCTCCTGACTCAGAATACTGCTACCTTCTCACTGCCATAGGAATGAAGCTAGTTGACAGCTGGCTTCAAGACATGCTTCCCTGTGAGAGCTGAGGCCAGGGCAGAACCCTCCCGCATGCTGCCTGACTGTAGGAGTAGCTGCTAACATCCTTATGTTAGTGGCTGGGAGAGGTTGCGGGAAAAGCATGTGTGAGCACTGGGCCTGAACTCCCGTGTATCTGAGTTGAATACAGCGATTTCCAACGGCTTTCCTCAACCAGAGTGTAGCTAGGTTCCAAATCCCATGTACGAGCGGGTAGCAGACATCTGCCTCCCATGCATACACACTTCTGAGAGTTGAGCTTATGGCCTGTACCTCCACAGCCAGCCTGCTGGTACACTTGGCTTCTAAAAGGCCTAGGCTCGCTGTTTGACGGAAGTCTGGGAGAGGTAATTGGAATCTCCCGGCACACAAGACGAGTGCCTCCAAGCTCAGTTCAGCGATTTCCTAGTAATTCCTGTGGTAGACTGGTGCTACATACTAAGTTCCATACGTGAGAGGGTAGCTGAACGCCTTGTCCAAAACAATCTTACTTCTGAGAGTTGAGCTCAGCCTCAGTCCCTCACAGTTCCACACTGCCTGCAGAGTGAGTTTCGCAGGTCTTCAGCAGATACCTTTGCCAGAGGCTTCTGAGACGCAGGGTAACAATGCAGACCTGGAGGGTATCCCCAGGTGCAGTCGACTGGTAATCTTGTAACCTCCTGACTCAGAATACTGCTACCTTCTCACTGCCATAGGAATGCAGCTAGTTGACAGCTGGCTTCAAGACATGCTTCCCTGTGAGAGCTGAGGACAGGGCAGAACCCTCCCGCATGCTGCCTGACTGTAGGAGTAGCTGCTAACATCCTTATGTTAGTGGCTGGGAGAGGTTGCGGGAAAAGCATGTGTGAGCACGGGGCCTGAACTCCCGTGTATCTGAGTTGAATACAGCGATTTCCAACGGCTTTCCTCAATCAGAGTGTAGCTAGGTTCCAAATCCCATGTACGAGCGGGTAGCAGATATCTGCCTCCCATGCATACACACTTCTGAGAGTTGAGCTTATGGCCTGTACCTCCACATCCAGCCTGCTGGTACCCTTGGCTTCTAAAAGGCCTAGGCTCGCTGTTTGACGGAAGTGCTGGGAGAGGTAATTGGAATCACCCGGCACACAAGACGAGTGCCTCCAAGCTCAATTCACGATTTCCCAGTAATTCTTGTTGTAGACAGGTGCTACATACTAAGTTCCATATGTGAGAAAGTAGCTGAACGCCTTGTCCAAAAGCATCTTACTTCTGAGAGTTGAGCACACCCTCAGTCCCTCCCACTTCCACACTGCCTGCAGAGTGAGTTTCACACGTCTTCACCAGGACGATTGCCAGAGGCTTCTGAGTACAAGTTAACAATGCAGACCTGGAGGGTATCTCCAGGTGCAGTAGAGTGGTAATCTTGGAACCTCCTGACTCAGAGTACTGCTACCTTCTCACTGCCATAGGAATGCATCTAGTTGACAGCTGGCTTCAAGACATGCTTCCCTGTGAGAGCTGAGGACAGGGCAGAACCCTCCCGCATGCTGCCTGACTGTAGGAGTAGCTGCTAACATCCTTATGTTAGTGGCTGGGAGAGGTTGCGGGAAAAGCATGTGTGAGCACTGGGCCTGAACTCCCGTGTATCTGAGTTGAATACAGCGATTTCCAATGGCTTTCCTCAACCAGAGTGTAGCTAGGTTCCAAATCCCATGTACGAAGGGTAGCAGACATCTGCCTCCCATGCATACACACTTCTGAGAGTTGAGCTTATGACCTGTACCTCCATATCCAGCCTGCAGGTACCCTTGGCTTCTAAAAGGCCTAGGCTCGCTGTTTGACGGAAGTGCTGGGAGAGGTAATTGGAATCTCCCGGCACACAAGACGAGTGCCTCCAAGCTCAATTCACGATTTCCCAGTAATTCTTGTGGTAGACAGGTGCTACATACTAAGTTCCATATGTGAGAAGGTAGCTGAACGCCTTGTCCAAAAGCATCTTACTTCTGAGTGTTGAGCACACCCTCAGTCCCTCACACTTCCACACTGCCTGCAGAGTGAGTTTCACACGTCTTCACCAGAACGATTGCCAGAGGCTTCTGAGTACAAGTTAACAACGCAGACCTGGAGGGTATCTCCAGGTGCAGTAGAGTGGTAATCTTGGAACCTCCTGACTCAGAGTACTGATACCTTCTCACTGCCATAGGAATGCAGCTAGTTGACAGCTGGCTTCAATACATGCTTCCCTGTGAGAGCTGAGGACAGGGCAGAACCCTCCCGCATCCTGCCTGACTGTAGGAGTAGCTGCTAACATCCTAATGTTAGTGGCTGGGAGAGGTTGCGGGAAAAGCATGTGTGAGCACTGGGCCTGAACTCCCGTGTATCTGAGTTGAATACAGCGATTTCCAACGGCTTTCCTCAACCAGAGTGTAGCTAGGTTCCAAATCCCATGTACGAGCGGGTAGCAGACATCTGCCTCCCATGCATACACACTTCTGAGAGTTGAGCTTATGGCCTGTACCTCCACAGCCAGCCTGCTGGTACACTTGGCTTCTAAAAGGCCTAGGCTCGCTGTTTGACGGAAGTCTGGGAGAGGTAATTGGAATCTCCCGGCACACAAGACGAGTGCCTCCAAGCTCAGTTCAGCGATTTCCTAGTAATTCCTGTGGTAGACTGGTGCTACATACTAAGTTCCATACGTGAGAGGGTAGCTGAACGCCTTGTCCAAAACCATCTTACTTCTGAGAGTTGAGCTCAGCCTCAGTCCCTCACAGTTCCACACTGCCTGCAGAGTGAGTTTCGCAGGTCTTCAGCAGATACCTTTGCCAGAGGCTTCTGAGACGCAGGGTAACAATGCTGACCTGGAGCGTATCCCCAGGTGCAGTCGACTGGTAATCTTGGAACCTCCTGACTCAGAATACTGCTACCTTCTCACTGCCATAGGAATGCAGCTAGTTGACAGCTGGCTTCAAGACATGCTTCCCTGTGAGAGCTGAGGACAGGGCAGAACCCTCCCGCATGCTGCCTGACTGTAGGAGTAGCTGCTAACATCCTTATATTAGTGGCTGGGAGAGGTTGCGGGAAAAGCATGTGTGAGCACTGGGCCGGAAATCCCGTGTATCTGATTTGAATACAGCGATTTCCAACGGCTTTCCTCAACCAGAGTGTAGCTAGTTTCCAAATCCCATGTACGAGCGGGTAGCAGACATCTGCCTCCCATGCATACACACTTCTGAGAGTTGAGCTTATGGCCTGTACCTCCACAGCCAGCCTGCTGGTACCCTTGGCTTCTAAAAGGCCTAGGCTCGCAGTTTGACGGAAGTGCTGGGAGAGGTAATTGGAATCTCCCGGCACACAAGACGAGTGCCTCCAAGCTCAATTCACGATTTCACAGTAATTCTTGTGGGAGACATGTGCTACATACTAAGTTACATATGTGAGAAGGTAGCTGAACGCCTTGTCCAAAAGCATCTTACTTCTGAGTGTTGAGCACACCCTCAGTCCCTCACACTTCCACACTGCCTGCAGAGTGAGTTTCACACGTCTTCACCAGAGACGATTGCCAGAGGCTTCTGAGTACAAGTTAACAATGCAGACCTGGAGGGTATCTCCAGGTGCAGTAGAGTGGTAATCTTGGAACCTCCTGACTCAGAGTACTGCTACCTTCTCACTGCCATAGGAATGCAGCTAGTTGACAGCTGGCTTCAAGACATGCTTCCCTGTGAGAGCTGAGGACAGGGCAGAACCCTCCCGCATCCTGCCTGACTGTAGGAGTAGCTGCTAACATCCTAATGTTAGTGGCTGGGAGAGGTTACGGGAAAAGCATGTGTGAGCACTGGGCCTGAACTCCCGTGTATCTGAGTTGAATACAGCGATTTCCAATGGCCTTCTTCAATCACAGTGTAGCTAGGTTCCAACTCCCATGTCCGAGTGGGTAGCAGACATCTGCCTCCCATGCATACACACTTCTGAGAGTTGAGCTTATGGCCTGTATCTCCACATCCAGCCTGCTGGTACTCTTGGCTTCTAAAAGGCCTAGGCTCGCTGTTTGACGGAAGTGCTGGGAGAGGTAATTGGAATCACCCGGCACACAAGACTAGTGCCTCCAAGCTCAGTTCAGCGATTTCCTAGTAATTCCTGTGGTAGACTGGTGCTACATACTAAGTTCCATACGTGAGAGGGTAGCTGAACGCCTTGTCCAAAACCATCTTACTTCTGAGAGTTGAGCTCAGCCTCAGTCCCTCACAGTTCCACACTGCCTGCAGAGTGAGTTTCGCAGGTCTTTAGCAGAGACGTTTGCCAGAGGTTTCTGAGACGCAGGGTAACAATGCAGACCTGGAGGGTATCCCCAGGTGCAGTCGACTGGTAATCTTGGAACCTCCTGACTCAGAATACTGCTACCTTCTCACTGCCATAGGAATGAAGCTAGTTGACAGCTGGCTTCAAGACATGCTTCCCTGTGAGAGCTGAGGCCAGGGCAGAACCCTCCCGCATGCTGCCTGACTGTAGGAGTAGCTGCTAACATCCTTATGTTAGTGGCTGGGAGAGGTTGCGGGAAAAGCATGTGTGAGCACTGGGCCTGAACTCCCGTGTATCTGAGTTGAATACAGCGATTTCCAACGGCTTTCCTCAACCAGAGTGTAGCTAGGTTCCAAATCCCATGTACGAGCGGGTAGCAGACATCTGCCTCCCATGCATCCACACTTCTGAGAGTTGAGCTTATGGCCTGTACCTCCACAGCCAGCCTGCTGGTACCCTTGGCTTCTAAAAGGCCTAGGCTCGCTGTTTGACGGAAGTCTGGGAGAGGTAATTGGAATCTCCCGGCACACAAGACGAGTGCCTCCAAGCTCAGTTCAGCGATTTCCTAGTAATTCCTGTGGTAGACTGGTGCTACATACTAAGTTCCATACGTGAGAGGGTAGCTGAACGCCTTGTCCAAAACAATCTTACTTCTGAGAGTTGAGCTCAGCCTCAGTCCCTCACAGTTCCACACTGCCTGCAGAGTGAGTTTCGCAGGTCTTCAGCAGAGACGTTTGCCAGAGGTTTCTGAGACGCAGGGTAACAATGCAGACCTGGAGGGTATCCCCAGGTGCAGTCGACTGGTAATCTTGTAACCTCCTGACTCAGAATACTGCTACCTTCTCACTGCCATAGGAATGCAGCTAGTTGACAGCTGGCTTCAAGACATGCTTCCCTGTGAGAGCTGAGGACAGGGCAGAACCCTCCCGCATGCTGCCTGACTGTAGGAGTAGCTGCTAACATCCTTATGTTAGTGGCTGGGAGAGGTTGCGGGAAAAGCATGTGTGAGCACGGGGCCTGAACTCCCGTGTATCTGAGTTGAATACAGCGATTTCCAACGGCTTTCCTCAATCAGAGTGTAGCTAGGTTCCAAATCCCATGTACGAGCGGGTAGCAGATATCTGCCTCCCATGCATACACACTTCTGAGAGTTGAGCTTATGGCCTGTACCTCCACATCCAGCCTGCTGGTACCCTTGGCTTCTAAAAGGCCTAGGCTCGCTGTTTGACGGAAGTGCTGGGAGAGGTAATTGGAATCACCCGGCACACAAGACGAGTGCCTCCAAGCTCAATTCACGATTTCCCAGTAATTCTTGTTGTAGACAGGTGCTACATACTAAGTTCCATATGTGAGAAAGTAGCTGAACGCCTTGTCCAAAAGCATCTTACTTCTGAGAGTTGAGCACACCCTCAGTCCCTCCCACTTCCACACTGCCTGCAGAGTGAGTTTCACACGTCTTCACCAGGACGATTGCCAGAGGCTTCTGAGTACAAGTTAACAATGCAGACCTGGAGGGTATCTCCAGGTGCAGTAGAGTGGTAATCTTGGAACCTCCTGACTCAGAGTACTGCTACCGTCTCACTGCCATAGGAATGCAGCTAGTTGACAGCTGGCTTCAAGACATGCTTCCCTGTGAGAGCTGAGGACAGGGCAGAACCCTCCCGCATGCTGCCTGACTGTAGGAGTAGCTGCTAACATCCTTATGTTAGTGGCTGGGAGAGGTTGCGCGAAAAGCATGTGTGAGCACTGGGCCTGAACTCCCGTGTACCTGAGTTGAATACAGCGATTTCCAACGGCTTTCCTCAACCAGAGTGTAGCTAGGTTCCAAATCCCATGTACGAGCGGGTAGCAGACATCTGCCTCCCATGCATACACACTTCTGAGAGTTGAGCTTATGGCCTGTACCTCCACAGCCAGCCTGCTGGTATCCTTGGCTTCTAAACGGCCTAGGCTCGCTGTTTGGCGGAAGTGCTGGGAGAGGTAATTGGAATCACCCGGCACACAAGACTAGTGCCTCCAAGCTCAGTTCAGCGATTTCCTAGTAATTCCGGTGGTAGACTGGTGCTACATACTAAGTTACATACGTGAGAGGGTAGCTGAACGCCTTGTCCAAAACCATCTTACTTCTGAGAGTTGAGCTCAGCCTCAGTCCCTCACAGTTCCACACTGCCTGCAGAGTGAGTTTCGCAGGTCTTCAGCAGAGACGTTTGCCAGAGGCTTCTGAGACGCAGGGTAACAATGCAGACCTGGAGGGTATCCCCAGGTGCAGTCGACTGGTAATCTTGGAACCTCCTGACTCAGAATACTGCTACCTTCTCACTGCCATAGGAATGCAGCTAGTTGACAGCTGGCTTCAAGACATGCTTCCCTGTGAGAGCTGAGGCCAGGGCAGAACCCTCCCGCATGCTGCCTGACTGTAGGAGTAGCTGCTAACATCCTTATGTTAGTGGCTGGGAGAGGTTGCGGGAAAAGCATGTGTGAGCACTGGGCCTGAACTCCCGTGTATCTGAGTTGAATACAGCGATTTCCAACGGCTTTCCTCAACCAGAGTGTAGCTAGGTTCCAAATCCCATGTACGAGCGGGTAGCAGACATCTGCCTCCCATGCATACACACTTCTGAGAGTTGAGCTTATGGCCTGTACCTCCACAGCCAGCCTGCTGGTACCCTTGGCTTCTAAAAGGCCTAGGCTCGCTGTTTGACGGAAGTGCTGGGAGAGGTAATTGGAATCACCCGGCACACAAGACTAATGCCTCCAAGCTCAGTTCAGCGATTTCCTAGTAATTCCTGTGGTAGACTGGTGCTACATACTAAGTTCCATACGTGAGAGGGTAGCTGAACGCCTTGTCCAAAACCATCTTACTTCTGAGAGTTGAGCTCAGCCTCAGTCCCTCACAGTTCCACACTGCCTGCAGAGTGAGTTTCGCAGGTCTTCAGCAGAGACGTTTGCCAGAGGCTTCTGAGACGCAGGGTAACAATGCAGACCTGGAGGGTATCCCCAGGTGCAGTCGACTGGTAATCTTGGAACCTCCTGACTCAGAATACTGCTACCCTCTCACTGCCATAGGAATGCAGCTAGTTGACAGCTGGCTTCAAGACATGCTTCCCTGTGAGAGCTGAGGACAGGGCAGAACCCTCCCGCATGCTGCCTGACTGTAGGAGTAGCTGCTAACATCCTTATGTTAGTGGCTGGGAGACGTTGCGGGAAAAGCATGTGTGAGCACTGGGCCTGAACTCCCGTGTATCTGAGTTGAATACAGCGATTTCCAACGGCTTTCCTCAACCAGAGTGTAGCTAGGTTCCAAATCCCATGTACGAGCGGGTAGCAGACATCTGCCTCCCATGCATACACACTTCTGAGAGTTGAGCTTATGGCCTGTACCTCCACAGCCAGCCTGCTGGTACCCTTGGCTTCTAAAAGGCCTAGGCTCGCTGTTTGACGGAAGTGCTGGGAGAGGTAATTGGAATCTCCCGGCACACAAGACGAGTGCCTCCAAGCTCAATTCACGATTTCCCAGTAATTCTTGTGGTAGACATGCGCTACATACTAAGTTCCATATGTGAGAAGGTAGCTGAACGCCTTGTCCAAAAGCATCTTACTTCTGAGAGTTGAGCACACCCTCAGTCCCTCACACTTCCACACTGCCTGCAGAGTGAGTTTCACACGTCTTCACCAGAGACGATTGCCAGAGCCTTCTGAGTACAACTTAACAATGCACACCTGGAGGGTATCTCCAGGTGCAGTAGAGTGGTAATCCTGGAACCTCCTGACTCAGAGTACTGCTACCTTCTCACTGCCATAGGAATGCAGCTAGTTGACAGCTGGCTTCAAGACATGCTTCCCTGTGAGAGCTGAGGACAGGGCAGAACCCTCCCGCATGCTGCCTGACTGTAGGAGTAGCTGCTAACATCCTAATGTTAGTGGCTGGGAGAGGTTGCGGCAAAAGCATGTGTGAGCACTGGGCCTGAACTCCCGTGTACCTGAGTTGAATACAGCGATTTCCAACGGCTTTCCTCAACCAGAGTGTAGCTAGGTTCCAAATCCCATGTACGAGCGGGTAGCAGACATCTGCGTCCCATGCATACACACTTCTGAGAGTTGAGCTTATGGCCTGTACCTCCACAGCCAGCCTGATGGTACCCTTGGCTTCTAAAAGGCCAAGGCTCGCTGTTTGGCGGAAGTGCTGGGAGAGGTAATTGGAATCACCCGGCACACAAGACTAGTGCCTCCAAGCTCAGTTCAGCGATTTCCTAGTAATTCCTGTGGTAGACTGGTGCTACATACTAAGTTCCATACGTGAGAGGGTAGCTGAACGCCTTGTCCAAAACCATCTTACTTCTGAGAGTTGAGCTCAGCCTCAGTCCCTCACAGTTCCACACTGCCTGCAGAGTGAGTTTCGCAGGTCTTCAGCAGAGACGTTTGCCAGAGGCTTCTGAGACGCAGGGTAACAATGCAGACCTGGAGGGTATCCCCAGGTGCAGTCGACTGGTAATCTTGGAACCTCCTGACTCAGAATACTGCTACCTTCTCACTGCCATAGGAATGCAGCTAGTTGACAGCTGGCTTCAAGACATGCTTCCCTGTGAGAGCTGAGGACAGGGCAGAACCCTCCCGCATGCTGCCTGACTGTAGGAGTAGCTGCTAACATCCTTATGTTAGTGGTTGGGAGAGGTTGCGGGAAAAGCATGTGTGAGCACTGGGCCTGAACTCCCGTGTATCTGAGTTGAATACAGCGATTTCCAACGGCTTTCCTCAACCAGAGTGTAGCTAGGTTCCAAATCCCATGTACGAGCGGGTAGCAGACATCTGCCTCCCATGCATACACACTTCTGAGAGTTGAGCTTATGGCCTGTACCTCCACAGCCAGCCTGCTGGTACCCTTGGCTTCTAAAAGGCCTAGGCTCGCTGTTTGACGGAAGTGCTGGGAGAGGTAATTGGAATCTCCCGGCACACAAGACGAGTGCCTCCAAGCTCAATTCACGATTTCCCAGTAATTCTTGTGGTAGACAGGTGCTACATACTAAGTTCCATATGTGAGAAGGTAGCTGAACGCCTTGTCCAAAAGCATCTTACTTCTGAGAGTTGAGCACACCCTCTGTCCCTCACACTTCCACACTGCCTGCAGAGTGAGTTTCACACATCTTCAACAGGACGATTGCCAGAGGCTTCTGAGTACAAGTTAACAATGCAGACCTGGAGGGTATCTCCAGGTGCAGTAGAGTAGTAATCTTGGAACCTCCTGACTCAGAGTACTGCTACCTTCTCACTGCCATAGGAATGCAGCTAGTTGACAGCTGGCTTCAAGACATGCTTCCCTGTGAGAGCTGAGGACAGGGCAGAACCCTCCCGCATCCTGCCTGAGTGTAGGAGTAGCTGCTTACATCCTAATGTTAGTGGCTGGGAGAGGTTGCGGGAAAAGCATGTGTGAGCACTGGGCCTGAACACCCGTGTATCTGAGTTGAATACAGCGATTTCCAACGGCTTTCCTCAACCAGAGTGTAGCTAGGTTCCAAATCCCATGTACGAGCGAGTAGCAGACATCTGCCTCCCATGCATACACACTTCTGAGAGTTGAGCTTATGGCCTGTACCTCCACAGCCAGCCTGCTGGTACCCTTGCCTTCTAAAAGGCCTAGGCTCGCTGTTTGACGGAAGTGCTGCGAGAGGTAATTGGAATCTCCCGGCACACAAGACGAGGGCCTCCAAGCTCAATTCACGATTTCCCAGTAATTCCTGTGGTAGACAGGTGCTACATACTAAGTTCCATATGTGAGAAGGTAGCTGAACGCCTTGTCCAAAAGCATCTTACTTCTGAGAGTTGAGCACACCCTCAGTCCCTCACACTTCCACACTGCCTGCAGAGTGAGTTTCACACGTCTTCACCAGAGATGATTGCCAGAGGCTTCTGAGTACAAGTTAACAATGCAGACCTGGAGGTATCTCCAGGTGCAGTAGAGTGGTAATCTTGGAACCTCCTGACTCAGAGTACTGCTACCTTCTCACTGCCATAGGAATGCAGCTAGTTGACTGCTGGCTTCAAGACATGCTTCCCTGTGAGAGCTGAGGACAGGGCAGAACCCTCCCGCATCC
Organism: Canis aureus; assembly: GCF_053574225.1. Classification (NCBI taxonomy): domain Eukaryota; kingdom Metazoa; phylum Chordata; class Mammalia; order Carnivora; family Canidae; genus Canis; species Canis aureus. The sequence continues at coordinate 44,157,693 of NC_135638.1, read as the reverse complement.
TGCCTGACTGTAGGAGTAGCTGCTAACATCCTGTTAGTGGCTGGGAGAGGTTGCGGGAAAAGCATGTGTGAGCACTGGGCCTGAACTCCCGTGTATCTGAGTTGAATACAGCGATTTCCAATGGCCTTCTTCAATCACAGTGTAGCTAGGTTCCAACTCCCATGTCCGAGTGGGTAGCAGACATCTGCCTCCCATGCATACACACTTCTGAGAGTTGAGCTTATGGCCTGTACCTCCACATCCAGCCTGCTGGTACCCTTGGCTTCTAAAATGCCTAGGCTCGCTGTTTGACGGAAGTGCTGGGAGAGGTAATTGGAATCACCCGGCACACAAGACTAGTGCCTCCAAGCTCAGTTCAGCGATTTCCTAGTAATTCCTGTGGTAGACTGGTGCTACATACTAAGTTCCATACGTGAGAGGGTAGCTGAACGCCTTGTCCAAAACCATCTTACTTCTGAGAGTTGAGCTCAGCCTCAGTCCCTCACAGTTCCACACTGCCTGCAGAGTGAGTTTCGCAGGTCTTCAGCAGAGACGTTTGCCAGAGGCTTCTGAGGCGCAGCGTAACAATGCAGACTTGGAGGGTATCCCCAGGTGCAGTCGACTGGTAATCTTGGAACCTCCTGACTCAGAATACTGCTACCTTCTCACTGCCATAGGAATGCAGCTAGTTGACAGCTGGCTTCAAGACATGCTTCCCTGTGAGAGCTGAGGATAGGGCAGAACCCTCCCGCATGCTGCCTGACTGAAGGAGTAGATGCTAACATCCTTATGTTAGTGGCTGGGAGAGGTTGCGGGAAAAGCATGTGTGAGCACTGGGCTTGAACTCCCGTGTATCTGAGTTGAATACAGCGATTTCCAACGGCTTTCCTCAACCAGAGTGTAGCTAGGTTCCAAATCCCATGTAGGAGCGTGTAGCAGACATCTGCCTCCCATGCATACACACTTCTGAGAGTTGAGCTTATGGCCTGTACCTCCACAGCCAGCCTGCTGGTACCCTTTGCTTCTAAAACGCCTAGGCTCGCTGTTTGACGGAAGTGCTGGGAGAGGTAATTGGAATCTCCCGGCACACAAGACGAGTGCCTCCAAGCTCAATTCACGATTTCCCAGTAATTCTTGTGGTAGACAGGTGCTACATACTAAGTTCCATATGTGAGAAGGTAGCTGAACGCCTTGTCCAAAAGCAGCTTACTTCTGAGAGTTGAGCACACCCTCAGTCCCTCACACTTCCACACTGCCTGCAGAGTGTGTTTCACACATCTTCACCAGGACGATTGCCAGAGGCTTCTGAGTACAAGTTAACAATGCAGACCTGGAGGGTATCTCCAGGTGCAGTAGAGTGGTAATCTTGGAACCTCCTGACTCAGAGTACTGCTACCTTCTCACTGCCATAGGAATGCAGCTAGTTGACAGCTGGCTTCAAGACATGCTTCCCTGTGAGAGCTGAGGACAGGGCAGAACCCTCCCGCATCCTGCCTGACTGTAGGTGTAGCTGCTAACATCCTAATGTTAGTGGCTGGGAGAGGTTGCGGGAAAAGCATGTGTGAGCACTGGGCCTGAACTCCCGTGTATCTGAGTTGAATACAGCGATTTCCAATGGCCTTCTTCAATCACAGTGTAGCTAGGTTCCAACTCCCATGTCCGAGTGGGTAGCAGACATCTGCCTCCCATCCATACACACTTCTGAGAGTTGAGCTTATGGCTTGTACCTCCACATCCAGCCTGCTGGTACTCTTGGCTTCTAAAAGGCCTAGGCTCGCTGTTTGACGGAAGTGCTGGGAGAGGTAATTGGAATCACCCAGCACACAAGACTAGTGCCTCCAAGCTCAGTTCAGCGATTTCCTAGTAATTCCTGTGGTAGACTGGTGCTACATACAAAGTTCCATACGTGAGAGGGTAGTTGAACGCCTTGTCCAAAACCATCTTACTTCTGAGAGTTGAGCTCAGCCTCAGTCCCTCACAGTTCCACACTGCCTGCAGAGTGAGTTTCGCAGGTCTTCAGCAGAGACGATTGCCAGAGGCTTCTGAGTACAAGTTAACAATGCAGACCTGGAGGGTATCTCCAGGTGCAGTAGAGTGGTAATCTTGGAACATCCTGACTCAGAGTACTGCTACCTTCTCACTGCCATAGGAATGCAGCTAGTTGACAGCTGGCTTCAAGACATGCTTCCCTGTGAGAGCTGAGGACAGGGCAGAACCCTCCCGCATCCTGCCTGACTGTAGGAGTAGCTGCTAACATCCTTATGTTAGTGGCTGGGAGAGGTTGCGGGAAAAGCATGTGTGAGCACTGGGCCTGAACTCCCGTGTATCTGAGTTGAATACAGCGATTTCCAATGGCCTTCTTCAATCACAGTGTAGCTAGGTTCCAACTCCCATGTCCGAGTGGGTAGCAGACATCTGCCTCCCATGCATACACACTTCTGAGAGTTGAGCTTATGGCCTGTACCTCCACAGCCAGCCTGCTGGTACCCTTGGCTTCTAAAAGGCCTAGGCTCGCTGTTTGATGGAAGTGCTGGGAGAGGTATTTGGCATCTCCCGGGACACAAGACGAGTGCCTCCAAGCTCAATTCACGATTTCCCAGTAATTCTTGTGGTAGACAGGTGCTACATACTAAGTTCCATATGTGTGATGGTAGCTGAACGCCTTGTCCAAAAGCATCTTACTTCTGAGAGTTGAGCCCACGCTCAGTCCCTCACACTTCCACACTGCCTGCAGAGTGAGTTTCACACGTCTTCACCAGAGACGATTGCCAGAGTCTTCTGAGTACAAGTTAACAATGCAGACCAGGAGGGTATCTCCAGGTGCAGTAGAGTGGTAATCTTGGAACCTCCTGACTCAGAGTACTGCTACCTTCTCACTGCCATAGGAATGCAGCTAGTTGACAGCTGGCTTCAAGACATGCTTCCCTGTGAGAGCTGAGGACAGGGCAGAACCATCCCGCATCCTGCCTGACTGTAGGAGTAGCTGCTAACATCCTTATGTTAGTGGCTGGGAGAGGTTGCGGGAAAAGCATGTGTGAGCACTGGGCCTGAACTCCCGTGTATCTGAGTTGAATACAGCGATTTCCAATGGCCTTCTTCAATCACAGTGTAGCTAGGTTCCAACTCCCATGTCCGAGTGGGTAGCAGACATCTGCCTCCCATGCATACACACTTCTGAGAGTTGAGCTTATAGCCTGTACCTCCACATCCAGCCTGCTGGTACCCATGGCTTCTAAAAGGCCTAGGCTCGCTGTTTGACGGAAGTGCTGGGAGAGGTAATTGGAATCACCCGGCACACAAGACTAGTGCCTCCAAGCTCAGTTCAGCGATTTCCTAGTAAGTCCTGTGGTAGACTGGTGCTACATACTAAGTTCCATACGTGAGAGGGTAGCTGAACGCCTTGTCCAAAACCATCTTACTTCTGAGAGTTGAGCTCAGCCTCAGTCCCTCACAGTTCCACACTGCCTGCAGAGTGAGTTTCGCAGGTCTTCAGCAGAGACGTTTGCCAGAGGCTTCTGAGACGCAGGGTAACAATGCAGACCTGGAGGGTATCCCCAGGTGCAGTCGACTGGTAATCTTGGAACCTCCTGACTCAGAATACTGCTAACTTCTCACTGCCATAGGAATGCAGCTAGTTGACAGCTGGCTTCAAGACATGCTTCCCTGTGAGAGCTGAGGACAGGGCAGAACCCTCCCGCATGCTGCCTGACTGTAGGAGTAGCTGCTAACATCCTTATGTTAGTGGCTGGGAGAGGTTGCGGGAAAAGCATGTGTGAGCACTGGGCCTGAACTCCCGTGTATCTCAGTTGAATACAGCGATTTCCAACGGCTTTCCTCAACCAGAGTGTAGCTAGGTTCCAAATCCCATGTACGAGCGGTTGCAGACATCTGCCTCCCATGCATACACACTTCTGAGAGTTGAGCTTATGGCCTGTACCTCCACATCCAGCCTGCTGGTACCCTTGGCTTCTAAAAGGCCTAGGCTCGCTGTTTGACGGAAGTGCTGGGAGAGGTAATTGGAATCACCCGGCACACAAGACTAGTGCCTCCAAGCTCAGTTCAGCGATTTCCTAGTAATTCCTGTGGTAGACTGGTGCTACATACTAAGTTCCATACGTGAGAGGGTAGCTGAACGCCTTGTCCAAAACCATCTTACTTCTGAGAGTTGAGCTCAGCCTCAGTCCCTCACACTTCCACACTGCCTGCAGAGTGTGTTTCACACGTCTTCACCAGAGACGATTGCCAGAGGCTTCTGAGACGCAGGGTAACAATGCAGACCTGGAGCGTATCCCCAGGTGCAGTCGACTGGTAATCTTGGAACCTCCTGACTCAGAATACTGCTACCTTCTCACTGTCATAGGAATGCAGCTAGTTGACAGCTGGCTTCAAGACATGCTTCCCTGTGAGAGCTGAGGACAGGGCAGAACCCTCCCGCATGCTGCCTGACTGTAGGAGTAGCTGCTAACATCCTTATGTTAGTGGCTGGGAGAGGTTGCGGGAAAAGCATGTGTGAGCACTGGGCCTGAACTCCCGTGTATCTGAGTTGAATACAGCGATTTCCAATGGCCTTCTTCAATCACAGTGTAGCTAGGTTCCAACACCCATGTCCGAGTGGGTAGCAGACATCTGCCTCCCATGCATATACACTTCTGAGAGTTGAGCTTATGGCCTGTACCTCCACATCCAGCCTGCTGGTACCCTTGGCTTCTAAAAGGCCTAGGCTCGCTGTTTGACTGAAGTGCTGGGAGAGGTAATTGGAATCACACGGCACACAAGACTAGTGCCTCCAAGCTCAGTTCAGCGATTTCCTAGTAATTCCTGTGGTAGACTGGTGCTACATACTAAGTTCCATACGTGAGAGGGTAGCTGAACGCCTTGTCCAAAACCATCTTACTTCTGAGAGTTGAGCTCAGCCTCAGTCCCTCACAGTTTCACACTGCCTGCAGAGTGAGTTTCGCAGGTCTTCAGCAGAGACGTTTGCCAGAGGCTTCTGAGACGCAGGGTAACAATGCAGACCTGGAGGGTATCCCCAGGTGCAGTCGACTGGTAATCTTGGAACCTCCTGACTCAGAATACTGCTACCTTCTCACTGCCATAGGAATGCAGCTAGTTGACAGCTAGCTGGCTTCAAGACATGCTTCCCTGAGAGAGCTCAGGACAGGGCAGAACCCTCCCGCATCCTGCCTGACTGTAGGAGTAGCTGCTAACATCCTAATGTTAGTGGCTGGGAGAGGTTGCGGGAAAAGCATGTGTGAGCACTGGGCCTGAACTCCCGTGTATCTGAGTTGAATACAGCGATTTCCAATGGCCTTCTTCAATCACAGTGTAGCTAGGTTCCAACTCCCATGTCCGAGTGGGTAGCAGACATCTGCCTCCCATGCATACACACTTCTGAGAGTTGAGCTTATGGTCTGTACCTCCACAGCCAGCCTGCTGGTACCCTTGGCTTCTAAAAGGCCTAGGCTCGCTGTTTGACGGAAGTGCTGGGAGAGGTAATTGGAATCACCCGGCACACAAGACTAGTGTCTCCAAGCTCAGTTCAGCGATTTCCTAGTAATTCCTGTGGTAGACTGGTGCTACATACTAAGTTCCATACGTGAGAGTGTAGCTGAACGCCTTGTCCAAAACCATCTTACTTCTGAGAGTTGAGCTCAGCCTCAGTCCCTCACAGTTCCACACTGCCTGCAGAGTGAGTTTCGCAGGTCTTCAGCAGAGACGTTTGCCAGAGGCTTCTGCGACGCAGGGTAACAATGCAGACATGGAGGGTATCCCCAGGTGCAGTCGACTGGTAATCTTGGAACCTCCTGACTCAGAATACTGCTACCTTCTCACTGCCATAGGAATGCAGCTAGTTGACAGCTGGCTTCAAGACATGCTTCCCTGTGAGAGCTGAGGACAGGGCAGAACCCTCCCGCATGCTGCCTGACTGTAGGAGTAGCTGCTAACATCCTTATGTTAGTGGCTGGGAGAGGTTGCGGGAAAAGCATGTGTGAGCACTGGGCATGAACTCCCGTGTATCTGAGTTGAATACAGCGATTTCCAACGGCTTTCCTCAACCAGAGTGTAGCTAGGTTCCAAATCCCATGTACGAGCGGGTAGCAGACATCTGCCTCCCATGCATACACACTTCTGAGAGTTGAGCTTATGGCCTGTACCTCCACATCCAGCCTGCTGGTACCCTTGGCTTCTAAAAGGCCTAGGCTCGCTGTTTGACGGAAGTGCTGGGAGAGGTAATTGGAATCTCCCGGCACACAAGACGAGTGCCTCCAAGCTCAATTCACGATTTCCCAGTAATTCTTGTGGTAGACAGGTGCTACATACTAAGTTCCATATGTGAGAAGGTAGCTGAACGCTTGTCCAAAAGCATCTTACTTCTGAGAGTTGAGCACACCCTCAGTCCCTAACACTTCCACACTGCCTGCAGAGTGAGTTTCACACGTCTTCACCAGAGATGATTGCAGAGGCTTCTGAGTACAAGTTAACAATGCAGACCTGGAGGGTATCTCCAGGTGCAGTAGAGTGGTAATCTTGGAACCTCCTGACTCAGAGTACTGCTACCTTCTCACTGCCATAGGAATGCAGCTAGTTGACAGCTGGCTTCAAGACATGCTTCCCTGTGAGAGCTGAGGACAGGGCAGAACCCTCCCGCATGCTGCCTGACTGTAGGAGTAGCTGCTAACATCCTTAAGTTAGTGGCTGGGAGAGGTTGCGGGAAAAGCATGTGTGAGCACTGGGCCTGAACTCCCGTGTATCTGAGTTGAATACAGCGATTTCCAATGGCCTTCTTCCATCACAGTGTAGCTAGGTTCCAACTCCCATGTCCGAGTGGGTAGCAGACATCTGCCTCCCATGCATACACACTTCTGAGAGTTGAGCTTATGGCCTGTACCTCCACATCCAGCCTGCTGGTACCCTTGGCTTCTAAAAGGCCTAGGCTCGCTGTTTGACGGAAGTGCTGGGAGAGGTAATTGGAATCACCCGGCACACAAGACTAGTGCCTCCAAGCTCAGTTCAGTGATTTCCTAGTAATTCCTGTGGTAGACTGGTGCTACATACTAAGTTCCATACGTGAGAGGGTAGCTGAACGCCTTGTCCAAAACCATCTTACTTCTGAGAGTTGAGCTCAGCCTCAGTCCCTCACAGTTCCACACTGCCTGCAGAGTGAGTTTCGCAGGTCTTCAGCAGAGACGTCTGCCAGAGGCTTCTGAGACGCAGGGTAACAATGCAGACCTGGAGGGTATCCCCAGGTGCAGTCGACTGGTAATCTTGGAACCTCCTGACTCAGAATACTGCTACCTTCTCACTGCCATAGGAATGCAGCTAGTTGACAGCTAGCTGGCTTCAAGACATGCTTCCCTGAGAGAGCTGAGGACAGGGCAGAACCCTCCCGCATCCTGCCTGACTGTAGGAGTAGCTGCTAACATCCTAATGTTAGTGGCTGGGAGAGGTTGCGGGAAAAGCATGTGTGAGCACTGGGCCTGAACTCCCGTGTATCTGAGTTGAATACAGCGATTTCCAACGGCTTTCCTCAACCAGAGTGTAGCTAGGTTCCAAATCCCATGTACGAGCGGGTAGCAGACATCTGCCTCCCATGCATACACTTCTGAGAGTTGAGCTTATGGCCTGTACCTCCACAGCCAGCCTGCTGGTACCCTTGGCTTCTAAAAGGCCTAGGCTCGCTGTTTGACCGAAGTGCTGGGAGAGGTAATTGGAATCTCCCGGCACACAAGACGAGTGCCTCCAAGCTCAATTCACGATTTCCCAGTAATTCTTGTGGTAGACAGGTGCTACATACTAAGTTCCATATGTGAGAAGGTAGCTGAACGCCTTGTCCAAAAGCATCTTACTTCTGAGAGTTGAGCCCACCCTCAGTCCCTCACAGTTCCACACTGCCTGCAGAGTGAGTTTCACACGTCTTCACCAGAGACGATTGCCAGAGGCTTCTGAGTACAAGTTAACAATGCAGACCTGGAGGGTATCTCCAGGTGCAGTAGAGTGGTAATCTTGGAACCTCCTGACTCAGAGTACTGCTACCTTCTCACTGCCATAGGAATGCAGCTAGTTGACAGCTGGCTTCAAGACATGCTTCCCTGTGAGAGCTGAGGACAGGGCAGAACCCTCCCGCATCCTGCCTGACTGTAGGAGTAGCTGCTAACATCCTAATGTTAGTGGCTGGGAGAGGTTGCGGGAAAAGCATGTGTGAGCACTGGGCCTGAACTCCCGTGTATCTGAGTTGAATACAGCGATTTCCAATGGCCTTCTTCAATCACAGTGTAGCTAGGTTCCAACTCCCATGTCCGAGTGGGTAGCAGACATCTGCCTCCCATGCATACACACTTCTGAGAGTTCAGCTTATGGCCTGTACATCCACATCCAGCCTGCTGGTACCCTTGTCTTCTAAAAGGCCTAGGCTCGCTGTTTGACGGAAGTGCTGGGAGAGGTAATTGGAATCACCCGGCACACAAGACTAGTGCCTCCAAGCTCAGTTCAGCGATTTCCTAGTAATTCCTGTGGTAGACTGGTGCTACATACTAAGTTCCATACGTGAGAGGGTAGCTGAACGCCTTGTCCAAAACCATCTTACTTCTGAGAGTTGAGCTCAGCCTCAGTCCCTCACAGTTCCACACTGCCTGCAGAGTGAGTTTCGCAGGTCTTCAGCAGAGACGTTTGCCAGAGGCTTCTGAGACGCAGGGTAACAATGCAGACCTGGAGGGTATCCCCAGGTGCAGTCGACTGGTAATCTTGGAACCTCCTGACTCAGAATACTGCTAACTTCTCACTGCCATAGGAATGCAGCTAGTTGACAGCTGGCTTCAAGACATGCTTCCCTGTGAGAGATGAGGACAGGGCAGAACCCTCCCGCATGCTGCCTGACTGAAGGAGTAGCTGCTAACATCCTTATGTTAGTGGCTGGGAGAGGCTGCGGGAAAAGCATGTGTGAGCACTGGGCCTGAACTCCCGTGTACCTGAGTTGAATACAGCGAATTCCAACGGCTTTCCTCAACCAGAGTGTAGCTAGGTTCCAAATCCCATGTACGAGCGGGTAGCAGACATCTGCCTCCCATGCATACACACTTCTGAGAGTTGAGCTTATGGCCTGTACCTCCACAGCCAGCCTGCTGGTACCCTTGGCTTCTAAAAGGCCTAGGCTCGCTGTTTAACGGAAGTGCTGGGAGAGGTAATAGGAATCACCCGGCACACAAGACTAGTGCCTCCAAGCTCAGTTCAGCGATTTCCTAGTAATTCCTGTGGTAGACTGGTGCTACATACTAAGTTCCATACGTGAGAGGGTAGCTGAACGCCTTGTCCAAAACCATCTTACTTCTGAGAGTTGAGCTCAGCCTCAGTCCCTCACAGTTCCACACTGCCTGCAGAGTGAGTTTCGCAGGTCTTCAGCAGAGACGTTTGCCAGAGGCTTCTGTGACGCAGGGTAACAATGCAGACCTGGAGGGTATCCCCAGGTGCAGTCGACTGGTAATCTTGGAACCTCCTGACTCAGAATACTGCTACCTTCTCACTGCCATAGGAATGCAGCTAGTTGACAGCTAGCTGGCTTCAAGACATGCTTCCCTGTGAGAGCTGAGGACAGGGCAGAACCCTCCCGCATGCTGCCTGACTGTAGGAGTAGCTGCTAACATCCTTATGTTAGTGGCTGGGAGAGGTTGCGGGAAAAGCATGTGTGAGCCCTGGGCCTGAACTCCCGTGTATGTGAGTTGAATACAGCGATTTCCAACGGCTTTCCTCAACCAGAGTGTAGCTAGGTTCCAAATCCCATGTACGAGCGGGTAGCAGACATCTGCCTCCCATGCATACACACTTCTGAGAGTTGAGCTTATGGCCTGTACCTCCACATCCAGCCTGCTGGTACCCTTGGCTTCTAAAAGGCCTAGGCTCGCTGTTTGACGGAAGTGCTGGGAGAGGTAATTGGAATCTCCCGGCACACAAGACGAGTGCCTCCAAGCTCAATTCACGATTTCCCAGTAATTCTTGTGGTAGACAGGTGCTACATACTAAGTTCCATATGTGAGAAGGTAGCTGAACGCCTTGTCCAAAAGCATCTTACTTCTGAGAGTTGAGCACACCCTCAGTCCCTCACACTTCCACACTGCCTGCAGAGTGTGTTTCACACGTCTTCACCAGAGACGATTGCCAGAGGCTTCTGAGACGCAGGGTAACAATGCAGACCTGGAGCGTATCCCCAGGTGCAGTCGACTGGTAATCTTGGAACCTCCTGACTCAGAATACTGCTACCTTCTCACTGTCATAGGAATGCAGCTAGTTGACAGCTGGCTTCAAGACATGCTTCCCTGTGAGAGCTGAGGACAGGGCAGAACCCTCCCGCATGCTGCCTGACTGTAGGAGTAGCTGCTAACATCCTTATGTTAGTGGCTGGGAGAGGTTGCGGGAAAAGCATGTGTGAGCACTGGGCCTGAACTCCCGTGTATCTGAGTTGAATACAGCGATTTCCAATGGCCTTCTTCAATCACAGTGTAGCTAGGTTCCAACACCCATGTCCGAGTGGGTAGCAGACATCTGCCTCCCATGCATATACACTTCTGAGAGTTGAGCTTATGGCCTGTACCTCCACATCCAGCCTGCTGGTACCCTTGGCTTCTAAAAGGCCTAGGCTCGCTGTTTGACTGAAGTGCTGGGAGAGGTAATTGGAATCACACGGCACACAAGACTAGTGCCTCCAAGCTCAGTTCAGCGATTTCCTAGTAATTCCTGTGGTAGACTGGTGCTACATACTAAGTTCCATACGTGAGAGGGTAGCTGAACGCCTTGTCCAAAACCATCTTACTTCTGAGAGTTGAGCTCAGCCTCAGTCCCTCACAGTTTCACACTGCCTGCAGAGTGAGTTTCGCAGGTCTTCAGCAGAGACGTTTGCCAGAGGCTTCTGAGACGCAGGGTAACAATGCAGACCTGGAGGGTATCCCCAGGTGCAGTCGACTGGTAATCTTGGAACCTCCTGACTCAGAATACTGCTACCTTCTCACTGCCATAGGAATGCAGCTAGTTGACAGCTAGCTGGCTTCAAGACATGCTTCCCTGAGAGAGCTCAGGACAGGGCAGAACCCTCCCGCATCCTGCCTGACTGTAGGAGTAGCTGCTAACATCCTAATGTTAGTGGCTGGGAGAGGTTGCGGGAAAAGCATGTGTGAGCACTGGGCCTGAACTCCCGTGTATCTGAGTTGAATACAGCGATTTCCAATGGCCTTCTTCAATCACAGTGTAGCTAGGTTCCAACTCCCATGTCCGAGTGGGTAGCAGACATCTGCCTCCCATGCATACACACTTCTGAGAGTTGAGCTTATGGTCTGTACCTCCACAGCCAGCCTGCTGGTACCCTTGGCTTCTAAAAGGCCTAGGCTCGCTGTTTGACGGAAGTGCTGGGAGAGGTAATTGGAATCACCCGGCACACAAGACTAGTGTCTCCAAGCTCAGTTCAGCGATTTCCTAGTAATTCCTGTGGTAGACTGGTGCTACATACTAAGTTCCATACGTGAGAGTGTAGCTGAACGCCTTGTCCAAAACCATCTTACTTCTGAGAGTTGAGCTCAGCCTCAGTCCCTCACAGTTCCACACTGCCTGCAGAGTGAGTTTCGCAGGTCTTCAGCAGAGACGTTTGCCAGAGGCTTCTGCGACGCAGGGTAACAATGCAGACATGGAGGGTATCCCCAGGTGCAGTCGACTGGTAATCTTGGAACCTCCTGACTCAGAATACTGCTACCTTCTCACTGCCATAGGAATGCAGCTAGTTGACAGCTGGCTTCAAGACATGCTTCCCTGTGAGAGCTGAGGACAGGGCAGAACCCTCCCGCATGCTGCCTGACTGTAGGAGTAGCTGCTAACATCCTTATGTTAGTGGCTGGGAGAGGTTGCGGGAAAAGCATGTGTGAGCACTGGGCCTGAACTCCCGTGTATCTGAGTTGAATACAGCGATTTCCAACGGCTTTCCTCAACCAGAGTGTAGCTAGGTTCCAAATCCCATGTACGAGCGGGTAGCAGACATCTGCCTCCCATGCATACACACTTCTGAGAGTTGAGCTTATGGCCTGTACCTCCACATCCAGCCTGCTGGTACCCTTGGCTTCTAAAAGGCCTAGGCTCGCTGTTTGACGGAAGTGCTGGGAGAGGTAATTGGAATCTCCCGGCACACAAGACGAGTGCCTCCAAGCTCAATTCACGATTTCCCAGTAATTCTTGTGGTAGACAGGTGCTACATACTAAGTTCCATATGTGAGAAGGTAGCTGAACGCTTGTCCAAAAGCATCTTACTTCTGAGAGTTGAGCACACCCTCAGTCCCTAACACTTCCACACTGCCTGCAGAGTGAGTTTCACACGTCTTCACCAGAGATGATTGCAGAGGCTTCTGAGTACAAGTTAACAATGCAGACCTGGAGGGTATCTCCAGGTGCAGTAGAGTGGTAATCTTGGAACCTCCTGACTCAGAGTACTGCTACCTTCTCACTGCCATAGGAATGCAGCTAGTTGACAGCTGGCTTCAAGACATGCTTCCCTGTGAGAGCTGAGGACAGGGCAGAACCCTCCCGCATGCTGCCTGACTGTAGGAGTAGCTGCTAACATCCTTAAGTTAGTGGCTGGGAGAGGTTGCGGGAAAAGCATGTGTGAGCACTGGGCCTGAACTCCCGTGTATCTGAGTTGAATACAGCGATTTCCAATGGCCTTCTTCCATCACAGTGTAGCTAGGTTCCAACTCCCATGTCCGAGTGGGTAGCAGACATCTGCCTCCCATGCATACACACTTCTGAGAGTTGAGCTTATGGCCTGTACCTCCACATCCAGCCTGCTGGTACCCTTGGCTTCTAAAAGGCCTAGGCTCGCTGTTTGACGGAAGTGCTGGGAGAGGTAATTGGAATCACCCGGCACACAAGACTAGTGCCTCCAAGCTCAGTTCAGTGATTTCCTAGTAATTCCTGTGGTAGACTGGTGCTACATACTAAGTTCCATACGTGAGAGGGTAGCTGAACGCCTTGTCCAAAACCATCTTACTTCTGAGAGTTGAGCTCAGCCTCAGTCCCTCACAGTTCCACACTGCCTGCAGAGTGAGTTTCGCAGGTCTTCAGCAGAGACGTCTGCCAGAGGCTTCTGAGACGCAGGGTAACAATGCAGACCTGGAGGGTATCCCCAGGTGCAGTCGACTGGTAATCTTGGAACCTCCTGACTCAGAATACTGCTACCTTCTCACTGCCATAGGAATGCAGCTAGTTGACAGCTAGCTGGCTTCAAGACATGCTTCCCTGAGAGAGCTGAGGACAGGGCAGAACCCTCCCGCATCCTGCCTGACTGTAGGAGTAGCTGCTAACATCCTTATGTTAGTGGCTGGGAGAGGTTGCGGGAAAAGCATGTGTGAGCACTGGGCCTGAACTCCCGTGTATCTGAGTTGAATACAGCGATTTCCAACGGCTTTCCTCAACCAGAGTGTAGCTAGGTTCCAAATCCCATGTACGAGCGGGTAGCAGACATCTGCCTCCCATGCATACACTTCTGAGAGTTGAGCTTATGGCCTGTACCTCCACAGCCAGCCTGCTGGTACCCTTGGCTTCTAAAAGGCCTAGGCTCGCTGTTTGACGGAAGTGCTGGGAGAGGTAATTGGAATCTCCCGGCACACAAGACGAGTGCCTCCAAGCTCAATTCACGATTTCCCAGTAATTCTTGTGGTAGACAGGTGCTACATACTAAGTTCCATATGTGAGAAGGTAGCTGAACGCCTTGTCCAAAAGCATCTTACTTCTGAGAGTTGAGCCCACCCTCAGTCCCTCACAGTTCCACACTGCCTGCAGAGTGAGTTTCACACGTCTTCACCAGAGACGATTGCCAGAGGCTTCTGAGTACAAGTTAACAATGCAGACCTGGAGGGTATCTCCAGGTGCAGTAGAGTGGTAATCTTGGAACCTCCTGACTCAGAGTACTGCTACCTTCTCACTGCCATAGGAATGCAGCTAGTTGACAGCTGGCTTCAAGACATGCTTCCCTGTGAGAGCTGAGGACAGGGCAGAACCCTCCCGCATCCTGCCTGACTGTAGGAGTAGCTGCTAACATCCTAATGTTAGTGGCTGGGAGAGGTTGCGGGAAAAGCATGTGTGAGCACTGGGCCTGAACTCCCGTGTATCTGAGTTGAATACAGCGATTTCCAATGGCCTTCTTCAATCACAGTGTAGCTAGGTTCCAACTCCCATGTCCGAGTGGGTAGCAGACATCTGCCTCCCATGCATACACACTTCTGAGAGTTCAGCTTATGGCCTGTACATCCACATCCAGCCTACTGGTACCCTTGTCTTCTAAAAGGCCTAGGCTCGCTGTTTGACGGAAGTGCTGGGAGAGGTAATTGGAATCACCCGGCACACAAGACTAGTGCCTCCAAGCTCAGTTCAGCGATTTCCTAGTAATTCCTGTGGTAGACTGGTGCTACATACTAAGTTCCATACGTGAGAGGGTAGCTGAACGCCTTGTCCAAAACCATCTTACTTCTGAGAGTTGAGCTCAGCCTCAGTCCCTCACAGTTCCACACTGCCTGCAGAGTGAGTTTCGCAGGTCTTCAGCAGAGACGTTTGCCAGAGGCTTCTGAGACGCAGGGTAACAATGCAGACCTGGAGGGTATCCCCAGGTGCAGTCGACTGGTAATCTTGGAACCTCCTGACTCAGAATACTGCTAACTTCTCACTGCCATAGGAATGCAGCTAGTTGACAGCTGGCTTCAAGACAGGCTTCCCTGTGAGAGCTGAGGACAGGGCAGAACCCTCCCGGATGCTGCCTGACTGTAGGAGTAGCTGCTAACATCCTTATGTTAGTGGCTGGGAGAGGTTGCGGGAAAAGCATGTGTGAGCACTGGGCCTGAACTCCCGTGTATCTGAGTTGAATACAGCGATTTCCAACGGCTTTCCTCAACCAGAGTGTAGCTAGGTTCCAAATCCCATGTACGAGCGGGTAGCAGACATCTGCCTCCCATGCATACACACTTCTGAGAGTTGAGCTTATGGCCTGTACCTCCACATCCAGCCTGCTGGTACCCTTGGCTTCTAAAAGGCCTAGAATCGCTGTTTGACGGAAGTGCTGGGAGAGGTAATTGGAATCTCCTGGCACACAAGACGAGTGCCTCCAAGCTCAAATCACGATTTCCCAGTAATTCTTGTGGTAGACAGGTGCTACATACTAAGTTCCATATGTGAAAAGGTAGCTGAACGCCTTGTCCAAAAGCATCTTACTTCTGAGAGTTGAGTACACCCTCAGTCCCTCACACTTCCACACTGCCTGCAGAGTGAGTTTCACACGTCTTCACCAGAGACGATTGCCAGAGGCTTCTGAGTACAAGTTAACAATGCAGACCTGGAGGGTATCTCCAAGTGCAGTAGAGTGGTAATCTTGGAACCTCCTGACTCAGAGTACTGCTACCTTCTCACTGCCATAGGAATGCAGCTAGTTGACAGCTGGCTTCAAGACATGCTTCCCTGTGAGAGCTGAGGACAGGGCAGAACCCTCCCGCATCCTGCCTGACTGTAGGAGTAGCTGCTAACATCCTAATGTTAGTGGCTGGGAGAGGTTGCGGGAAAAGCATGTGTGAGCACTGGGCCTGAACTCCCGTGTATCTGAGTTGAATACAGCGATTTCCAATGGCCTTCTTCAATCACAGTGTAGCTAGTTTCCAACTCCCATGTCCGAGTGGGTAGCAGACATCTGCCTCCCATGCATACACACTTCTGAGAGTTGAGCTTATGGCCTGTAACTCCACATCCAGGCTGCTGGTACCCTTGGCTTCTAAAAGGCCTAGGCTCGCTGTTTGACGGAAGTGCTGGGAGAGGTAATTGGAATCACCCAGCACACAAGACTAGTGCCTCCAAGCTCAGTTCAGCGATTTCCTAGTAATTCCTGTGGTAGACTGGTGCTACATACTAAGTTCCATACGTGAGAGGGTAGCTGAACGCCTTGTCCAAAACCATCTTACTTCTGAGAGTTGAGCTCAGCCTCAGTCCCTCACAGTTCCACACTGCCTGCAGAGTGAGTTTCGCAGGTCTTCAGCAGAGACGTTTGCCAGAGGCTTCTGAGACGCAGGGTAACAATGCAGACCTGGAGGGTATCCCCAGGTGCAGTCGACTGGTAATCTTGGAACCTCCTGACTCAGAATACTGCTACCATCTCACTGCCATAGGAATGCAGCTAGTTGACAGCTGGCTTCAAGACATGCTTCCCTGTGAGAGCTGAGGACAGGGCAGAACCCTCCCGCATGCTGCCTGACTGTAGGAGTAGCTGCTAACATCCTTATGTTAGTGGCTGGGAGAGGTTGCGGGAAAAGCATGTGTGAGCACTGGGCCTGAACTCCCGTGTATCTGAGTTGAATACAGCGATTTCCAACGGCTTTCCTCAACCAGAGTGTAGCTAGGTTCCAAATCCCATGTACGAGCAGGTAGCAGACATCTGCCTCCCATGCATACACACTTCTGAGTGTTGAGCTTATGGCCTGTACCTCCACAGCCAGCCTGCTGGTACCCTTGGCTTCTAAAAGGCCTAGGCTCGCTGTTTGACGGAAGTGCTGGGAGAGGTAATTGGAATCTCCCGGCACACAAGACTCGTGCCTCCAAGCTCAATTCACGATTTCCCAGTAATTCTTGTGGTAGACAGGTGCTACATACTAAGTTCCATATGTGAGAAGGTAGCTGAACGCCTTGTCCAAAAGCATCTTACTTCTGAGAGTTGAGCACACCCTCAGTCCCTCACACTTCCACACTGCCTGCAGAGTGAGTTTCACGCGTCTTCACCAGAGACGATTGCCAGAGGCTTCTGAGTACAAGTTAACAATGCAGACCTGGAGGGAATCTCCAGGTGCAGTAGAGTGGTAATCTTGGAACCTCCTGACTCAGAGTACTGCTACCTTCTCACTGCCATAGGAATGCAGCTAGTTGACAGCTGGCTTCAAGACATGCTTCCCTGTGAGAGCTGAGGACAGGGCAGAACCCTCCTGCATCCTGCCTGACTGTAGGAGTAGCTGCTAACATCCTTATGTTAGTGGCTGGGAGAGGTGGCGGGAAAAGCATGTGTGAGCACTGGGCCTGAACTCCCGTGTATCTGAGTTGAATACAGCGATTTCCAATGGCTTTCTTCAATCACAGTGTAGCTAGGTTCCAACTTCCATGTCCGAGTGTGGAGCAGACATCTGCCTCCCATGCATATACACTTCTGAGAGTTGAGCTTATGGCCTGTACCTCCACATCCAGCCTGCTGGTACCCTTGGCTTCTAAAAGGCCTAGGCTCGCTGTTTGACGGAAGTGCTGGGAGAGGTAATTGGAATCACCCGGCACACAAGACTAGTGCCTCCAAGCTCAGTTCAGCGATTTCCTAGTAATTCCTGTGGTAGACTGGTGCTACATACTAAGTTCCATACGTGAGAGGGTAGCTGAACGCCTTGTCCAAAACCATCTTACTTCTGAGAGTTGAGCTCAGCCTCAGTCCCTCACAGTTCCACACTGCCTGCAGAGTGAGTTTCGCAGGTCTTCAGCAGAGACGTTTGCCAGAGGCTTCTGAGACGCAGGGTAACAATGCAGACCTGGAGGGTATCCCCAGGTGCAGTCGACTGGTAATCTTGGAACCTCCTGACTCAGAATACTGCTACCTTCTCACTGCCATAGGAATGCAGCTAGTTGACAGCTAGCTGGCTTCAAGACATGCTTCCCTGAGAGAGCTGAGGACAGGGCAGAACCCTCCCGCATGCTGCCTGACTCTAGGAGTAGCTGCTAACATCCTAATGTTAGTGGCTGGGAGAGGTTGCGGGAAAAGCATGTGTGAGCACTGGGCCTGAACGACCGTGTATCTGAGTTGAATACAGCGATTTCCAACGGCTTTCCTCAACCAGAGTGTAGCTAGGTTCCAAATCCCATGTACGAGCGGGTAGCAGACATCTGCCTCCCATGCATATACACTTCTGAGAGTTGAGCTTATGGCCTGTACCTCCACAGCCAGCCTGCTGGTACCCTTGGCTTCTAAAAGGCCTAGGCTCGCTGTTTGACGGAAGTGCTGGGATAGGTAATTGGAATCTCCCGGCACACAAGACGAGTGCCTCCAAGCTCAATTCACGATTTCCCAGTAATTCTTGTGGTAGACAGTTGCTACATACTAAGTTCCATATGTGAGATGGTAGCTGAACGCCTTGTCCAAAAGCATCTTACTTCTGAGAGTTGAGCCCACCCTCAGTCCCTCACAGTTCCACACTGCCTGCAGAGTGAGTTTCACACGTCTTCACAAGAGACGATTGCGAGAGGCTTCTGAGTACAAGTTAACAATGCAGACCTGGAGGGTATCTCCAGGTGCAGTAGAGTGGTAGTCTTGGAAACTCCTGACTCAGAGTACTGCTACCTTCTCACTGCCATAGGAATGCAGCTAGTTGACAGCTGGCTTCAAGATATGCTTCCCTGTGAGAGCTGAGGACAGGGCAGAACCCTCCCGCATCCTGCCTGACTGTAGGAGTAGCTGCTAACATCCTTATGTTAGTGGCTGGGAGAGGTTGCGGGAAAAGCATGTGTGAGCACTGGGCCTGAACTCCCGTGTATCGGAGTTGAATACAGCGATTTCCAATGGCCTTCTTCAATCACAGTGTAGCTAGGTTCCAACTCCCATGTCCGAGTGGGTAGCAGACATCTGCCTCCTATGCATACACACTTCTGAGAGTTGAGCTTATCGCCCTTACCTCCACATCCAGCCTGCTGGTACCCTTGGCTTCTAAAAGGCCTAGGCTCGCTGTTGGCCGGAAGTGCTTGGAGAGGTAATTGGAATCACCCAGCACACAAGACTAGTGCCTCCAAGCTCAGTTCAGCGATTTCCTAGTAATTCTGTGGTAGACTGGTGCTACATACTAAGTTCCATACGTGAGAGGGTAGCTGAACGCCTTGTCCAAAACCATCTTACTTCTGAGAGTTGAGCTCAGCCTCAGTCCCTCACAGTTCCACACTGCCTGCAGAGTGAGTTTCGCAGGTCTTCAGCAGAGACGTTTGCCAGAGGCTTCTGAGACGCAGGGTAACAATGCAGACCTGGAGGGTATCCCCAGGGGCAGTCGACTGGTAATCTTGGAACCTCCGGACTCAGAATACTGCTACCTACTCACTGCCATAGGAATGCAGCTAGTTGACAGCTGGCTTCAAGACATGCTTCCCTGTGAGAGCTCAGGACAGGGCAGAACCCTCCCGCATGCTGCCTGACTGTAGGAGTAGCTGCTAACATCCTTATGTTAGTGGCTGGGAGAGGTTGCTGGAAAAGCATGTGTGAGCACTGGGCCTGAACTCCTGTGTATCTGAGTTGAATACAGCGATTTCCAACGGCTTTCCTCAACCAGAGGGTAGCTAGGTTCCAAATCCCATGTACGAGCGGGTAGCAGACATCTGCCTCCCATGCATACACACTTCTGAGAGTTGAGCTTATGGCCTGTACCTCCACATCCAGCCTGCTGTTACCCTTGGCTTCTGAAAGGCCTAGGCTCGCTGTTTGACGGAAGTGCTGGGAGAGGTAATTGGAATCTCCCGGCACACAAGACGAGTGCCTCCAAGCTCAATTCACGATTTCCCAGTAATTCTTGTGGTAGACAGGTGCTACATACTAAGTTCCATATGTGAGATTGTAGCTGAACGCGTTGTCCAAAAGCATCTTACTTCTGAGAGTTGAGCCCTCCCTCAGTCCCTCACAGTTCCACACTGCCTGCAGAGTGAGTTTCACACGTCTTCACCAGAGACGATTGCCAGAGGCTTCTGAGTACAAGTTAACAATGCAGACCTGGAGTGTATCTCCAGGTGCAGTAGAGTGGTAATCTTGGAACCTCCTGACTCAGAGTACTGCTACCTTCTCACTGCCATAGGAATGCAGCTAGTTGACAGCTGGCTTCAAGACATGCTTCCCTGTGAGAGCTGACGACAGGGCAGAACCCTCCCGCATCCTGCCTGACTGAAGGAGTAGCTGCTAACATCCTAATGTTAGTGGCTGGGAGAGGTTGCGGGAAAAGCATGTGTGAGCACTGGGCCTGAACTCCCGTGTATCTGAGTTGAATACAGCGATTTCCAATGGCCTTCTTCAATCACAGTGTAGCTAGGTTCCAACTCCCATGTCCGAGTGGGTAGCAGACATATGCCTCCCTTGCCTACACACTTCTGAGAGTTGAGCTTATGGCCTGTACCTCCACAGCCAGCCTGCTGGTACCCTTGGCTTCTAATAGGCCTAGGCTCACTGTTTGGCGGAAGTGCTGGGAGAGGTAATTGGAATCACCCGGCACACAAGACTAGTGCCTCCAAGCTCAGTTCAGCGATTTCCTAGTATTTCTTGTGGTAGACTGGTGCTACATACTAAGTTCCATACGTGAGAGGGTAGCTGAACGCCTTGTCCAAAACCATCTTACTTCTGAGAGTTGAGCTCAGCCTCAGTCCCTCACAGTTCCACACTGCCTGCAGAGTGAGTTTCGCAGGTCTTCAGCAGAGACGTTTGCCAGAGGCTTCTGAGACGCAGGGTAACAATGCAGACCTGGAGGGTATCCCCAGGTGCAGTCGACTGGTAATCTTGGAACCTCCTGACTCAGAATACTGCTACCTTCTCACTGCCATAGGAATTAAGCTAGTTGACAGCTGGCTTCAAGACATGCTTCGCTGTGAGAGCTGAGGACAGGGCAGATCCCTCCGGCATGCTGCCTGACTGTAGGAGTAGCTGCTAACATCCTTATGTTAGTGGCCTGTCGAGGTTGCGGGAAAAGCATGTGTGAGCACTGGGCCTGAACTCCCGTGTATCTGAGTTGAATACAGCGATTTCCAACGCCTTTCCTCAACCAGAGTGTAGCTAGGTTCCAAATCCCATGTAAGAGCGGGTAGCAGGCATCTGCCGCCCATGCATACACACTTCTGAGAGTTGAGCTTATGGCCTGTACCTCCACAGCCAGCCTGCTGGTACCCTTGGCTTCTAAAAGGCCTTGGCTACCTGTTTGATGGAAGTGCTGGGAGAGGTAATTGGAATCACCCGGCACACAAGACTAGTGCCTCCAAGCTCAGTTCAGCGATTTCCTAGTAATTCCTGTGGTAGACTGGTGCTACATACTAAGTTCCATAAGTGAGTGGGTAGCTGAACGGCTTGTCCAAAACCATCTTACTTCTGAGTGTTGAGCTCAGCCTCAGTCCCTCACAGTTCGACACTGCCTGCAGAATGAGTTTCGCAGGTCTTCAGCAGAGACGTTTGCCAGAGGCTTCTGAGACGCAGGGTAACAATGCAGACCTGGAGGGTATCCCCAGGTGCAGTCGACTGGTAATCTTGGAACTTCCTGACTCAGATACTGCTACCTTCTCACTGCCATAGGAATGCAGCTAGTTGACACCTGGCTTCAAGACATGCTTCCCTGTGAGAGCTGAGGACAGGGCAGAACCCTCCCGCATGCTGCCTGACTGTAGGAGCAGCTGCTAACATCCTTATGTTAGTGGCTGGGAGAGGTTGCGGGAAAAGCATGTGTGAGCACTGGGCCTGAACTCCCGTGTATCTGAGTTGAATACAGTGATTTCCAACGGCTTTCCTCAACCAGAGTTTAGCTAGGTTCCAAATCCCATGTACGAGCGGGTAGCAGACATCTGACTCCCATGCATACACACTTCTGAGAGTTGAGCTTATGGCCTGTACCTCCACATCCAGCCTGCTGGTACCCTTGGCTTCTAAAAGGCCTAGGCTCGCTGTTTGACGGAAGTGCTGGGAGAGGTAATTGGAATCTCCTGGCACACAAGACGAGTGCCTCCAAGCTCAATTCACGATTTCCCAGTAATTCTTGTTGTAGACACGTGCTACATACTAAGTTCCATATGTGAGAAGGTAGCTGAACGCCTTGTCCAAAAGCATCTTACTTCTGAGAGTTGAGCACACCCTCAGTCCCTCACACTTCCACACTGCCTGCAGAGTGAGTTTCACACGTCTTCACCAGAGACGATTGCCAGAGGCTTCTGAGTACAAGTTAACAATGCAGACCTGGAGGGTATCTCCAGGTGCAGTAGAGTGGTAATCTTGGAACCTCCTGACTCAGAGTACTGCTACCTTCTCACTGATATAGGAATGCAGCTAGTTGACAGCTGGCTTCAAGACATGCTTCCCTGTGAGAGCTGAGGACAGGGCAGAACCCTCCCGCATCCTGCCTGACTGTAGGAGTAGCTGCTACCATCCTAATGTTAGTGGCTGGGAGAGGTTGCGTGAAAAGCATGTGTGAGCACTGGGCCTGAACTCCCGTGTATCTGAGTTGAATACAGCGATTTCCAACGGCTTCCCTCAACCAGAGTGTAGCTAGGTTCGGAATCCCATGTACGAGCGGGTAGCAGACATCTGCCTCCCATGCATACACACTTCTGAGAGTTGAGCTTATGGCCTGTACCTCCACAGCCAGCCTGCTGGTACCCTTGGCTTCTAAAAGGCCTAGGCTCGCTGTTTGACGGAAGTGCTGGGAGAGGTAATTGGAATCTCCCGGCACACAAGACGAGTGCCTCCAAGCTCAATTCACGATTTCCCAGTAATTCTTGTGGTAGACAGGTGCTACATACTAAGTTCCATATGTGAGAAGGTAGCTGAACGCCTTGTCCAAAAGCATCTTACTTCTGAGAGTTGAGCACACCCTCAGTCCCTCACACTTCCACACTGCCTGCAGAGTGAGTTTCACACGTCTTCACCAGGACGATTGCCAGAGGCTTCTGAGTACAAGTTAACAATGCAGACCTGGAGGGTATCTCCAGGTGCAGTAGAGTGGTAATCTTGGAACCTCCTGACTCAGAGTACTGCTACCTTCTCACTGCCATAGGAATGCAGCTAGTTGACAGCTGGCTTCGAGACATGCTTCCCTGTGAGAGCTGAGGACAGGGCAGAACCCTCCCGCATCCTGCCTGACTGTAGGAGTAGCTGCTAACATCCTAATGTTAGTGGCTGGGAGAGGTTGCGGGAAAAGCATGTGTGAGCACTGGGCCTGAACTCCCGTGTATCTGAGTTGAATACAGCGATTTCCAATGGCCTTCTTCAATCACAGTGTAGCTAGCTTCCAACTCCCATGTCCGAGTGGGTAGCAGACATCTGCCTCCCCTGCATAAACACTTCTGAGAGTTGAGCTTATGGCCTGTACCTCCACAGCCAGCCTGCTGGTACCCTTGGCTTCTAAAAGGCCTAGGCTCGCTGTTTGACGGAAGTGCTGGGAGAGGTAATTGGAATCACCCGGCACACAAGACTAGGGCCTCCAAGCTCAGTTCAGCGATTTCCTAGTAATTCCTGTGGTAGACTGGTGCTACATACTAAGTTCCATACGTGAGAGGGTAGCTGAACGCCTTGTCCAAAACCATCTTACTTCGGAGAGTTGAGCTCAGCCTCAGTCCCTCACAGTTCCACACTGCCTGCAGAGTGAGTTTCGCAGGTCTTCAGCAGAGACGTTTGCCAGAGGCTTCTGAGACGCAGGGTAACAATGCAGACCTGGAGGGTATCCCCAGGTGCAGTCGACTGGTAATCTTGGAACCTCCTGACTCAGAATACTGCTACCTTCTCACTGCCATAGGAATGCAGCTAGTTGACAGCTAGCTGGCTTCAAGACATGCTTCCCTGAGAGAGCTGAGGACAGGGCAGAACCCTCCCGCATGCTGCCTGACTGTAGGATTAGCTGCTAACATCCTAATGTTAGTGGCTGGGAGATGTTGCGGGAAAAGCATGTGTGAGCACTCGGCCTGAACTCCCGTGTATCTGAGTTGAATACAGCGATTTCCAACGGCTTTCCTCAACCAGAGTGTAGCTAGGTTCCAAATCCCATGTACGAGCGGGTAGAAGACATCTGCCTCCCATGCACACACACTTCTGAGAGTTGAGCTTATGGCCTGTACCTACACAGCCAGCCTGCTCTACAATTGGCTTCTAAAAGGCCTAGGCTCACTGTTTGACGGAAGTGCTGGGAGAGGTAATTGGAATCTCCCGGCACACAAGACGAGTGCCTCCAAGCTCAATTCACGATTTCCCAGTAATTCTTGTGGTAGACAGGTGCTACATACTAAGTTCCATATGTTAGAAGGTAGCTGAACGCCTTGTCCAAAAGCATCTTACTTCTGAGAGTTGAGCACACCCTCAGTCCCTCACACTTCCACACTGCCTGCAGAGTGAGTTTCGCAGGTCTTCAGCAGAGACGTTTGCCAGAGGCTTCTGAGACGCAGGGTAAAAATGCAGACCTGGAGGGTATCCCCAGGTGCAGTCGACTGGTAATCTTGGAACCTCCTGACTCAGAATACTGCTACCTTCTCACTGCCATAGGAATGCAGCTAGTTGACAGCTGGCTTCGAGACATGCTTCCCTGTGAGAGCTGAGGACAGGGCAGAACCCTCCCGCATCCTGCCTGACTGTAGGAGTAGCTGCTAACATCCTAATGTTAGTGGCTGTGAGAGGTTGCGGGAAAAGCATGTGTGAGCACTGGGCCTGAACTCCCGTGTATCTGAGTTGAATACAGCGATTTCCAATGGCCTTCTTCAATCACAGTGTAGCTAGGTTCCAACTCCCATGTCCGAGTGGGTAGCAGACATCTGCCTCCCATGCATACACACTTCTGAGAGTTGAGCTTATGGCCTGTACCTCCACATCCAGCCTGCTGGTACCCTTGGCTTCTAAAAGGCCTAGGCTCGCTGTTTGACGGAAGTGCTGGGAGAGGTAATTGGAATCACCCGGCACACAAGACTAGTGCCTCCAAGCTCAGTTCAGGGATTTCCTAGTAATTCCTGTGGTAGACTGGTGCTACATACTAAGTTCCATACGTGAGAGGGTAGCTCAACGCCTTGTCCAAAACCATCTTACTTCTGAGAGTTGAGCTCAGCCTCAGTCCCTCACAGTTCCACACTGCCTGCAGAGTGAGTTTCGCAGGTCTTCAGCAGAGACGTTTGCCAGAGGCTTCTGAGACGCAGGGTAACAATGCAGACCTGGAGGGTATCCCCAGGTGCAGTCGACTGGTAATCTTGGAACCTCCTGACTCAGAATACTGCTACCATCTCACTGCCATAGGAATGCAGCTAGTTGACAGCTGGCTTCAAGACATGCTTCCCTGTGAGAGCTGAGGACAGGGCAGAACCCTCCCGCATGCTGCCTGACTGTAGGATTAGCTGCTAACATCCTAATGTTAGTGGCTGGGAGATGTTGCGGGAAAAGCATGTGTGAGCACTCGGCCTGAACTCCCGTGTATCTGAGTTGAATACAGCGATTTCCAACGGCTTTCCTCAACCAGAGTGTAGCTAGGTTCCAAATCCCATGTACGAGCGGGTAGAAGACATCTGCCTCCCATGCACACACACTTCTGAGAGTTGAGCTTATGGCCTGTACCTACACAGCCAGCCTGCTCTACAATTGGCTTCTAAAAGGCCTAGGCTCACTGTTTGACGGAAGTGCTGGGAGAGGTAATTGGAATCTCCCGGCACACAAGACGAGTGCCTCCAAGCTCAATTCACGATTTCCCAGTAATTCTTGTGGTAGACAGGTGCTACATACTAAGTTCCATATGTTAGAAGGTAGCTGAACGCCTTGTCCAAAAGCATCTTACTTCTGAGAGTTGAGCACACCCTCAGTCCCTCACACTTCCACACTGCCTGCAGAGTGAGTTTCGCAGGTCTTCAGCAGAGACGTTTGCCAGAGGCTTCTGAGACGCAGGGTAAAAATGCAGACCTGGAGGGTATCCCCAGGTGCAGTCGACTGGTAATCTTGGAACCTCCTGACTCAGAATACTGCTACCTTCTCACTGCCATAGGAATGCAGCTAGTTGACAGCTGGCTTCGAGACATGCTTCCCTGTGAGAGCTGAGGACAGGGCAGAACCCTCCCGCATCCTGCCTGACTGTAGGAGTAGCTGCTAACATCCTAATGTTAGTGGCTGTGAGAGGTTGCGGGAAAAGCATGTGTGAGCACTGGGCCTGAACTCCCGTGTATCTGAGTTGAATACAGCGATTTCCAATGGCCTTCTTCAATCACAGTGTAGCTAGGTTCCAACTCCCATGTCCGAGTGGGTAGCAGACATCTGCCTCCCATGCATACACACTTCTGAGAGTTGAGCTTATGGCCTGTACCTCCACATCCAGCCTGCTGGTACCCTTGGCTTCTAAAAGGCCTAGGCTCGCTGTTTGACGGAAGTGCTGGGAGAGGTAATTGGAATCACCCGGCACACAAGACTAGTGCCTCCAAGCTCAGTTCAGCGATTTCCTAGTAATTCCTGTGGTAGACTGGTGCTACATACTAAGTTCCATACGTGAGAGGGTAGCTCAACGCCTTGTCCAAAACCATCTTACTTCTGAGAGTTGAGCTCAGCCTCAGTCCCTCACAGTTCCACACTGCCTGCAGAGTGAGTTTCGCAGGTCTTCAGCAGAGACGTTTGCCAGAGGCTTCTGAGACGCAGGGTAACAATGCAGACCTGGAGGGTATCCCCAGGTGCAGTCGACTGGTAATCTTGGAACCTCCTGACTCAGAATACTGCTACCATCTCACTGCCATAGGAATGCAGCTAGTTGACAGCTGGCTTCAAGACATGCTTCCCTGTGAGAGCTGAGGACAGGGCAGAACCCTCCCGCATGCTGCCTGACTGTAGGAGTAGCTGCTAACATCCTTATGTTAGTGGCTGGGAGAGGTTGCGGGAAAAGCATGTGTGAGCACTGGGCCTGAACTCCCGTGTACCTGAGTTGAATACAGCGATTTCCAACGGCTTTCCTCAACCAGAGTGTAGCTAGGTTCCAAATCCCATGTACGAGCGGGTAGCAGACATCTGCCTGCCATGCATACACACTTCTGAGAGTTGAACTTATGGCCTGTACCTCCACAGCCAGCCTGCTGGTACCCTTGGCTTCTAAAAGGCCTAGGCTCGCTGTTTGACGGAAGTGCTGGGAGAGGTAATTGGAATCTCTCGGCACACAAGACGAGTGCCTCCAAGCTCAATTCACGATTTCCCAGTAATTCTGGTGGTAGACAGGTGCTACATACTAAGTTCCATATGTGAGAAGGTAGCTGAACGCCTTGTCCAAAAGCATCTTACTTCTGAGAGTTGAGCACACCCTCAGTCCCTCACACTTCCACACTGCCTGCAGAGTGAGTTTCACACGTCTTCACCAGAGACGATTGCAGAGGCTTCTGAGTACAAGTTAACAATGCAGACCTGGAGGGTATCTCCAGGTGCAGTAGAGTGGTAATCTTGGAACCTCCTGACTCAGAGTACTGCTACCTTCTCACTGCCATAGGAATGCAGCTAGTTGACAGCTGGCTTCAAGACATGCTTCCCTGTGAGAGCTGAGGACAGGGCAGAACCCTCCCGCATCCTGCCTGACTGTAGGAGTAGCTGCTAACATCCTAATGTTAGTGGCTGGGAGAGGTTGCGGGAAAAGCATGTGTGAGCACTGGGCCTGAACTCCCGTGTATCTGAGTTGAATACAGCGATTTCCAATGGCCTTCTTCAATCACAGTGTAGCTAGGTTCCAAACCCATGTCCGAGTGGGTAGCAGACATCTGCCTCCCAGCATACACACTTCTGAGTGTTGAGCTTATGGCCTGTACGTCCACATCCAGCTTGCTGGTACCCTTGGCTTCTAAAAGGCCTAGGCTCGCTGTTTGACGGAAGTGCTGGGAGAGGTAATTGGAATCACCCGGCACACAAGACTAGTGCCTCCAAGCTCAGTTCAGCGATTTCCTAGTAATTCCTGTGGTAGACTGGTGCTACATACTAAGTTCCATACGTGAGAGGGTAGCTGAACGCCTTGTCCAAAACCATCTTACTTCGGAGAGTTGAGCTCAGCCTCAGTCCCTCACAGTTCCACACTGCCTGCAGAGTGAGTTTCGCAGGTCTTCAGCAGAGACGTTTGCCAGAGGCTTCTGAGACGCAGGGTAACAATGCAGACCTGGAGGGTATCCCCAGGTGCAGGCGACTGGTAATCTTGGAACCTCCTGACTCAGAATACTGCTACCTTCTCACTGCCATAGGAATGAAGCTAGTTGACAGCTGGCTTCAAGACATGCTTCCCTGTGAGAGCTGAGGACAGGGCAGAACCCTCCCGCATGCTGCCTGACTGTAGGATTAGCTGCTAACATCCTTATGTTAGTGGCTGGGAGAGGTTGCGGAAAAAGCATGTGTGAGCACTGGGCCTGAACTCCCGTGTACCTGAGTTGAATACAGCGATTTCCAAAGGCTTTCCTCAACCAGAGTGTAGCTAGGTTCCAAATCCCATGTACGAGCGGGTAGCAGACATCTGCCTCCCATGCATACACACTTCTGAGAGTTGAGCTTATGGCCTGTACCTCCACAGCCAGCCTGCTGGTACACAAGGCTTCTAAAAGGCCTAGGCTCGCTGTTTGACGGAAGTGCTGGGAGAGGTAATTGGAATCTCCCGGCACACAAGACGAGTGCCTCCAAGCTCAATTCACGATTTCCCAGTAATTCTTGTGGTAGACAGGTGCTACATACTAAGTTCCATATGTGAGAAGGTAGCTGAACGCCTTGTCCAAAAGCATCTTACTTCTGAGAGTTGAGCACACCCTCAGTCCCTCACACTTCCACACTGCCTGCAGAGTGAGTTTCACACGTCTTCACCAGGACGATTGCCAGAGACTTCTGAGTACAAGTTAACAATGCAGACCTGGAGGGTATCTCCAGGTGCAGTAGAGTGGTAATCTTGGAACTTCCTGACTCAGAGTACTGCTACCTTCTCAATGCCATAGAAATGCAGCTAGTTGACAGCTGGCTTCGAGACATGCTTCCCTGTGAGAGCTGAGGACAGGGCAGAACCCTCCCGCATCCTGCCTGACTGTAGGAGTAGCTGCTAACATCCTAATGTTAGTGGCTGGGAGAGGTTGCGGGAAAAGCATGTGTGAGCACTGGGCCTGAACTCCCGTGTATCTGAGTTGAATACAGCGATTTCCAATGGCCTTCTTCAATCACAGTGTAGCTAGTTTCCAACTCCCATGTCCGAGTGGGTAGCAGACATCTGCCTCCCATGCATACACACTTCTGAGAGTTGAGCTTATGGCCTGTACCTCCACAGCCAGCCTGCTGGTACTCTTGGCTTCTAAAAGGCCTAGGCTCGCTGTTTGACGGAAGTGCTGGGAGAGGTAATTGGAATCACCCGGCACACAAGACTAGTGCCTCCAAGCTCAGTTCAGCGATTTCCTAGTAATTCCTGTGGTAGACTGGTGCTACATACTAAGTTCCATACGTGAGAGGGTAGCTGAACGCCTTGTCCAAAACCATCTTACTTCTGAGAGTTGAGCTCAGCCTCAGTCCCTCACAGTTCCACACTGCCTGCAGAGTGAGTTTCGCAGGTCTTCAGCAGAGACGTTTGCCAGAGGCTTCTGAGACGCAGGGTAACAATGCAGACCTGGAGGGTATCCCCAGGTGCAGTCGACTGGTAATCTTGGAACCTCCTGACTCAGAATACTGCTACCTTCTCACTGCCATAGGAATGCAGCCAGTTGACAGCTGGCTTCAAAACATGCTTCCCTGTGAGAGCTGAGGACAGGGCAGAACCCTCCCGCATCCTGCCTGACTGTAGGAGTAGCTGCTAACATCCTTATGTTAGTGGCTGGGAGAGGTTGCGGGAAAAGCATGTGTGAGCACTGGGCCTGAACTCCCGTGTATCTGAGTTGAATACAGCGATTTCCAACGGCTTTCCTCAACCAGAGTGTAGCTAGGTTCCAAATCCCATGTACGAGCGGGTAGCAGACATCTGCCTCCCATGCATACACACTTCTGAGAGTTGAGCTTATGGCCTGTACCTCCACATCCAGCTTGCTGGTACCCTTGGCTTCTAAAAGGCCTAGGCTCGCTGTTTGACGGAAGTGCTGGGAGAGGTAATTGGAATCTCCCGGCACACAAGACGAGTGCCTCCAAGCTCAATTCACGATTTCCCAGTAATTCTTGTGGTAGACAGGTGATACATACTAAGTTCCATATGTTAGATGGTAGCTGAACGCCTTGTCCAAAAGCATCTTACTTCTGAGAGTTGAGCCCACCCTCAGTCCCTCACACTTCCACACTGCCTGCAGAGTGAGTTTCACACGTCTTCACCAGAGACGATTGCCAGAGGCTTCTTAGTACAAGTTAACAATGCAGACCTGGAGGGTATCTCCAGGTGCAGTAGAGTGGTAATCTTGGAACCTCCTGACTCAGAGTACTGCTACCTTCTCACTGCCATAGGAATACAGCTAGTTGACAGCTGGCTTCAAGACATGCTTCCCTGTGAGAGCTGAAGACAGGGCAGAACCCTCCCGCATCCTGCCTGACTGTAGGAGTAGCTGCTAACATCCTTATGTTAGTGTCTGGGAGAGGTTGCGGGAAAAGCATGTGTGAGCACTGGGCCTGAACTCCCGTGTATCTGAGTTGAATACAGCGATTTCCATTGGCCTTCTTCAATCACAGTGTAGCTAGTTTCCAACTCCCATGTCCGAGTGGGTAGCAGACATCTGCCTCCCATGCATACACACTTCTGAGAGTTGAGCTTATGGCCTGTACCTCCACATCCAGCCTGCTGGTACCCTTGGCTTCTAAAAGGCCTAGGCTCGCTGTTTGACGGAAGTGCTGGGAGAGGTAATTGGAATCACCCGGCACACAAGACTAGTGCCTCCAAGCTCAGTTCAGCGATTTCCTAGTAATTCCTGTGGTAGACTGGTGCTACATACTAAGTTCCATACGTGAGAGGGTAGCTGAACGCCTTGTCCAAAACCATCTTACTTCTGAGAGTTGAGCTCAGCCTCAGTCCCTCACAGTTCCACACTGCCTGCAGAGTGAGTTTCGCAGGTCTTCAGCAGAGACGTTTGCCAGAGGCTGCTGAGACGCAGGGTAACAATGCAGACCTGGAGGGTATCCCCAGGTGCAGTCGACTGGTAATCTTGGAACCTCCTGACTCAGAATACTGCTACCTTCTCACTGCCATAGGAATGCAGCTAGTTGACTGCTGGCTTCAAGACATGCTTCCCTGTGAGAGCTGAGGACAGGGCAGAACCCTCCCGCATGCTGCCTGACTGTAGGAGTAGCTGCTAACATCCTTATGTTAGTGGCTGGGAGAGGTTGCGGGAAAAGCATGTGTGAGCACTGGGCCTGAACTCCCGTGTATCTGAGTTGAATACAGCGATTTCCAACGGCTTTCCTCAACCAGAGTGTAGCTAGGTTCCAAATCCCATGTACGAGAGGGTAGCAGACATCTGCCTCCCATGCATACACACTTTTGAGAGTTGAGCTTATGGCCTGTACCTCCACATCCAGCTTGCTGGTACCCTTGGCTTCTAAAAGGCCTAGGCTCGCTGTTTGACGGAAGTGCTGGGAGAGGTAATTGGAATCTCCCGGCACACAAGACGAGTGCCTCCAAGCTCAATTCACGATTTCCCAGTAATTCTTGTGGTAGATAGGTGCTACATACTAAGTTCCATATGTTAGATGGTACCTGAACGCCTTGTCCAAAAGCATCTTACTTCTGAGAGTTGAGCCCACCCTCAGTCCCTCACATTTCCACACTGCCTGCAGAGTGAGTTTCACACGTCTTCACCAGAGACGATTGCCAGAGGCTTCTTCGTACAAGTTAACAATGCAGACCTGGAGGGTATCTCCAGGTGCAGTAGAGTGGTAATCTTGGAACCTCCTGACTCAGAGTACTGCTACCTTCTCACTGCCATAGGAATGCAGCTAGTTGACAGCTGGCTTCAAGACATGCTTCCCTGTGAGAGCTGAGGACAGGGCAGAACCCTCCCGCATGCTGCCTGACTGTAGGAGTAGCTGCTAACATCCTTATGTTAGTGGCTGGGAGAGGTTGCGGGAAAAGCATGTGTGAGCACTGGGCCTGAACTCCCGTGTATCTGAGTTGAATACAGCGATTTCCAACGGCTTTCCTCAACCAGAGTGTAGCTAGGTTCCAAATCCCATGTACGAGCGGGTAGCAGACATCTGCCTCCCATGCATACACACTTCTGAGAGTTGAGCTTATGGCCTGTACCTCCACAGCCAGCCTGCTGGTACCCTTGGCTTCTAAAAGGCCTAGGCTCGCTGTTTGACGGAAGTGCTGGGAGAGGTAATTGGAATCTCCCGGCACACAAGACGAGTGCCTCCAAGCTCAATTCACGATTTCCCAGTAATTCTTGTGGTAGACAGGTGCTACATACTAAGTTCCATATGTGAGAAGGTAGCTGAACGCCTTGTCCAAAAGCATCTTACTTCTGAGAGTTGAGCACACCCTCAGTCCCTCACACTTCCACACTCCCTGCAGAGTGAGTTTCACACGTCTTCAACAGGACGATTGCCAGAGGCTTCTGAGTACAAGTTAACAATGCAGACCTGGAGGGTATCTCCAGGTGCAGTAGAGTGGTAATCTTGGAACCTCCTGACTCAGAGTACTGCTACCTTCTCACTGCCATAGGAATGCAGCTAGTTGACAGCTGGCTTCAAGACATGCTTCCCTGTGAGAGCTGAGGACAGGGCAGAACCCTCCCGCATCCTGCCTGACTGTAGGAGTAGCTACTAACATCCTAATGTTAGTGGCTGGGAGAGGTTGCGGGAAAAGCATGTGTGAGCACTGGGCCTGAACTCCCGTGTATCTGAGTTGAATACAGCGATTTCCAATGGCCTTCTTCAATCACAGTGTAGCTAGGTTCCAACTCCCATGTCCGAGTGGGTAGCAGACATCTGCCTCCCATGCATACACACTTCTGAGAGTTGAGCTTATGGCCTGTACCTCCACATCCAGCCTGCTGGTACCCTTGGCTTCTAAAAGGCCTAGGCTCGCTGTTTGACGGAAGTGCTGGGAGAGGTAATTGGAATCACCCGGCACACAAGACTAGTGCCTCCAAGCTAAGTTCAGCGATTTCCTAGTAATTCCTGTGGTAGACTGGTGCTACATACTAAGTTCCATACGTGAGAGGGTAGCTGAACGCCTTGTCCAAAACCATCTTACTTCTGAGAGTTGAGGTCAGCCTCATTCCCTCACAGTTCCACACTGCCTACAGAGTGAGTTTCGCAGGTCTTCAGCAGAGACGTTTGCCAGAGGCTTCTGAGACGCAGGGTAACAATGCAGACCTGGAGGGTATCCCCAGGTGCAGTCGACTGGTAATCTTGGAACCTCCTGACTCAGAATACTGCTACCTTCTCACTGCCATAGGAATGCAGCTAGTTGACAGCTGGCTTCAAGACATGCTTCCCTGTGAGAGCTGAGGACAGGGCAGATCCCTCCCGCATGCTGCCTGACTGTAGGTGTAGCTGCTAACATCCTAATGTTAGTGGCTGGGAGAGGTTGAGGGAAAAGCATGTGTGAGCACTGGGATTGAACTCCCGTGTATCTGAGATGAATACAGCGATTTCCAACGGCTTTCCTCAACCAGAGTATAGCTAGGTTCCAAATCCCATGTACGAGCGGGTAGCAGACATCTGCCTCCCATGCATACACACTTCTGAGAGTTGAGCTTATGGCCTGTACCTCCACAGCCAGCCTTCTGGTACCCTTGGCTTGTAAAAGGCCTAGGCTCGCTGTTTGACGGAAGTGCTGGGAGAGGTAATTGGAATCTCCCGGCACACAAGACGAGTGCCTCCAAGCTCAATTCACGATTTCCCAGTAATTCTTGTGGTAGACAGGTGCTACATACTACGTTCCATATGTGAGAAGGTAGCTGAACGCCTTGTCCAAAAGCATCTTACTTCTGAGAGTTGAGCACACCCTCAGTCCCTCACACTTCCACACTGCCTGCAGAGTGATTTTCACACGTCTTCACCAGAGACGATTGCCAGAGGCTTCTGAGTACAAGTTAACAATGCAGACCTGGAGGGTATCCCCAGGTGCAGTCGACTGGTAATCTTGGAACCTCCTGACTCAGAGTACTGCTACCTTCTCACTGCCATAGGAATGCAGCTAGTTGACAGCTGGCTTCAAGACATGCTTCCCTGTGAGAGCTGAGGACAGGGCAGAACCCTCCCGCATGCTGCCTGACTGTAGGAGTAGCTGCTAACATCCTTATGTTAGTGGCTGGGAGAGGTTGCGGGAAAAGCATGTGTGAGCACTGGGCCTGAACTCCCGTGTATCTGAGTTGAATACAGCGATTTCCAACGGCTTTCCTCAACCAGACTGTAGCTAGGTTCCAAATCCCATGTACGAGCGGGTAGCAGACATCTGCCTCCCATGCATACACACTTCTGAGTGTTGAGCTTATGGCCTGTACCTCCACAGCCAGCCTGCTGGTACCCTTGCCTTGTAAAAGGCCTAGGCTCCCTGTTTGACGGAAGTGCTGGGAGAGGTAATTGGAATCTCCCGGCAGGGATCCCTGGGTGGCGCAGCCGTTTAGCGCCTGCCTTTGGCCCAGGGCGCGATCTTGGAGACCCGGGATTGAATCCCACGTCGGGCTCCCGGTGCATGGAGCCTGCTTCTTCCTCTGTCTGTGTCTCTGCCTCTCTCTCTCTCTCTGTGACTATCATAAATAAATAAAAAATTAAAAAATAAATAAAAAAAAAGGAATCTCCCGGCACACAACACGAGTGCCTCCAAGCTCAGTTCACGATTTCCCAGTAATTCTTGTGGTAGACAGGTGCTACATACTAAGTTCCATATGTGAGAAGGTAGCTGAACGCCATGTCCAAAAGCATCTTATTTCTGAGAGTTGAGCACACCCTCAGTCCCTCACACTTCCACACTGCCTGCAGAGTGAGTTTCACACGTCTTCACCAGAGACGATTGCCAGAGGCTTCTGAGTACAAGTTAACAATGCAGACCTGGAGGTTATCTCCAGGTGCAGTAGAGTGGTAATCTTGGAACCTCCTGACTCAGAGTACTGCTACCTTCTCACTGCCATAGGAATGCAGCTAGTTGACAGCTGGCTTCAAGACATGCTTCCCTGTGACCCTGAGGACAGGGCAGAACCCTCCCGCATCCTGCCTGACTGTAGGAGTAGCTGCTAACATCCTTATGTTAGTGGCTGGGAGAGGTTGCGGGAAAAGCATGTGTGAGCACTGGGCCTGAACTCCCGTGTATCTGAGTTGAATACAGCGATTTCCAATGGCCTTCTTCAATCACAGTGTAGCTAGGTGCCAACTGCCATGTCCGAGTGGGTAGCAGACATCTGCCTCCCATGCATACACACTTCTGAGAGTTGAGCTTATGGCCTGTACCTCCACATGCAGCCTGCTGGTACCCTTGGCTTCTAAAAGGCCTAGGCTCGCTGTTTGACGGAAGTGCTGGGAGAGGTAATTGGAATCACCCGGCACACAAGACTAGTGCCTCCAAGCTCAGTTCAGCGATTTCCTAGTAATACCTGTGGTAGACTGGTGCTACATACTAAGTTCCATACGTGAGAGGGTAGCTGAACCCCTTGTCCAAAACCATCTTACTTCTGAGAGTTGAGCTCAGCCTCAGTCCCTCACAGTTCCACACTGCCTGCAGAGTGAGTTTCGCAGGTCTTCAGCAGAGACGTTTGCCAGAGGCTTCTGAGACGCAGGGTAACAATGCAGACCTGGAGGGTATCCCCAGGTGCAGTCGACTGGTAATCTTGGAACCTCCTGACTCAGAATACTGCTACCTTCTCACTGCCATAGAAATGCAGCTAGTTGACAGCTAGCTGGCGTCAAGACATGCTTCCCTGAGAGAGCTGAGGACAGGGCAGAACCCTCCCGCATGCTGCCTGACTGTAGGAGTAGCTGCTAACATCCTAATGTTAGTGGCTGGGAGAGGTTGCGGGAAAAGCATGTGTGAGCACTGGGCCTGAACTCCCGTGTATCTGAGTTGAATACAGCGATTTCCAACGGCTTTCCTCAACCAGATTGTAGCTAGGTTCCAAATCCCATGTACGAGCGGGTAGCAGACATCTGCCTCCCATGCATACACACTTCTGAGAGTTGAGCTTATGGCCTGTACCTCCACATCCAGCCTGCTGGTACCCTTGGCTTCTAAAAAGCCTAGGCTCGCTGTCTGACGCAAGTGCTGGGAGAGGTAATTGGATTCTCTTGGCACACAAGACGAGTGCCTCCAAGCCCAATTCACGATTTCCCAGTAATTCTTGTGGTAGACAGGTGCTACATACTAAGTTCCATATGTGAGAAGGTACCTGAACGCCTTGTCCAAAAGCATCTTACTTCTGAGAGTTGAGCACACCCTCAGTCCCTCACACTTCCACACTGCCTGCAGAGTGAGTTTCACACGTCTTCACCAGAGACGATTGCCAGAGGCTTCTGAGTACAAGTTAACAATGCAGACCTGGAGGATATCTCCAGGTGCAGTAGAGTGGTAATCTTGGAACCTCCTGACTCAGAGTACTGCTACCTTCTCACTGCCATAGGAATGCAGCTAGTTGACAGCTGGCTTCAAGACATGCTTCCCTGTGAGAGCTGAGGACAGGGCAGAACCCTCCCGCATCCTGCCTGACTGTAGGAGTAGCTGCTAACATCCTAATGTTAGTGGCTGGGAGAGGTTGCGGGAAAAGCATGTGTGAGCACTGGGCCTGAACTCCCGTGTATCTGAGTTGAATACAGCGATTTCCAACGGCTTCCCTCAACCAGAGTGTAGCTAGGTTCCAAATCCCATGTACGAGCGGGTAGCAGACATCTGCCTCCCATGCATACACACTTCTGAGAGTTGAGCTTATGGCCTGTACCTCCACAG
This sequence comes from Canis aureus, assembly GCF_053574225.1. Taxonomy (NCBI): domain Eukaryota; kingdom Metazoa; phylum Chordata; class Mammalia; order Carnivora; family Canidae; genus Canis; species Canis aureus. The sequence continues at coordinate 44,121,115 of NC_135638.1, read as the reverse complement.
CCAGCCTGCTGATACCCTTGTCTTCTAAAAGGCCTAGGCTCGCTGTTTGACGGAAGTGCTGGGAGAGGTAATTGGAATCTCCCGGCACACAAGACGAGTGCCTCCAAGCTCAATTCACGATTTCCCAGTAATTCTTGTGGTAAGCAGGTGCTACATACTAAGTTCCATATGTGAGAAGGTAGCTGAATGCCTTGTCCAAAAGCATCTTACTTCTGAGAGTTGAGCCCACACTCAGTCCCTCACACTTTCACACTGCCAGAAGAGTGAGTTTCACACGTCTTAACCAGAGACGATTGCCAGAGGCTTCTGAGTACAAGTTAACAATGCAGACCTGGAGGGTATCTCCAGGTACAGTAGAGTGGTAATCTTGGAACCTCCTGACTCAGAATACTGCTACCTTCTCACTGCCATAGGAATGCAGCTAGTTGACAGCTGGCTTCAAGACATGCTTCCCTGTGAGAGCTGAGGACAGGGCAGAACCCTCCCGCATCCTGCCTGACTGTAGGAGTAGCTGCTAACATCCTAATGTTAGTGGCTGGGAGAGGTTGCGGGAAAAGCATGTGTGAGCACTGGGCCTGAACTCCCGTGTATCTGAGTTGAATACAGCGATTTCCAATGGCCTTCTTCAATCACAGTGTAGCTAGGTTCCAACTCCCATGTCCGAGTGGGTAGCAGACATCTGCCTCCCATTCATACACACTTCTGAGAGTTGAGCTTATGGCCTGTACCTCCATATCCAGCCTGCTGGTACCCTTGGCTTCTAAAAGGCCTAGGCTCGCTGTTTGACGGAAGTGCTGGGAGAGGTAATTGGAATCACCCGGCACACAAGACTAGTGCCTCCAAGCTCAGTTCAGCGATTTCCTAGTAATTCCTGTGGTAGACTGGTGCTACATACTAAGTTCCATACGTGAGAGGGTAGCTGAACCCCTTGTCCAAAACCATCTTACTTCTGAGAGTTGAGCTCAGCCTCAGTCCCTCACAGTTCCACACTGCCTGCAGAGTGAGTTTCGCAGGTCTTCAGCAGAGACGTTTGCCAGAGGCTTCTGACACGCAGGGTAACAATGCAGACCTGGAGGGTATACCCAGGTGCAGTCGACTGGTAATCTTGGAACCTCCTGACTCAGAATACTGCTACCTTCTCACTGCCATAAGAATGCAGCTAGTTGACAGCTAGCTGGCTTCAAGACATGCTTCCTTGAGAGAGCTGAGGACAGGGCAGAACCCTCCCGCATGCTGCCTGACTGTAGGAGTAGCTGCTAACATCCTAATGTTAGTGGCTGGGAGAGGTTGCGGGAAAAGCATGTGTGAGCACTGGGCCTGAACTCCCGTGTATCTGAGTTGAATACAGCGATTTCCAACGGCTTTCCTCAACCAGATTGTAGCTAGGTTCCAAATCCCATGTACGAGCGGGTAGCAGACATCTGCCTCCCATGCATACACACTTCTGAGAGTTGAGCTTATGGCCTGTACCTCCACATCCAGCCTGCTGGTACCCTTGGCTTCTAAAAGGCCTAGGCTCGCTGTTTGACGGAAGTGCTGGGAGAGGTAATTGGAATCACCCGGCACACAAGACTAGTGCCTCCAAGCTCAGTTCAGCGATTTTCTAGTAATTCCTGTGGTAGACTGGTGCTACATACTAAGTTCCATACGTGAGAGGGTAGCTGAACGCCTTGTCCAAAACCATCTTACTTCTGAGAGTTGAGCTCAGCGTCAGTCCCTCACAGTTCCACACTGCCTGCAGAGTGAGTTTCGCAGGTCTTCAGCAGAGACGTTTGCCAGAGGCTTCTGACACGCAGGGTAACAATGCAGACCTGGAGCGTATCCCCAGGTGCAGTCGACTGGTAATCTTGGAACCTCCTGACTCAGAATACTGCTACCTTCTCACTGCCATAGGAATGCAGCTAGTTGACAGGTGGCTTCAAGACATGCTTCCCTGTGAGAGCTGAGGACAGGGCAGAACCCTCCCGCATGCTGCCTGACTGTAGGAGTAGCTGCTAACATCCTTATGTTAGTGGCTGGGAGTGGTTGCGGGAAAAGCATGTGTGAGCACTGGGCCTGAACTCCCGTGTATCTGAGTTGAATACAGCGATTTCCAACGGCTTTCCTCAACCAGAGTGTAGCTAGGTTCCAAATCCCGTGTACGAGCGGGTAGCAGACATCTGCCTCCCATGCATACACACTTCTGAGAGTTGAGCTTATGGCCTGTACCTCCACATCCAGCCTGCTGGTACCCTTTGCTTCTAAAAAGCCTAGGCTCGCTGTCTGACGCAAGTGCTGGGGGAGGTAATTGGATTCTCCTGGCACACAAGACGAGTGCCTCCAAGCTCAATTCAAGATTTCCCAGTAATTCTTGTGGTAGACAGGTGCTACATACTAAGTTCCATTTGTGAGAAGGTAGCTGAACGCCTTGTCCAAAAGCATCTTACTTCTGAGAGTTGAGCACACCCTCAGTCCCTCACAGTTCCACACTGCCTGCAGAGTGAGTTTCACACGTCTTCACCAGAGACGATTGCCAGAGGCTTCTGAGTACAAGTTAACAATGCAGACCTGGAGGGTATCTCCAGGTGCAGTAGAGTGGTAATCTTGGAACCTCCTGACTCAGAGTACTGCTACCTTCTCACTGCCATAGGAATGCAGCTAGTTGACAGCTGGCTTCAAGACATGCTTCCCTGTGAGAGCTGAGGACAGGGCAGAACCCTCCCGCATCCTGCCTGACTGTAGGAGTAGCTGCTAACATCCTAATGTTAGTGGCTGGGAGAGGTTGCGGGAAAAGCATGTGTGAGCACTGGGCCTGAACTCCCGTGTATCTGAGTTGAATACAGCGATTTCCAACGGCTTCCCTCAACCAGAGTGTAGCTAGGTTCCAAATCCCATGTACGAGCGGGTAGCAGACATCTGCCTCCCATGCATACACACTTCTGAGAGTTGAGCTTATGGCCTGTACCTCCACAGCCAGCCTGCTGATACCCTTGGCTTCTAAAAGGCCTAGGCTCGCTGTTTGACGGAAGTGCTGGGAGAGGTAATTGGAATCTCCCGGCACACAAGACGAGTGCCTCCAAGCTCAATTCACGATTTCCCAGTAATTCTTGTGGTAGACAGGTGCTACATACTAAGTTCGATATGTGAGATGGTAGCTGAACGCCTTGTCCAAAAGCATCTTACTTCTGAGAGTTGAGCCCACCCTCAGTACCTCACAGTTCCACACTGCCTGCAGAGTGAGTTTCACACGTCTTCACCAGAGACGATTGCCAGAGTCTTCTGAGTACAAGTTAACATTCCAGACCCGGAGGGTATCTCCAGGTGCAGTAGAGTGGTAATCTTGGAACCTCCTGACTCAGAGTACTGCTACCTTCTCACTGCCATAGGAATGCAGCTAGTTGACAGCTGGCTTCAAGACATGCTTCCCTGTGAGAGCTGAGGACAGGGCAGAACCCTCCCGCATCCTGCCTGACTGTAGGAGTAGCTGCTAACATCCTAATGTTAGTGGCTGGGAGAGGTTGCGGGAAAAGCATGTGTGAGCACTGGGCCTGAACTCCCGTGTATCTGAGTTGAAAACAACGATTTCCAATGGCCTTCTTCAATCACAGTGTAGCTAGGTTCCAACTCCCATGTCCGAGTGGGTAGCAGACATCTGCCTCCCATGCATACACACTTCTGAGAGTTGAGCTTATGGCCTGTACCTCCACATCCAGCCTGCTGGTACCCTTGGCTTCTAAAAGGCCTAGGATCGCTGTTTGACGGAAGTGCTGGGAGAGGTAATTGGAATCACCCGGCACACAAGACTAGTGCCTCCAAGCTCAGTTCAGCGATTTCCTAGTAATTCCTGTGGTAGACTGGTGCTACATACTAAGTTCCATATGTGAGAGGGTAGCTGAACGCCTTGTCCAAAGCCATCTTACTTCTGAGAGTTGAGCTCAGCCTCAGTCCCTCACAGTTCCACACTGCCTGCAGAGTGAGTTTCGCAGGTCTTCAGCAGAGACGTTTGCCAGAGGTTTCTGAGACGCAGGGTAACAATGCAGACCTGGAGGGAATCCCCAGGTGCAGTCGACTGGTAATCTTGGAACCTCCTGACTCAGAATACTGCTACCTTCTCACTGCCATAGGAATGCAGCTAGTTGACAGCTGGCTTCAAGACATGCTTCCCTGTGAGAGCTGAGGACAGGGCAGAACCCTCCCGCATGCTGCCTGACTGTAGGAGTAGGTGATAACATCCTTATGTTAGTGTCCGGGAGAGGTTGCGGGAAAAGCATGTGTGAGCACTGGGCCTGAACTCCCGTGTATCTGAGTTGAATACAGCGATTTCCAACGGCTTTCCTCAACCAGAGTGTAGCTAGGTTCCAAATCCCATGTACGAGCGGGTAGCAGACATCTGCCTCCCATGCATACACACTTCTGAGAGTTGAGCTTATGGCCTGTACCTCCACAGCCAGCCTGCTGGTACCCTTGGTTCTAAAAGGCCTAGGCTCGCTGTTTGACGGAAGTGCTGGGAGAGGTAATTGGAATCTCCCGGCACACAAGACGAGTGCCTCCAAGCTCAATTCACGGTTTCCCAGTAATTCTTGTGGTAAGCAGGTGCTACATACTAAGTTCCATATGTGAGAAGGTAGCTGAATGCCTTGTCCAAAAGCATCTTACTTCTGAGAGTTGAGCCCACCCTCAGTCCCTCACACTTCCACACTGCCTGCAGAGTGAGTTTCACACGTCTTAACCAGAGACGATTGCCAGAGGCTTCTGAGTACAAGTTAACAATGCAGACCTGGAGGGTATCTCCAGGTGCAGTAGAGTGGTAATCTTGGAACCTCCTGACTCAGAGTACTGCTACCTTCTCACTGCCATAGGAATGCAGCTAGTTGACAGCTGGCTTCAAGACATGCTTCCCTGTGAGAGCTGAGGACAGGGCAGAACCCTCCCGCATCCTGCCTGACTGTAGGAGTAGCTGCTAACATCCTAATGTTAGTGGCTGGGAGAGGTTGCGGGAAAAGCATGTGTGAGCACTGGGCCTGAACTCCCGTGTATCTGAGTTGAATACAGCGATTTCCAATGGCCTTCTTCAATCACAGTGTAGCTAGGTTCCAACTCCCATGTCCGAGTGGGTAGCAGACATCTGCCTCCCATGCATATACACTTCTGAGAGTTGAGCTTATGGCCTGTACCTCCACAGCCAGCCTGCTGGTACCCTTGGCTTCTAAAAGGCCTAGGCTCGCTGTTTGACGGAAGTGCTGGGAGAGGTAATTGGAATCACCCGGCACACAAGACTAGTGCCTCCAAGCTCAGTTCAGCGATTTCCTAGTAATTCCTGTGGTAGACTGGTGCTACATACTAAGTTCCATACGTGAGAGGGTAGCTGAACGCCTTGTCCAAAACCATCTTACTTCTGAGAGTTGAGCTAAGCCTCAGTCCCTCACAGTTCCACACTGCCTGCAGAGTGAGTTTCGCAGGTCTTCAGCAGAGACGTTTGCCAGAGGCTTCTGAGACGCAGGGTAACAATGCAGACCTGGAGGTTATCCCCAGGTGCAGTCGACTGGTAATCTTGGAACCTCCGGACTCAGAATACTGCTACCTTCTCACTGCTATAGGTATTCAGCTGGTTGACAGCTAGCTGGCTTCAAGACATGCTTCCCTGAGAGAGCTGAGGACAGGGCAGAACCCTCCCGCATGCTGCCTGACTGTAGGAGTAGCTGCTAACATCCTAATGTTAGTGGCTGGTCGAGGTTGCGGGAAAAGCATGTGTGAGCACTGGGCCTGAACTCCCGTGTATCTGAGTTGAATACAGCGATTTCCAACGGTTTCCCTCAACCAGAGTGTAGCTAGGTTCCAAATCCCATGTACGAGCGGGTAGCAGACATCTGCCTCCCATGCATACATACTTCTGAGAGCTGAGCTTATGGCCTGTACCTCCACAGCCAGCCTGCTGGTACCCTTGGCTTCTAAAAGGCCTAGGCTCGCTGTTTGACGGAAGTGCTGGGAGAGGTAATTGGAATCTCCCGGCACACAAGACGAGTGCCTCCAAGCTCAATTCACGATTTCCCAGTAATTCTTGTGGTAGACAGGTGCTACATACTAAGTTCCATATGTGAGAAGGTAGCTGAACGCCTTCTCCAAAAGCATCTTACTTCTGAGAGTTGAGCACACCCTCAGTCCCTCACACTTCCACACTGCCTGCAGAGTGAGTTTCACACGTCTTCACCAGAGACGATTGCCAGAGGCTTCTGAGTACAAGTTACAATGCAGACCTGGAGGGTATCTCCAGGTGCAGTAAAGTGGTAATCTTGGAACCTCCTGACTCAGAGTACTGCTACCTTCTCACTGCCATATGAATGCAGCTAGTTGACAGCTGGCTTCAAGACATGCTTCCCTGTGAGAGCTGAGGACAGGGCAGAACCCTCCCGCATCCTGCCTGACTGTAGGAGTAGCTGCTAACATCCTAATGTTAGTGGCTGGGAGAGGTTGCGGGAAAAGCATGTGTGAGCACTGGGCCTGAACTCCCGTGTATCTGAGTTGAATACAGCGATTTCCAATGGCCTTCTTCAATCACAGTGTAGCTAGGTTCCAACTCCCATGTCCGAGTGGGTAGCAGACATCTGCCTCCCATGCATACACACTTCTGAGAGTTGAGCTTATGGCCGGTACCTCCACATCCAGCCTGCTGGTACCCTTGGCTTCTAAAAGGCCTAGGCTCGCTGTTTGACGGAAGTGCTGGGAGAGGTAATTGGAATCACCCGGGACACAAGACTAGTGCCTCCAAGCTCAGTTCAGCGATTTCCTAGTAATTCCTGTGGTAGACTGGTGCTACATACTAAGTTCCATACGTGAGAGGGTAGCTGAACGCCTTGTCCAAAACCATCTTACTTCTGAGAGTTGAGCTCAGCCTCAGTCCCTCACAGTTCCACACTGCCTGCAGAGTGAGTTTCGCAGGTCTTCAGCAGAGACGTTTGCCAGAGGCTTCTGAGACGCAGGGTAACAATGCAGACCTGGAGGGTATCCCCAGGTGCAGTCGACTGGTAATCTTGGAACCTCCTGACTCAGAATACTGCTACCTTCTCACTGCCATAGGAATGCAGCTAGTTGACAGCTGGCTTCAAGACATGCTTCCCTGTGAGAGCTGAGGACAGGGCAGAACCCTCCCGCATGCTGCCTGACTGTAGGAGTAGCTGCTAACATCCTTATGTTAGTGGCTGGGAGAGGTTGCGGGAAAAGCATGTGTGAGCACTGGGCCTGAACTCCCGTGTATCTGAGTTGAATACAGCGATTTCCAACGACTTTCCTCAACCAGAGTGTAGCTAGGTTCCAAATCTCATGTACGAGCGGTTAGCAGACATCTGCCTCCCATGCATACACACTTCTGAGAGTTGAGCTTATGGCCTGTACCTCCACAGCCAGCCTGCTGGTACCCTTGGCTTCTAAAAGGCCTAGGCTCGCTGTTTGACGGAAGTGCTGGGAGAGGTAATTGGAATCACCCGGCACACAAGACTAGTGCCTCCAAGCTCAGTTCAGCGATTTCCTAGTAATTCCTGTGGTAGACTGGTGCTACATACTAAATTCCATACGTGAGAGCGTAGCTGAACGCCTTGTCCAAAACCATCTTACTTCTGAGAGTTGAGCTCAGCCTCAGTCCCTCACAGTTCCACACTGCCTGCAGAGTGAGTTTCGCAGGTCTTCAGCAGAGACGTTTGCCAGAGGCTTCTGAGACGCAGGGTAACAATGCAGACCTGGAGGGTATCCCCAGGTGCAGGCGACTGGTAATCTTGGAACCTCCTGACTCAGAATACTGCTACCTTCTCACTGCCATAGGAATGCAGCTAGTTGACAGCTGGCTTCAAGACATGCTTCCCTGTGAGAGCTGAGGACAGGGCAGAACCCGCCCGCATCCTGCCTGACTGTAGGAGTAGCTGCTAACATCCTTATGTTAGTGGCTGGGAGAGGTTGCGGGAAAAGCATGTGTGAGCACTGGGCCTGAACTCCCGTGTATCCGAGTTGAATACAGCGATTTCCAACGGCTTTCCTCAACCAGAGTGTAGCTAGATTCCAAATCCCATGTACGAGCGGGTAGCAGACATCTGCCTCCCATGCATACACACTTCTGAGAGTTGAGCTTATGGCCTGTACCTCCACATCCAGCCTGCTGGAACCTTTGGCTTCTAAAAGGCCTAGGCTCGCTGTTTGACGGAAGTGCTGGGAGAGGTAATTGGAATCTCCCGGCACACAAGACGAGTGCCTCCAAGCTCAATTCACGATTTCCCAGTAATTCTTGTGGTAGACAGGTGCTACATACTAAGTTCCATATGTGAGAAGGTAGCTGAACGCCTTGTCCAACAGCATCTTACTTCTGAGAGTTGAGCACACCCTCAGTCTCTCACACTTCCACACTGCTTGCAGTGTGTGTTTCACCCGTCTTCACCAGAGACGATTGCCAGAGGCTTCTGAGTACAAGTTAACAATGCAGACCTGGAGGGTATCTCCAGGTGCAGTAGAGTGGTAATCTTGGAACCTCCTGACTCAGAGTACTGCTACCTTCTCACTGCCATAGGAATGCAGCTAGTTGACAGCTGGCTTCAAGACATGCTTCCCTGTGAGAGCTGAGGACAGGGCAGAACCCTCCCGCATCCTGCCTGACTGTAGGAGTAGCTGCTAACATCCTTATGTTAGTGGCTGGGAGAGGTTGCGGGAAAAGCATGTGTGAGCCCTGGGCCTGAACTCCCGTGTATCTGAGTTGAATACAGCGATTTCCAATGGCCTTCTTCAATCACAGTGTAGCTAGGTTCCAACTCCCATGTCCGAGTGGGTAGCAGACATCGGCCTCCCATGCATACACACTTCTGAGAGTTGAGCTTATGGCCTGTACCTCCACATCCAGCCTGCTGGTACCCTTGGCTTCTAAAAGTCCTAGGCTCGCTGTTTGACGGAAGTGCTGGGAGAGGTAATTGGAATCACCCGGCACACAAGACTAGAGCCTCCAAGCTCAGTTCAACGATTTCCTAGTAATTCCTGTGGTAGACTGGTGCTACATACTAAGTTCCATACGTGAGAGTGTAGCTGAACGCCTTGTCCAAAACCATCTTACTTCTGAGAGTTGAGCTCAGCCTCAGTCCCTCACAGTTCCACACTGCCTGCAGAGTGAGTTTCGCAGGTCTTCAGCAGAGACGTTTGCCAGAGGCTTCTGAGACGCAGGGTAACAATGCAGACGTGGAGGGTATCCCCAGGTGCAGTCGACTTGTAATCTTGGAACCTCCTGACTCAGAATACTGCTACCTTCTCACTGCCATAGGAATGCAGCTAGTTGACAGCTGGCTTCAAGACATGCTTCCCTGTGAGAGCTGAGGACAGGGCAGAACCCTCCCGCATGCTGCCTGACTGTAGGAGTAGCTGCTAACATCCTTATGTTAGTGGCTGGGAGAGGTTGCGGGAAAAGCATGTGTGAGCACTGGGCCTGAACTCCCGTGTACCTGAGTTGAATACAGCGATTTCCAACGGCTTTCCTCAACCAGAGTGTAGCTAGGTTCCAAATCCCATGTACGAGCGGGTAGCAGACATCTGCCTCCCATGCATACATACTTCTGAGAGCTGAGCTTATGGCCTGTACCTCCACAGCCAGCCTGCTGGTACCCTTGGCTTCTAAAAGGCCTAGGCTCGCTGTTTGACGGAAGTGCTGGGAGAGGTAATTGGAATCTCCCGGCACACAAGACGAGTGCCTCCAAGCTCAATTCACGATTTCCCAGTAATTCTTGTGGTAGACAGGTGCTACATACTAAGTTCCATATGTGAGAAGGTAGCTGAACGCCTTCTCCAAAAGCATCTTACTTCTGAGAGTTGAGCACACCCTCAGTCCCTCACACTTCCACACTGCCTGCAGAGTGAGTTTCACACGTCTTCACCAGAGACGATTGCCAGAGGCTTCTGAGTACAAGTTACAATGCAGACCTGGAGGGTATCTCCAGGTGCAGTAAAGTGGTAATCTTGGAACCTCCTGACTCAGAGTACTGCTACCTTCTCACTGCCATATGAATGCAGCTAGTTGACAGCTGGCTTCAAGACATGCTTCCCTGTGAGAGCTGAGGACAGGGCAGAACCCTCCCGCATCCTGCCTGACTGTAGGAGTAGCTGCTAACATCCTAATGTTAGTGGCTGGGAGAGGTTGCGGGAAAAGCATGTGTGAGCACTGGGCCTGAACTCCCGTGTATCTGAGTTGAATACAGCGATTTCCAATGGCCTTCTTCAATCACAGTGTAGCTAGGTTCCAACTCCCATGTCCGAGTGGGTAGCAGACATCTGCCTCCCATGCATACACACTTCTGAGAGTTGAGCTTATGGCCGGTACCTCCACATCCAGCCTGCTGGTACCCTTGGCTTCTAAAAGGCCTAGGCTCGCTGTTTGACGGAAGTGCTGGGAGAGGTAATTGGAATCACCCGGGACACAAGACTAGTGCCTCCAAGCTCAGTTCAGCGATTTCCTAGTAATTCCTGTGGTAGACTGGTGCTACATACTAAGTTCCATACGTGAGAGGGTAGCTGAACGCCTTGTCCAAAACCATCTTACTTCTGAGAGTTGAGCTCAGCCTCAGTCCCTCACAGTTCCACACTGCCTGCAGAGTGAGTTTCGCAGGTCTTCAGCAGAGACGTTTGCCAGAGGCTTCTGAGACGCAGGGTAACAATGCAGACCTGGAGGGTATCCCCAGGTGCAGTCGACTGGTAATCTTGGAACCTCCTGACTCAGAATACTGCTACCTTCTCACTGCCATAGGAATGCAGCTAGTTGACAGCTGGCTTCAAGACATGCTTCCCTGTGAGAGCTGAGGACAGGGCAGAACCCTCCCGCATGCTGCCTGACTGTAGGAGTAGCTGCTAACATCCTTATGTTAGTGGCTGGGAGAGGTTGCGGGAAAAGCATGTGTGAGCACTGGGCCTGAACTCCCGTGTACCTGAGTTGAATACAGCGATTTCCAACGGCTTTCCTCAACCAGAGTGTAGCTAGGTTCCAAATCCCATGTACGAGCGGGTAGCAGACATCTGCCTCCCATGCATACATACTTCTGAGAGCTGAGCTTATGGCCTGTACCTCCACAGCCAGCCTGCTGGTACCCTTGGCTTCTAAAAGGCCTAGGCTCGCTGTTTGACGGAAGTGCTGGGAGAGGTAATTGGAATCTCCCGGCACACAAGACGAGTGCCTCCAAGCTCAATTCACGATTTCCCAGTAATTCTTGTGGTAGACAGGTGCTACATACTAAGTTCCATATGTGAGAAGGTAGCTGAACGCCTTCTCCAAAAGCATCTTACTTCTGAGAGTTGAGCACACCCTCAGTCCCTCACACTTCCACACTGCCTGCAGAGTGAGTTTCACACGTCTTCACCAGAGACGATTGCCAGAGGCTTCTGAGTACAAGTTACAATGCAGACCTGGAGGGTATCTCCAGGTGCAGTAAAGTGGTAATCTTGGAACCTCCTGACTCAGAGTACTGCTACCTTCTCACTGCCATATGAATGCAGCTAGTTGACAGCTGGCTTCAAGACATGCTTCCCTGTGAGAGCTGAGGACAGGGCAGAACCCTCCCGCATCCTGCCTGACTGTAGGAGTAGCTGCTAACATCCTAATGTTAGTGGCTGGGAGAGGTTGCGGGAAAAGCATGTGTGAGCACTGGGCCTGAACTCCCGTGTATCTGAGTTGAATACAGCGATTTCCAATGGCCTTCTTCAATCACAGTGTAGCTAGGTTCCAACTCCCATGTCCGAGTGGGTAGCAGACATCTGCCTCCCATGCATACACACTTCTGAGAGTTGAGCTTATGGCCGGTACCTCCACATCCAGCCTGCTGGTACCCTTGGCTTCTAAAAGGCCTAGGCTCGCTGTTTGACGGAAGTGCTGGGAGAGGTAATTGGAATCACCCGGGACACAAGACTAGTGCCTCCAAGCTCAGTTCAGCGATTTCCTAGTAATTCCTGTGGTAGACTGGTGCTACATACTAAGTTCCATACGTGAGAGGGTAGCTGAACGCCTTGTCCAAAACCATCTTACTTCTGAGAGTTGAGCTCAGCCTCAGTCCCTCACAGTTCCACACTGCCTGCAGAGTGAGTTTCGCAGGTCTTCAGCAGAGACGTTTGCCAGAGGCTTCTGAGACGCAGGGTAACAATGCAGACCTGGAGGGTATCCCCAGGTGCAGTCGACTGGTAATCTTGGAACCTCCTGACTCAGAATACTGCTACCTTCTCACTGCCATAGGAATGCAGCTAGTTGACAGCTGGCTTCAAGACATGCTTCCCTGTGAGAGCTGAGGACAGGGCAGAACCCTCCCGCATGCTGCCTGACTGTAGGAGTAGCTGCTAACATCCTTATGTTAGTGGCTGGGAGAGGTTGCGGGAAAAGCATGTGTGAGCACTGGGCCTGAACTCCCGTGTATCTGAGTTGAATACAGCGATTTCCAACGACTTTCCTCAACCAGAGTGTAGCTAGGTTCCAAATCTCATGTACGAGCGGTTAGCAGACATCTGCCTCCCATGCATACACACTTCTGAGAGTTGAGCTTATGGCCTGTACCTCCACAGCCAGCCTGCTGGTACCCTTGGCTTCTAAAAGGCCTAGGCTCGCTGTTTGACGGAAGTGCTGGGAGAGGTAATTGGAATCACCCGGCACACAAGACTAGTGCCTCCAAGCTCAGTTCAGCGATTTCCTAGTAATTCCTGTGGTAGACTGGTGCTACATACTAAATTCCATACGTGAGAGCGTAGCTGAACGCCTTGTCCAAAACCATCTTACTTCTGAGAGTTGAGCTCAGCCTCAGTCCCTCACAGTTCCACACTGCCTGCAGAGTGAGTTTCGCAGGTCTTCAGCAGAGACGTTTGCCAGAGGCTTCTGAGACGCAGGGTAACAATGCAGACCTGGAGGGTATCCCCAGGTGCAGGCGACTGGTAATCTTGGAACCTCCTGACTCAGAATACTGCTACCTTCTCACTGCCATAGGAATGCAGCTAGTTGACAGCTGGCTTCAAGACATGCTTCCCTGTGAGAGCTGAGGACAGGGCAGAACCCGCCCGCATCCTGCCTGACTGTAGGAGTAGCTGCTAACATCCTTATGTTAGTGGCTGGGAGAGGTTGCGGGAAAAGCATGTGTGAGCACTGGGCCTGAACTCCCGTGTATCCGAGTTGAATACAGCGATTTCCAACGGCTTTCCTCAACCAGAGTGTAGCTAGATTCCAAATCCCATGTACGAGCGGGTAGCAGACATCTGCCTCCCATGCATACACACTTCTGAGAGTTGAGCTTATGGCCTGTACCTCCACATCCAGCCTGCTGGAACCTTTGGCTTCTAAAAGGCCTAGGCTCGCTGTTTGACGGAAGTGCTGGGAGAGGTAATTGGAATCTCCCGGCACACAAGACGAGTGCCTCCAAGCTCAATTCACGATTTCCCAGTAATTCTTGTGGTAGACAGGTGCTACATACTAAGTTCCATATGTGAGAAGGTAGCTGAACGCCTTGTCCAACAGCATCTTACTTCTGAGAGTTGAGCACACCCTCAGTCTCTCACACTTCCACACTGCTTGCAGTGTGTGTTTCACCCGTCTTCACCAGAGACGATTGCCAGAGGCTTCTGAGTACAAGTTAACAATGCAGACCTGGAGGGTATCTCCAGGTGCAGTAGAGTGGTAATCTTGGAACCTCCTGACTCAGAGTACTGCTACCTTCTCACTGCCATAGGAATGCAGCTAGTTGACAGCTGGCTTCAAGACATGCTTCCCTGTGAGAGCTGAGGACAGGGCAGAACCCTCCCGCATCCTGCCTGACTGTAGGAGTAGCTGCTAACATCCTTATGTTAGTGGCTGGGAGAGGTTGCGGGAAAAGCATGTGTGAGCCCTGGGCCTGAACTCCCGTGTATCTGAGTTGAATACAGCGATTTCCAATGGCCTTCTTCAATCACAGTGTAGCTAGGTTCCAACTCCCATGTCCGAGTGGGTAGCAGACATCGGCCTCCCATGCATACACACTTCTGAGAGTTGAGCTTATGGCCTGTACCTCCACATCCAGCCTGCTGGTACCCTTGGCTTCTAAAAGTCCTAGGCTCGCTGTTTGACGGAAGTGCTGGGAGAGGTAATTGGAATCACCCGGCACACAAGACTAGAGCCTCCAAGCTCAGTTCAACGATTTCCTAGTAATTCCTGTGGTAGACTGGTGCTACATACTAAGTTCCATACGTGAGAGTGTAGCTGAACGCCTTGTCCAAAACCATCTTACTTCTGAGAGTTGAGCTCAGCCTCAGTCCCTCACAGTTCCACACTGCCTGCAGAGTGAGTTTCGCAGGTCTTCAGCAGAGACGTTTGCCAGAGGCTTCTGAGACGCAGGGTAACAATGCAGACGTGGAGGGTATCCCCAGGTGCAGTCGACTTGTAATCTTGGAACCTCCTGACTCAGAATACTGCTACCTTCTCACTGCCATAGGAATGCAGCTAGTTGACAGCTGGCTTCAAGACATGCTTCCCTGTGAGAGCTGAGGACAGGGCAGAACCCTCCCGCATGCTGCCTGACTGTAGGAGTAGCTGCTAACATCCTTATGTTAGTGGCTGGGAGAGGTTGCGGGAAAAGCATGTGTGAGCACTGGGCCTGAACTCCCGTGTACCTGAGTTGAATACAGCGATTTCCAACGGCTTTCCTCAACCAGAGTGTAGCTAGGTTCCAAATCCCATGTACGAGCGGGTAGCAGACATCTGCCTCCCATGCATACACACTTCTGAGAGTTGAGCTTATGGCCTGTACCTCCACAGCCAGCCTGCTGGTACCCTTGGCTTCTAAAAGGCCTAGGCTCGCTGTTTGACGGAAGTGCTGGGAGAGGTAATTGGAATCTCCCGGCACACAAGACGAGTGCCTCCAAGCTCAATTCACGATTTCCCAGTAATTCTTGTGGTAGACAGGTGCTACATACTAAGTTGCATATGTGAGAAGGTAGCTGAACGCCTTGTCCAAAAGCATCTTACTTCTGAGAGTTGAGCACACCCTCAGTCCCTCACACTTCCACACTGCCTGCAGAGTGAGTTTCACACGTCTTCACCAGAGACGATTGGCAGAGGCTTCTGAGTACAAGTTAACAATGCAGACCTGGAGGGTATCTCCAGGTGCAGTAGAGTGGTAATCTTGGAACCTCCTGACTCAGAGTACTGCTACCTTCTCACTGCCATAGGAATGCAGCTAGTTGACAGATGGCTTCGAGACATGCTTCCCTGTGAGAGCTGAGGACAGGGCAGAACCCTCCCGCATCCTGCCTGACTGTAGGAGTAGCTGCTAACATCGTAATGTTAGTGGCTGGGAGAGGTTGCGGGAAAAGCATGTGTGAGCACTGGGCGTGAACTCCCGTGTATCTGAGTTGAATACAGCGATTTCCAATGGCCTTCTTCAATCACAGTGTAGCTAGCTTCCAACTCCCATGTCCGAGTGGGTAGCAGACATCTGCCTCCCATGCATACACACTTCTGAGAGTTGAGCTTATGGCCTGTACCTCCACATCCAGCCTGCTGGTACCCTTGGCTTCTAAAAGGCCTAGGCTCGCTGTTTGACGGAAGTGCTGGGAGAGGTAATTGGAATCACCCGGCACACAAGACTAGTGCCTCCAAGCTCAGTTCAGCGATTTCCTAGTAATTCCTGTGGTAGACTGGTGCTCCATACTAAGTTCCATACGTGAGAGGGTAGCTGAACGCCTTGTCCAAAACCATCTTACATCGGAGAGTTGAGCTCAGCCTCAGTCCCTCACAGTTCCACACTGCCTGCAGAGTGAGTTTCGCAGGTCTTCAGCAGAGACGTTTGCCAGAGGCTTCTGAGACGCAGGGTAACAATGCAGACCTGGAGGGTATCCCCAGGTGCAGTCGACTGGTAATCTTGGAACCTCCTGACTCAGAATACTGCTACCTTCTCACTGCCATAGGAATGCAGCTAGTTGACAGCTGGCTTCAAGACATGCTTCCCTGTGAGAGCTGAGGACAGGGCAGAACCCTCCCGCATGCTGCCTGACTGTAGGAGTGGCTGCTAACATCCTTATGTTAGTGGCTGAGAGAGGTTGCGGTAAAAGCATGTGTGAGCACTGGGCCTGAACTCCCGTGTATCTGAGTTGAATACAGCGATTTCCAACGGCTTTCCTCAACCAGAGTGTAGCTAGTTTCCAAATCCCATGTACGAGCGGGTAGCAGACATCCTCCTCCCATGCATACACACTTCTGAGAGTTGAGCTTATGGCCTGTACCTCCACATCCAGCCTGCTGGTACCCTTGGCTTCTAAAAGGCCTAGGCTCGCTGTTTGACGGAAGTGCTGGGAGAGGTAATTGGAATCTCCCGGCACACAAGACGAGTGCCTCCAAGCTCAATTCACGATTTCCCAGTAATTCTTGTGGTAGACAGGTGCTACATACTAAGTTCCATATGTGAGAAGGTAACTGAACGCCTTGTCCAAAAGCATCTTACTTCTGAGAGTTGAGCACACCCTCAGGCCCTCACACTTCCACACTGCCTACAGAGTGAGTTTCACACGTCTTCACCAGAGACGATTGCAGAGGCTTCTGAGTACAAGTTAACAATGCAGACCTGGAGGGTATCTCCAGGTTCAGTCGAGTGGTAATCTTGGAACCTCCTGACTCAGAGTACTGCTACCTTCTCACTGCCATAGGAATGCAGCTAGTTGACAGCTGGCTTCAAGACATGCTTCCCTGTGAGAGCTGAGGACAGGGCAGAACCCTCCCGCATCCTGCCTGACTGTAGGAGTAGCTGCTAACATCCTAAAGTTAGTGGCTGGGAGAGGTTGCGGGAAAAGCATGTGTGAGCACTGGGCCTGAACTCCCGTGTATCTGAGTTGAATACAGCGATTTCCAATGGCCTTCTTCAATCACAGTGTAGCTAGGTTCCAACTCCCATGTCCGAGTGGGTAGCAGACATCTGCCTCCCATTCATACACACTTCTGAGAGTTGAGCTTATGGCCTGTACCTCCATATCCAGCCTGCTGGTACCCTTGGCTTCTAAAAGGCCTAGGCTCGCTGTTTGACGGAAGTGCTGGGAGAGGTAATTGGAATCACCCGGCACACAAGACTAGTGCCTCCAAGCTCAGTTCAGCGATTTCCTAGTAATTCCTGTGGTAGACTGGTGCTACATACTAAGTTCCATACGTGAGAGGGTAGCTGAACGCCTTTTCCAAAACCATCTTACTTCTGAGAGTTGAGCTCAACCTCAGTCCCTCACAGTTCCACACTGCCTGCAGAGTGAGTTTCGCAGGTCTTCAGCAGAGACGTTTGCCAGAGGCTTCTGAGACGCAGGGTAACAATGCAGACCTGGAGGGTATCCCCAGGTGCAGTCGACTGGTAATCTTGGAACGTCCTGACTCAGAAAACTGCTACCTTCTCACTGCCATAGGAATGCAGCTAGTTGACAGCTGGCTTCAAGACATGCTTCCCTGTGAGAGCTGAGGACAGGGCAGAACCCTCCCGCATGCTGCCTCACTGTAGGAGTAGCTGCTAACATCCTTATGTTAGTGGCTGGGAGAGGTTGCGGGAAAAGCATGTGTGAGCACTGGGCCTGAACTCCCGTTATCTGAGTTGAATACAGCGATTTCCAACGGCTTTCCTCAACCAGAGTGTAGCTAGGTTCCAAATCCCATGTACGAGCGGGTAGCAGACATTTGCCTCCCATGCATACACACTTCAGAGAGTTGAGCTTATGGCCTGTACCTCCACAGCCAGCCTGCTGGTACCCTTGGCTTCTAAAAGGCCTAGGCTCGCTGTTTGACGGAAGTGCTGCGAGAGGTAATTGGAATCTCCCGGCACACAAGACGAGTGCCTCCAAGCTCAATTCACGATTTCCCAGTAATTCTTGTGGTAGACAGGTGCTACATACTAAGTTCCATATGTGAGAAGGTAGCTGAACGCCTTGTCCAAAAGCATCTTACTTCTGAGAGTTGAGCACACCCTCAGTCCCTCACACTTCCACACTGCCTGCAGAGTGAGTTTCACACGTCTTCACCAGGACGATTGCCAGAGGCTTCTGAGTAAAAGTTAACAATGCAGACCTGGAGGGTATCTCCAGGTGCAGTAGAGTGGTAATCTTGGAACCTCCTGACTCAGAGTACTGCTACCTTCTCACTGCCATAGGAATGCAGCTATTTGACAGCTGGCTTCAAGACATGCTTCCCTGTGAGAGCTGAGGACAGGGCAGAACCCTCCCGCATGCTGCCTGACTATAGGAGTAGCTGCTAACATCCTAATGTTAGTGGCTGGGAGAGGTTGCGGGAAAAGCATGTGTGAGCACTGGGCCTGAACTCCCGTGTATCTGAGTTGAAAACAGCGATTTCCAATGGCCTTCTTCAATCACAGTGTAGCTAGGTTCCAACTCCCATGTCCGAGTGGGTAGCAGACATCTGCCTCCCATGCATACACACTTCTGAGAGTTGAGCTTATGGCCTGTACCTCCACATCCAGCCTGCTGGTACCCTTGGCTTCTAAAAGGCCTAGGCTCGCTGTTTGACGGAAGTGCTGGGAGAGGTAATTGGAATCACCCGGCACACAAGACTAGTGCCTCCAAGCTCAGTTCAGCGATTTCCTAGTAATTCCTGTGGTAGACTGGTGCTACATACTAAGTTCCATACGTGAGAGGGTAGCTGAACGCCTTGTCCAAAACCATCTTACTTCTGAGAGTTGAGCTCAGCCTCAGTCCCTCACAGTTCCACACTGCCTGCAGAGTGAGTTTCGCAGGTCTTCAGCAGAGACGTTTGCCAGAGGCTTCTGAGACGCAGGGTAACAATGCAGACCTGGAGGGTATCCCCAGGTGCAGTCGACTGGTAATCTTGGAACCTCCTGACTCAGAATACTGCTACCTTCTCACTGCCATAGGAATGCAGCTAGTTGACAGCTAGCTGGCTTCAAGACATGCTTCCCTGAGAGAGCTGAGGACAGGGCAGAACCCTCCCGCATGCTGCCTGACTTTAGGAGTAGCTGCTAACATCCTAATGTTAGTGGCTGGGAGAGGTTGCGGGAAAAGCATGTGTGAGCACTGGGCCTGAACTCCCGTGTATCTGAGTTGAATACAGCGATTTCCAACGGCTTTCCTCAACCAGAGTGTAGCTAGGGTCCAAATCCCATATACGAGCGGGTAGCAGACATCTGCCTCCCATGCATACACACTTCTGAGAGTTGAGCTTATGGCCTGTACCTCCACAGCCAGCCTGCTGTTACCCTTGGCTTCTAAAAGGCCTAGGCTCGCTGTTTGACGGAAGTGCTGGGAGAGGTAATTGGAATCACCCGGCACACAAGACTAGTGCCTCCAAGCTCAGTTCAGCGATTTCCTAGTAATTCCTGTGGTAGACTGGTGCTACATACTAAGTTCCATACGTGAGAGGGTAGCTGAACGCCTTGTCCAAAACCATCTTACTTCTGAGAGTTGAGCTCAGCCTCAGTCCCTCACAGTTCCACACTGCCTGCAGAGTGAGTTTCGCAGGTCTTCAGCAGAGACGTTTGCCAGAGGCTTCTGAGACGCAGGGTAACAATGCACACCTGCAGGGTATCCCCAGGTGCAGTCGACTGGTAATCTTGGAACCTCCTGACTCAGAATACTGCTACCTTCTCACTGCCATAGGAATGCAGCTAGTTGACAGGTGGCTTCAAGACATGCTTCCCTGTGAGAGCTGAGGACAGGGCAGAACCCTCCCGCATGCTGCCTGACTGTAGGAGTAGCTGCTAACATCCTTATGTTAGTGGCTGGGAGAGGTTGCGGGAAAAGCATGTGTGAGCACTGGGCCTGAACTCCCGTGTATCTGAGTTGAATACAGCGATTTCCAACGGCTTTCCTCAACCAGAGTGTAGCTAGGTTCCAAATCCCATGTACGAGCGGGTAGCAGACATCTGCCTCCCATGCATACACACTTCTGAGAGTTGAGCTTATGGCCTGTACCTCCACAGCCAGCCTGCTGGTACCCTTGGCTTCTAAAAGGCCTAGGCTCGCTGTTTGACGGAAGTGCTGGGAGAGGTAATTGGAATCTCCCGTCACACAAGACGAGTGCCTCCAAGCTCAATTCACGATTTCCCAGTAATTCTTGTGGTAGACAGGTGCTACATACTAAGTTCCATATGTGAGAAGGTAGCTGAACGCCTTGTCCAAAAGCATCTTACTTCTGAGAGTTGAGCACACCCTCAGTCCCTCACACTTCCACACTGCCTGCAGAGTGAGTTTCACACGTCTTCACCAGGACGATTGCCAGAGGCTTCTGAGTACAAGTTAACAATGCAGACCTGGAGGGTATCTCCAGGTGCAGTAGAGTGGTAATCTTGGAACCTCCTGACTCAGAGTACTGCTACCTTCTCACTGCCATAGGAATGCAGCTAGTTGACAGCTGGCTTCAAGACATGCTTCCCTGTGAGAGCTGAGGACAGGGCAGAACCCTCCCGCATGCTGCCTGACTGTAGGAGTAGCTGCTAACATCCTAATGTTAGTGGCTGGGAGAGGTTGCGGGAAAAGCATGTGTGAGCACTGGGCCTGAACTCCCGTGTATCTGAGTTGAATACAGCGATTTCCAATGGCCTTCTTCAATCACAGTGTAGCTAGGTTCCAACTCCCATGTCCGAGTGGGTAGCAGACATCTGCCTCCCATGCATACACACTTTGAGAGTTGAGCTTATGGCCTGTACCTCCACATCCAGCCTGCTGGTACCCTTGGCTTCTAAAAGGCCTAGGCTCGCTGTTTGACGGAAGTGCTGGGAGAGGTAATTGGAATCACCCGGCACACAAGACTAGTGCCTCCAAGCTCAGTTCAGCGATTTCCTAGTAATTCCTGTGGTAGACTGGTGCTACATACTAAGTTCCATACGTGAGAGGGTAGCTGAACGCCTTGTCCAAATCCATCTTACTTCTGAGAGTTGAGCTCAGCCTCAGTCCCTCACAGTTCCACACTGCCTGCAGAGTGAGTTTCGCAGGTCTTCAGCAGAGACGTTTGCCAGAGGCTTCTGAGACGCAGGGTAACAATGCACACCTGCAGGGTATCCCCAGGTGCAGTCGACTGGTAATCTTGGAACCTCCTGACTCAGAATACTGCTACCTTCTCACTGCCATAGGAATGCAGCTAGTTGACAGCTAGCTGGCTTCAAGACATGCTTCCCTGAGAGAGCTGAGGACAGGGCAGAACCCTCCCGCATGCTGCCTGACTTTAGGAGTAGCTGCTAACATCCTAATGTTAGTGGCTGGGAGAGGTTGCGGGAAAAGCATGTGTGAGCACTGGGCCTGAACTCCCGTGTATCTGAGTTGAATACAGCGATTTCCAACGGCTTTCCTCAACCAGAGTGTAGCTAGGGTCCAAATCCCATGTACGAGCGGGTAGCAGACATCTGCCTCCCATGCATACACACTTCTGAGAGTTGAGCTTATGGCCTGTACCTCCACAGCCAGCCTGCTGGTACCCTTGGCTTCTAAAATGCCTAGGCTCGCTGTTTGACGGAAGTGCTGGGAGAGGTAATTGGAATCACCCGGCACACAAGACTAGTGCCTCCAAGGTCAGTTCAGCGATTTCCTAGTAATTCCTGTGGTAGACTGGTGCTACATACTAAGTTCCATACGTGAGAGGGTAGCTGAACGCCTTGTCCAAAACCATCTTACTTCTGAGAGTTGAGCTCAGCCTCAGGCCCTCACAGTTCCACACTGCCTGCAGAGTGAGTTTCGCAGGTCTTCAGCAGAGACGTTTGCCAGAGGCTTCTGAGACGCAGGGTAACAATGCACACCTGCAGGGTATCCCCAGGTGCAGAAGACTGGTAATCTTGGAACCTCCTGACTCAGAATACTGCTACCTTCTCACTGCCATAGGAATGCAGCTAGTTGACAGCTGGCTTCAAGACATGCTTCCCTGTGAGAGCTGAGGACAGGGCAGAACCCTCCCGCATGCTGCCTGACTGTAGGAGTAGCTGCTAACATCCTTATGTTAGTGGCTGGGAGAGGTTGCGGGAAAAGCATGTGTGAGCACTGGGCCTGAACTCCCGTGTATCTGAGTTGAATACAGCGATTTCCAACGGCTTTCCTCAACCAGAGTGTAGCTAGGTTCCAAATCCCATGTACGAGCGGGTAGCAGACATCTGCCTCCCATGCATACACACTTCTGAGAGTTGAGCTTATGGCCTGTACCTCCACAGCCAGCCTGCTGGTACCCTTGGCTTCTAAAAGGCCTAGGCTCGCTGTTTGACGGAAGTGCTGGGAGAGGTAATTGGAATCTCCCGGCACACAAGACGAGTGCCTCCAAGCTCAATTCACGATTTCCCAGTAATTCTTGTGGTAGACAGGTGCTACATACTAAGTTCCATATGTGAGAAGGTAGCTGAACGCCTTGTCCAAAAGCATCTTACTTCTGAGAGTTGAGCACACCCTCAGTCCATCACACTTCCACACTGCCTGCAGAGTGAGTTTCACAAGTCTTCACCAGGACGATTGCCAGAGGCTTCTGAGTACAAGTTAACAATGCAGACCTGGAGGGTATCTCCAGGTGCAGTAGAGTGGTAATCTTGGAACCTCCTGACTCAGAGTACTGCTACCTTCTCACTGCCATAGGAATGCAGCTAGTTGACAGCTGGCTTCAAGACATGCTTCCCTGTGAGAGCTGAGGACAGGGCAGAACCCTCCCGCATGCTGCCTGACTGTAGGAGTAGCTGCTAACATCCTAATGTTAGTGGCTGGGAGAGGTTGCGGGAAAAGCATGTGTGAGCACTGGGCCTGAATTCCCGTGTATCTGAGTTGAATACAGCGATTTCCAATGGCCTTCTTCAATCACAGTGTAGCTAGGTTCCAACTCCCATGTCCGAGTGGGTAGCAGACATCTGCCTCCCATGCATACACACTTTGAGAGTTGAGCTTATGGCCTGTACCTCTACATCCAGCCTGCTGGTACCCTTGGCTTCTAAAAGGCCTAGGCTCGCTGTTTGACGGAAGTGCTGGGAGAGGTAATTGGAATCACCCGGCACACAAGACTAGTGCCTACAAGCTCAGTTCAGCGATTTCCTAGTAATTCCTGTGGTAGACTGGTGATACATACTAAGTTCCATACGTGAGAGGGTAGCTGAACGCCTTGTCCAAAACCATCTTACTTCTGAGAGTTGAGCTCAGCCTCAGTCCCTCACAGTTCCACACTGCCTGCAGAGTGAGTTTCGCAGGTCTTCAGCAGAGACGTTTGCCAGAGGGTGCTGAGACGCAGGGTAACAATGCAGACCTGGAGGGTATCCCCAGGTGCAGTCGACTGGTAATCTTGGAACCTCCTGACTCAGAATACTGCTACCTTCTCACTGCCATAGGAATGCAGCTAGTTGACAGCTGGCTTCAAGACATGCTTCCCTGTGAGAGCTGAGGACAGGGCAGAACCCTCCCGCATGCTGCCTGACTGTAGGAGTAGCTGCTAACATCCTTATGTTAGTGGCTGGGAGAGGTTGCGGGAAAAGCATGTGTGAGCACTGGGCCTGAACTCCCGTGTATCTGAGTTGAATACAGCGATTTCCAACGGCTTTCCTCAACCAGAGTGTAGCTAGGTTCCAAATCCCATGTACGAGCGGGTAGCAGACATCTGCCTCCCATGCATACACACTTCTGAGAGTTGAGCTTATGGCCTGTACCTCCACAGCCAGCCTGCTGGTACCCTTGGCTTCTAAAAGGCCTAGGCTCGCTGTTTGACGGAAGTGCTGGGAGAGGTAATTGGAATCTCCCGGCACACAAGACGAGTGCCTCCAAGCTCAATTCACGATTTCCCAGTAATTCTTGTTTTAGACAGGTGCTACATACTAAGTTCCATATGTGAGAAGGTAGCTGAACGCCTTGTCCAAAAGCATCTTACTTCTGAGAGTTGAGCACACCCTCAGTCCCTCACACTTCCACACTGCCTGCAGAGTGAGTTTCACACGTCTTCACCAGGACGATTGCCAGAGGCTTCTGAGTACAAGTTAACAATGCAGACCTGGAGGGTATCTCCAGGTGCAGTAGAGTGGTAATCTTGGAACCTCCTGACTCAGAGTACTGCTACCTACTCACTGCCATAGGAATGCAGCTAGTTGACAGCTGGCTTCAAGACATGCTTCCCTGTGAGAGCTGAGGACAGGGCAGAACCCTCCCGCATCCTGCCTGACTGTAGGAGTAGCTGCTAACATCCTAATGTTAGTGGCTGGGAGAGGTTGCGGGAAAAGCATGTGTGAGCACTGGGCCTGAACTCCCGTGTATCTGAGTTGAATACAGCGATTTCCAATGGCCTTCTTCAATCACAGTGTAGCTAGGTTCCAACTCCCATGTCCGAGTGGGTAGCAGACATCTGCCTCCCATGCATACACACTTCTGAGAGTTGAGCTTATGGCCTGTACCTCCACATCCAGCCTGCTGCTACCCTTGGCTTCTAAAAGGCCTAGGCTCGCTGTTTGACGGAAGTGCTGGGAGAGGTAATTGGAATCACTCGGCACACAAGACTAGTGCCTCCAAGCTCAGTTCAGCGATTTCCTAGTAATTCCTGTGGTAGACTGGTGCTACATACTAAGTTCCATACGTGAGAGGGTGGCTGAACGCCTTGTCCAAAACCATCTTACTTCGGAGAGTTGAGCTCAGCCTCAGTCCCTCACAGTTCCACACTGCCTGCAGAGTGAGTTTCGCAGGTCTAAGGCAGAGACGTTTGCCAGAGGGTTCTGAGACGCAGGGTAAGAATGCAGACCTGGAGGGTATCCCCAGGTGCAGTCGACTGGTAATCTTGGAACCTCCTGACTCAGAATACTGCTACCTTCTCACTGCCATAGGAATGCAGCTAGTTGACAGCTGGCTTCAAGACATGCTTCCCTGTGAGAGCTGAGGACAGGGCAGAACCCTCCCGCATGCTGCCTGACTGTAGGAGTAGCTGCTAACATCCTTATGTTAGTGGCTGGGAGAGGTTGCGGGAAAAGCATGTGTGAGCACTGGGCCTGAACTCCCGTGTATCTGAGTTGAATACAGCGATTTCTAATGGCCTTCTTCAATCACAGTGTAGCTAGGTTCCAACTCCCATGTCCGAGTGGGTAGCAGACATCTGCCTCCCATGCATACACACTTCTGAGAGTTGAGCTTATGTCCTGTACCTCCACATCCAGCCTGCTGTTACCCTTGGCTTCTAAAAGGCCTAGGCTCGCTGTTTGACGGAATTGCTGGGAGAGGTAATTGGAATCACCCGGCACACAAGACTAGTGCCTCCAAGCTCAGTTCAGCGATTTCCTTGTAATTCCTGTGGTAGACTGGTGCTACATACTAAGTTCCATACGTGAGAGGTTAGCTGAACGCCTTGTCCAAAACCATCTTACTTCTGAGAGTTGAGCTCAGCCTCAGTGCCTCACAGTTCCACACTGCCTGCAGAGTGAGTTTCGCAGGTCTTCAGCAGAGACGTTTGCCAGAGGCTTCTGAGACGCAGGGTAACATTGCAGACCTGGAGGGTATCCCCAGGTGCAGTCGACTGGTAATCTTGGAACCTCCTGACTCAGAATACTGCTACCTTCTCACTGCCATAGGAATGCAGCTAGTTGACAGCTAGCTGGCTTCAAGACATGCCTCCCTGAGAGAGCTGAGGACAGGGCAGAACCCTCCCGCATGCTACCTGACTGTAGGAGTAGCTGCTAACATCCTAATGTTAGTGGCTGGGAGAGGTTGCGGGAAAAGCATGTGTGAGCACTGGGCCTGAACTCCC
The DNA here is from genome assembly GCF_053574225.1 of Canis aureus. Classification (NCBI taxonomy): domain Eukaryota; kingdom Metazoa; phylum Chordata; class Mammalia; order Carnivora; family Canidae; genus Canis; species Canis aureus. Next base: position 44,095,458 of record NC_135638.1, on the reverse strand, counting down.
GTGTATCTGAGTTGAATACAGCGATTGCCAACGACTATCATAAACCAGAGTGTAGCTAGGTTCCAACTCCCATGTCCGAGTGAGTAGCAGACATCTGTCTCCCATGCATACACACTTCTGAGAGTTGAGCTTATGGCCTGTACCTCCACATCCAGCCTGCTGGTACCCTTGGTTTCTAAAAGGCCTAGGCTCGCTGTTTGACGGAAGTGCTGGGAGAGGTAATTGGAATCACCCGGCACACAAGACTAGTGCCTCCAAGCTCAGTTCAGCGATTTCCTAGTAATTCCTGTGGTAGACTGGTGCTACATACTAAGTTCCATACGTGAGAGGGTAGCTGAACGCCTTGTCCAAAACCATCTTACTTCTGAGAGTTGAGCTCAGCCTCAGTCCCTCACAGTTCCACACTGCCTGCAGAGTGAGTTTCGCAGGTCTTCAGCAGAGACGTTTGCCAGAGGCTTCTGAGACGCAGGGTAACAATGCAGACCTGGAGGGTATCTCCAGGTGCAGTAGAGTGGTAATCTTGGAACCTCCTGATTCAGAGTACTGCTACATTCTCACTGCCATAGGAATGCAGCTAGTTGACAGCTGGCTTCAAGACATGCTTCCCAGTGAGAGCTGAGGACAGGGCAGAACCCTCCCGCATGCTGCCTGACTGTAGGAGTAGCTGCTAACATCCTTATGTTAGTGGCTGGGAGAGGTTGCGGGAAAAGCATGTGTGAGCACTGGGCCTGAACTCCCGTGTATCTGAGTTGAATACAGCGATTTCCAATGGCCTTCTTCAATCACAGTGTAGCTAGGTTCCAACTCCCATGTCCGAGTGGGTAGCAGACATCTGCCTCCCATGCATACACACTTCTGAGAGTTGAGCTTATGGCCTGTACCTCCACATCCAGCCTGCTGGTACCCTTGGCTTCTAAAAGGCCTAGGCTCGCTGTTTGACGGAAGTGCTGGGAGAGGTAATTGGAATCACCCGGCACACAAGACTAGTGCCTCCAAGCTCAGTTCAGCGATTTCCTAGAAATTCCTGTGGTAGACTGGTGCTTCATACTAAGTTCCATACGTGAGAGGGTAGCTGAACGCCTTGTCCAAAACCATCTTACTTCTGAGAGTTGAGATCAGCCTCAGTCCCTCACAGTTCGACACTGCCTGCAGAGTGAGTTTCGCAGGTCTTCAGCAGAGACGTTTGCCAGAGGCTTCTGAGACGCAGGGTAACAATGCAGACCTGGAGGGTATCCCCAGGTGCAGTCGACTGGTAATCTTGGAACCTCCTGACTCAGAATACTGCTACCTTCTCACTGCCATAGGAATGCAGCTAGTTGACAGCTGGCTGGCTTCAAGACATGCTTCCCTGTGAGAGCTGAGGACAGGGCAGAACCCTCCCGCATGCTGCCTGACTGTAGGAGTAGCTGCTAACATCCTTATGTTAGTGGCTGGGAGAGGTTGCGGGAAAAGCATGTGTGAGCACTGGGCCTGAACTCCCGTGTATCTGAGTTGAATACAGCGATTTCCAACGGCTTTCCTCAACCAGAGGGTAGCTAGGTTCCAAATCCCATGTACGAGCGGGTAGCAGACATCTGCCTCCCATGCATACACACTTCTGAGAGTTGAGCTTATGGCCTGTACCTCCACAGCCAGCCTGCTGGTACCCTTGGCTTCTAAAAGGCCTAGGCTCGCTGTTTGACGGAAGTGCTGAGAGAGGTAATTGGAATCTCCCGGCACACAAGACGAGTGCCTCCAAGCTCAATTCACGATTTCCCAGTAATTCTTGCGGTAGACAGGTGCTACATACTAATTTCCATATGTGAGAAGGTAGCTGAACGCCTTGTCCAAAAGCATCTTACTTCTGAGAGTTGAGCACACCCTCAGTCCCTCACACTTCCACACTGCCTGCAGAGTGAGTTTCACACGTCTTCACCAGAGACGATTGCCAGAGGCTTCTGAGTACAAGTTAACAATGCAGACCTGGAGGGTATCTCCAGGTGCAGTAGAGTGGTAATCTTGGAACCTCCTGACTCAGAGTACTGCTACCTTTTCACTGCCATAGGAATGCAGCTAGTTGACAGCTGGCTTCAAGACATGCTTCCCTGTGAGAGCTGAGGACAGGGCAGAACCCTCCCGCATGCTGCCTGACTGTAGGAGTAGCTGCTAACATCCTTATGTTAGTGGCTGGGAGAGGTTGCGGGAAAAGCATGTGTGAGCACTGGGCCTGAACTCCCGTGTATCTGAGTTGAATACAGCGATTTCCATGGCCTTCTTCAATCACAGTGTAGCTAGGTTCCAACTCCCATGTCCGAGTGGGTATCAGACATCTGCCTCCCATGCATACACACTTCTGAGAGTTGAGCTTATGGCCTGTACCTCCACAGCCAGCCTGCTGGTACCCTTGGCTTCTAAAAGGCCTAGGCTCGCTGTTTGACGGAAGTGCTGGGAGAGGTAATTGGAATCACCCGGCACACAAGACTAGTGCCTCCAAGCTCACTTCAGCGATTTCCTAGTAATTCCTGTGGTAGACTGGTGCTACATACAAAGTTCCATACGTGAGAGGGTAGCTTAACGCCTTGTCCAAAACCATCTTACTTCTGAGAGTTGAGCTCAGCCTCAGTCCCTCACAGTTCCACACTGCCTGCAGAGTGAGTTTCGCAGGTCTTCAGCAGAGACGTTTGCCAGAGGCTTCTGAGACGCAGGGTAACAATGCAGACCTGGAGGGTATCCCCAGGTGCAGTCGACTGGTAATCTTGGAACCTCCTGACTCAGAATACTGCTACCTTCTCACTGCCATAGGAATGCAGCTAGTTGACAGCTGGCTTCAAGACATGCTTCCCTGTGAGAGCTGAGGACAGGGCAGAACCCTCCCGCATGCTGCCTGACTGTAGGAGTAGCTGCTAACATCCTTATGTTAGAGGCTGGGAGAGGTTGCGGGAAAAGCATGTGTGAGCACTGGGCCTGAACTCCCGTGTATCTGAGTTGAATACAGCGATTTCCAACGGCTTTCCTCAACCAGAGTGTAGCTAGGTTCCAAATCCCATGTACGAGCGGGTAGCAGACATCTGCCTCCCATGCATACACACTTCTGAGAGTTGAGCTTATGGCCTGTACCTCCACAGCCAGCCTGCTGGTACCCTTGGCTTCTAAAAGGCCTAGGCTCGCTGTTTGACGGAAGTGCTGGGAGAGGTAATTGGAATCTCCCGGCACACAAGACGAGTGCCTCCAAGCTCAATTCACGATTTCCCAGTAATTCTTGTGGTAGACAGGTGCTACATACTAAGTTCCATATGTGAGAAGGTAGCTGAACGCCTTGTCCAAAAGCATCTTACTTCTGAGAGTTGAGCACACCCTCAGTCCCTCACACTTCCACACTGCCTGCAGAGTGAGTTTCACACGTCTTCACCAGAGACGATTGCCAGTGGCTTCTGAGTACAAGTTAACAATGCAGACCTGGAGGGTATCTCCAGGTGCAGTAGTGTGGTAATCTTGGAACCTCCTGACTCAGAGTACTGCTACCTTCTCACTGCCATAGGAATGCAGGTAGTTGACAGCTGGCTTCAAGGCATGCTTCCCTGTGAGAGCTGAGGACAGGGCAGAACCCTCCCGCATCCTGCCTGACTGTAGGAGTAGCTGCTAACATCCTAATGTTAGCGGCTGGGAGAGGTTGCGGGAAAAGCATGTGTGAGCACTGGGCCTGAACTCCCGTGTATCTGAGTTGAATACAGCGATTTCCAATGGCCTTCTTCAATCACAGTGTAGCTAGGTTCCAACTCCCATGTCCGAGTGGGTAGCAGACATCTGCCTCCCATGCATATACACTTCTGAGAGTTGAGCTTATGGCCTGTACCTCCACAGCCAGCCTGCTGGTACCCTTGGCTTCTAAAAGGCCTAGGCTCGCTGTTTGACGGAAGTGCTGGGAGAGGTAATTGGAATCACCCGGCACACAGGACTAGTGCCTCCAAGCTCAGTTCAGCGATTTCCTAGTAATTCCTGTGGTAGACTGGTGCTACATACTAAGTTCCATACCTGAGAGGGTAGCTGAACGCCTTGTCCAAAACCATCTTACTTCTGAGTTGAGCTCAGCCTCAGTCCCTCACAGTTCCACACTGCCTGCAGAGTGAGTTTCGCAGGTCTTCAGCAGAGACGTTTGCCAGAGGCTTCTGAGACGCAGGGTAACAATGCAGACCTGGAGGGTATCCCCAGGTGCAGTCGACTGGTAATCATGGAACCTCCTGACTCAGAATACTGCTACCTTCTCACTGCCATAGGAATGCAGGTAGTTGACAGCTAGCTGGCTTCAAGACATGCTTCCCTGAGAGAGCTGAGGGCAGGGCAGGACCCTCCCGCATGCTGCCTGACTATAGGAGTAGCTGCTAACATCCTAATGTTAGTGGCTGGGAGAGGTTGCGGGAAAAGCATGTGTGAGCACTGGGCCTGAACTCCCGTGTATCTGAGTTGAATACAGCGATTTCCAACGGCTTTCCTCAACCAGAGTGTAGCTAGGTTCCAAATCCCATGTACGAGCGGGTAGCAGACATCTGCCTCCCATGCATACACACTTCTGAGAGTTGAGCTTATGGCCTGTACCTCCACAGCCAGCCTGCTGGTACCCTTGGCTTCTAAAAGGCCTAGGCTCGCTGTTTGACGGAAGTGCTGAGAGAGGTAATTGGAATCTCCCGGCACACAAGACGAGTGCCTCCAAGCTCAATTCACGATTTCCCAGTAATTCTTGCGGTAGACAGGTGCTACATACTAATTTCCATATGTGAGAAGGTAGCTGAACGCCTTGTCCAAAAGCATCTTACTTCTGAGAGTTGAGCACACCCTCAGTCCCTCACACTTCCACACTGCCTGCAGAGTGAGTTTCACACGTCTTCACCAGAGACGATTGCCAGAGGCTTCTGAGTACAAGTTAACAATGCAGACCTGGAGGGTATCTCCAGGTGCAGTAGAGTGGTAATCTTGGAACCTCCTGACTCAGAGTACTGCTACCTTTTCACTGCCATAGGAATGCAGCTAGTTGACAGCTGGCTTCAAGACATGCTTCCCTGTGAGAGCTGAGGACAGGGCAGAACCCTCCCGCATCCTGCCTGACTGTAGGAGTAGCTGCTAACATCCTAATGTTAGTGGCTGGGAGAGGTTGCGGGAAAAGCATGTGTGAGCACTGGGCCTGAACTCCCGTGTATCTGAGTTGAATACAGCGATTTCCAATGGCCTTCTTCAATCACAGTGTAGCTACGTTCCAACTTCCATGTCCGAGTGTGTAGCGGACATCTGCCTCCCATGCATATACACTTCTGAGAGTTGAGCTTATGGCCTGTACCTCCACAGCCAGCCTGCTGGTACCCTTGGCTTCTAAAAGGCCTAGGCTCGCTGTTTGACGGAATTGCTGGGAGAGGTAATTGGAATCACCCGGCACACAAGACTAGTGCCTCCAAGCTCAGTTCAGCGATTTCCTAGTAATTCCTGTGGTAGCCTGGTGCTACATACTAAGTTCCATACGTGAGAGGGTAGCTGAACGCCTTGTCCAAAACCATCTTACTTCTGAGAGTTGAGCTCAGCCTCAGTCCCTCACAGTTCCACACTGCCTGCAGAGTGAGTTTCGCAGGTCTTCAGCAGAGAGGTTTGCCAGAGGCTTCTGAGACGCAGGGTAACAATGCAGACCTGGAGGGTATCCCCAGGTGCAGTCGACTGGTAATCTTGGAACCTCCTGACTCAGAATACTGCTACCTTCTCACTGCCATAGGAATGCAGCTAGTTGACAGCTAGCTGGCTTCAAGACATGCTTCCCTGAGAGATCTGAGGACAGGGCAGAACCCTCCCGCATGCTGCCTGACTCTAGGAGTAGCTGCTAACATCCTAATGTTAGTGGCTGGGAGAGGTTGCGGGAAAAGCATGTGTGAGCACTGGGCCTGAACTCCCGTGTATCTGAGTTGAATACAGCGATTTCCTACGGCTTTCCTCAACCAGAGTGTAGCTAGGTTCCAAATCCCATGTACGAGAGGGTAGCCGACATCTGCCTCCCATGCATATACACTTCTGAGAGTTGAGCTTATGGCCTGTACCTCCACATCCAGCCTGCTGGTACCCTTGGCTTCTAAAAGGCCTAGGCTCGCTGTTTGACGGAAGTGCTGGGAGAGGTAATTGGAATCTCCCGGCACACAAGACGAGTGCCTCCAAGCTCAATTCACGATTTCCCAGTAATTCTTGTGGTAGACAGTTGCTACATACTAAGTTCCATATGTGAGAAGGTAGCTGAACGCCTTGTCCAAAAGCATCTTACTTCTGAGAGTTGAGCCCACCCTCAGTCCCTCACAGTTCCACACTGCCTGCAGAGTGAGTTTCACACGTCTTCACCAGAGACGATTGCGAGAGGCTTCTGAGTACAAGTTAACAATGCAGACCTGGAGGGTATCTCCAGGTGCAGTAGAGTGGTAATCTTGGAACCTCCTGACTCAGAGTACTGCTACCTTCTCACTGCCATAGGAATGCAGCTAGTTGACAGCTGGCTTCAAGATATGCTTCCCTGTGAGAGCTGAGGACAGGGCAGAACCATTCCGCATCCTGCCTGACTGTAGGAGTAGCTGCTAACATCCTTATATTAGTGGCTGGGAGAGGTTGCGGGAAAAGCATGTGTGAGCACTGGGCCTGAACTCCTGTGTATCTGAGTTGAATACAGCGATTTCCAACGGCTTTCCTCAACCAGAGTGTAGCTAGGTTCCAAATCCCATGTACGAGCGGGTAGCAGACATCTGCCTCCCATGCATACACACTTCTGAGAGTTGAGATTATGGCCTGTACCTCCACATCCAGCCTGCTGGTACCCTTGGCTTCTGAAAGGCCTAGGCTCGCTGTTTGACGGAAGTGCTAGGAGAGGTAATTGGAATCTCCCGGCACACAAGACGAGTGCCTCCAAGCGCAATTCACGATTTCCCAGTAATTCTTGTGGTAGACAGGTGCTACATACTAAGTTCCATATGTGAGATGGTAGCTGAACGCCTTGTACAAAAGCATCTTACTTCTGAGAGTTGAGCACACCCTCAGTCCCTCACAGTTCCACACTGCCTGCAGAGTGAATTTCACACGTCTTCACCAGAGACGATTGCCAGAGGCTTCTGAGTACAAGTTAACATGCAGACCTGGAGGGTATCTCCAGGTGCAGTAGAGTGGTAATCTTGGAACCTCCTGACAAAAAGTACTGCTACCTTCTCACGGCAACAGAAATGCAGCTAGTTGACAGCTAGCTGTCTTCAAGACATGCTTTCCTGAGAGAGATGAGGACAGGGCAGAAACCTCCCGCATCTTGCCTGACTGTAGGAGTAGCTGCTAACATCCTAATGTCAGTGGCTGGGAGAGGTTGCGGGAAAAGCATGTGTAAGCACTGGGCCTGAACGCCCGTGTATCTGAGTTGAATACAGCGATTTCCAACGGCTTTCCTCAACCAGAGTGTAGCTAGATTCCAAATCCCATGTACGAGCGGGTAGCAGACATCTGCCTCCCATGCATACACACTTCTGAGAGTTGAGCTTATGGCCTGTACCTCCACATCCAGCCTGCTGGTACCCTTGGCTTCTAAAAGGCCTAGGCTCGCTGTTTGACGGAAGTGCTGGGAGGTAATTGGAATCTCCCGGCACACAAGACGAGTGCCTCCAAGCTCAATTCACGATTTCCCAGTAATTCTTGTGGTAGACAGGTGCTACATACTAAGTTCCATATGTGAGATGGTAGCTGAACGCGTTGTCCAAAAGCATCTTACTTCTGAGAGTTGAGCACACCCTCAGTCCCTCACAGTTCCACACTGCCTGCAGAGTGAGTTTCACACGTCTTCACCAGGACGATTGCCAGAGGCTTCTGAGTACAAGTTAACAATGCAGACTTGGAGGGTATCTCCAGGTGCAGTAGAGTGGTAATCTTGGAACCTCCTGACTCAGAGTACTGCTACCTTCTCACTGCCATAGGAATGCAGCTAGTTGACAGCTGGCTTCAAGACATGCTTCCTGTGAGAGCTGAGGACAGGGCAGAACCCTCCCGCATGCTGCCTGACTGTAGGAGTACCTGCTAACATCCTAATGTTAGTGGCTGTGAGAGGTTGCGGGAAAAGCATGTGTGAGCACTGGGCCTGAACTCCCGTGTATCTGAGTTGAATACAGCGATTTCCAATGGCCTTCTTCAATCACAGTGTAGCTAGGTTCCAACTCCCATGTCCGAGTGGGTAGCAGACATCTGCCTCCCATGCCTACACACTTCTGAGAGTTGAGCTTATGGCCTGTACCTCCACATCCAGTCTGCTGGTACCCTTGGCTTCTAAAAGGCCTAGGCTCGCTGTTTGACAGAAGTGCTGGGAGAGGTAATTGGAATCACCCGGCACACAAGTCTAGTGCCTCAAAGCTCAGTTCAGCGATTTCCTAGTAATTCCTGTGGTAGACTGGTGCTACATACTAAGTTCCATACGTGAGAGGGTAGCTGAACGCCTTGTCCAAAACCATCTTACTTCTGAGAGTTGAGCTCAGCCTCAGTCCCTCACAGTTCCACACTGCCTGCAGAGTGAGTTTCGCAGGTCTTCAGCAGAGACGTTTGCCAGAGGCTTCTGAGACGCTGGGTAACAATGCAGACCTGGAGGGTATCCCCAGGTGCAGTCGACTGGTAATCTTGGAACCTCCTGACTCAGAATACTGCTACCTTCTCACTGCCATAGGAATGCAGCTAGTTGACAGCTGGCTTCAAGACATGCTTCCCTGTGAGACCTGAGGACAGGGCAGATCCCTCCCGCATGCTGCCTGACTGTAGGAGTAGCTGCTAACATCCTTATGTTAGTGGCTGGGAGAGGTTGCGGGAAAAGCATGTGTGAGCACTGGGCCTGAACTCCCGTGTATCTGAGTTGAATACAGCGATTTCCAACGCCTTTCCTCAACCAGAGTGTAGCTAGGTTCCAAATCCCATGTAAGAGCGGGTAGCAGACATCTGCCGCCCATGCATACACACTTCTGAGAGTTGAGCTTATGGCCTGTACCTCCACAGCCAGCCTGCTGGTACCCTTGGCTTCTAAAAGGCCTTGGCTAGCTGTTTGATGGAAGTGCTGGGAGAGGTAATTGGAATCACCCGGCACACAAGACTAGTGCCTCCAAGCTCAGTTCAGCGATTTCCTAGTAATTCCTGTGGTAGACTGGTGCTACATACTAAGTTCCATAAGTGAGTGGGTAGCTGAACGGCTTGTCCAAAACCATCTTACTTCTGAGTGTTGAGCTCAGCCTCAGTCCCTCACAGTTCGACACTGCCTACAGAATAAGTTTCGCAGGTCTTCAGGAGAGACGTTTGCCAGAGGCTTCTGAGACGCAGGGTAACAATGCAGACCTGGAGGGTATCCCCAGGTGAAGTCGACTGGTAATCTTGGAACTTCCTGACTCAGATACTGCTACCTTCTCACTGCCATAGGAATGAAGATAGTTGACAGCTAGCTGGCTTCAAGACATGCTTCCCTGAGAGAGCTGAGGACAGGGCAGAACCCTCCCGCATGCTGCCTGACTGTAGGAGTAGCTGCTGACATCCTAATGTTAGTGGCTGGGAGAGGTTGCGGGAAAAGCATGTGTGAGCACTGGGCCGGAACTCCCGTGTATCTGAGTTGAATACAGCGATTTCCAACGGCTTTCCTCAACCAGAGTGTAGCTAGGTTCCAAATCCCATGTACGAGCGGGTAGCAGACATCTGCCTCCCATGCATACACACTTCTGAGAGTTGAGCTTATGGCCTGTACCTCCAAATCCAGCCTGCTGGTAGCCTTGGCTTCTAAAAGGCCTAGGCTCGCTGTTTGACGGAAGTGCTGGGAGAGGTAATTGGAATCTCCCGGCACACAAGACGAGTGCCTTCAAGCTCAATTCACGATTTCCCAGTAATTCTTGTGGTAGACAGGTGCTACATACTAAGTTTCATATGTGAGATGGTAGCTGAACGCCTTGTCCAAAAGCATCTTACTTCTGAGAGTTGAGCCCACCCTCAGTCCCTCACAGTTCCACACTGCCTGCAGAGTGAGTTTCACACGTCTTCACCAGAGACGATTGCCAGAGGCTTCTGAGTACAAGTTAACAATGCAGACCTGGAGGGTATCTCCAGGTGCAGTAGAGTGGTAATCTTGGAACCTCCTGACTCAGAGTACTGCTACCTTCTCACTGCCATAGGAATGCAGCTAGTTGACAGCTGGCTTCAAGACATGCTTCCCTGTGAGAGCTGAGGATAGGGCAGAACCGTCCCGCATGCTGCCTGACTGTAGGAGTAGCTGCTAACATCCTTAAGTTAGTGGCTGGGAGAGGTTGCGGGAAAAGCATGTGTGAGCACTGGGACTGAACTCCCGTGTATCTGAGTTGAATACAGCGATTTCCAACGGCTTTCCTCAACCAGAGTGTAGCTAGGTTCCAAATCCCATGTACGAGCGGGTAGCAGACATCTGCCTCACATGCATACACACTTCTGAGAGTTGAGCTTATGGCCTGTACCTCCACAGCCAGCCTGCTGGTACCCTTGGCTTCTAAAAGGCCTAGGCTCGCTGTTTGATGGAAGTGCTGGGAGAGGTAATTGGAATCACCCGGCACACAAGACTAGTGCCTCCAAGCTCAGTTCAGCGATTTCCTAGTAATTCCTGTGGTAGACTGGTGCTACATACTAAGTTCCATACGTGAGACGGTAGCTGAACGCCTTGTCCAAAACCATCTTACTTCTGAGAGTTGAGCTCAGCCTCAGTCCCTCACAGTTCGACACTGCCTGCAGAGTGAGTTTCGCAGGTCTTCAGCAGAGACGTTTGCCAGAGGCTTCTGAGACGCAGGGTAACAATGCAGACCTGTAGGGTATCCCCAGTTGCAGTCGACTGGTAATCTTGGAACCTCCTGTCTCAGAATACTGCTACCTTCTCACTGCCATAGGAATGCAGCTAGTTGACAGCTGGCTTCAAGACATGCGTCCCTGTGAGAGCTGAGGACAGGGCAGAACCCTCCCGCATGCTGCCTGACTGTAGGAGCAGCTGCTAACATCCTTATGTTAGTGGCTGGGAGAGGTTGCGGGAAAAGCATGTGTGAGCACTGGGCCTGAACTCCCGTGTATCTGAGTTGAATACAGCGATTTCCAATGGACTTCTTCAATCACAGTGTAGCTAGGTTCCAACTCCCATGTCCGAGTAGGTAGCAGACATCTGCCTCCCTTGCATACACACTTCTGAGAGTTGAGCTTATGGCCTGTACCTCCACATCCAGCCTGCTGGTACCCTTGGCTTCTAAAAGGCCTAAGCTCGCTGTTTGACGGAAGTGCTGGGAGAGGTAATTGGAATCACCCGGCACACAAGACTAGTGCCTCCAAGCTCAGTTCAGCTATTTCCTAGTAATTCCTGTGGTAGACTGGTGCTACATACTAAGTTCCATACGTGAGAGGGTAGCTGAACGCCTTGTCCAAAAGCATCTTACTTCTGATTGTTGAGCACACCCTCAGTCCCTCACACTTCCACACTGCCTGCAGAGTGAGTTTCACACGTCTTCACCAGAGACGATTGCCAGAGGCTTCTCAGTACAAGTTAACAATGCAGACCTGGAGGGTATCTCCAGGTGCAGTAGAGTGGTAATCTTGGAACCTCCTGACTCAGAGTACTGCTACCTTCTCACTGCCATAGGAATGCAGCTAGTTGACAGCTGGCTTCAAGACATGCTTCCCTGTGAGAGCTGAGGACAGGGCAGAACCCTCCCGCATCCTGCCTGACTGTAGGAGTAGCTGCTAACATCCTAATGTTAGTGGCTGGGAGAGGTTGCGGGAAAAGCATGTGTGAGCACTGGGCCTGAACTCCCGTGTATATGAGTTGAATACAACGATTTCCAATGGCCGTCTTCAATCACAGTGTAGCTAGGTTCCAACTCCCATGTCCGAGTGGGTAGCAGACATCTGCCTCCCATGCATACACACTTCTGAGAGTTGAGCTTATGGCCTGTACCTCCACATCCAGCCTGCTGGTACCCTTGGCTTCTAAAAGGCCTAGGATCGCTGTTTGACGGAAGTGCTGGGAGAGGTAATTGGAATCACTCGGCACAAAAGACTAGTGCCTCGAAGCTCAATTCAGCGATTTCCTAGTAATTCCTGTGGTAGACTGGTGCTACATACTAAGTTCCATACGTGAGAGGGTAGCTGAACGCCTTGTCCAAAGCCATCTTACTTCTGAGAGTTGAGCTCAGCCTCAGTCCCTCACAGTTCCACACTCCCTGCAGAGTGAGTTTCGCAGGTCTTCAGCAGAGACGTTTGCCAGAGGCTTCTGAGACGCAGGGTAACAATGCAGACCTGGAGGGTATCCCCAGGGGCAGTCGACTGGTAATCTTGGAACCTCCTGACTCAGAATACTGCTACCTTCTCACTGCCATAGGAATGCAGCTAGTTGAGAGCTGGCTTCAAGACATGCTTCCCTGTGAGAGCTGAGGACAGGGCAGAACCCTCCCGCATGCTGCCTGACTGTAGGAGTAGGTGATAACATCCTTATGTTAGTGTCCGGGAGAGGTTGCGGGAAAAGCATGTGTGAGCACTGGGCCTGAACTCCCGTTTATCTGAGTTGAATACAGCGATTTCCAACGGCTTTCCTCAACCAGAGTGTAGCTAGGTTCCAAATCCCATGTACGAGCGGGTAGCAGACATCTGCCTCCCATGCATACACACTTCTGAGAGTTGAGCTTATGGCCTGTACCTCCACAGCCAGCCTGCTGGTACCCTTGGCTTCTAAAAGGTCTAGGCTCGCTGTTTGACGGAAGTGCTGGGAGAGGTAATTGGAATCTCCGGGCACACAAGACGAGTGCCTCCAAGCACAATTCACGATTTCCCAGTAATTCTTGTGGTAAGCAGGTGCTACATACTAAGTTCTATATGTGAGAAGGTAGCTGAACGCCTTGTCCAAAAGCATCTTACTTCTGAGAGTTGAGCCCACCCTCAGTCCCTCACACTTTCACACTGCCTGCAGAGTGAGTTTCACACGTCTTAACCAGAGACGATTGCAAGAGGCTTCTGAGTACAAGTTAACAATGCAGACCTGGAGGGTATCTCCAGGTGCAGTAGAGTGGTAATCTTGGAACCTCCTGACTCAGAGTACTGCTACCTTCTCACTGCCATAGGAATGCAGCTAGTTGACAGCTGGCTTCAAGACATGCTTCCCTGTGAGAGCTGAGGACAGGGCAGAACCCTCCCGCATCCTGCCTGACTGTAGGAGTAGCTGCTAACATCCTAATGTTAGTGGCTGGGAGAGGTTGCGGGAAAAGCATGTGTGAGCACTGGGCCTGAACTCCCGTGTATCTGAGTTGAATACAGCGATTTCCAATGGCCTTCTTCAATCACAGTGTAGCAAGGTCCAACTCCCATGTCCGAGTGGGTAGCAGACATCTGCCTCCCATGCATACACACTTCTGAGAGTTGAGCTTATGGCCTGTACCTCCACAGCTAGCCGGCTGGTACCCTTGGCTTCTAAAAGGCCTAGACTCGCTGTTTGACGGAAGTGCTGGGAGAGGTAATTGGAATCAACCGGCTCAAACGACTAGTGCCTCCAAGCTCAGTTCAGCGATTTCCTAGTAATTCCTGTGGTCGACTGGTGCTACATACTAAGTTCCATACGTGAGAGTGTAGCTGAACGCCTTGTCCAAAACCATCTTACTTCTGAGAGTTGAGCTCAGCCTCAGTCCCTCACAGTTCCACACTGCCTGCAGAGTGAGTTTCGCAGGTCTTCAGCAGAGACGTTTGCCAGAGGCTTCTGAGACGCAGGGTAACAATGCAGACCTGGAGGGTATCCCCAGGTGCAGTCGACTGGTAATCTTGGACCCTCCTGACTCAGAATACTGCTACCTTCTCACTGCCAAAGGAATGCAGCTAGTTGACAGCTAGCTGGCTTCAAGACATGCTTCCCTGAGAGAGCTGAGGACAGGGCAGAACCCTCCGGCATGCTGCCTGACTGTAGGAGTAGCTGCTAACATCCTAATGTTAGTGGCTGGGAGAGGTTGCGGGAAAAGCATGTGTGAGCACTGGGCCTGAACTCCCGTGTATCTGAGTTGAATACAGCGATTTCCAACGGCTTTCCTCAACCAGAGTGTAGCTAGGTTCCAAATCCCGTGTACGAGGGGGTAGCAGACATCTGCCTCCCATGCATACACACTTCTGAGAGTTGAGCTTATGGCCTGTACCTCCACAGCCAGCCTGCTGGTACCCTTGGCTTCTAAAAGGCCTAGGCTCGCTGTATGACGGAAGTGCTGGGAGAGATAATTTGAATCTCCCGGCACACAAGACGAGTGCCTCCAAGCTCAATTCACGATTTCCCAGTAATTCTTGTGGTAGACAGGTGCTACATACTAAGTTCCATATGTGAGATTGTAGCTGAACGCCTTGTCCAAAAGCATCTTACTTCTGAGAGTTGGGCCCACCCTCAGTCCCTCACAGTTCCACACTGCCTGCAGAGTGAGTTTCACACGTCTTCACCAGAGACGATTGCCAGAGGCTTCTGAGTAGAAGTTAACAATGCAGACCTGGAGGGTATCTCCAGGTGCAGTAGAGTGGTAATCTTGGAACCTCCTGACTCAGAGTACTGCTACCTTCTCACTGCCATAGGAATGCAGCTAGTTGACAGCTGGCTTCAAAACATGCTTCCCTGTGAGAGCTGAGGACAGGGCAGAACCCTCCCGCATGCTGCCTGACTGTAGGATTAGCTGCTAACATCCTAATGTTAGGGGCTGGGAGAGGTTGCGGGAAAAGCATGTGTGAGCACTGGGCCTGAACTCCCGTGTATCTGAGTTGAATACAGCGATTTCCAATGGCCTTCTTCAATCACAGTGTAGCTAGGTTCCAACTCCCATGTCCGAGTGGGTAGCAGACATCTGCCTCCCATGCATACACACTTCTGAGAGTTGAGCTTATGGCCTGTACCTCCACAGCCAGCCTGCTGGTACCCTTGGCTTCTAAAAGGCCTAGGCTCGCTGTTTGACGGAAGTGCTGGGAGAGGTAATTGGAATCACCCGGCACACAAGACTAGTGCCTCCAAGCTCAGTTCAGCGATTTCCTAGTAATTCCTGTGGTAGACTGGTGCTACATACTAAATTAGATACGTGAGAGGTTAGCTGAACGCCTTGTCCAAAACCATCTTACTTCTGAGATTTGAGCTCAGCCTCAGTCCCTCACAGTTCCACACTGCCTGCAGAGTGAGTTTCGCAGGTCTTCAGCATAGACGTTTGCCAGAGGCTTCTGAGACGCAGGGTAACAATGCAGACCTGGAGGGTATCCCCAGGTGCAGTCGACTGGTAATCTTGGAACCTCCTGACTCAGAATACTGCTACCTTCTCACTGCCATAAGAATGCAGCTAGTTCACAGCTGGCTTCAATACATGCTTCCCTGTGAGAGCTGAGGAAAGGGCAGAACCCTCCCGCATGCTGCCTGACTGTAGGAGTAGCTGCTAACATCCTAATGTTAGTGGCTGGGAGAGGTTGCGGGAAAAGCATGTGTGAGCACTGGGCCTGAACTCCCGTGTATCTGAGTTGAATACAGCCATTTCCAACGACTTTCCTCAACCAGAGTGTAGCTAGGTTCCAAATCCCATGTCGAGCGGGTAGCAGACATCTGCCTCCCATGCATACACACTTCTGAGAGTTGAGCTTATGGCCTGTACCTCCACAGCCAGCCTGCTGGTACCCTTGGCTTCTAAAAGGCCTAGGCTCGCTGTTTGACGGAAGTGCTGGGAGAGGTAATTGGAATCTCCCGGCACACAAGACGAGTGCCTCCAAGCTCAATTCACGATTTCCCAGTAATTCTTGTGGTAGACAGGTGCTACATACTAAGTTCCATATGTGAGAAGGTAGCTGAACGCCTTGTCCAAAAGCATCTTACTTCTGAGAGTTGAGCACACCCTCAGTCCCTCACACTTCCACACTGCCTGCAGAGTGAGTTTCACACGTCTTCACCAGAGACGATTGCCAGAGGCTTCTGAGTACAAGTTACAATGCAGACCTGGAGGGTATCTCCAGGTGCAGTAGAGTGGTAATCTTGGAACCTCCTGACTCAGAGTACTGCTACCTTCTCACTGCCATAGGAATGCAGCTAGTTGACAGCTGGCTTCAAGACATGCTTCCCTGTGAGAGCTGAGGACAGGGCAGAACCCTCCCGCATCCTGCCTGACTGTAGGAGTAGCTGCTAACATCCTTATGTTAGTGGCTGGGAGAGGTTGCGGGAAAAGCATGTGTGAGCATTGGGCCTGAACTCCCGTGTATCTGAGTTGAATAGAGCGAATTCCAATGGCCTTCTTCAATCACAGTGTAGCTAGGTTCCAACTCCCATGTCCGAGTGGGTTGCAGACATCTGCCTCCCATGCATACACACTTCTGAGAGTTGAGCTTATGGCCTGTACCTCCACATCCAGCCTGCTGGTACCCTTGGCTTCTAAAAGGCCTAGGCTCGCTGTTTGACGGAAGTGCTGGGAGAGGTAATTGGAATCACCCGGCACACAAGACTAGTGCCTCCAAGTTCACTTCAGCGATTTCCTAGTAATTACTGTGGTAGACTGGTGCTACATACTAAGTTCCATACGTGAGAGGGTAGCTGAACGCCTTGTCCAAAACCATCTTACTTCTGAGAGTTGAGCTCAGCCTCAGTCCCTCACAGTTCCACACTGCCTGCAGAGTGAGTTTCGCAGGTCTTCAGCAGAGACGTTTGCCAGAGGCTTCTGAGACGCAGGGTAACAATGCAGACCTGGAGGGTATCCCCAGGTGCAGTCGACTGGTAATATTGGAACCTCCTGACTCAGAATACTGCTACCTTCTCACTGCCATAGGAATGCAGCTAGTTGACACCTGGCTTCAAGACATGCTTCCCTGTGAGAGCTGAGGACAGGGCAGAACCCTCCCGCATGCTGCCTGACTGTAGGAGTAGCTGCTAACATCCTAATGTTAGTGGCTGGGAGAGGTTGCGGGAAAAGCATGTGTGAGCACTGGGCCTGAACTCCCGTGTATCTGAGTTGAATACAGCCATTTACAACGACTTTCCTCAACCAGAGTGTAGCTAGGTTCCAAATCCCATGTACGAGCGGATAGCAGACATCTGCCTCCCATGCATACACACTTCTGAGAGTTGAGCTTATGGCCTGTACCTCCACATCTAGCCTGCTGGTACACTTGGCTTCTAAAAGGCCTAGGCTCGTTGTTTGACGGAAGTGCTGGGAGAGGTAATTGGAATCTCCCGGCACACAAGACGAGTGCCTCCAAGCTCAATTCACGATTTCCCAGTAATTCTTGTGGTAGACAGGTGCTACCTACTAAGTTCCATATGTTAGAAGGTAGCTGAAAGCCTTGTCCAAAAGCATCTTACTTCTGAGAGTTGAGCACACCCTCAGTCCCTCACACTTCCACACTGCCTGCAGAGTGAGTTTCACACGTCTTCACCAGAGACGATTGCCGGAGGCTTCTGAGTACAAGTTACAATGCAGACCTGGAGGGTATCTGCAGGTGCAGTAGAGTGGTAATTTTGGAACCTCCTGACTCAGAGTACTGCTACCTTCTCACTGCCATAGGAATGCAGCTAGTTGACAGCTGGCTTCAAGACATGCTTCCCTGTGAGAGCTGAGGACAGGGCAGAACCCTCCCGCATCCTGCCTGACTGTAGGAGTAGCTGCTAACATCCTAATGTTAGTGGCTGGGAGAGGTTGCGGGAAAAGCATGTGTGAGCACTGGGCCTGAACTCCCGTGTATCTGAGTTGAATACAGCGATTTCCAATGGCCTTCTTCAATCACAGTGTAGCTAGGTTCCAACTCCCATGTCCGAGTGTGTAGCAGACATCTGCCTCCCATGCATACACACTTCTGAGAGTTGAGCTTATGGCCTGTACCTCCACATCCAGCCTGCTGGTACCCTTGGCTTCTAAAAGGCCTATGCTCGCTGTTTGACGGAAGTGCTGGGAGAGGTAATTGGAATCACCCGGCACACAAGACTAGTGCCTCCAAGCTCAGTTCAGCGATTTCCTAGTAATTCCTGTGGTAGACTGGTGCTACATACTAAATTCCATACGTGAGAGGTTAGCTGAACGCCTTGTCCAAAACCATCTTACTTCTGAGATTTGAGCTCAGCCTCAGTCCCTCACAGTTCCACACCGCCTGCAGAGTGAGTTTCGCAGGTCTTCAGCATAGACGTTTGCCAGAGGCTTCTGAGACGCAGGGTAACAATGCAGACCTGGAGGGTATCCCCAGGTGCAGTCGACTGGTAATCTTGGAACCTCCTGACTCAGAATACTGCTACCTTCTCACTGCCATAAGAATGCAGCTAGTTCACAGCTGGCTTCAATACATGCTTCCCTGTGAGAGCTGAGGAAAGGGCAGAACCCTCCCGCATGCTGCCTGACTGTAGGAGTAGCTGCTAACATCCTAATGTTAGTGGCTGGGAGAGGTTGCGGGAAAAGCATGTGTGAGCACTGGGCCTGAACTCCCGTGTATCTGAGTTGAATACAGCCATTTCCAACGACTTTCCTCAACCAGAGTGTAGCTAGGTTCCAAATCCCATGTCGAGCGGGTAGCAGACATCTGCCTCCCATGCATACACACTTCTGAGAGTTGAGCTTATGGCCTGTACCTCCACAGCCAGCCTGCTGGTACCCTTGGCTTCTAAAAGGCCTAGGCTCGCTGTTTGACGGAAGTGCTGGGAGAGGTAATTGGAATCTCCCGGCACACAAGACGAGTGCCTCCAAGCTCAATTCACGATTTCCCAGTAATTCTTGTGGTAGACAGGTGCTACATACTAAGTTCCATATGTGAGAAGGTAGCTGAACGCCTTGTACAAAAGCATCTTACTTCTGAGAGTTGAGCACACCCTCAGTCCCTCACACTTCAACACTGCCTGCAGAGTGAGTTTCACACGTCTTCACCAGAGACGATTGCCAGAGGCTTCTGAGTACAAGTTAACAATGCAGACCTGGAGGGTATCTCCAGGTGCAGTAGAGTGGTAATCTTGGAACCTCCTGACTCAGAGTACTGCTACCTTCTCACTGCCATAGGAATGCAGCTAGTTGACAGCTGGCTTCAAGACATGCTTCCCTGTGAGAGCTGAGGACAGGGCAGAACCCTCCCGCATCCTGCCTGACTGTAGGAGTAGCTGCTAACATCCTAATGTTAGTGGCTGGGAGACGTTGCGGGAAAAGCATGTGTGAGCACTGGGCCTGAACTCCCGTGTATCTGAGTTGAATACAGCGATTTCCAATGGCCTTCTTCAATCACAGTGTAGCTAAGTTCCAACTCCCATGTCCGAGTGGGTAGCAGACATCTGCCTCCCATGCATACACACTTCTGAGAGTTGAGCTTATGGCCTGTACCTCCACATCCAGCCTGCTGGTACCCTTGGCTTCTAAAAGGCCTAGGCTCGCTGTTTGACGGAAGTGCTGGGAGAGGTAATTGGAATCACCCGGCACACATGACGAGTGCCTCCAAGCTCAGTTCAGCGATTTCCTAGTAATTCCTGTGGTAGACTGGTGCTACATACTAAGTTCCATACGTGAGAGGGTAGCTGAACGCCTTGTCCAAAACCATCTTACTTCTGAGAGTTGAGCTCAGCCTCAGTCCCTCACAGTTCTACACTGCCTGCAGAGTGAGTTTCGCAGGTCTTCAGCAGAGACGTTTGCCAGAGGCTTCTGAGACGCAGGGAAACAATGCAGACCTGGAGGGTATCCCCAGGTGCAGTCGACTGGTAATCTTGGAACCTCCTGACTCAGAATACTGCTACCTTCTCACTGCCATAGGAATGCAGCTAGTTGACAGCTGGCCTCAAGACATGCTTCCCTGTGAGAGCTGAGGACAGGGCAGAACCCTCCCGCATGCTGCCTGACTGTAGGAGTAGCTGCTAACATCCTTATGTTAGTGGCTGGGAGAGGTTGCGGGAAAAGCATGTGTGAGCACTGGGCCTGAAATCCCGTGTATCTGAGTTGAATACAGCGATTTCCAACGGCTTTCCTCAACCAGAGTGTAGCTAGGTTCCAAATCCCATGTACGAGCGGGTAGCAGACATCTGCCTCCCATGCATACACACTTCTGAGAGTTGAGCTTATGGCCTGTACCTCCACATCCAGCCTGCTGGTACCCTTGGCTTCTAAAAGGCCTAGGCTCGCTGTTTGACGGAAGTGCTGGGAGAGGTAATTGTAATCTCCCGGCACACAAGACGAGTGCCTCCAAGCTCAATTCACGATTTCCCAGTAATTCTTGTGGTAGACAGGTGCTACATACTAAGTTCCATATGTGAGATGGTAGCTGAACGCCTTGTCCAAAAGCGTCTTACTTCTGAGAGTTGAGCCCACCCTCAGTCCCCCACAGTTCCACACTGCCTGCAGAGTGAGTTTCACAGGTCTTCACCAGAGACGATTGCCAGAGGCTTCTGAGTACAAGTTAACAATGCAGACCTGGAGGGTATCTCCAGGTGCAGTAGAGTGGTAATCTTGGAACCTCCTGACTCAGAGTACTGCTACCTTCTCACTGCCATAGGAATGCAGCTAGTTGACAACTGGCTTCAAGACATGCTTCCCTGTGAGAGCTGAGGACAGGGCAGAACCCTCCCGCATCCTGCCTGACTGTAGGAGTAGCTGCTAACATCCTAATGTTAGTGGCTGGGAGAGGTTGCGGGAAAAGCATGTGTGAGCACTGGGCCTGAACTCCCGTGTATCTGAGTTGAATACAGCGATTTCCAATGGCCTTCTTCAATCACAGTGTAGCAAGGTCCAACTCCCATGTCCGAGTGGGTAGCAGACATCTGCCTCCCATGCATACACACTTCTGAGAGTTGAGCTTATGGCCTGTACCTCCACAGCTAGCCTGCTGGTACCCTTGGCTTCTAAAAGGCCTAGACTCGCTGTTTGACGGAAGTGCTGGGAGAGGTAATTGTAATCAACCGGCACAAACGACTAGTGCCTCCAAGCTCAGTTCAGCGATTTCCTAGTAATTCCTGTGGTAGACTGGTGCTACATACTAAGTTCCATACGTGAGAGTGTAGCTGAACGCCTTGTCCAAAACCATCTTACTTCTGAGAGTTGAGCTCAGCCTCAGTCCCTCACAGTTCCACACTGCCTGCAGAGTGAGTTTCGCAGGTCTTCAGCAGAGACGTTTGCCAGAGGCTTCTGACACGCAGGGTAACAATGCAGACCTGGAGGGTATCCCCAGGTGCAGTCGACTGGTAATCTTGGAACCTCCTGACTCAGAATACTGCTACCTTCTCACTGCCAAAGGAATGCAGCTAGTTGACAGCTAGCTGGCTTCAAGACATGCTTCCCTGAGAGAGCTGAGGACAGGGCAGAACCCTCCGGCATGCTGCCTGACTGTAGGAGTAGCTGCTAACATCCTAATGTTAGTGGCTGGGAGAGGTTGCGGGAAAAGCATGTGTGAGCACTGGGCCTGAACTCCCGTGTATCTGAGTTGAATACAGCGATTTCCAACGGCTTTCCTCAACCAGAGTGTAGCTAGGTTCCAAATCCCGTGTACGAGGGGGTAGCAGACATCTGCCTCCCATGCATACACACTTCTGAGAGTTGAGCTTATGGCCTGTACCTCCACAGCCAGCCTGCTGGTACCCTTGGCTTCTAAAAGGCCTAGGCTCGCTGTATGACGGAAGTGCTGGGAGAGATAATTTGAATCTCCCGGCACACAAGACGAGTGCCTCCAAGCTCAATTCACGATTTCCCAGTAATTCTTGTGGTAGACAGGTGCTACATACTAAGTTCCATATGTGAGATGGTAGCTGAACGCCTTGTCCAAAAGCATCTTACTTCTGAGAGTTGGGCCCACCCTCAGTCCCTCACAGTTCCACACTGCCTGCAGAGTGAGTTTCACACGTCTTCACCAGAGACGATTGCCAGAGGCTTCTGAGTACAAGTTAACAATGCAGACCTGGAGGGTATCTCCAGGTGCAGTAGAGTGGTAATCTTGGAACCTCCTGACTCAGAGTACTGCTACCTTCTCACTGCCATAGGAATGCAGCTAGTTGACAGCTGGCTTCAAAACATGCTTCCCTGTGAGAGCTGAGGACAGGGCAGAACCCTCCCGCATGCTGCCTGACTGTAGGATTAGCTGCTAACATCCTAATGTTAGGGGCTGGGAGAGGTTGCGGGAAAAGCATGTGTGAGCACTGGGCCTGAACTCCCGTGTATCTGAGTTGAATACAGCGATTTCCAATGGCCTTCTTCAATCACAGTGTAGCTAGGTTCCAACTCCCATGTCCGAGTGGGTAGCAGACATCTGCCTCCCATGCATACACACTTCTGAGAGTTGAGCTTATGGCCTGTACCTCCACAGCCAGCCTGCTGGTACCCTTGGCTTCTAAAAGGCCTAGGCTCGCTGTTTGACGGAAGTGCTGGGAGAGGTAATTGGAATCACCCGGCACACAAGACTAGTGCCTCCAAGCTCAGTTCAGCGATTTCCTAGTAATTCCTGTGGTAGACTGGTGCTACATACTAAATTAGATACGTGAGAGGTTAGCTGAACGCCTTGTCCAAAACCATCTTACTTCTGAGATTTGAGCTCAGCCTCAGTCCCTCACAGTTCCACACTGCCTGCAGAGTGAGTTTCGCAGGTCTTCAGCATAGACGTTTGCCAGAGGCTTCTGAGACGCAGGGTAACAATGCAGACCTGGAGGGTATCCCCAGGTGCAGTCGACTGGTAATCTTGGAACCTCCTGACTCAGAATACTGCTACCTTCTCACTGCCATAAGAATGCAGCTAGTTCACAGCTGGCTTCAATACATGCTTCCCTGTGAGAGCTGAGGAAAGGGCAGAACCCTCCCGCATGCTGCCTGACTGTAGGAGTAGCTGCTAACATCCTAATGTTAGTGGCTGGGAGAGGTTGCGGGAAAAGCATGTGTGAGCACTGGGCCTGAACTCCCGTGTATCTGAGTTGAATACAGCCATTTCCAACGACTTTCCTCAACCAGAGTGTAGCTAGGTTCCAAATCCCATGTCGAGCGGGTAGCAGACATCTGCCTCCCATGCATACACACTTCTGAGAGTTGAGCTTATGGCCTGTACCTCCACAGCCAGCCTGCTGGTACCCTTGGCTTCTAAAAGGCCTAGGCTCGCTGTTTGACGGAAGTGCTGGGAGAGGTAATTGGAATCTCCCGGCACACAAGACGAGTGCCTCCAAGCTCAATTCACGATTTCCCAGTAATTCTTGTGGTAGACAGGTGCTACATACTAAGTTCCATATGTGAGAAGGTAGCTGAACGCCTTGTCCAAAAGCATCTTACTTCTGAGAGTTGAGCACACCCTCAGTCCCTCACACTTCCACACTGCCTGCAGAGTGAGTTTCACACGTCTTCACCAGAGACGATTGCCAGAGGCTTCTGAGTACAAGTTACAATGCAGACCTGGAGGGTATCTCCAGGTGCAGTAGAGTGGTAATCTTGGAACCTCCTGACTCAGAGTACTGCTACCTTCTCACTGCCATAGGAATGCAGCTAGTTGACAGCTGGCTTCAAAACATGCTTCCCTGTGAGAGCTGAGGACAGGGCAGAACCCTCCCGCATGCTGCCTGACTGTAGGATTAGCTGCTAACATCCTAATGTTAGGGGCTGGGAGAGGTTGCGGGAAAAGCATGTGTGAGCACTGGGCCTGAACTCCCGTGTATCTGAGTTGAATACAGCGATTTCCAATGGCCTTCTTCAATCACAGTGTAGCTAGGTTCCAACTCCCATGTCCGAGTGGGTAGCAGACATCTGCCTCCCATGCATACACACTTCTGAGAGTTGAGCTTATGGCCTGTACCTCCACAGCCAGCCTGCTGGTACCCTTGGCTTCTAAAAGGCCTAGGCTCGCTGTTTGACGGAAGTGCTGGGAGAGGTAATTGGAATCACCCGGCACACAAGACTAGTGCCTCCAAGCTCAGTTCAGCGATTTCCTAGTAATTCCTGTGGTAGACTGGTGCTACATACTAAATTAGATACGTGAGAGGTTAGCTGAACGCCTTGTCCAAAACCATCTTACTTCTGAGATTTGAGCTCAGCCTCAGTCCCTCACAGTTCCACACTGCCTGCAGAGTGAGTTTCGCAGGTCTTCAGCATAGACGTTTGCCAGAGGCTTCTGAGACGCAGGGTAACAATGCAGACCTGGAGGGTATCCCCAGGTGCAGTCGACTGGTAATCTTGGAACCTCCTGACTCAGAATACTGCTACCTTCTCACTGCCATAAGAATGCAGCTAGTTCACAGCTGGCTTCAATACATGCTTCCCTGTGAGAGCTGAGGAAAGGGCAGAACCCTCCCGCATGCTGCCTGACTGTAGGAGTAGCTGCTAACATCCTAATGTTAGTGGCTGGGAGAGGTTGCGGGAAAAGCATGTGTGAGCACTGGGCCTGAACTCCCGTGTATCTGAGTTGAATACAGCCATTTCCAACGACTTTCCTCAACCAGAGTGTAGCTAGGTTCCAAATCCCATGTCGAGCGGGTAGCAGACATCTGCCTCCCATGCATACACACTTCTGAGAGTTGAGCTTATGGCCTGTACCTCCACAGCCAGCCTGCTGGTACCCTTGGCTTCTAAAAGGCCTAGGCTCGCTGTTTGACGGAAGTGCTGGGAGAGGTAATTGGAATCTCCCGGCACACAAGACGAGTGCCTCCAAGCTCAATTCACGATTTCCCAGTAATTCTTGTGGTAGACAGGTGCTACATACTAAGTTCCATATGTGAGAAGGTAGCTGAACGCCTTGTCCAAAAGCATCTTACTTCTGAGAGTTGAGCACACCCTCAGTCCCTCACACTTCCACACTGCCTGCAGAGTGAGTTTCACACGTCTTCACCAGAGACGATTGCCAGAGGCTTCTGAGTACAAGTTACAATGCAGACCTGGAGGGTATCTCCAGGTGCAGTAGAGTGGTAATCTTGGAACCTCCTGACTCAGAGTACTGCTACCTTCTCACTGCCATAGGAATGCAGCTAGTTGACAGCTGGCTTCAAAACATGCTTCCCTGTGAGAGCTGAGGACAGGGCAGAACCCTCCCGCATGCTGCCTGACTGTAGGATTAGCTGCTAACATCCTAATGTTAGGGGCTGGGAGAGGTTGCGGGAAAAGCATGTGTGAGCACTGGGCCTGAACTCCCGTGTATCTGAGTTGAATACAGCGATTTCCAATGGCCTTCTTCAATCACAGTGTAGCTAGGTTCCAACTCCCATGTCCGAGTGGGTAGCAGACATCTGCCTCCCATGCATACACACTTCTGAGAGTTGAGCTTATGGCCTGTACCTCCACAGCCAGCCTGCTGGTACCCTTGGCTTCTAAAAGGCCTAGGCTCGCTGTTTGACGGAAGTGCTGGGAGAGGTAATTGGAATCACCCGGCACACAAGACTAGTGCCTCCAAGCTCAGTTCAGCGATTTCCTAGTAATTCCTGTGGTAGACTGGTGCTACATACTAAATTAGATACGTGAGAGGTTAGCTGAACGCCTTGTCCAAAACCATCTTACTTCTGAGATTTGAGCTCAGCCTCAGTCCCTCACAGTTCCACACTGCCTGCAGAGTGAGTTTCGCAGGTCTTCAGCATAGACGTTTGCCAGAGGCTTCTGAGACGCAGGGTAACAATGCAGACCTGGAGGGTATCCCCAGGTGCAGTCGACTGGTAATCTTGGAACCTCCTGACTCAGAATACTGCTACCTTCTCACTGCCATAAGAATGCAGCTAGTTCACAGCTGGCTTCAATACATGCTTCCCTGTGAGAGCTGAGGAAAGGGCAGAACCCTCCCGCATGCTGCCTGACTGTAGGAGTAGCTGCTAACATCCTAATGTTAGTGGCTGGGAGAGGTTGCGGGAAAAGCATGTGTGAGCACTGGGCCTGAACTCCCGTGTATCTGAGTTGAATACAGCCATTTCCAACGACTTTCCTCAACCAGAGTGTAGCTAGGTTCCAAATCCCATGTCGAGCGGGTAGCAGACATCTGCCTCCCATGCATACACACTTCTGAGAGTTGAGCTTATGGCCTGTACCTCCACAGCCAGCCTGCTGGTACCCTTGGCTTCTAAAAGGCCTAGGCTCGCTGTTTGACGGAAGTGCTGGGAGAGGTAATTGGAATCTCCCGGCACACAAGACGAGTGCCTCCAAGCTCAATTCACGATTTCCCAGTAATTCTTGTGGTAGACAGGTGCTACATACTAAGTTCCATATGTGAGAAGGTAGCTGAACGCCTTGTCCAAAAGCATCTTACTTCTGAGAGTTGAGCACACCCTCAGTCCCTCACACTTCCACACTGCCTGCAGAGTGAGTTTCACACGTCTTCACCAGAGACGATTGCCAGAGGCTTCTGAGTACAAGTTACAATGCAGACCTGGAGGGTATCTCCAGGTGCAGTAGAGTGGTAATCTTGGAACCTCCTGACTCAGAGTACTGCTACCTTCTCACTGCCATAGGAATGCAGCTAGTTGACAGCTGGCTTCAAGACATGCTTCCCTGTGAGAGCTGAGGACAGGGCAGAACCCTCCCGCATCCTGCCTGACTGTAGGAGTAGCTGCTAACATCCTTATGTTAGTGGCTGGGAGAGGTTGCGGGAAAAGCATGTGTGAGCATTGGGCCTGAACTCCCGTGTATCTGAGTTGAATAGAGCGAATTCCAATGGCCTTCTTCAATCACAGTGTAGCTAGGTTCCAACTCCCATGTCCGAGTGGGTTGCAGACATCTGCCTCCCATGCATACACACTTCTGAGAGTTGAGCTTATGGCCTGTACCTCCACAGCTAGCCTGCTGGTACCCTTGGCTTCTAAAAGGCCTAGACTCGCTGTTTGAGGGAAGTGCTGGGAGAGGTAATTGGAATCAACCGGCACAAACGACTAGTGCCTCCAAGCTCAGTTCAGCGATTTCCTAGTAATTCCTGTGGTAGACTGGTGCTACATACTAAGTTCCATACGTGAGAGGGTAGCTGAACGCCTTGTCCAAAACCATCTTACTTCTGAGAGTTGAGCTCAGCCTCAGTCCCTCACAGTTCCACACTGCCTGCAGAGTGAGTTTCGCAGGTCTTCAGCAGAGACGTTTGCCAGAGGCTTCTGACACGCAGGGTAACAATGCAGACCTGGAGGGTATCCCCAGGTGCAGTCGACTGGTAATCTTGGAACCTCCTGACTCAGAATACTGCTACCTTCTCACTGCCATAGGAATGCAGCTAGTTGACAGCTGGCTTCAAGACATGCTTCCCTGTGAGAGCTGAGGACAGGGCAGAACCCTCCCGCATGCTGCCTGACTGTAGGAGTAGCTGCTAACATCCTTATGTTAGTGGCTGGGAGAGGTTGCGGGAAAAGCATGTGTGAGCACTGGGCCTGAACTCCCGTGTATCTGAGTTGAATACAGCGATTTCCAACGGCTTTCCTCAACCAGAGTGTAGCTAGGTTCCAAATCCCATGTATGAGCGGGTAGCAGACATCTGCCTCCCATGCACACACACTTCTGAGAGTTGAGCTTATGGCCTGTACCTCCACAGCCAGCCTGCTGGTACCCTTGGCTTCTAAAAGGCCTAGGCTCGCTGTTTGACGGAAGTGCTGGGAGAGGTAATTGGAATCTCCCGGCACACAAGACGAGTGCCTCCAAGCTCAATTCACGATTTCCCAATAATTCTTGTGGTAGACAGGTGCTACATACTAAGTTCCATATGTGAGATGGTAGCTGAACGCCTTGTCCAAAAGCATCTTACTTCTGAGATTTGAGCCCACCCTCAGTCCCTAACAGTTCCACACTGCCTGCAGAGTGAGTTTCACACGTCTTCACCAGAGACGATTGCCAGAGGCTTCTGAGTACAAGTTAACAATGCAGACCTGTAGAGTATCTCCAGGTGCAGTAGAGTGGTAATCATGGAACCTCCTGACTCAGAGTACTGCTACCTTCTCATTGCCATAGGAATGCAGCTAGTTGACAGCTGGCTTCAAGACATGCTTCCCTGTGAGAGCTGAGGACAGGGCAGAACCCTTCCGCATCCTGTCTGACTGTAGGAGTAGCTGCTAACATCCTTATGTTAGTGGCTGGGAGAGGTTGCGGGAAAAGCATGTGTGAGCACTGGGCCTGAACTCCCGTGTATCTGAGTTGAATACAGCGATTTCCAATGGCCTTCTTCAATCACAGTGTAGCTAGGTTCCAACACCCATGTCCGAGTGGGTAGCAAACATCTGCCTCCCATGCATACACACTTCTGAGAGTTGAGCTTATGGCCTGTACCTCCACATCCAGCCTGCTGGTACCCTTGGCTTGTAAAAGGCCTAGGCTCGCTGTTTGACGGAAGTGCTGGGAGAGGTAATTGGAATCTCCTGGCACACAAGACGAGTGCCTCCAAGCTCAATTCACGATTTCCCAGTAATTCTTGTGGTAGACAGGTGCTACATACTAAGTTCCATATGTGAGAAGGTAGCTGAACGCCTTGTCCAAAAGCATCTTACTTCTGAGAGTTGAGCACACCCTCAGTCCCTCACACTTCCACACTGCCTGCAGAGTGAGTTTCACACGTCTTCACCAGGACGATTGCCAGAGGCTTCTGAGTACAAGTTAACAATGCAGACCTGGAGGGTATCTCCAGGTGCAGTAGAGTGGTAATCTTGGAACCTCCTGACTCAGAGTACTGCTACCTTCTCACTGCCATAGAAATGCAGCTAGTTGACAGCTGGCTTCGAGACATGCTTCCCTGTGAGAGCTGAGGACAGGGCAGAACCCTCCCGCATCCTGCCTGACTGTAGGAGTAGCTGCTAACATCCTAATGTTAGTGGCTGGGAGAGGTTGCGGGAAAAGCATGTGTGAGGACTGGGCCTGAACTCCCGTGTATCTGAGTTGAATACAGCGATTTCCAATGGCCTTCTTCAATCACAGTGTAGCTAGTTTCCAACTCCCATGTCCGAGTGGGTAGCAGACATCTGCCTCCCATGCATAAACACTTCTGAGAGTTGAGCTTATGGCCTGTACCTCCACATCCAGCCTGCTGGTACCCTTGGCTTCTAAAAGGCCTAGGCTCGCTGTTTGACGGAAGTGCTGGGAGAGGTAATTGGAATCACCCGGCACACAAGACTAGTGCCTCCAAGCTCAGTTCAGCGATTTCCTAGTAATTCCTGTGGTAGACTGGTGCTACATACTAAGTTCCATACGTGAGAGGGTAGCTGAACGCCTTGTCCAAAACCATCTTACTTCTGAGAGTTGAGCTCAGCCTCAGTCCCTCACAGTTCCACACTGCCTGCAGAGTGAGTTTCGCAGGTCTTCAGCAGAGACGTTTGCCAGAGGCTTCTGACATGCAGGGTAACAATGCAGACCTGGAGGGTATCGCCAGGTGCAGTCGACTGGTAATCTTGGAACCTCCTGACTCAGAATACTGCTACCTTCTCACTGCCATAGGAATGGAGCTAGTTGACAGCTGGCTTCAAGACATGCTTCCCTGTGAGAGCTGAGGACAGGGCAGAACCCTCCCGCATGCTGCCTGACTGTAGGAGTAGCTGCTAACATCCTTATGTTAGTGGCTGGGAGAGGTTGCGGGAAAAGCATGTGTGAGCACTGGGCCTGAACTCCCGTGTATCTGAGTTGAATACAGCGATTTCCAACGGCTTTCCTCAACCAGAGTGTAGCTAGGTTCCAAATCCCATGTACGAGCGGGTAGCAGACATCTGCCTCCCATGCATACACACTTCTGAGAGTTGAGCTTATGGCCTGTACCTCCACAGCCAGCCTGCTGGTACCCTTGGCTTGTAAAAGGCCTAGGCTCGCTGTTTGACGGAAGTGCTGGGAGAGGTAATTGGAATCTCCCGGCACACAAGACGAGTGCCTCCAAGCTCAATTCACGATTTCCCAGTAATTCTTGTGGTAGACAGGTGCTACATACTAAGTTCCATATGTGAGATGGTAGCTGAACGCCTTGTCCAAAAGCATTTTACTTCTGAGATTTGAGCCCACCCTCAGTCCCTCACAGTTCCACACTGCCTGCAGAGTGAGTTTCACACGTCTTCACCAGAGACGATTGCCAGAGGCTTCTGAGTACAAGTTAACAATGCAGACCTGTAGGGTATCTCCAGGTGCAGTAGAGTGGTAATCATGGAACCTCCTGACTCAGAGTACTGCTACCTTCTGATTGCCATAGGAATGCAGCTAGTTGAGAGCTGGCTTCAAGACATGCTTCCCTGTGAGAGCTGAGGACAGGGCAGAACCCTTCCGCATCCTGTCTGACTGTAGGAGTAGCTGCTAACATCCTTATGTTAGTGGCTGGGAGAGGTTGCGGGAAAAGCATGTGTGAGCACTGGGCCTGAACTCCCGTGTATCTGAGTTGAATACAGCGATTTCCAATGGCCTTCTTCAATCACAGTGTAGCTAGGTTCCAACTCCCATGTCCGAGTGGGTAGCAGACATCTGCCTCCCATGCATACACACTTCTGAGAGTTGAGCTTATGGCCTGTACCTCCACAGCCAGCCTGCTGGTACCCTTGGCTTCTAAAAGGCCTAGGCTCGCTGTTTGACGGAAGTGCTGGGAGAGGTAATTGGAATCTCCTGGCACACAAGACGAGTGCCTCCAAGCTCAATTCATGATTTCCCAGTAATTCTTGTGGTAGACAGGTGCTACATACTAAGTTCCATATGTGAGAAGGTAGCTGAACGCCTTGTCCAAAAGGATCTTACTTCTGAGAGTTGAGCACACCCTCAGTCCCTCACACTTCCACACTGCCTGCAGAGTGAGTTTCACACGTCTTCACCAGGACGATTGCCAGAGGCTTCTGAATACAAGTTAACAATGCAGACCTGGAGGGTATCTCCAGGTGCAGTGGAGTGGTAATCTTGGAACCTCCTGACTCAGAGTACTGCTACCTTCTCACTGCCATAGAAATGCAGCTAGTTGACAGCTGGCTTCGAGACATGCTTCCCTGTGAGAGCTGAGGACAGGGCAGAACCCTCCCGCATCCTGCCTGACTGTAGGAGTAGCTGCTAACATCCTAATGTTAGTGGCTGGGAGAGGTTGCGGGAAAAGCATGTGTGAGCACTGGGCCTGGACTCCCGTGTATCTGAGTTGAATACAGCGATTTCCAATGGCCTTCTTCAATCACAGTGTAGCTGGTTTCCAACTCCTATGTCCGAGTGGGTAGCAGACATCTGCCTCCCATGCATACACACTTCTGAGAGTTGAGCTTATGGCCTGTACCTCCACATCCACCCTGCTGGTACCCTTGGCTTCTAAAAGGCCTAGGCTCACTGTTTGGGGGAAGTGCTGGGAGAGGTAATTGGAATCACCCGGCACACAAGACTAGTGCCTCCAAGCTCAGTTCAGCGATTTCCTAGTAATTCCTGTGGTAGACTGGTGCTACATACTAAGTTCCATACGTGAGAGGGTAGCTGAACGCCTTGTCCAAAACCATCTTACTTCTGAGAGTTGAGCTCAGCCTCAGTCCCTCACAGTTCCACACTGCCTGCAGAGTGAGTTTCGCAGGTCTTCAGCAGAGACGTTTGCCAGAGGCTTCTGAGACGCAGGGTAACAATGCAGACCTGGAGGGTATCCCCAGGTAGAGTCGACTGGTAATCTTGGAACCTCCGGACCCAGAATACTGCTACCTTCTCACTGCCATAGGAATGCAGCTAGTTGACAGCTGGCTTCAAGACATGCTTCCCTGTGAGAGCAGAGGACAGGGCAGAACCCTCCCGCATGCTGCCTGACTGTAGGAGTAGCTGCTAACATCCTTATGTTAGTGGCTGGGAGAGGTTGCGGGAAAAGCATGTGTGAGCACTGGGCCTGAACTCCCGTGTATCTGAGTTGAATACAGCGATTTCCAACGGCTTTCCTCAACCAGAGTGTAGCTAGGTTCCAAATCCCATGAACGAGCGGGTAGCAGACATCTGCCTCCCATGCATACACACTTCTGAGAGTTGAGGTTATGGCCTGTACCTCCACAGCCAGCCTGCTGGTACCCTTGGCTTCTAAAAGGCCTAGGCTCGCTGTTTGACGGAAGTGCTGGGAGAGGTAATTGGAATCTCCCGGCACACAAGACGAGTGCCTCCAAGCTCAATTAACGATTTCCCAGTAATTCTCGTGGTAGACAGGTGCTACATACTAAGTTCCATATGTGAGAAGGTAGCTGAACGCCTTGTCCAAAAGCATCTTACTTCTGAGAGTTGAGAACACCCTCACTCCCTCACACTTCCACACTGCCTGCAGAGTGAGTTTCACACGTCTTCACCAGGACGATTGCCAGAGGCTTCTGAGTACAAGTTAACAATGCAGACCTGGAGGGTATCTCCAGGTGCAGTAGAGTGGTAATCTTGGAAACTCCTGACTCAGAGTACTGCTACCTTCTCACTGCCATAGGAATGCAGCTAGTTGACAGCTGGCTTCAAGACATGCTTCCCTGTGAGAGCTGACGACAGGGCAGAACCCTCCCGCATCCTGCCTGACTGTAGTAGTAGCTGCTAACATCCTTATGTTAGTGGTTGGGAGAGGTTGCGGGAAAAGCATGTGTGAGCACTGGGCCTGAACTCCCGTGTATCTGAGTTGAATACAGCGATTTCCAACGGCTTTCCTCAACCAGAGTGTAGCTAGGTTCCAAATCCCATGTCCGAGTGGGTAGCAGACATCTGCCTCCCATGCATACACACTTCTGAGAGTTGAGCTTATGGCCTGTACCTCCACAGCCAGCCTGCTGGTACCCTTGGCTTCTAAAAGGCCTAGGCTCGCTGTTTGACGCAAGTGCTGGGAGAGGTAATTGGAATCACACGGCACACAAGACTAGTGCCTCCAAGCTCAGTTCAGCGATTTCCTAGTAATTCCTGTGGTAGACTGGTGCTACATACTAAGTTCCATACGTGAGAGGGTAGCTGAACGCCTTGTCCAAAACCATCTTACTTCTGAGAGTTGAGCTCAGCCTCAGTCCCTCACAGTTCCACACTGCCTGCAGAGTGAGTTTCACAGGTCTTCAGCAGAGACGTTTGCCAGAGGCTTCTGAGACGCAGGGTAACAATGCAGACCTGGAGGGTATCCCCAGGTGCAGTCGACTGGTAATCTTGGAACCTCCTGACTCAGAATACTGCTACCTTCTCACTGCCATAGGAATGCAGCTAGTTGACAGCTGGCTTCAAGACATGCTTCCCTGTGAGAGCTGAGGACAGGGCAGAACCCTCCCGCATGCTGCCTGACTGTAGGAGTAGCTGCTAACATCCTTATGTTAGTGGCTGTGAGAGGTTGCGGGAAAAGCATGTGTGAGCACTGGGCCTGAACTCCCGTGTATCTGAGTTGAATACAGCGATTTCCAACGGCTTTCCTCAACCACAGTGTAGCTAGGTTCCAAATCCCATGTCCGAGCGGGTAACAGACATCTGCCTCCCATGCATACACACTTCTGAGAGTTGAGCTTATGGTCTGTACCTCCACAGCCAGCCTGCTGGTACCCTTGGCTTCTAAAAGGCCTAGGCTCGCTGTTTGACGGAAGTGCTGGGAGAGGTAATTGGAATCTCCCGGCACACAAGACGAGTGCCTCCAAGCTCAATTCACGATTTCCCAGTAATTCTTGTGGTAGACAGGTGCTACATACTAAGTTCCATATGTGAGAAGGTAGCTGAACGCCATGTCCAAAAGCATCTTACTTCTGAGAGTTGAGCACACCCTCAGTCCCTCACACTTCCTCACTGCCTGCAGAGTGAGTTTCACACGTCTTCACCAGGACGATTGCCAGAGGCTTCTGAGTACAAGTTAACAATGCAGACCTGGAGGGTATCTCCAGGTGCAGTAGAGTGGTAATCTTGGAACCTCCTGTCTCAGAGTACTGCTACCTTCTCACTGCCATAGGAATGCAGCTAGTTGACAGCTGGCTTCAAGACATGCTTCCCTGTGAGAGCTGAGGACAGGGCAGAACCCTCCCGCATCCTGCCTGACTGTAGGAGTAGCTGCTAACATCCTAATGTTAGTGGCTGGGAGAGGTTGCGGGAAAAGCATGTGTGAGCACTGGGCCTGAACTCCCGTGTATCTGAGTTGAATACAGCGATTTCCAATGGCCTTCTTCAATCACAGTGTTGCAAGTTCCAACTCCCATGTCCGAGTGGGTAGCAGACATCTGCCTCCCATGCATACACACTTCTGAGAGTTGAGCTTATGGCCTGTACCTCCACAGCTAGCCTGCTGGTACCCTTGGCTTCTAAAAGGCCTAGACTCGCTGTTTGACGGAAGTGCTGGGAGAGGTAATTGGAATCACCCGGCACAAACGACTAGTGCCTCCAAGCTCAGTTCAGCGATTTCCTAGTAATTCCTGTGGTAGACTGGTGCTACATACTAAGTTCCATACGTGAGAGGGTAGCTGAACGCCTTGTCCAAAACCATCTTACTTCTGAGAGTTGAGCTCAGCCTCAGTCCCTCACAGTTCCACACTGCCTGCAGAGTGAGTTTCGCAGGTCTTCAGCAGAGACGTTTGCCAGAGGCTTCTGACACGCAGGGTAACAATGCAGACCTGGAGGGTATCCCCAGGTGCAGTCGACTGGTAATCTTGGAACCTCCTGACTCAGAATACTGCTACCTTCTCACTGCCATAGGAATGGAGCTAGTTGACAGCTGGCTTCAAGACATGCTTCCCTGTGAGAGCTGAGGACAGGGCAGAACCCTCCCGCATGCTGCCTGACTGTAGGAGTAGCTGCTAACATCCTTATGTTAGTGGCTGGGAGAGGTTGCGGGAAAAGCATGTGTGAGCACTGGGCCTGAACTCCCGTGTATCTGAGTTGAATACAGCGATTTCCAACGGCTTTCCTCAACCAGAGTGTAGCTAGGTTCCAAATCCCATGTATGAGCGGGTAGCAGACATCTGCCTCCCATGCATACACACTTCTGAGAGTTGAGCTTATGGCCTGTACCTCCACAGCCAGCCTGCTGGTACCCTTGGCTTGTAAAAGGCCTAGGCTCGCTGTTTGACGGAAGTGCTGGGAGAGGTAATTGGAATCTCCCGGCACACAAGACGAGTGCCTCCAAGCTCAATTCACGATTTCCCAGTAATTCTTGTGGTAGACAGGTGCTACATACTAAGTTCCATATGTGAGATGGTAGCTGAACGCCTTGTCCAAAAGCATCTTACTTCTGAGATTTGAGCCCACCCTCAGTCCCTCACAGTTCCACACTGCCTGCAGAGTGAGTTTCACACGTCTTCACCAGAGACGATTGCCAGAAGCTTCTGAGTACAAGTTAACAATGCAGACCTGTAGGGTATCTCCAGGTGCAGTAGAGTGGTAATCATGGAACCTCCTGACTCAGAGTACTGCTACCTTCTCATTGCCATAGGAATGCAGCTAGTTGACAGCTGGCTTCAAGACATGCTTCCCTGTGAGAGCTGAGGACAGGGCAGAACCCTTCCGCATCCTGTCTGACTGTAGGAGTAGCTGCTAACATCCTTATGTTAGTGGCTGGGAGAGGTTGCGGGAAAAGCATGTGTGAGCACTGGGCCTGAACTCCCGTGTATCTGAGTTGAATACAGCGATTTCCAATGGCCTTCTTCAATCACAGTGTAGCTAGGTTCCAACTCCCATGTCCGAGTGGGTAGCAGACATCTGCCTCCCATGCATACACACTTCTGAGAGTTGAGCTTATGGCCTGTACCTCCACAGCCAGCCTGCTGGTACCCTTGGCTTCTAAAAGGCCTAGGCTCGCTGTTTGACGGAAGTGCTGGGAGAGGTAATTGGAATCTCCTGGCACACAAGACGAGTGCCTCCAAGCTCAATTCATGATTTCCCAGTAATTCTTGTGGTAGACAGGTGCTACATACTAAGTTCCATATGTGAGAAGGTAGCTGAACGCCTTGTCCAAAAGCATCTTACTTCTGAGAGTTGAGCACACCCTCAGTCCCTCACACTTCCACACTGCCTGCAGAGTGAGTTTCACACGTCTTCACCAGGACGATTGCCAGAGGCTTCTGAATACAAGTTAACAATGCAGACCTGGAGGGTATCTCCAGGTGCAGTAGAGTGGTAATCTTGGAACCTCCTGACTCAGAGTACTGCTACCTTCTCACTGCCATAGAAATGCAGCTAGTTGACAGCTGGCTTCGAGACATGCTTCCCTGTGAGAGCTGAGGACAGGGCAGAACCCTCCCGCATCCTGCCTGACTGTAGGAGTAGCTGCTAACATCCTAATGTTAGTGGCTGGGAGAGGTTGCGGGAAAAGCATGTGTGAGCACTGGGCCTGGACTCCCGTGTATCTGAGTTGAATACAGCGATTTCCAATGGCCTTCTTCAATCACAGTGTAGCTAGTTTCCAAATCCTATGTCCGAGTGGGTAGCAGACATCTGCCTCCCATGCATACACACTTCTGAGAGTTGAGCTTATGGCCTGTACCTCCACATCCAGCCTGCTGGTACCCTTGGCTTCTAAAAGGCCTAGGCTCGCTGTTTGACGGAAGTGCTGGGAGAGGTAATTGGAATCACCCGGCACACAAGACTAGTGCCTCCAAGCTCAGTTCAGCGATTTCCTAGTAATTCCGTTGGTAGACTGGTGCTACATACTAAGTTCCATACGTGAGAGGGTAGCTGAACGCCTTGTCCAAAACCATCTTACTTCTGAGAGTTGAGCTCAGCCTCAGTCCCTCACAGTTCCACACTGCCTGCAGAGTGAGTTTCGCAGGTCTTCAGCAGAGACGTTTGCCAGAGGCTTCTGACACGCAGGGTAACAATGCAGACCTGGAGGGTATCCCCAGGTGCAGTCGACTGGTAATCTTGGAACCTCCTGACTCAGAATACTGCTACCTTCTCACTGCCATAGGAATGCAGCTAGTTGACAGCTGGCTTCAAGACATGCTTCCCTGTGAGAGCTGAGGACATGGCAGAACCCTCCCGCATGCTGCCTGACTGTAGGAGTAGCTGCTAACATCCTTATGTTAGTGGCTGGGAGAGGTTGCGGGAAAAGCATGTGTGAGCACTGGGCCTGAACTCCCGTGTACCTGAGTTGAATACTGCGATTTCCAACGGCTTTCCTCAACCAGAGTGTAGCTAGGTTCCAAATCCCATGTACGAGCGGGTAGCAGACATCTGCCTCCCATGCATACACACTTCTGAGAGCTGAGCTTATGGCCTGTACCTCCACAGGCAGCCTGCTGGTACCCTTGGCTTCTAAAAGGCCTAGGCTCGCTGTTTGACGGAAGTGCTGGGAGAGGTAATTGGAATCACCCGGCACACAAGACTAGTGCCTCCAAGCTCAGTTCAGCGATTTCCTAGTAATTCCGGTGGTAGACTGGTGCTACATACTAAGTTCCATACGTGAGAGGGTAGCTGAACGCCTCGTCCAAAACCATCTTACTTCTGAGTGTTGAGCTCAGCCTCAGTCCCTCACAGTTCCACACTGCCTGCAGAGTTAGTTTCGCAGGTCTTCAGCAGAGACGTTTGCCAGAGGCTTCTGACACGCAGGGTAACAATGCAGACCTGGAGGGTATCCCCAGGTGCAGTCGACTGGTAATCTTGGAACCTCCTGACTCAGAATACTGCTACCTTCTCACTGCCATAGGAATGCAGCTAGTTGACAGCTGGCTTCAAGACATGCTTCCCTGTGAGAGCTGAGGACAGGGCAGAACCCTCCCGCATGCTGCCTGACTGTAGGAGTAGCTGCTAACATCCTTATGTTAGTGGCTGGGAGAGGTTGCGGGAAAAGCATGTGTGAGCACTGGGCCTGAACTCCCGTGTATCTGAGTTGAATACAGCGATTTCCAATGGCCTTCTTCAATCACAGTGTAGCTATGTTCCACCTCCCATGTCCGAGTGGGTAGCAGACATCTGCCTCCCATGCATACACACTTCTGAGAGTTGAGCTTATGGCCTGTACCTCCACATCCAGCCTGCTGGTACCCTTGGCTTCTAAAAGGCCTAGGCTCGCTGTTTGACGGAAGTGCTGGGAGAGGTAATTGGAATCACCCGGCACACAAGACTAGTGCCTCCAAGCTCAGTTCAGCGATTTCGTAGTAATTCCTGTGGTAGACTGGTGCTACATACTAAGTTCCATACGTGAGAGGGTAGCTGAACGCCTTGTCCAAAACCATCTTACTTCTGAGTCTTGAGCTCAGCCTCAGTCCCTCACAGTTCCACACTGCCTGCAGAGTGAGTTTCGCAGGTCTTCAGCAGAGACGTTTGCCAGAGGCTTCTGAGACGCAGGGTAACAATGCAGACCTGGAGGGTATCCCCAGGTGCAGTAACTGGTAATCTTGGAACCTCTTGACTCAGAATACTGCTACCTTCTCACTGCCATAGGAATGCAGCTAGTTCACAGCTGGCTTCAAGACATGCTTCCCTGTGAGAGCTGAGGACAGGGCAGAACCCTCCCGCATGCTGCCTGACTGTAGGAGTAGCTGCTAACATCCTTATGTTAGTGGCTGGGAGAGGTTGCGGGAAAAGCATGTATGAGCACTGGGCCTGAACTCCCGTGTATCTGAGTTGAATACAGCGATTTCCAACGGCTTTCCTCAACCAGAGTGTAGCTAGGTTCCAAATCCCATGTACGAGCGGGTAGCAGATATCTGCCTCCCGAGCATACACACTTCTGAGAGTTGAGCTTATGGCCTGTACCTCCACATCCACCCTGCTGGTACACTTGGCTTCTAAAAGGCCTAGGCTCACTGTTTGGGGGAAGTGCTGGGAGAGGTAATTGGAATCACCCGGCACACAAGACTAGTGCCTCCAAGCTCAGTTCAGCGATTTCCTAGTAATTCCGTTGGTAGACTGGTGCTACATACTAAGTTCCATACGTGAGAGGGTAGCTGAACGCCTTGTCCAAAACCATCTTACTTCTGAGAGTTGAGCTCAGCCCCAGTCCCTCACAGTTCCACACTGCCTGCAGAGTGAGTTTCGCAGTTCTTCAGCAGAGACGTTTGCCAGAGGCTTCTGAGACGCAGGGTAACAATGCAGACCTGGAGGGTATCCCCAGGTGCAGTCGACTGGTAATCTTGGAACCTCCTGACTCAGAATACTGCTACCTTCTCACTGCCATAGGAATGAAGCTAGTTGACAGCTGGCTTCAAGACATGCTTCCCTGTGAGAGCTGAGGACATGGCAGAACCCTCCCGCATGCTGCCTGACTGTAGGAGTAGCTGCTAACATCCTTATGTTAGTGGCTGGGAGAGGTTGCGGGAAAAGCATGTGTGAGCACTGGGCCTGAACTCCCGTGTACCTGAGTTGAATACAGCGATTTCCAACGGCTTTCCTCAACCAGAGTGTAGCTATGTTCCAAATCCCATGTACGAGCGGGTAGCAGACATCTGCCTCCCATGCATACACACTTCTGAGAGCTGAGCTTATGGCCTGTACCTCCACAGCCAGCCTGCTGGTACCCTTGGCTTCTAAAAGGCCTAGGCTCGCTGTTTGAGGGAAGTGCTGGGAGAGGTAATTGGAATCACCCGGCACACAAGACTAGTGCCTCCAAACTCAGTTCAGCGATTTCCTAGTAATTCCGGTGGT
This sequence comes from Canis aureus, assembly GCF_053574225.1. Classification (NCBI taxonomy): domain Eukaryota; kingdom Metazoa; phylum Chordata; class Mammalia; order Carnivora; family Canidae; genus Canis; species Canis aureus. The sequence goes on along the minus strand of NC_135638.1, from coordinate 44,056,102 downwards.
AGACTGGTGCTACATACTAAGTTCCATACGTGAGAGGGTAGCTGAACGCCTTGTCCAAAACCATCTTACTTCTGAGAGTTGAGTTCAGCCTCAGTCCCTCACAGTACCACACTGCCTGCAGAGTGAGTTTCGCAGGTCTTCAGCAGAGACGTTTGCCAGAGGCTTCTGAGACGCAGGGTAACAATGCAGACCTGGAGGGTATCCCCAGGTGCAGTCGACTGGAAATCTTGGAACCTCCTGACTCAGAATACTGCTACCTTCTCACTGCCATAGGAATGCAGCTAGTTGACAGCTGGCTTCAAGACATGCTTCCCTGTGAGAGCTGAGGACAGGGCAGAACCCTCCCGCATGCTGCCTGACTGTAGGAGTAGCTGCTAACATCCTTATGTTAGTGGCTGGGAGAGTTTGCGGGAAAAGCATGTGTGAGCACTGGGCCTGAACTCCCGTGTACCTGAGTTGAATACAGCGATTTCCAACGCCTTTCCTCAACCAGAGTGTAGATACGTTCCAAATCCCATGTACGAGCGGGTAGCAGACATCTGCCTCGCATGCATACACACTTCTGAGAGTTGAGCTTATGGCCTGTACCTCCACATCCAGCCTGCTGGTACCCTTGGCTTCTAAAAGGCCTAGGCTCGCTGTTTGGCGGAAGTGCTGGGAGAGGTAATTGGAATCACCCGGCACACAAGACTAGTGCCTCCAAGCTCAGTTCAGCGATTTCCTAGTAATTCCTGTGGTAGACTGGTGCTACATACTAAGTTCCATACGTGAGAGGGTAGCAGAACGCCTTGTCCAAAACCATCTTACTTCTGAGAGTTGAGCTCAGCCTCAGTCCCTCACAGTTCCACACTGCCTGCAGAGTGAGTTTCGCAGGTCTTCAGCAGAGACGTTTGCCAGAGGCTTCTGAGACGCAGGGTAACAATGCAGACCTGGAGGGTATCCCCAGGTGCAGTCGACTGGTAATCTTGGAACCTCCTGACTCAGAATACTGCTACCTTCTCACTGCCATAGGAATGCAGCTAGTTGACAGCTGGCTTCAAGACATGCTTCCCTGTGAGAGCTGAGGACAGGGCAGAACCCTCCCGCATGCTGCCTGACTGTAGGAGTAGCTGCTAACATCCTTATGTTAGTGGCTGGGAGAGGTTGCGGGAAAAGCATGTGTGAGCACTGGGCCTGAACTCCCGTGTATCTGAGTTGAATACAGCGATTTCCAACGGCTTTCCTCAACCAGAGTGTAGCTAGGTTCCAAATCCCATGAACGAGCGGGTAGCATACATCTGCCTCCCATGCATACACACTTCTGAGAGTTGAGGTTATGGCCTGTACCTCCTCAGCCAGCCTGCTGGTACCCTTGGCTTCTAAAAGGCCTAGGCTCGCTGTTTGACGGAAGTGCTGGGAGAGGTAATTGGAATCTCCCGGCACACAAGACGAGTGCCTCCAAGCTCAATTAACGATTTCACAGTAATTCTCGTGGTAGACAGGTGCTACATACTAAGTTCCATATGTGAGAAGGTAGCTGAACGCCTTGTCCAAAAGCATCTTACTTCTGAGAGTTGAGAACACCCTCAGTCCCTCACACTTCCACACTGCCTGCAGAGTGAGTTTCACACGTCTTCACCAGGACGATTGCCAGAGGCTTCTGAGTACAAGTTAACAATGCAGACCTGGAGGGTATCTCCAGGTGCAGTAGAGTGGTAATCTTGGAAAATCCTGACTCAGAGTACTGCTACCTTCTCACTGCCATAGGAATGCAGCTAGTTGACAGCTGGCTTCAAGACATGCTTCCCTGTGAGAGCTGAGGACAGGGCAGAACCCTCCCGCATCCTGCCTGACTGTAGTAGTAGCTGCTAACATCCTTATGTTATTGGTTGGGAGAGGTTGCGGGAAAAGCATGTGTGAGCACTGGGCCTGAACTCCCGTGTATCTGAGTTGAATACAGCGATTTCCAACGGCTTTCCTCAACCAGAGTGTAGCTAGGTTCCAAATCCCAGGTCCGAGTGGGTAGCAGACATCTGCCTCCCATGCATACACACTTCTGAGAGTTGAGCTTATGGCCTGTACGTCCACAGCCAGCCTGCTGGTACCCTTGGCTTCTAAAAGGCCTAGGCTCGCTGTTTGACGCAAGTGCTGGGAGAGGTAATTGGAATCACACGGCACACAAGACTAGTGCCTCCAAGCTCAGTTCAGCGATTTCCTAGTAATTCCTGTGGTAGACTGGTGCTACATACTAAGTTCCATACGTGAGAGGGTAGCTGAACGCCTTGTACAAAACCATCTTACTTCTGAGAGTTGAGCTCAGCCTCAGTCCCTCACAGTTCCACACTGTCTGCAGAGTGAGTTTCACAGGTCTTCAGCAGAGACGTTTGCCAGAGGCTTCTGAGACGCAGGGTAACAATGCAGACCTGGAGGGTATCCCCAGGTGCAGTCGACTGGTAATCTTGGAACCTCCTGACTCAGAATACTGCTACCTTCTCACTGCCATAGGAATGCAGCTAGTTGACAGCTGGCTTCAAGACATGCTTCCCTGTGAGAGCTGAGGACAGGGCAGAACCCTCCCGCATCCTGCCTGACTGTAGGAGTACCTGGTAACATCCTAATGTTAGTGGCTGGGAGAGGCTGCGGGAAAAGCATGTGTGAGCACTGGGCCTGAAATCCCGTGTATCTGAGTTGAATACAGCGATTTCCAATGGCCTTCTTCAATCACAGTGTAGCTAGGTTCCAACTCCCATGTCTGAGTGGGTAGCAGACATCTGCCTCCCATGCATACACACTTCTGAGAGTTGAGCTTATGGCCTGTACCCCCACAGCCAGCCTGCTGGTACCCTTTGCTTCTAAAAGGCCTAGGCTCGCTGTTTGACGGAAGTGCTGGGAGAGGTAATTGGAATCACCCGGCACACAAGACTAGTGCCTCCAAGCTCAGTTCAGCGATTTCCTAGTAATTCCTGTGGTAGATTGGTGCTACATACTAAGTTCCATACGTGAGAGGGTAGCTGAACGCCTTGTCCAAAAGCATCTTACTTCTGAGAGTTGAGCCCACCCTCAGTCCCTCACTGTTCCACACTGCCTGCAGAATGAGTTTCACACGTCTTCACCAGAGACGATTGCCAGAGGCTTCTGAGTACAAGTTAACAATGCAGACCTGGAGGGTATCTCCAGGTGCAGTAGAGTGGTAATCTTGGAACCTCCTGACTCAGAGTACTGCACCTTCTCACTGCCATAGGAATGCAGCTAGTTGACAGCTGGCTTCAAGACATGCCTCCCTGTGAGAGCTGAGGACAGGGCAGAACCTTCCCGTATCCTGCCTGACTGTAGGAGTAGCTGCTAACATCCTTATGTTAGTGGCTGGGAGAGGTTGCGGGAAAAGCATGTGTGAGCCCTGGGCCTGAACTCCCGTGTATTTGAGTTGAATACAGCGATTTCCAATGGCCTTCTTCAATCACAGTGTAGCTAGGTTCCAACTCCCATGTCCGAGTGGGTAGCAGACATCTGCCTCCCATGCATACACACTTCTGAGAGTTGAGCTTATGGCCTGTACCTCCACAGCCAGCCTGCTGGTACCCTTGGCTTCTAAAAGGCCTAGGCTCGCTGTTTGACGGAAGTGCTGGGAGAGGTAATTGGAATCTCCCGGCACACAAGACGAGTGCCTCCAAGCTCAATTCACGATTTCCCAGTAATTCTTGTGGTAGACAGGTGCTACATACTAAGTTCCATATGTGAGATGGTAGCTGAACGCCTTGTCCAAAAGCATCTTACTTCTGAGAGTTGAGCCCACCCTCAGTCCCTCACAGTTCCACACTGCCTGCAGAGTGAGTTTCACACGTCTTCAACAGAGACGATTGCCAGAGGCTTCTGAGTACAAGTTAACAATGCAGACCTGGAGGGTATCTCCAGGTGCAGTAGAGTGGTAATCTTGGAACCTCTTGACTCAGAGTACTGCTACCTTCTCACTGCCATAGGAATGCAGCTAGTTGACAGCTGGCTTCAAGACATGCTTCCCTGTGAGAGCTGAGGACAGGGCAGAACCCTCCCGCATCCTGCCTGACTGTAGGAGTAGCTGCTAACATCCTTATGTTAGTGGCTGGGAGAGGTTGCGGGAAAAGCATGTGTGAGCACTGGGCCTGAACTCCCGTGTATCTGAGTTGAATACAGCGATTTCCATTGGCCTTCTTCAATCACAGTGTAGCTAGGTTCCAACTCCCATGTCCGAGTGGGTAGCAGACATCTGCCTCCCATGCATACACACTTCTGAGAGTTGAGCTTATGGCCTGTACCTCCACATCCAGCCTGCTGGTACCCTTGGCTTCTAAAAGGCCTAGGCTCGCTGTTTGACGGAAGTGCTGGGAGAGGTAATTGGAATAACCCGGCACACAAGACTAGTGCCTCCAAGCTCAGTTCAGCGATTTCCCAGTAATTCTTGTGGTAGACAGGTGCTACATACTAAGTTCCATATGTGAGAAGGTAGCTGAACGCCTTGTCCAAAAACATCTTACTTCTGAGAGTTGAGCACACCCTCAGTCCCTCACACTTCCACACTGCCTGCAGAGTGAGTTTCACACGTCTTCACCAGAGACGATTGCCGGAGGCTTCTGAGTACAAGTTAACAATGCAGACCTGGAGGGTATCTCCAGGTGCAGTAGAGTGGTAATCTTGGAACCTCCTGACTCAGAGTACTGCTACCTTCTCACTGCCATAGGAATGCAGCTAGTTGACAGCTGGCTTCAAGACATGCTTCCCTGTGAGAGCTGAGGACAGGGCAGAACCCTCCCGCATCCTGCCTGACTGTAGGAGTAGCTGCTAACATCCTAATGTTAGTGGCTGGGAGAGGTTGCGGGAAAAGCATGTGTGAGCACTGGGCCTGAACTCCCGTGTATCTGATTTGAATACAGCGATTTCCAATGGCCTTCTTCAATCACAGTGTAGCTAGGTTCCAACTCCCATGTCCGAGTGGGTAGCAGACATCTGCCTCCCATGCATACACACTTCTGAGAGTTGAGCTTATGGCCTGTACCTCCACATCCAGCCTGCTGGTACCCTTGGCTTCTAAAAGGCCTAGGCTCGCTGTTTGACGGAAGTGCTGGGAGAGGTAATTGGAATCACCCGGCACACAAGACTAGTGCCTCCAAGCTCAGTTCAGCGATTTCCTAGTAATTCCTGTGGTAGACTGGTGCTACATACTAAGTTCCATACGTGAGAGGGTAGCTGAACGCCTTGTCCAAAACCATCTTACTTCTGAGAGTTGAGCTCAGCCTCAGTCCCTCACAGTTCCACACTGCCTGCAGAGTGAGTTTCGCAGGTCTTCAGCAGAGACGTTTGCCAGAGGCTTCTGAGACGCAGGGTAACAATGCAGACCTGGAGGGTATCCCCAGGTGCAGTCGACTGGTAATCTTGGAACCTCCTGACTCAGAATACTGCTACCTTCTCACTGCCATAGGAATGCAGCTAGTTGACAGCTGGCTTCAAGACATGCTTCCCTGTGAGAGCTGAGGACAGGGCAGAACCCTCCCGCATGCTGCCTGACTGTAGGAGTAGCTGCTAACATCCTTATGTTAGTGGCTGTGAGAGGTTGCGGGAAAAGCATGTGTCAGCACTGGGCCTGAACTCCCGTGTATCTGAGTTGAATACAGCGATTTCCAACGGCTTTCCTCAACCAGAGTGTAGCTAGGTTCCAAATCCCATGTACGAGCGGGTAGCAGACATCTGCCTCCCATGCATACACACTTCTGAGAGTTGAGCTTATGGCCGGTACTCCACAGCCAGCCTGCTGGTACCCTTGGCTTCTAAAAGGCCTAGGCTCGCTGTTTGACGGAAGTGCTGGGAGAGGTAATTGGAATCTCCAGGCACACAAGACGAGTGCCTCCAAGCTCAATTCACGATTTCCCAGTAATTCTTGTGGTAGACAGGTGCTACATACTAAGTTCCATATGTGAGAAGGTAGCTGAAAGCCTTGTCCAAAAGCATCTTACTTCTGAGAGTTGAGCAAACCCTCAGTCCCTCACACTTCCACACTGCCTGCAGAGTGAGTTTCACACGTCTTCACCAGAGACGATTGCCAGAGGCTTCTCAGTACAAGTTAACAATGCAGACCTGGAGGGTATCTCCAGGTGCAGTAGAGTGGTAATCTTGGAACCTCCTGACTCAGAGTACTGCTACCTTCTCACTGCCATAGGAATGCAGCTAGTTGACAGCTGGCTTCAAGACATGCTTCCCTGTGAGAGCTGAGGACAGGGCAGAACCCTCCCGCATCCTGCCTGACTGTAGGAGTAGCTGCTAACATCCTAATGTTAGTGGCTGGGAGATGTTGCGGGAAAAGCATGTGTGAGCACTGGGCCTGAAATCCCGTGTATCTGAGTTGAATACAGCGATTTCCAATGGCCTTCTTCAATCACAGTGTAGCTAGGTTCCAACTCCCATGTCCGAGTGGGTAGCAGACATCTGCCTCCCATGCATACACACTTCTGAGAGTTGAGCTTATGGCCTGTACCCCCACAGCCACCCTGCTGGTACACTTGGCTTCTAAAAGGCCTAGGCTCGCTGTTTGACGGAAGTGCTGGGAGAGGTAATTGGAATCACCCGGCACACAAGACTAGTGCCTCCAAGCTCAGTTCAGCGATTTCCTAGTAATTCCTGTGGTAGACTGGTGCTACATACTAAGTTCCATACGTGAGAGGGTAGCTGAACGCCTTGTCCAAAACCATCTTACTTCTGAGAGTTGAGCTCAGCCTCAGTCCCTCACAGTTCCACACTGCCTCCAGAGTGAGTTTCGCAGGTCTTCAGCAGAGACGATTGCCAGAGGCTTCTGAGTACAAGTTAACAATGCAGACCTGGAGGGTATCTCCAGGTGCAGTAGAGTGGTAATCTTGGAACCTCCTGACTCAGAGTACTGCTACCTTCTCACTGCCATAGGAATGAAGCTAGTTGACAGCTGGCTTCAAGACATGCTCCATGTGAGAAATGAGGACAGGGCAGAACCCTCCCGCATCCTGCCTGACTGTAGGAGTACCTGCTAACATCCCAATGTTAGTGGCTGGGAGAGGCTGCGGGAAAAGCATGTGTGAGCACTGGGCCTGAACTCCCGTGTATCTGAGTTGAATACAGCGATTTCCAATGGCCTTCTTCAAACACAGTGTAGCTAGGTTCCAACTCCCATGTCCGAGTGGGTAGCAGACATCTGCCTCCCATGCATACACACTTCTGAGAGTTGAGCTTATGGCCTGTACCCCCACAGCCAGCCTGCTGGTACCCTTGGCTTCTAAAAGGCCTAGGCTCGCTGTTTGACGGAAGTGCTGGGAGAGGTAATTGGAATCACCCGGCACACAAGACTAGTGCCTCCAAGCTCAGTTCAGCGATTTCCTAGTAATTCCTGTGGTAGACTGGTGCTACATACTAAGTTCCATACGTGAGAGGGTAGCTGAACGCCTTGTCCAAAACCATCTTACTTCTGAGAGTTGAGCTCAGCCTCAGTCCCTCACAGTTCCACACTGCCTGCAGAGTGAGTTTCGCAGGTCTTCAGCAGAGACGTTTGCCAGAGGCTTCTGAGACGCAGGGTAACAATGCAGACCTGGAGGGTATCCCCAGGTGCAGTCGACTGGTAATCTTGGAACCTCCTGACTCAGAATACTGCTACCTTCTCACTGCCATAGGAATGCAGCTAGTTGACAGCTGGCTTCAAGACATGCTTCCCTGTGAGAGCTGAGGACAGGGCAGAACCCTCCCGCATGCTGCCTGACTGTAGGAGTAGCTGCTAACATCCTTATGTTAGTGGCTGGGAGAGGTTGCGGGAAAAGCATGTGTGAGCACTGGGCCTGAACTCCCGTGTATCTGAGTTGAATACAGCGATTTCCAACGGCTTTCCTCAACCAGAGTGTAGCTAGGTTCCAAATCCCATGTACGAGCGGGTAGCAGATATCTGCCTCCCATGCATACACACTTCTGAGAGTTGAGCTTATGGCCTGTACCTCCACAGCCAGCCTGCTGGTACCCTTGGCTTCTAAAAGGCCTAAGCTCGCTGTTTGACGGAAGTGCTGGGAGAGGTAATTGGAATCTCCCGGCACACAAGACGAGTGCCTCCAAGCTCAATTCACGATTTCCCAGTAATTCTTGTGGTAGACAATTGCTACATACTAAGTTCCATATGTGAGAAGGTAGCTGAACGCCTTGTCCAAAAGCATCTTACTTCTGAGAGTTGAGCACACCCTCAGTCCCTAACACTTCCACAATGCCTGCAGAGTGAGTTTCACACGTCTTCACCAGAGACGATTGCAGAGGCTTCTGAGTACAAGTTAACAATGCAGACCTGGAGGGTATCTCCAGGTGCAGTAGAGTGGTAATCTTGGAACCTCCTGACTCAGAGTACTGCTACCTTCTCACTGCCATAGGAATGCAGCTAGTTGACAGCTGGCTTCAAGACATGATTCCCTGTGAGAGCTGAGGACAGGGCAGAACCCTCCCGCATCCTGCCTGACTGTAGGAGTAGCTGCTAACATCCTAATGTTAGTGGCTGGGAGAGGTTGCCGGAAAAGCATGTGTGAGCACTGGGCCTGAACTCCCGTGTATCTGAGTTGAATACAGCGATTGCAAATGGCCTTCTTCAATCACAGTGTAGCTAGGTTCCAACTCCCATGTCCGAGTGGGTAGCAGACATCTGCCTCCCATGCATACACACTTCTGAGAGTTGAGCTTATGGCCTGTACCTCCACATCCATCCTGCTGGTACCCTTGGCTTCTAAAAGGCCTAGGCTCGCTGTTTGACGGAAGTGCTGGGAGAGGTAATTGGAATCACCCGGCACACAAGACTAGTGCCTCCAAGCTCAGTTCAGCGATTTCCTAGTAATTCCTGTGGTAGACTGGTGCTACATACTAAGTTCCATACGTGAGAGGGTAGCTGAACGCCTTGTCCAAAACCATCTTACTTCGGAGAGTTGAGCTCAGCCTCAGTCCCTCACAGTTCCACACTGCCTGCAGAGTGAGTTTCGCAGGTCTTCACCAGAGACGATTGCCAGAGGCTTCTGACACGCAGGGTAACAATGCAGACCTGGAGGGTATCCCCAGGTGCAGTCGACTGGTAATCTTGGAACCTCCTGACTCAGAATACTGCTACCTTCTCACTGCCATAGTAATGCAGCTAGTTGACAGCTGGCTTCAAGACATGCTTCCGTGAGAGAGCTGAGGACAGGGCAGAACCCTCCCGCATGCTGCCTGACTGTAGGAGTAGCTGCTAACATCCTTATGTTAGTGGCTGGGAGAGGTTGCAGGAAAAGCATGTGTGAGCACTGGGCCTGAACTCCCGTGTACCTGAGTTGAATACAGCGATTTCCAACGGCTTTCCTCAACCAGAGTGTAGCTAGGTTCCAACTCCCATGTCCGAGTGGGTAGCAGACATCTGCCTCCCATGCATACACACTTCTGAGAGTTGAGCTTATGGCCTGTACCTCCACAGCCAGCCTGCTGGTACCCTTGGCTTCTAAAAGGCCTAGGCTCGCTGTTTGGCGGAAGTTCTGGGAGAGGTAATTGGAATCACCCGGCACACAAGACTAGTGCCTTCAAGCTCAGTTCAGCGATTTCCTAGTAATTCCTGTGGTAGACTGGTGCTACATACTAAGTTCCATACGTGAGAGGGTAGCTGAACGCCTTGTCCAAAAGCATCTTACTTCTGAGAGTTGAGCTCAGCCTCAGTCCCTCACAGTTCCACACTGCCTGCAGAGTGAGTTTCGCAGGTCTTCAGCAGAGACGTTTGCCAGAGGCTTCTGAGACGCAGGGTAACAATGCAGACCTGGAGGGTATCCCCAGGTGCAGTCGACTGGTAATCTTGGAACCTCCTGACTCAGAATACTGCTACCTTCTCACTGCCATAGGAATGCAGCTAGTTGACAGCTGGCTTCAAGACATGCTTCCCTGTGAGAGCTGAGGACAGGGCAGAACCCTCCCGCATGCTGCCTGACTGTAGGAGTAGCTGCTAACATCCTTATGTTAGTGGCTGGGAGAGGTTGCGGGAAAAGCATGTGTGAGCACTGGGCCTGAACTCCCGTGTATCTGAGTTGAATACAGCGATTTCCAACGGCTTTCCTCAACCAGAGTGTAGCTAGGTTCCAAATCCCATGTACGAGCGGGTAGCAGACATCTGCCTCCCATGCATACACACTTCTGAGAGTTGAGCTTATGGCCTGTACCTCCACAGCCAGCCTGCTGGTACCCTTGGCTTCTAAAACGCCTAGGCTCGCTGTTTGACGGAAGTGCTGGGAGAGGTAATTGGAATCTCCCGGCACACAAGACGAGTGCCTCCAAGCTCAATTCACGATTTCCCAGTAATTCTTGTGGTAGACAGGTGCTACATACTAAGTTCCATATGTGAGAAGGTAGCTGAACACCTTGTCCAAAAGCATCTTACTTCTTAGAGTTGAGCACACCCTCAGTCCCTCACACTTCCACACTGCCTGCAGAGTGAGTTTCACACGTCTTCACCAGAGACGATTGCAGAGGCTTCTGAGTACAAGTTAACAATGCAGACCTGGAGGGTATCTCCAGGTGCAGTAGAGTGGTAATCTTGGAACCTCCTGACTCAGAGTACTGCTACCTTCTCACTGCCATAGGAATGCAGCTAGTTGACAGCTGGCTTCAAGACATGCTCCATGTGAGAGATGAGGACAGGGCAGAACCCTCCCGCATCCTGCCTGACTGTAGGAGTACCTGCTAACATCCTAATGTTAGTGGCTGAGAGAGGCTGCGGGAAAAGCATGTGTGAGCACTGGGCCTGAAATCCCGTATATCTGAGTTGAATACAGCGATTTCCAATGGCCTTCTTCAATCACAGTGTAGCTAGGTTCCAACTCCCATGTCCGAGTGGGTAGCAGACATCTGCCTCCCATGCATACACACTTCTGAGAGTTGAGCTTATGGCCTGTACCCCCACAGCCAGCCTGCTGGTACCCTTGGCTTCTAAAAGGCCTAGGCTCGCTGTTTGACGGAAGTGCTGGGAGAGGTAATTGGAATCACCCGGCACACAAGACTAGTGCCTCCAAGCTCAGTTCAGCGATTTCCTAGTAATTCCTGTGGTAGACTGGTGCTACATACTAAGTTCCATACGTGAGAGGGTAGCTGAACGCCTTGTCCAAAACCATCTTACTTCTGAGAGTTGAGCTCAGCCTCAGTCCCTCACAGTTCCACACTGCCTCCAGAGTGAGTTTCGCAGGTCTTCAGCAGAGACGATTGCCAGAGGCTTCTGAGAACAAGTTAACAATGCAGACCTGGAGGGTATCTCCAGGTGCAGTAGAGTGGTAATCTTGGAACCTCCTGACTCAGAGTACTGCTACCTTCTCACTGCCATAGGAATGCAGCTAGTTGACAGCTGGCTTCAAGACATGCTCCATGTGAGAAATGAGGACAGGGCAGAACCCTCCCGCATCCTGCCTGACTGTAGGAGTACCTGCTAACATCCCAATGTTAGTGGCTGGGAGAGGCTGCGGGAAAAGCATGTGTGAGCACTGGGCCTGAACTCCCGTGTATCTGAGTTGAATACAGCGATTTCCAATGGCCTTTTTCAATCACAGTGTAGCTAGGTTCCAACTCCCATGTCCGAGTGGGTAGCAGACATCTGCCTCCCATGCATACACACTTCTGAGAGTTGAGCTTATGGCCTGTACCCCCACAGCCAGCCTGCTGGTACCCTTGGCTTCTAAAAGGCCTAGGCTCGCTGTTTGACGGAAGTGCTGGGAGAGGTAATTGGAATCACCCGGCACACAAGACTAGTGCCTCCAAGCTCAGTTCAGCGATTTCCTAGTAATTCCTGTGGTAGACTGGTGCTACATACTAAGTTCCATACGTGAGAGGGTAGCTGAACGCCTTGTCCAAAACCATCTTACTTCTGAGAGTTGAGCTCAGCCTCAGTCCCTCACAGTTCCACACTGCCTGCAGAGTGAGTTTCGCAGGTCTTCAGCAGAGACGTTTGCCAGAGGCTTCTGAGACGCAGGCTAACAATGCAGACCTGGAGGGTATCCCCAGGTGCAGTCGACTGGTAATCTTGGAACCTTCTGACTCAGAATACTGCTACCTTCTCACTGCCATACGAATGCAGCTAGTTGACAGCTGGCTTCAAGACATGCTTCCCTGTGAGAGCTGAGGACAGGGCAGAACCCTCCCGCATGCTGCCTGACTGTAGGAGTAGCTGCTAACATCCTTATGTTAGTGGCTGGGAGAGGTTGCGGGAAAAGCATGTGTGAGCACTGGGCCTGAACTCCCGTGTATCTGAGTTGAATACAGCGATTTCCAACGGCTTTCCTCAACCAGAGTGTAGCTAGGTTCCAACTCCCATGTACGAGCGGGTAGCAGATATCTGCCTCCCATGCATACACACTTCTGAGAGTTGAGCTTATGGCCTGTACCTCCACAGCCAGCCTGCTGGTACCCTTGGCTTCTAAAAGGCCTAGGCTCGCTGTTTGACGGAAGTGCTGGGAGAGGTAATTGGAATCTCCCGGCACACAAGACGAGTGCCTCCAAGCTCAATTCACGATTTCCCAGTAATTCTTGTGGTAGACAGGTGCTACATACTAAGTTCCATATGTGAGAAGGTAGCTGAACGCCTTGTCCAAAAGCATCTTACTTCTGAGAGTTGAGCACACCCTCAGTCCCTAACACTTCCACACTGCCTGCAGAGTGAGTTTCACACGTCTTCACCAGAGACGATTGCAGAGGCTTCTGAGTACAAGTTAACAATGCAGACCTGGAGGGTATCTCCAGGTGCAGTAGAGTGGTAATCTTGGAACCTCCTGACTCAGAGTACTGCTACCTTCTCACTGCCATAGGAATGCAGCTAGTTGACAGCTGGCTTCAAGACATGCTTCCCTGTGAGAGCTGAGGACAGGGCAGAACCCTCCCGCATCCTGCCTGACTGTAGGAGTAGCTGCTAACATCCTAATGTTAGTGGCTGGGAGAGGTTGCGGGAAAAGCATGTGTGAGCACTGGGCCTGAACTCCCGTGTATCTGAGTTGAATACAGCGATTTCCAATGGCCTTCTTCAATCACAGTGTAGCTAGGTTCCAACTCCCATGTCCGAGTGGGTAGCAGACATCTGCCTCCCATGCATACACACTTCTGAGAGTTGAGCTTATGGCCTGTACCTCCACATCCATCCTGCTGGTACCCTTGGCTTCTAAAAGGCCTAGGCTCGCTGTTTGACGGAAGTGCTGGGAGAGGTAATTGGAATCACCCGGCACACAAGACTAGTGCCTCCAAGCTCAGTTCAGCGATTTCCTAGTAATTCCTGTGGTAGACTGGTGCTACATACTAAGTTCCATACGTGAGAGGGTAGCTGAACGCCTTGTCCAAAACCATCTTACTTCGGAGAGTTGAGCTCAGCCTCAGTCCCTCACAGTTCCACACTGCCTGCAGAGTGAGTTTCGCAGGTCTTCACCAGAAACGATTGCCAGAGGCTTCTGACACGCAGGGTAACAATGCAGACCTGGAGGGTATCCCCAGGTGCAGTCGACTGGTAATCTTGGAACCTCCTGACTCAGAATACTGCTACCTTCTCACTGCCATAGGAATGCAGCTAGTTGACAGCTGGCTTCAAGACATGCTTCCGTGAGAGAGCTGAGGACAGGGCAGAACCCTCCCGCATGCTGCCTGACTGTAGGAGTAGCTGCTAACATCCTTATGTTAGTGGCTGGGAGAGGTTGCAGGAAAAGCATGTGTGAGCACTGGGCCTGAACTCCCGTGTACCTGAGTTGAATACAGCGATTTCCAACGGCTTTCCTCAACCAGAGTGTAGCTAGGTTCCAACTCCCATGTCCGAGTGGGTAGCAGACATCTGCCTCCCATGCATACACACTTCTGAGAGTTGAGCTTATGGCCTGTACCTCCACATCCAGCCTGCTGGTACCCTTGGCTTCTAAAAGGCCTAGGCTCGCTGTTTGACGGAAGTGCTGGGAGAGGTAATTGGAATCTCCGGGCACACAAGACGAGTGCCTCCAAGCTCAGTTCAGCGATTTCCTAGTAATTCCTGTGGTACACTGGTGCTACATACTAAGTTCCATACGTGAGAGGGTAGCTGAACGCCTTGTCCAAAACCATCTTACTTCTGAGAGTTGAGCTCAGCCTCAGTCCCTCACAGTTCCACACTGCCTGCAGAGTGAGTTTCGCAGGTCTTCAGCAGAGACGTTTGCCAGAGGCTTCTGAGACGCAGGGTAACAATGCAGACCTGGAGGGTATCCCCAGGTGCAGTCGACTGGTAATCTTGGAACCTCCTGACTCAGAATACTGCTACCTTCTCACTGCCTTAGGAATGCAGCTAGTTGACAGCTGGCTTCAAGACATGCTTCCCTGTGAAAGCTGAGGACAGGGCAGAACCCTCCCGCATGCTGCCTGACTGTAGGAGTAGCTGCTAACATCCTAATGTTAGTGGCTGGGAGAGGTTGCGGGAAAAGCATGTGTGAGCACTGGGCCTGAACTCCCGTGTATCTGAGTTGAATACAGCGATTTCCAACGGCTTTCCTCAACCAGAGTGTAGCTAGGTTCCAAATCCCATGTACGAGCGGGTAGCAGACATCTGCCTCCCATGCATACACACTTCTGAGTGTTGAGCTTATGGCCTGTACCTCCACAGCCAGCCTGCTGGTACCCTTGGCTTCTAAAAGGCCTAGGCTCGCTGTTTGACGGAAGTGCTGGGAGAGGTAATTGGAATCTCCCGGCACACAAGACGAGTGCCTCCAAGCTCAATTCACGATTTCCCAGTAATTCTTGTGGAAGACAGGTGCTACATACTAAGTTCCATATGTGAGAAGGTAGCTGAACGCCTTGTCCAAAAGCATCTTACTTCTGAGAGTTGAGCACACCCTCAGTCCCTCACACTTCCACACTGCCTGCAGAGTGAGTTTCACACGTCTTCACCAGGACGATTGCCAGAGGCTTCTGAGTACAAGTTAACAATGCAGACCTGGAGGGTATCTCCAGGTGCAGTAGAGTGGTAATCTTGGAACCTCCTGACTCAGAGTACTGCCACCTTCTCACTGCCATAGAAATGCAGCTAGTTGACAGCTGGCTTCGAGACATGCTTCCCTGTGAGACCTGAGGACAGGGCAGTACCCTCCCGCATCCTGCCTGACTGTAGGAGTAGCTGCTAACATCCTAACGTTAGTGGCTGGGAGATGTTGCGGGAAAAGCATGTGTGAGCACTGGGCCTGAACTGCCGTGTATCTGAGTTGAATACAGCGATTTCCAACGGCTTTCCTCAACCAGAGTGTAGCTAGGTTCCAAATCCCATGTACGAGCGGGTAGCAGACATCTGCCTCCCATGCATACACACTTCTGAGAGTTGAGCTTATGGCCTGTACCTCCACAGCCAGCCTGCTGGTACCCTTGGCTTCTAAAACGCCTAGGCTCACTGTTTGACGGAAGTGCTGGGAGAGGTAATTGGAATCTCCCGGCACACAAGACGAGTGCCTCCAAGCTCAATTCACGATTTCCCAGTAATTCTTGTGGTAGACAGGTGCTACATACTAAGTTCCATATGTGATAAGGTAGCTGAACGCCTTGTCCAAAAGCATCTTACTTCTGAGAGTTGAGCACACCCTCAGTCCCTCACAGTTCCACACTGCCTGCAGAGTGAGTTTCGCAGGTCTTCAGCAGAGACGTTTGCCAGAGGCTTCTGAGACGCAGGGTAACAATGCAGACCTGGAGGGTATCCCCAGGTGCAGTCGACTGGTAATCTTGGAACCTCCTGACTCAGAATACTGCTACCTTCTCACTGCCATAGGAATGCAGCTAGTTGACAGCTGGCTTCAAGACATGCTTCCCTGTGAGAGCTGAGGACAGGGCAGAACCCTCCCGCATGCTGCCTGACTGTAGGAGTAGCTGCTAAGATCCTTATGTTAGTGGCTGGGAGAGGTTGCGGGAAAAGCATGTGTGAGCACTGGGCCTGAACTCCCGTGTACCTGAGTTGAATACAGCGATTTCCAACGGCTTTCCTCAACCAGAGTGTAGCTAGGTTCCAAATCCCATGTACGAGCGGGTAGCAGACATCTGCCTCCCATGCATACAAACTTCTGAGAGTTGAGCTTATGGCCTGTACCTCCACATCCAGCCTGCTGGTACCCTTGGCTTCTAAAAGGCCTAGGCTCGCTGTTTGACGGAAGTGCTGGGAGAGGTAATTGGAATTTCCCGGCATACAAGACGAGGGCCTCCAAGCTCAATTCACGATTTCCCAGTAATTCTTGTGGTAGACAGGTGCTACATACTAAGTTCCATATGTGAGATGGTAGCTGAACGCCTTGTCCAAAAGCATCTTACTTCTGAGAGTTGAGCCCACGCTCAGTCCCTCACAGTTCCACACTGCCTGCAGAGTGAGTTTCACACGTCTTCACCAGAGACGATTGCCAGAGGCTTCTGAGTACAAGTTAACATTGCAGACCTGGAGGGTATCTCCAGGTGCAGTCGACTGGTAATCTTGGAACCTCCTGACTCAGAGTACTGCTACCTTCTCACTGCCATAGGAATGCAGCTAGTTGACAGCTGGCTTCAAGACATGCTTCCCTGTGAGAGCTGAGGACAGGGCAGAACCCTCCCGCATCCTGCCTGACTGTAGGAGTAGCTGCTAACATCCTAATGTTAGAGGCTGGGAGAGGTTGCGGGAAAAGCATGTGTGAGCACTGGGCCTGAACTCCCGTGTATCTGAGTTGAATACAGCGATTTCCAATGGCCTTCTTCAATCACAATGTAGCTAGGTTCCAACTCCCATATCCGAGTGGGTAGCAGACATCTGCCTCCCATGCATACAAACTTCTGAGAGTTGAGGTTATGGCTTGTACCTCCACATCCAGCCTGCTGGTACCCTTGGCTTCTAAAAGGCCTAGGCTCGCTGTTTGACGGAAGTGCTGGGAGAGGTAATTGGAATCACCCGGCACACAAGACTGGTGCCTCCAAGCTCAGTTCAGCGATTTCCTATTAATTCCTGTGGTAGACTGGTGCTACATACTAAGTTCCATACGTGAGAGGGTAGCTGAACGCCTTGTCCAAAACCATCTTACTTCTGAGAGTTGAGCTCAGCCTCAGTCCCTCAGAGTTCCACACTGCCTGCAGAGTGAGTTTCGCAGGTCTTCAGCAGAGACGTTTGCCAGAGGCTTCTGAGACGCAGGGTAACTTGCAGACCTGGAGGGTATCCCCAGGTGCAGTCGACTGGTAATCTTGGAACCTCCTGACTCAGAATACTGCTACCTTCTCACTGCCATAGGAATGCAGCTAGTTGACAGCTGGCTTCAAGACATGCTTCCCTGTGAGAGCTGAGGACAGGGCAGAACCCTCCCGCATGCTGCCTGACTGTAGGAGTAGCTGCTAAGATCCTTATGTTAGTGGCTGGGAGAGGTTGCGGGAAAAGCATGTGTGAGCACTGGGCCTGAACTCCCGTGTATCTGAGTTGAATACAGCGATTTCCAACGGCTTTCCTCAACCAGAGTGTAGCTAGGTTCCAAATCCCATATACGAGTGGGTAGCAGACATCTGCCTCCCATGCATACACATTTCTGAGAGTTGAGCTTATGGCCTGTACCTCCACAGCCAGCCTGCTGGTACCCTTGGCTTCTAAAAGGCCTAGGCTCGCTGTTTGGCGGAAGTGCTGGGAGAGGTAATTGGAATCACCCGGCACACAAGACTAGTGCCTCCAAGCTCAGTTCAGCGATTTCCTAGTAATTCCTGTGGTAGACTGGTGCTACATACTAAGTTCCATACGTGAGAGGGTAGCTGAACGCCTTGTCCAAAACCATCTTACTTCTGAGAGTTGAGCTCAGCCTCAGTCCCTCACAGTTCCACACTGCCTGCAGAGTGAGTTTCGCAGGTCTTCAGCAGAGACGTTTGCCAGAGGCTTCTGAGACGCAGGGTAACAATGCAGACCTGGAGGGTATCCCCAGGTGCAGTCGACTGGTAATCTTGGAACCTCCTGACTCAGAATACTGCTACCTTCTCACTGCCATAGGAATGCAGCTAGTTGACAGCTGGCTTCAAGACATGCTTCCCTGTGAGAGCTGAGGACAGGGCAGAACCCTCCCGAATGCTGTCTGACTGTAGGAGTAGCTGCTAACATCCTTATGTTAGTGGCTGGGAGAGGTTGCGGGAAAAGCATGTGTGAGCACTGGGCCTGAACTGCCGTGTATCTGAGTTCAATACAGCGATTTCCAACGGCTTTCCTCAACCAGAGTGTAGCTAGGTTCCAAATGCCATGTACGAGCGGGTAGCAGACATCTGCCTCCCATGCATACACACTTTTGAGAGTTGAGCTTATGGCCTGTACCTCCCCAGCCAGCCTGCTGGTACCCTTGGCTTCTAAAAGGCCTAGGCTCGCTGTTTGACGGAAGTGCTGGGAGAGGTAATTGGAATCTCCCGGCACACAAGACGAGTGCCTCCAAGCTCAATTCACGATTTCCCAGTAATTCTTGTGATAGACAGGTGCTACATACTAAGTTCCATATGTGAGAAGGTAGCTGAACGCCTTGTCCAAAAGCATCTTACTTCTGAGAGTTGAGCACACCCTCAGTCCCTCACACTTCCACACTGCCTGCAGAGTGAGTTTCACACGTCTTCACCAGAGACGATTGCCAGAGGCTTCTGAGTACAAGTTAACAATGCAGACCTGGAGGGTATCTCCAGGTGCAGTAGAGTGGTAATCTTGGAACCTCCTGACTCAGAGTACTGCTACCTTCTCACTGCCATAGGAATGCAGCTAGTTGACAGCTGGCTTCAAGACATGCTTCCCTGTGAGAGCTGAGGACAGGGCAGAACCCTCCCGCATCCTGCCTGACTGTAGGAGTAGCTGCTAACATCTAATGTTAGTGGCTGGGAGAGGTTGCGGGAAAACCATGTGTGAGCACTGGGCCTGAACTCCCGTGTATCTGAGTTGAATACAGCGATTTCCAATGGCCTTCTTCAATCACAGTGTAGCTAGGTTCCAACTCCCATGTCCGAGTGGGTAGCAGACATCTGCCTCCCATGCATACACACTTCTGAGAGTTGAGCTTATGGCCTGTACCTCCACATCCAGCCTGCTGGTACCCTTGGCTTCTAAAAGGCCTAGGCTCGCTGTTTGTGCAAGTGCTGGGAGAGGTAATTGGAATCACCCGGCACACAAGACTAGTGCCTCCAAGCTCAGTTCAGCGATTTCCTAGTAATTCCTGTGGTAGACTGGTGCTACATACTAAGTTCCATACGTGAGAGGGTAGCTGAACGCCTTGTCCAAAACCATCTTACTTCTGAGAGTTGAGCTCAGCCTCAGTCCCTCACAGTTCCACACTGCCTGCAGAGTGAGTTTCGCAGGTCTTCAGCAGAGACGTTTGCCAGAGGCTTCTGAGACGCAGGGTAACAATGCAGACCTGGAGGGTATCCCCAGGTGCAGTCGACTGGTAATCTTGGAACCTCCTGACTCAGAATACTGCTACATTCTCACTGCCATAGGAATGCAGCTAGTTGACAGCTGGCTTCGAGACATGCTTCCCTGTGAGAGCTGAGGACAGGGCAGAACCCTCCCGCATGCTGCCTGACTGTAGGAGTAGCTGCTAACATCCTTATGTTAGTGGCTGGGAGAGGTTGCGGGAAAAGCATGTGTGAGCACTGGGCCTGAAATCCCGTGTATCTGAGTTGAATACAGCGATTTCCAACGGCTTTCCTCAACCAGAGTGTAGCTAGGTTCCAAATCCCATGTACGAGCGGGTAGCAGACATCTGCCTCCCATGCATACACACTTCTGAGTGTTGAGCTTATGGCCTGTACCTCCACAGCCAGCCTGCTGGTACTCTTGGCTTCTAAAAGGCCTAGGCTCGCTGTTTGACGGAATTGCTGGGAGAGGTAATTGGAATCTCCCGGCACAGAAGACGAGTGCCTCCAAGCTCAAATCACGATTTCCCAGTAATTCTTGTGGTAGACAGGTGCTACATACTAAGTTCCATATGTGAGAAGGTAGCTGAACGCCTTGTCCAAAAGCATCTTACTTCTGAGAGTTGAGCCCACCCTCAGTCCCTCACACTTCCACACTGCCTGCAGAGTGAGTTTCACACGTCTTCACGAGGACGATTGCCAGAGGCTTCTGAGTACAAGTTAACAATGCAGAACTGGAGGGTATCTCCAGGTGCAGTAGAGTGGTAATCTTGGAACCTCCTGACTCAGAGTACTGCTACCTTCTCACTGCCATAGGAATGCAGCTAGTTGACAGCTGGCTTCAAGACATGTTTCCCTGTGAGAGCTGAGGACAGGGCAGATCCCTCCCGCATCCTGCCTGACTGTAGGAGTAGCTGCTAACATCCTAATGTTAGTGGCTGGGAGAGGTTGCGGGAAAAGCATGTGTGAGCACTGGGCCTGAACTCCCGTGTATCTGAGTTGAATACAGCGATTTCCAATGGCCTTCTTCAATCACAGTGTAGCTAGGTTCCAACTCCCATGTCCGAGTGGGTAGCAGACATCTGCCTCCCATGCATACACACTTCTGAGAGTTGAGCTTATGGCCTGTACCTCCACATCCAGCCTGCTGGTACCCTTGGCTTCTAAAAGGCCTAGGCTCGCTGTTTGACGGAAGTGCTGGGAGAGGTAATTGGAATCACCCGGCACACAAGACTAGTGCCTCCAAGCTCAGTTCAGCGATTTCCTAGTAATTCCTGTGGTAGACTGGTGCTACATACTAAGTTCCATACGTGAGAGGGTAGCTGAACGCCTTGTCCAAAACCATCTTACTTCTGAGAGTTGAGCTCAGCCTCAGTCCCTCACAGTTCCACACTGCCAGCAGAGTGAGTTTCGCAGGTCTTCAGCAGAGACGTTTGCCAGAGGCTTCTGAGACGCAGGGTAACAATGCAGACCTGGAGGGTATCCCCAGGTGCAGTCGACTGGTAATCTTGGAACCTCCTAACTCAGAATACTGCTACCTTCTCACTGCCATAGGAATGCAGCTAGTTGACAGCTAGCTGGCTTCAAGACATGCTTCCCTGAGAGAGCTGAGGAAAGGGCAGAACCCTCCCGCATGCTGCCTGACTGTAGGAGTAGCTGCTAACATCCTAATGTTAGTGGCTGGGAGAGGTTGCGGGAAAAGCATGTGTGAGCACTGGGCCTTAACTCCCGTGTATCTGAGTTGAATACAGCGATTTCCAACGGCTTTCCTCAACCAGAGTGTAGCTAGGTTCCAAATCCCATGTACGAGCGGGTAGAAGACATCTGCCTCCCATGCATACACACTTCTGAGAGTTGAGCTTATGGCCTGTACCTCCACATCCAGCCTGCTGGTACACTTGGCTTCTAAAAGGCCTAGGCTCGCTGTTTGACGGAAGTGCTGGAAGAGGAAATTGGAATCTCCCGGCACACAAGACGAGGGCCTCCAAGCTCAATTCACGATTTCCCAGTAATTCTTGTGGTAGACAGGTGCTACATACTAAGTTCCATATGTGAGATGGTAGCTGAACGCCTTGTCCAAAAGCATCTTACTTCTGAGAGTTGAGCCCACGCTCAGTCCCTCACAGTTCCACACTGCCTGCAGAGTGAGTTTCACACGTCTTCACCAGAGACGATTGCCAGAGGCTTCTGAGTACAAGTTAACATTGCAGACCTGGAGGGTATCTCCAGGTGCAGTCGACTGGTAATCTTGGAACCTCCTGACTCAGAGTACTGCTACCTTCTCACTGCCATAGGAATGCAGCTAGTTGACAGCTGGCTTCAAGACATGCTTCCCTGTGAGAGCTGAGGACAGGGCAGAACCCTCCCGCATCCTGCCTGACTGTAGGAGTAGCTGCTAACATCCTAATGTTAGTGGCTGGGAGAGGTTGCGGGAAAAGCATGTGTGAGCACTGGGCCTGAACTCCCGTGTATCTGAGTTTAATACAGCGATTTCCAATGGCCTTCTTCAATCACAATGTAGCTAGGTTCCAACTCCCATATCCGAGTGGGTAGCAGACATCTGCCTCCCATGCATACAAACTTCTGAGAGTTGAGGTTATGGCTTGTACCTCCACATCCAGCCTGCTGGTACCCTTGGCTTCTAAAAGGCCTAGGCTCGCTGTTTGACGGAAGTGCTGGGAGAGGTAATTGGAATCACCCGGCACACAAGACTGGTGCCTCCAAGCTCAGTTCAGCGATTTCCTATTAATTCCTGTGGTAGACTGGTGCTACATACTAAGTTCCATACGTGAGAGGGTAGCTGAACGCCTTGTCCAAAACCATCTTACTTCTGAGAGTTGAGCTCAGCCTCAGTCCCTCACAGTTCCACACTGCCTGCAGAGTGAGTTTCGCAGGTCTTCAGCAGAGACGTTTGCCAGAGGCTTCTGAGACGCAGGGTAACAATGCAGACCTGGAGGGTATCCCCAGGTGCAGTCGACTGGTAATCTTGGAACTCCTGACTCAGAATACTGTTACCTTCTCACTGCCATAGGAATGCAGCTAGTTGACAGCTGGCTTCAAGACATGCTTCCCTGTGAGAGCTGAGGACAGGGCAGAACCCTTCTGCATGCTGCCTGACTGTAGGAATAACTGCTAACATCCTTATGTTAGTGGCTGTGAGAGGTTGCAGGAAAAGCATGTGTGAGCACTGGGCCTGAACTCCCGTGTATCTGAGTTGAATACAGCGATTTCCAACGGCTTTCCTCAACCAGAGTGTAGCTAGGTTCCAAATCCCATGTACGAGCGGGTAGCAGACATCTGCCTCCCATGCATACACACTTCTGAGAGTTGAGCTTATGGCCTGTACCTCCCCATCCAGCCTGCTGGTACCCTTGGCTTCTAAAAGGCCTAGGCTCGCTGTTTGACGGAAGTGCTGGGAGAGGTAATTGGAATCTCCCGGCACACAAGACGAGTGCCTCCAAGCTCAATTCACGATTTCCCAGTAATTCTTGTGGTAGACAGGTGCTACATACTAAGTTCCATATGTGAGAAGGTAGCTGAATGCCTTGTCCAAAAGCATCTTACTTCTGAGAGTTGAGCCCACCCTCAGTCCCTCACAGTTCCACACTGCCTGCAGAGTGAGTTTCACACGTCTTCACCAGAGACGATTGCCAGAGGCTTCTGAGTACAAGTTAACAATGCAGACCTGGAGGGTATCTCCAGGTGCAGTAGAGTGGTAATCTTCGAACCTCCTGACTCAGAGTACTGCTACCTTCTCACTGCCATAGGAATGCAGCTAGTTGACCGCTGGCTTCAAGACATGCCTCCCTGTGAGAGCTGAGGACAGGGCAGAACCCTCCCGCATCCTGCCTGACTGTAGGAGTAGCTGCTAACATCCTTATGTTAGTGGCTGGGAGAGGTTGTGGGAAAAGCATGTGTGAGCACTGGGCCTGAACTCCCGTGTATCTGAGTTGAATACAGCGATTTCCAATGGCCTTCTTCAATCACAGTGTAGCTAGGTTCCAACTCCCATGTCCGAGTGGGTAGCAGACATCTGCCTCCCATGCATACACACTTCTGAGAGTTGAGATTATGGCCTGTACCTCCACATCCAGCCTGCTGGTACCCTTGGCTTCTAAAAGGCCTAGGCTCGCTGTTTGACGGAAGTGCTGGGAGAGGTAATTGGAATCACCCGGCACACAAGACTGGTGCCTCCAAGCTCAGTTCAGCGATTTCCTTGTAATTCCTGTGGTAGACTGCTGCTACATACTAAGTTCCATACGTGAGAGGGTAGCTGAACGCCTTGTCCAAAACCATCTTACTTCTGAGAGTTGAGCTCAGCCTCAGTCCCTCACAGTTCCACACTGCCTGCAGAGTGAGTTTCGCAGGTCTTCAGCAGAGACGTTTGCCAGAGGCTTCTGAGACGCAGGGTAACAATGCAGACCTGGAGGGTATCCCCAGGTGCAGTCGACTGGTAATCTTGGAACCTCCTGACTCAGAATACTGCTACCTTCTCACTGCCATAGGAATGCAGCTAGTTGACAGCTGGCTTCAAGACATGCTTCCCTGTGAGAGCTGAGGACAGGGCAGAACCCTCCCGCATCCTGCCTGACTGTAGGAGTAGCTGCTAACATCCTTATGTTAGTGGCTGGGAGAGGTTGCGGGAAAAGCATGTGTGAGCACTGGGCCTGAACTCCCGTGTACCTGAGTTGAATACAGCGATTTCCAACGGCTTTCCTCAACCAGAGTGTAGCTAGGTTCCAAATCCCATGTACGAGCGGGTAGCAGACATCTGCCTCCCATGCATACACACTTCTGAGAGTTGAGCTTATGGCCTGTACCTCCACAGCCAGCCTCCTGGTACCCTTGGCTTCTAAAAGGCCTAGGCTCGCTGTTTGGTGGAAGTGCTGGGAGAGGTAATTGGAATCACCCGGCACACAAGACTAGTGCCTCCAAGCTCAGTTCAGCGATTTCCTAGTAATTCCTGTGGTAGACTGGTGCTACATACTAAGTTCCATACGTGAGAGGGTAGCTGAACGCCTTGTCCAAAACCATCTTACTTCTGAGAGTTGAGCTCAGCTTCAGTCCCTCACAGTTCGACACTGCCTGCAGAGTGAGTTTCGCAGGTCTTCAGCAGAGACGTTTGCCAGAGGCTTCTGAGACGCAGGGTAACAATGCAGACCTGGAGGGTATCCCCAGGTGCAGTCGACTGGTAATCTTGGAACCTCCTGACTCAGAATACTGCTACCTTCTCACTGCCATAGGAATGCAGCTAATTGACAGCTGGCTTCAAGACATGCTTCCCTGTGAGAGCTGAGGACAGGGCAGAACCCTCCCGCATGCTGCCTGACTGTAGGAGTAGCTGCTAACATCCTTATGTTAGTGGCTGGGACAGGTTGCGGGAAAAGCATGTGTGAGCACTGGGCCTGAACTCCCGTGTACCTGAGTTGAATACAGCGATTTCCAACGGCTTTCCTCAACCAGAGTGTAGCTAGGTTCCAAATCCCATGTACGAGCCCGTAGCAGACATCTGCCTCCCATGCATACACATTTCTGAGAGTTGAGCTTATGGCCTGTACCTCCACAGCCAGCCTGCTGGTAACCTTGGCTTCTAAAAGGCCTAGGCTCGCTGTTTGGTGGAAGTGCTGGGAGAGGTAATTGGAATCACCCGGCACACAAGACTAGTGCCTCCAAGCTCAGTTCAGCGATTTCCTAGTAATTCCTGTGGTAGACTGGTGCTACATACTAAGTTCCATACGTGAGAGGGTAGCTGAACGCCTTGTCCAAAACCATCTTACTTCTGAGAGTTGAGCTCAGCCTCAGTCCCTCACAGTTCCACACTGCCTGCAGAGTGAGTTTCGCAGGTCTTCAGCAGAGACGTTTGCCAGAGGCTTCTGAGACGCAGGGTAACAATGCAGACCTGGAGGGTATCCCCAGGTGCAGTCGACTGGTAATCTTGGAACCTCCTGACTCAGAATACTGCTACCTTCTCACTGCCATAGGAATGCAGCTAGTTGACAGCTGGCTTCAAGACATGCTTCCCTGTGAGAGCTGAGGACAGGGCAGAACCCTCCCGAATGCTGCCTGACTGTAGGAGTAGCTGCTAACATCCTTATGTTAGTGGCTGGAAGAGGTTGCGGGAAAAGCATGTGTGAGCACTGGGCCTGAACTCCCGTGTATCTGAGTTGAATACAGCGATTTCCAACGGCTTTCCTCAACCAGAGTGTAGCTAGGTTCCAAATCCCATGTACGAGCGGGTAGCAGACATCTGCCTCCCATGCATACACACTTCTGAGAGTTGAGCTTATGGCCTGTACCTCCACAGCCAGCCTGCTGGTACCCTTGGCTTCTAAAAGGCCTAGGCTCGCTGTTTGACGGAAGTGCTGGGAGAAGTAATTGGAATCTCCCGGCACACAAGACGAGTGCCTCCAAGCTCAATTCACGATTTCCCAGTAATTCTTGTGGTAGACAGGTGCTACATACTAAGTTCCATATGTGAGAAGGTAGCTGAACGCCTTGTCCAAAAGCATCTTACTTCTGAGAGTTGAGCACACCCTCAGTCCCTCACACTTCCACACTGCCTGCAGAGTGAGTTTCACACGTCTTCACCAGAGACGATTGCCAGAGGCTTCTCAGTACAAGTTAACAATGCAGACCTGGAGGGTATCTCCAGGTGCAGTAGAGTGGTAATCTTGGAACCTCCTGACTCAGAGTACTGCTACCTTCTCACTGCCATAGGAATGCAGCTAGTAGACAGCTGGTTCAAGACATGCTTCCCTGTGAGAGCTGAGGACAGGGCAGAACCCTCCCGCATCCTGCCTGACTGTAGGAGTAGCTGCTAAAATCCTAATGTTAGTGGCTGGGATAGGTTGCGGGAAAAGCATGTGTGAGCACTGGGCCTGAACTCCCGTGTATCTGAGTTGAATACAGCGATTTCCAATGGCCTTCTTCAATCACAGTGTAGCTAGGTTCCAACTCCCATGTCCGAGTGGGTAGCAGACATCTGCCTCCCATGCATACACACTTCTGAGAGTTGAGCTTATGGCCTGTACCTCCACAGCCAGCCTGCTGGTACCCTTGGCTTCTAAAAGGCCTAGGCTCGCTGTTTGACGCAAGTGCTGGGAGAGGTAATTGGAATCTCCCGGCACACAAGACGAGTGCCTCCAAGCTCAATTCACGATTTCCCAGTAATTCTTGTGGTAGACAGGTGCTACATACTAAGTTCCATATGTGAGAAGGTAGCTGAACGCCTTGTCCAAAAGCATCTTACTTCTGAGAGTTGAGCCCACCCTCAGTCCCTCACAGTTCCACACTGCCTGCAGAGTGAGTTTCACACGTCTTCACCAGAGACGATTGCCAGAGGCTTCTGAGTACAAGTTAACAATGCAGACCTGGAGGGTATCTCCAGGTGCAGTAGAGTGGTAATCTTCGAACCTCCTGACTCAGAGTACTGCTACCTTCTCACTGCCATAGGAATGCAGCTAGTTGACCGCTGGCTTCAAGACATGCCTCCCTGTGAGAGCTGAGGACAGGGCAGAACCCTCCCGCATCCTGCCTGACTGTAGGAGTAGCTGCTAACATCCTTATGTTAGTGGCTGGGAGAGGTTGTGGGAAAAGCATGTGTGAACACTGGGCCTGAACTCCCGTGTATCTGAGTTGAATACAGCGATTTCCAATGGCCTTCTTCAATCACAGTGTAGCTACGTTCCAACTCCCATGTCCGAGTGGGTAGCAGACATCTGCCTCCCATGCATACACACTTCTGAGAGTTGAGATTATGGCCTGTACCTCCACATCCAGCCTGCTGGTACCCTTGGCTTCTAAAAGGCGTAGGCTCGCTGTTTGACGGAAGTGCTGGGAGAGGTAATTGGAATCACCCGGCACACAAGACTGGTGCCTCCAAGCTCAGTTCAGCGATTTCCTAGTAATTCCTGTGGTAGACTGCTGCTACATACTAAGTTCCATACGTGAGAGGGTAGCTGAACGCCTTGTCCAAAACCATCTTACTTCTGAGAGTTGAGCTCAGCCTCAGTCCCTCACAGTTCCACACTGCCTGCAGAGTGAGTTTCGCAGGTCTTCAGCAGAGACGTTTGCCAGAGGCTTCTGAGACGCAGGGTAACAATGCAGACCTGGAGGGTATCCCCAGGTGCAGTCGACTGGTAATCTTGGAACCTCCTGACTCAGAATACTGCTACCTTCTCACTGCCATAGGAATGCAGCTAGTTGACAGCTGGCTTCAAGACATGCTTCCCTGTGAGAGCTGAGGACAGGGCAGAACCCTCCCGCATCCTGCCTGACTGTAGGAGTAGCTGCTAACATCCTTATGTTAGTGGCTGGGAGAGGTTGCGGGAAAAGCATGTGTGAGCACTGGGCCTGAACTCCCGTGTACCTGAGTTGAATACAGCGATTTCCAACGGCTTTCCTCAACCAGAGTGTAGCTAGGTTCCAAATCCCATGTACGAGCGGGTAGCAGACATCTGCCTCCCATGCATACACACTTCTGAGAGTTGAGCTTATGGCCTGTACCTCCACAGCCAGCCTCCTGGTAACCTTGGCTTCTAAAAGGCCTAGGCTCGCTGTTTGGTGGAAGTGCTGGGAGAGGTAATTGGAATCACCCGGCACACAAGACTAGTGCCTCCAAGCTCAGTTCAGCGATTTCCTAGTAATTCCTGTGGTAGACTGGTGCTACATACTAAGTTCCATACGTGAGAGGGTAGCTGAACGCCTTGTCCAAAACCATCTTACTTCTGAGAGTTGAGCTCAGCCTCAGTCCCTCACACTTCCACACTGCCTGCAGAGTGAGTTTCACACGTCTTCACCAGAGACGATTGCCAGAGGCTTCTCAGTACAAGTTAACAATGCAGACCTGGAGGGTATCTCCAGGTGCAGTAGAGTGGTAATCTTGGAACCTCCTGACTCAGAGTACTGCTACCTTCTCACTGCCATAGGAATGCAGCTAGTAGACAGCTGGTTCAAGACATGCTTCCCTGTGAGAGCTGAGGACAGGGCAGAACCCTCCCGCATCCTGCCTGACTGTAGGAGTAGCTGCTAAAATCCTAATGTTAGTGGCTGGGATAGGTTGCGGGAAAAGCATGTGTGAGCACTGGGCCTGAACTCCCGTGTATCTGAGTTGAATACAGCGATTTCCAATGGCCTTCTTCAATCACAGTGTAGCTAGGTTCCAACTCCCATGTCCGAGTGGGTAGCAGACATCTGCCTCCCATGCATACACACTTCTGAGAGTTGAGCTTATGGCCTGTACCTCCACAGCCAGCCTGCTGGTACCCTTGGCTTCTAAAAGGCCTAGGCTCGCTGTTTGACGCAAGTGCTGGGAGAGGTAATTGGAATCACCCGGCACACAAGACTAGTGCCTCCAAGCTCAGTTCAGCGATTTCCTAGTAATTCCTGTGGTAGACTGGTGCTACATACTAAGTTCCATACGTGAGAGGGTAGCTGAACGCCTTGTCCAAAACCATCTTACTTCTGAGAGTTGAGCTCAGCCTCAGTCCCTCACAGTTCCACACTGCTTGCAGAGTGAGTTTCGCAGGTCTTCAGCAGAGACGTTTGCCAGAGGCTTCTGAGACGCAGGGTAACAATGCAGACCTGGAGGGTATCCCTAGGTGCAGTCGACTGGTAATCTTGGAACGTCTTGACTCAGAATACTGCTACCTTCTCACTGCCATAGGAATGCAGCTAGTTGACAGCTGGCTTCAAGACATGCTTCCCTGTGAGAGCTGAGGACAGGGCAGAACCCTCCCGCATGCTGCCTGACTGTAGGAGTAGCTGCTAACATCCTTATGTTAGTGGCTGGGAGAGGTTGCGGGAAAAGCATGTCTGAGCACTGGGCCTGAACTCCCGTGTATCTGAGTTGAATACAGCGATTTCCAACGGCTTTCCTCAACCAGAGTGTAGCTAGGTTCCAAATCCCATGTACGAGCGGGTAGCAGACATCTGCCTCCCATGCATACACACTTCTGAGAGTTGAGCTTATGGCCTGTACTTCCACAGCCAGCCTGCTGGTACCCTTTGCTTCTAAAAGGCCTAGGCTCGCTGTTTGACGGAAGTGCTGGGAGAGGTAATTGGAATCTCCCGGCACACAAGACGAGTGCCTCCAAGCTCAATTCACGATTTCCCAGTAATTCTTGTGGTAGACAGGTGCTACATACTAAGTTCCATATGTGAGAAGGTAGCTGAACGCCTTGTCCAAAAGCATCTTACTTCTGAGAGTTGAGCCCACCCTCAGTCCCTCACAGTTCCACACTGCCTGCAGAGTGAGTTTCACACGTCTTCACCAGAGACGATTGCCAGAGGCTTCTGAGTACAAGTTAACAATGCAGACCTGGAGGGTATCTCCAGGTGCAGTAGAGTGGTAATCTTCGAACCTCCTGACTCAGAGTACTGCTACCTTCTCACTGCCATAGGAATGCAGCTAGTTGACCGCTGGCTTCAAGACATGCCTCCCTGTGAGAGCTGAGGACAGGGCAGAACCCTCCCGCATCCTGCCTGACTGTAGGAGTAGCTGCTAACATCCTTATGTTAGTGGCTGGGAGAGGTTGTGGGAAAAGCATGTGTGAGCACTGGGCCTGAACTCCCGTGTATCTGAGTTGAATACAGCGATTTCCAATGGCCTTCTTCAATCACAGTGTAGCTAGGTTCCAACTCCCATGTCCGAGTGGGTAGCAGACATCTGCCTCCCATGCATACACACTTCTGAGAGTTGAGATTATGGCCTGTACCTCCACATCCAGCCTGCTGGTACCCTTGGCTTCTAAAAGGCCTAGGCTCGCTGTTTGACGGAAGTGCTGGGAGAGGTAATTGGAATCACCCGGCACACAAGACTGGTGCCTCCAAGCTCAGTTCAGCGATTTCCTAGTAATTCCTGTGGTAGACTGCTGCTACATACTAAGTTCCATACGTGAGAGGGTAGCTGAACGCCTTGTCCAAAACCATCTTACTTCTGAGAGTTGAGCTCAGCCTCAGTCCCTCACAGTTCCACACTGCCTGCAGAGTGAGTTTCGCAGGTCTTCAGCAGAGACGTTTGCCAGAGGCTTCTGAGACGCAGGGTAACAATGCAGACCTGGAGGGTATCCCCAGGTGCAGTCGACTGGTAATCTTGGAACCTCCTGACTCAGAATACTGCTACCTTCTCACTGCCATAGGAATGCAGCTAGTTGACAGCTGGCTTCAAGACATGCTTCCCTGTGAGAGCTGAGGACAGGGCAGAACCCTCCCGCATGCTGCCTGACTGTAGGAGTAGCTGCTAACATCCTTATGTTAGTGGCTGGGAGAGGTTGCGGGAAAAGCATGTGTGAGCACTGGGCCTGAACTCCCGTGTACCTGAGTTGAATACAGCGATTTCCAACGGCTTTCCTCAACCAGAGTGTAGCTAGGTTCCAAATCCCATGTACGAGCGGGTAGCAGACATCTGCCTCCCATGCATACACACTTCTGAGAGTTGAGCTTATGGCCTGTACCTCCACAGCCAGCCTGCTGGTAACCTTGGCTTCTAAAAGGCCTAGGCTCGCTGTTTGGTGGAAGTGCTGGGAGAGGTAATTGGAATCACCCGGCACACAAGACTAGTGCCTCCAAGCTCAGTTCAGCGATTTCCTAGTAATTCCTGTGGTAGACTGGTGCTACATACTAAGTTCCATACGTGAGAGGGTAGCTGAACGCCTTGTCCAAAACCATCTTACTTCTGAGAGTTGAGCTCAGCCTCAGTCCCTCACACTTCCACACTGCCTGCAGAGTGAGTTTCACACGTCTTCACCAGAGACGATTGCCAGAGGCTTCTCAGTACAAGTTAACAATGCAGACCTGGAGGGTATCTCCAGGTGCAGTAGAGTGGTAATCTTGGAACCTCCTGACTCAGAGTACTGCTACCTTCTCACTGCCATAGGAATGCAGCTAGTAGACAGCTGGTTCAAGACATGCTTCCCTGTGAGAGCTGAGGACAGGGCAGAACCCTCCCGCATCCTGCCTGACTGTAGGAGTAGCTGCTAAAATCCTAATGTTAGTGGCTGGGATAGGTTGCGGGAAAAGCATGTGTGAGCACTGGGCCTGAACTCCCGTGTATCTGAGTTGAATACAGCGATTTCCAATGGCCTTCTTCAATCACAGTGTAGCTAGGTTCCAACTCCCATGTCCGAGTGGGTAGCAGACATCTGCCTCCCATGCATACACACTTCTGAGAGTTGAGCTTATGGCCTGTACCTCCACAGCCAGCCTGCTGGTACCCTTGGCTTCTAAAAGGCCTAGGCTCGCTGTTTGACGGAAGTGCTGGGAGAGGTAATTGGAATCACCCGGCACACAAGACTAGTGCCTCCAAGCTCAGTTCAGCGATTTCCTAGTAATTCCTGTGGTAGACTGGTGCTACATACTAAGTTCCATACGTGAGAGGGTAGCTGAACGCCTTGTCCAAAACCATCTTACTTCTGAGAGTTGAGCTCAGCCTCAGTCCCTCACAGTTCCACACTGCCTGCAGAGTGAGTTTCGCAGGTCTTCAGCAGAGACGTTTGCCAGAGGCTTCTGAGACGCAGGGTAACCATGCAGACCTGGAGGGTATCCCTAGGTGCAGTCGACTGGTAATCTTGGAACGTCTTGACTCAGAATACTGCTACGTTCTCACTGCCAGAGGAATGCAGCTAGTTGACAGCTGGCTTCAAGACATGCTTCCCTGTGAGAGCTGAGGACAGGGCAGAACCCTCCCGCATGCTGCCTGACTGTAGGAGTAGCTGCTAACATCCTTATGTTAGTGGCTGGGAGAGGTTGCGGGAAAAGCATGTGTGAGCACTGGGCCTGAACTCCCGTGTATCTGAGTTGAATACAGCGATTTCCAACGGCTTTCCTCAACCAGAGTGTAGCTAGGTTCCAAATCCCATGTACGAGCGGGTAGCAGACATCTGCCTCCCATGCATACACACTTCTGAGAGTTGAGCTTATGGCCTGTACCTCCACAGCCAGCCTGCTGGTACCCTTGGCTTCTAAAAGGCCTAGGCTCGCTGTTTGACGGAAGTGCTGGGAGAGGTAATTGGAATCTCCCGGCACACAAGACGAGTGCCTCCAAGCTCAATTCACGATTTCCCAGTAATTCTTGTGGTAGACAGGTGCTACATACTAAGTTCCATATGTGAGAAGGTAGCTGAACGCCTTGTCCAAAAGCATCTTACTTCTGAGAGTTGAGCCCACCCTCAGTCCCTCACAGTTCCACACTGCCTGCAGAGTGAGTTTCACACGTCTTCACCAGAGACGATTGCCAGAGGCTTCTGAGTACAAGTTAACAATGCAGACCTGGAGGGTATCTCCAGGTGCAGTAGAGTGGTAATCTTCGAACCTCCTGACTCAGAGTACTGCTACCTTCTCACTGCCATAGGAATGCAGCTAGTTGACCGCTGGCTTCAAGACATGCCTCCCTGTGAGAGCTGAGGACAGGGCAGAACCCTCCCGCATCCTGCCTGACTGTAGGAGTAGCTGCTAACATCCTTATGTTAGTGGCTGGGAGAGGTTGTGTGAAAAGCATGTGTGAGCACTGGGCCTGAACTCCCGTGTATCTGAGTTGAATACAGCGATTTCCAATGGCCTTCTTCAATCACAGTGTAGCTACGTTCCAACTCCCATGTCCGAGTGGGTAGCAGACATCTGCCTCCCATGCATACACACTTCTGAGAGTTGAGATTATGGCCTGTACCTCCACATCCAGCCTGCTGGTACCCTTGGCTTCTAAAAGGCCTAGGCTCGCTGTTTGACGGAAGTGCTGGGAGAGGTAATTGGAATCACCCGGCACACAAGACTGGTGCCTCCAAGCTCAGTTCAGCGATTTCCTAGTAATTCCTGTGGTAGACAGGTGCTACATACTAAGTTCCATACGTGAGAGGGTAGCTGAACGCCTTGTCCAAAACCATCTTACTTCTGAGAGTTGAGCTCAGCCTCAGTCCCTCACAGTTCCACACTGCCTGCAGAGTGAGTTTCGCAGGTCTTCAGCAGAGACGTTTGCCAGAGGCTTCTGAGACGCAGGGTAACAATGCAGACCTGGAGGGTATCCCCAGGTGCAGTCGACTGGTAATCTTGGAACCTCCTGACTCAGAATACTGCTACCTTCTCACTGCCATAGGAATGCAGCTAGTTGACAGCTGGCTTCAAGACATGCTTCCCTGTGAGAGCTGAGGACAGGGCAGAACCCTCCCGCATGCTGCCTGACTGTAGGAGTAGCTGCTAACATCCTTATGTTAGTGGCTGGGAGAGGTTGCGGGAAAAGCATGTGTGAGCACTGGGCCTGAACTCCCGTGTACCTGAGTTGAATACAGCGATTTCCAACGGCTTTCCTCAACCAGAGTGTAGCTAGGTTCCAAATCCCATGTACGAGCGGGTAGCAGACATCTGCCTCCCATGCATACACACTTCTGAGAGTTGAGCTTATGGCCTGTACCTCCACAGCCAGCCTCCTGGTAACCTTGGCTTCTAAAAGGCCTAGGCTCGCTGTTTGGTGGAAGTGCTGGGAGAGGTAATTGGAATCACCCGGCACACAAGACTAGTGCCTCCAAGCTCAGTTCAGCGATTTCCTAGTAATTCCTGTGGTAGACTGGTGCTACATACTAAGTTCCATACGTGAGAGGGTTGCTGAACGCCTTGTCCAAAACCATCTTACTTCTGAGAGTTGAGCTCAGCTTCAGTCCCTCACAGTTCGACACTGCCTGCAGAGTGAGTTTCGCAGGTCTTCAGCAGAGACGTTTGCCAGAGGCTTCTGAGACGCAGGGTAACAATGCAGACCTGGAGGGTATCCCCAGGTGCAGTCGACTGGTAATCTTGGAACCTCCTGACTCAGAATACTGCTACCTTCTCACTGCCATAGGAATGCAGCTAATTGACAGCTGGCTTCAAGACATGCTTCCCTGTGAGAGCTGAGGACAGGGCAGAACCCTCCCGCATGCTGCCTGACTGTAGGAGTAGCTGCTAACATCCTTATGTTAGTGGCTGGGACAGGTTGCGGGAAAAGCATGTGTGAGCACTGGGCCTGAACTCCCGTGTACCTGAGTTGAATACAGCGATTTCCAACGGCTTTCCTCAACCAGAGTGTAGCTAGGTTCCAAATCCCATGTACGAGCCCGTAGCAGACATCTGCCTCCCATGCATACACATTTCTGAGAGTTGAGCTTATGGCCTGTACCTCCACAGCCAGCCTGCTGGTAACCTTGGCTTCTAAAAGGCCTAGGCTCGCTGTTTGACGCAAGTGCTGGGAGAGGTAATTGGAATCACCCGGCACACAAGACTAGTGCCTCCAAGCTCAGTTCAGCGATTTCCTAGTAATTCCTGTGGTAGACTGGTGCTACATACTAAGTTCCATACGTGAGAGGGTAGCTGAACGCCTTGTCCAAAACCATCTTACTTCTGAGAGTTGAGCTCAGCCTCAGTCCCTCACAGTTCCACACTGCCTGCAGAGTGAGTTTCGCAGGTCTTCAGCAGAGACGTTTGCCAGAGGCTTCTGAGACGCAGGGTAACAATGCAGACCTGGAGGGTATCCCCAGGTGCAGTCGACTGGTAATCTTGGAACCTCCTGACTCAGAATACTGCTACCTTCTCACTGCCATAGGAATGCAGCTAGTTGACAGCTGGCTTCAAGACATGCTTCCCTGTGAGAGCTGAGGACAGGGCAGAACCCTCCCGCATGCTGCCTGACTGTAGGAGTAGCTGCTAACATCCTTATGTTAGTGGCTGGAAGAGGTTGCGGGAAAAGCATGTGTGAGCACTGGGCCTGAACTCCCGTGTATCTGAGTTGAATACAGCGATTTCCAACGGCTTTCCTCAACCAGAGTGTAGCTAGGTTCCAAATCCCATGTACGAGCGGGTAGCAGACATCTGCCTCCCATGCATACACACTTCTGAGAGTTGAGCTTATGGCCTGTACCTCCACAGCCAGCCTGCTGGTACCCTTGGCTTCTAAAAGGCCTAGGCTCGCTGTTTGACGGAAGTGCTGGGAGAGGTAATTGGAATCTCCCGGCACACAAGACGAGTGCCTCCAAGCTCAATTCACGATTTCCCAGTAATTCTTGTGGTAGACAGGTGCTACATACTAAGTTCCATATGTGAGAAGGTAGCTGAACGCCTTGTCCAAAAGCATCTTACTTCTGAGAGTTGAGCACACCCTCAGTCCCTCACACTTCCACACTGCCTGCAGAGTGAGTTTCACACGTCTTCACCAGAGACGATTGCCAGAGGCTTCTCAGTACAAGTTAACAATGCAGACCTGGAGGGTATCTCCAGGTGCAGTAGAGTGGTAATCTTGGAACCTCCTGACTCAGAGTACTGCTACCTTCTCACTGCCATAGGAATGCAGCTAGTAGACAGCTGGTTCAAGACATGCTTCCCTGTGAGAGCTGAGGACAGGGCAGAACCCTCCCGCATCCTGCCTGACTGTAGGAGTAGCTGCTAAAATCCTAATGTTAGTGGCTGGGATAGGTTGCGGGAAAAGCATGTGTGAGCACTGGGCCTGAACTCCCGTGTATCTGAGTTGAATACAGCGATTTCCAATGGCCTTCTTCAATCACAGTGTAGCTAGGTTCCAACTCCCATGTCCGAGTGGGTAGCAGACATCTGCCTCCCATGCATACACACTTCTGAGAGTTGAGCTTATGGCCTGTACCTCCACATGCAGCCTGCTGGTACCCTTGGCTTCTAAAAGGCCTAGGCTCGCTGTTTGACGCAAGTGCTGGGAGAGGTAATTGGAATCACCCGGCACACAAGACTAGTGCCTCCAAGCTCAGTTCAGCGATTTCCTAGTAATTCCTGTGGTAGACTGGTGCTACATACTAAGTTCCATACGTGAGAGGGTAGCTGAACGCCTTGTCCAAAACCATCTTACTTCTGAGAGTTGAGCTCAGCCTCAGTCCCTCACAGTTCCACACTGCCTGCAGAGTGAGTTTCGCAGGTCTTCAGCAGAGACGTTTGCCAGAGGCTTCTGAGACGCAGGGTAACAATGCAGACCTGGAGGGTATCCCTAGGTGCAGTCGACTGGTAATCTTGGAACGTCTTGACTCAGAATACTGCTACCTTCTCACTGCCATAGGAATGCAGCTAGTTGACAGCTGGCTTCAAGACATGCTTCCCTGTGAGAGCTGAGGACAGGGCACAACCCTCCCGCATGCTGCCTGACTGTAGGAGTAGCTGCTAACATCCTTATGTTAGTGGCTGGGAGAGGTTGCGGGAAAAGCATGTCTGAGCACTGGGCCTGAACTCCCGTGTATCTGAGTTGAATACAGCGATTTCCAACGGCTTTCCTCAACCAGAGTGTAGCTAGGTTCCAAATCCCATGTACGAGCGGGTAGCAGACATCTGCCTCCCATGCATACACACTTCTGAGAGTTGAGCTTATGGCCTGTACCTCCACAGCCAGCCTGCTGGTACCCTTGGCTTCTAAAAGGCCTAGGCTCGCTGTTTGACGGAAGTGCTGGGAGAGGTAATTGGAATCACCCGGCACACAAGACTAGTGCCTCCAAGCTCAGTTCAGCGATTTCCTAGTAATTCCTGTGGTAGACTGGTGCTACATACTAAGTTCCATACGTGAGAGGGTAGCTGAACGCCTTGTCCAAAACCATCTTACTTCTGAGAGTTGAGCTCAGCCTCAGTCCCTCACAGTTCCACACTGCCTGCAGAGTGAGTTTCGCAGGTCTTCAGCAGAGACGTTTGCCAGAGGCTTCTGAGACGCAGGGTAAAAATGCAGACCTGGAGGGTATCCCCAGGTACAGTCGACTGGTAATCTTGGAACCTCCTGACTCAGAATACTGCTACCTTCTCACTGCCATAGGAATGCAGCTAGTTGACAGCTGGCTTCATGACAGGCTTCCCTGTGAGAGCTGAGGACAGGGCAGAACCCTCCCGCATGCTGCCTGACTGTAGGAGTAGCTGCTAACATCCTTATATTAGTGGCTGGGAGAGGTTGCGGGAAAAGCATGTGTGAGCACTGGGCCTGAACTCCAGTATACCTGAGTTGAATACAGCGATTTCCAACGGCTTTCCTCAACCAGAGTGTTTCTAGTTTCCAAATCCCATGTACGAGCGGGTAGCAGACATCTGCCTCCCATGCATACACACTTCTGAGAGTTGAGCTTATGGCCTGTACCTCCACAGCTAGCCTGCTGGTACCCTTGGCTTCTAAAAGGCCTAGGATCGCTGTTTGACAGAAGTGCTGGGAGAGGTAATTGGAATCTCCCGGCCCACAAGACGAGTGCCTCCAAGCTCAATTCACGATTTCCCAGTAATTCTTGTGGTAGACAGGTGCTACATACTAAGTTCCATATGTGAGAAGGTAGCTGAACGCCTTGTCCAAAAGCATCTTACTTCTGAGAGTTGAGCACACCCTCAGTCCCTCATACTTCCACACTGCCTGCAGAGTGAGTTTCACACGTCTTCACCAGAGACGATTGCCAGAGGCTTCTGAGTACAAGTTAACAATGCAGACCTGGAGGGTATCTCCAGGTGCAGTAGAGTGGTAATCTTGGAACCTCCTGACTCAGAGTACTGCTACCTTCTCACTGCCATAGGAATGCAGCTAGTTGACAGCTGGCTTCAAGACATGCTTCCCTGTGAGAGCTGAGGACAGGGCAGAACCCTCCCGCATCCTGCCTGACTGTAGGAGTAGCTGCTAACATCCTAATGTTAGTGGCTGGGAGAGGTTGCGGGAAAAGCATGTGTGAGCACTGGGCCTGAACTCCCGTGTATCTGAGTTGAATACAGCGATTTCCAATGGCCTTCTTCAATCACAGTGTAGCTAGGTTCCAACTCCCATGTCCGAGTGGGTAGCAGACATCTGCCTCCCATGCATACACACTTCTGAGAGTTGAGCTTATGGCCTGTACCTCCACATCCAGCCTGCTGGTACCCTTGGCTTCTAAAAGGCCTAGGCTCGCTGTTTGACGGAAGTGCTGGGAGAGGTAATTGGAATCACCCGGCACACAAGACTAGTGCCTCCAAGCTCAGTTCAGCGATTTCCTAGTAATTCCTGTGGTAGACTGGTGCTACATACTAAGTTCCATACGTGAGAGGGTAGCTGAACGCCTTGTCCAAAACAATCTTACTTCTGAGAGTTGAGCTCAGCCTCAGTCCCTCACAGTTCCACACTGCCTGCAGAGTGAGTTTCGCAGGTCTTCAGCAGAGACGTTTGCCAGAGGCTTCTGAGACGCAGGGTAACAATGCAGACCTGGAGGGTATCCCCAGGTGCAGTCGACTGGTAATCTTGGAACCTCCTGACTCAGAATACTGCTACCTTCTCACTGCCATAGGAATGCAGCTAGTTGACAGCTGGCTTCAAGTCATGCTTCCCTGTGAGAGCTGAGGACAGGGCAGAACCCTCCCGCATGCTGCCTGACTGTAGGAGTAGCTGCTAACATCCTTATGTTAGTGGCTGGGAGAGGTTGCGGGAAAAGCATGTGTGAGCACTGGGCCTGAACTCCCGTGTACCTGAGTTGAATACAGCGATTTCCAACGGCTTTCCTCAACCAGAGTGTAGCTAGGTTCCAAATCCCATGTACGAGCGGGTAGCAGACATCTGCCTCCCATGCATACACACCTCTGAGAGTTGAGCTTATGGCCTGTACCTCCACAGCCAGCCTGCTGTTACCCTTGGCTTCTAAAAGGCCTAGGCTCGCTGTTTGACGGAAGTGCTGGGAGAGGTAATTGGAATCTCCCGGCACACAAGACGAGTGCCTCCAAGCTCAATTCACGATTTCCCAGTAATTCTTGTGGTAGACAGGTGCTACATACTAAGTTCCATATGTGAGAAGGTAGCTGAACGCCTTGTCCAAAAGCATCTTACTTCTGAGAGTTGAGCACACCCTCAGTCCCTCATACTTCCACACTGCCTGCAGAGTGAGTTTCACACGTCTTCACCAGAGACGATTGCCAGAGGCTTCTGAGTACAAGTTAACAATGCAGACCTGGAGGGTATCTCCAGGTGCAGTAGAGTGGTAATCTTGGAACCTCCTGACTCAGAGTACTGCTACCTTCTCACTGCCATAGGAATGCAGCTAGTTGACAGCTGGCTTCAAGACATGCTTCCCTGTGAGAGCTGAGGACAGGGCAGAACCCACCCGCATCCTGCCTGACTGTAGGAGTAGCTGCTAACATCCTAATGTTAGTGGCTGGGAGAGGTTGCGGGAAAAGCATGTGTGAGCACTGGGCCTGAACTCCCGTGTATCTGAGTTGAATACAGCGATTTCCAATGGCCTTCTTCAATCACAGTGTAGCTAGGTTCCAACTCCCATGTCCGAGTGGGTAGCAGACATCTGCCTCCCATGCATACACACTTCTGAGAGTTGAGCTTATGGCCTGTACCTCCACATCCAGCCTGCTGGTACCCTTGGCTTCTAAAAGGCCTAGGCTCGCTGTTTGACGGAAGTGCTGGGAGAGGAAATTGGAATCACCCGGCACACAAGACTAGTGCCTCCAAGCTCAGTTCAGCGATTTCCTAGTAATTCCTGTGGTAGACTGGTGCTACATACTAAGTTCCATACGTGAGAGGGTAGCTGAACGCCTTCTCCAAAACCATCTTACTTCTGAGAGTTGAGCTCAGCCTCAGTCCCTCACAGTTCCACACTGCCTGCAGAGTGAGTTTCGCAGGTCTTCAGCAGAGACGTTTGCCAGAGGTTTCTGAGACGCAGGGTAGCAATGCAGACCTGGAGGGTATCCCCAGGTGCAGTCGACTGGTAATCTTGGAACCTCCAGACTCAGAATACTGCTACATTCTCACTGCCATAGGAATGAAGCTAGTTGACAGCTGGCTTCAAGACATGCTTCCCTGTGAGAGCTGAGGACAGGGCAGAACCCTCCCGCATGCTGCCTGACTGTAGGAGTAGCTGCTAACATCCTTATGTTAGTGGCTGGGAGAGGTTGCGGGAAAAGCATGTGTGAGCACTGGGCCTGAACTCCCGTGTACCTGAGTTGAATACAGCGATTTCCAACGGCTTTCCTCAACCAGAGTGTAGCTAGGTTCCAAATCCCATGTACGAGCGGGTAGCAGACATCTGCCTCCCATGCATAAACACTTCTGAGAGTTGAGCTTATGGCCTGTACCTCCACAGCCAGCCTGCTGGTACCCTTGGCTTCTAAAAGGCCTAGGCTCGCTGTTGGACGGAAGTGCTGGGAGAGGTAATTGGAATCACCCGGCACACAAGACTAGTGCCTCCAAGCTCAGTTCAGCGATTTCCTGGTAATTCCTGTGGTAGACTGGTGCTACATACTAAGATCCATACGTGAGAGGGTAGCTGAACGCCTTGTCCAAAATCATCTTACTTCTGAGAGTTGAGCTCAGCCTCAGTCCCTCACAGTTCCACACTGCCTGCAGAGTGAGTTTCGCAGGTCTTCAGCAGAGACGTTTGCCAGAGGTTTCTGAGACGCTGGGTAACAATGCAGACCTGGAGGGTATCCCCAGGTGCAGTCGACTGGTAATCTTGGAACCTCCTGACTCAGAATACTGCTACCTTCTCACTGCCATAGGAATGCAGCTAGTTGACAGCTGGCTTCAAGACATGCTTCCCTGTGAGACCTGAGGACAGGGCAGAACCCTCCCGCATGCTGCCTGACTGTGGGAGTAGCTGCTAACATCCTTATGTTAGTGGCTGGGAGAGGTTGCGGGAAAAGCATGTCTGAGCACTGGGCCTGAACTCCCGTGTATCTGAGTTGAATACAGCGATTTCCAACGGCTTTCCTCAACCAGAGTGTAGCTAGGTTCCAAATCCCATGTACGAGCGGGTAGCAGATATCTGCCTCCCATGCATACACACTTCTGAGAGTTGAGCTTATGGCCTGTACCTCCATAGCCAGCCTGCTGGTACCCTTGGCTTCTAAAAGGCCTAGGCTCGCTGTTTGACGGAAGTGCTGGGAGAGGTAATTGGAATCTCCCGGCACACAAGACGAGTGCCTCCAAGCTCAATTCACGATTTCCCAGTAATTCTTGTGGTAGACAGGTGCTACATACTAAGTTCCATATGTGAGAAGGTAGCTGAACGCATTGTCCAAAAGCATCTTACTTCTGAGAGTTGAGCACACACTCAGTCCCTCACACTTCCACACTGCCTGCAGAGTGAGTTTCACACGTCTTCACCAGGACGATTGCCAGAGGCTTCTGAGTAGAAGTTAACAATGCAGACCTGGAGGGTATCTCCAGGTGCAGTAGAGTGGTAATCTTGGAATCTCCTGACTCAGAGTACTGCTACCTTCTCACTGCCATAGAAATGCAGCTAGTTGACAGCTGGCTTCGAGACATGCTTCCCTGTGAGACCTGAGGACAGGGCAGAACCCTCCCGCATCCTGCCTGACTGTAGGAGTAGCTGCTAGCATCCTAATGTTAGTGGCTGGGAGAGGTTGCGGGAAAAGCATGTGTGAGCACTGGGCCTGAACTCCCGTGTATCTGAGTTGAATACAGCGATTTCCAATGGCCTTCTTCAATCACAGTGTAGCTAGGTTCCAACTCCCTTGTCCGAGTGTGTAGCAGACATCTGCCTCCCATGCATACACACTTCTGAGAGTTGAGCTTATGGCCTGAACTTCCACATCCAGCCTGTTGGTACCCTTGGCTTCTAAAAGGCCTAGGCTCGCTGTTTGACGGAAGTGCTGGGAGAGGTAATTGGAATCTCCCGGCACACAAGACTAGTGCCTCCAAGCTCAGTTCAGCGATTTCCTAGTAATTCCTGTGGTAGACTGGTGCTACATACTAAGTTCCATACGTGATAGGGTAGCTGAACGCCTTGTCCAAAACCATCTTACTTCTGAGAGTTGAGCTCAGCCTCAGTCCCTCACAGTTCGACACTGCCTGCAGAGTGAGTTTCGCAGGTCTGCAGCAGAGACGTTTGCCAGAGGCTTCTGAGACGCAGGGTAACAATGCAGACCTGGAGGGTATCCCCAGGTGCAGTCGACTGGTAATCTTGGAACCTCCTGACTCAGAATACTGCTACCATCTCACTGCCATAGGAATGCAGCTAGTTGACAGCTGGCTTCAAGACATGCTTCCCTGTGAGAGCTGAGGACAGGGCAGAACCCTCCCGCATGCTGCCTGACTGTAGGAGTAGCTGCTAACATCCTTATGTTAGTGGCTGGGAGAGGTTGCGGGAAAAGCATGTGTGAGCACTGGGCCTGAACTCCCGTGTATCTGAGTTGAATACAGCGATTTCCAACGGCTTTCCTCAACCAGAGTGTAGCTAGGTTCCAAATCCCATGTACGAGCGGGTAGCAGACATCTGCCTCCCATGCATACACACTTCTGAGTGTTGAGCTTATGGCCTGTACCGCCACAGCCAGCCTGCTGGTACCCTTGGCTTCTAAAAGGCCTAGGCTCGCTGTTTGACGGAAGTGCTGGGAGAGGTAATTGGAATCACCCGGCACACAAGACTAGTGCCTCCAAGCTCAGTTCAGCGATTTCCTAGTAATTCCTGTGGTAGACTGGTGCTACATACTAAGTTCCATACGTGAGAAGGTAGCTGAACGCCTTCTCCAAAACCATCTTACTTCTGAGAGTTGAGCTCAGCCTCAGTCCCTCACAGTTCCACACTGCCTGCAGAGTGATTTCGCAGGTCTTAGGCAGAGACGTTTGCCAGAGGCTTCTGAGACGCAGGGTAACAATGCAGACCTGGAGGGTATCCCCAGGTGTAGTCGACTGGTAATCTTGGAACCTCCTGACTCAGAATACTGCTACCTTCTCACTGCCATAGGAATGCAGCTAGTTGACAGCTGGCTTCAAAACATGTTTCCCTGTGAGAGCTGAGGACAGGGCAGAACCCTCCCGCATGCTGCCTGACTGTAGGAGTAGCTGCTAACATCCTTATGTTAGTGGCTGGGAGAGGTTGCGGGAAAAGCATGTGTGAGCACTGGGCCTGAACTCCCGTGTATCTGAGTTGAATACAGCGATTTCCAACGGCTTTCCTCAACCAGAGTGTAGCTAGGTTCCAAATCCCATGTACGAGCGGGTAGCAGATATCTGCCTCCCATGCATACACACTTCTGAGAGTTGAGCTTATGGCCTGTACCTCCACAGCCAGCCTGCTGGTACACTTGGCTTCTAAAAGGCCTAGGCTCGCTGTTTGACGGAAGTGCTGGGAGAGGTAATTGGAATCTCCCGGCACACAAGACGAGTGCCTCCAAGCTCAATTCACGATTTCCCAGTAATTCTTGTGGTAGACAGGTGCTACATACTAAGTT
Organism: Canis aureus; assembly: GCF_053574225.1. Classification (NCBI taxonomy): domain Eukaryota; kingdom Metazoa; phylum Chordata; class Mammalia; order Carnivora; family Canidae; genus Canis; species Canis aureus. The sequence goes on along the minus strand of NC_135638.1, from coordinate 44,012,602 downwards.
CCATATGTGAGATGGTAGCTGAACGCCTTGTCCAAAAGCATCTTACTTCTGAGAGTTGAGCCCACCCTCAGTCCCTCACAGTTCCACACTGCCTGCAGAGTGTGTTTCACACGTCTTCACCAGAGACGATTGCCAGAGGCTTCTGAGTACAAGTTAACAATGCAGACCTGGAGGGTATCTCCAGGTGCAGTAGAGTGGTAATCTTGGAACCTCCTGACTCAGAGTACTGCTACCTTCTCACTGCCATAGGAATGCAGCTAGTTGACAGCTGGCTTCAAGACATGCTTCCTTGTGAGTACTGAGGACAGGGCAGAACCCTCCCGCATCCTGCCTGACTGTAGGAGTAGCTGCTAACATCCTAATGTTAGTGGCTGGGAGAGGATGCGGGAAAAGCATGTGTGAGCACTGGGCCTGAACTCCCGTGTATCTGAGTTGAATACAGCGATTTCCAATGGCCTTCTTCAATCACAGTGTAGCTAGGTTCCAACTCCCATGTCCGAGTGGGTAGCAGACATCTGCCTCCCATGCATACACACTTCTGAGAGTTGAGCTTATGGCCTGTACCTCCACAGCCAGCCTGTTGGTACCATTGGCTTCTAAAAGGCCTAGGCTCGCTGTTTGACGGAAGTGCTGGGAGAGGTAATTGGAATCACCCGGCACACAAGACTAGTGCCTCCAAGCTCAGTTCAGCGATTTCCTAGTAATTCCTGTGGTAGACTGGTGCTACATACTAAGTTCCATACGTGAGAGGGTAGCTGAACGCCTTGTCCAAAACCATCTTACTTCGGAGAGTTGAGCTCAGCCTCAGTCCCTCACAGTTCGACACTGCCTGCAGAGTGAGTTTCGCAGGTCTACAGCAGAGACGTTTGCCAGAGGCTTCTGAGACGCAGGGTAACAATGCAGACCTGGAGGGTATCCCCAGGTGCAGTCGACTGGTAATCTTGGAACCTCCTGACTCAGAATACTGCTACCTTCTCACTGCCATAGGAATGCAGCTAGTTGACAGCTGGCTTCAAGACATGCTTCCCTGTGAGAGCAGAGGACAGGGCAGAACCCTCCCGCATGCTGCCTGACTGTAGGAGTAGCTGCTAACATCCTTATGTTAGTGGCTGGGAGAGGTTGCGGGAAAAGCATGTGTGAGCACTGGGCCTGAACTCCCGTGTATCTGAGTTGAATACAGCGATTTCCAACGGCTTTCCTCAACCAGAGTGTAGCTAGGTTCCAAATCCCATGTACGAGCGGGTAGCAGACATCTGCCTCCCATGCATACACACTTCTGAGAGTTGAGCTTATGGCCTGTACCTCCACAGCCAGCCTGCTGGTACCCTTGGCTTCTGAAAGGCCTAGGCTCGCTGTTTGACGGAAGTGCTGGGAGAGGTAATTGGAATCACCCGGCACACAAGACTAGTGCCTCCAAGCTCAGTTCAGCGATTTCCTAGTAATTCCTGTGGTAGACTGGTGCTACATACTAAGTTCCATACGTGAGAGGGTAGCTGAACGCCTTGTCCAAAACCATCTTACTTCTGAGAGTTGAGCTCAGCCTCAGTCCCTCACAGTTCCACACTGCCTGCAGAGTGAGTTTCGCAGGTCTTCAGCAGAGACGTTTGCCAGAGGCTTCTGAGACGCACGGTAACAATGCAGACCTGGAGGGTATCCCCAGGTGCAGTCGACTGGTAATCTTGGAACGTCCTGACTCAGAATACTGCTACCTTCTCACTGCCATAGGAATGCAGCTAGTTGACAGCTGGCTTCAAGACATGCTTCCCTGTGAGAGCTGAGGACAGGGCAGAACCCTCCCGCATGCTGCCTGACTGTAGGAGTAGCTGCTAACATCCTTATGTTAGTGGCTGGGAGAGGTTGCGGGAAAAGCATGTGTGAGCACTGGGCCTGAACTCCCGTGTATCTGAGTTGAATACAGCGATTTCCAACGGCTTTCCTCAACCAGAGTGTACCTAGGTTCAAAATCCCATGTACGAGGGGGTAGCAGATATCTGCCTCCCATGCATACACAATTCTGAGAGTTGAGCTTATGGCCTGTACCTCCACAGCCAACCTGCTGGTACCCTTGGCTTCTAAAAGGCCTAGGCTCGCTGTTTGACGGAAGTGCTGGGAGAGGTAATTGGAATCACCCGGCACACAAGACTAGTGCCTCCAAGCTCAGTTCAGCAATTTCCTAGTAATTCCTGTGGTAGACTGGTGCTACATACTAAGATCCATACGTGAGAGGGTAGCTGAACGCCTTGTCCAAAACCATCTTACTTCTGAGAGTTGAGTTCAGCCTCAGTCCCTCACAGTTCCACACTGCCTGCAGAGTGAGTTTCGCAGGTCTTCAGCAGAGACGTTTGCCAGAGGCTTCTGAGACGCAGGGTAACAATGCAGACCTGGAGGGTATCCCCAGGTGCAGTCGACTGGTATTCTTGGAACCTCCTGACTCAGAATACTGCTACCTTCTCACTGCCACAGGAATGCAGCTAGTTGACAGCTGGCTTCAAAACATGCTTCCCTGTGAGAGCTGAAGACAGGGCAGAACCCTCCCGCATGCTGCCTGACTGTAGGAGTAGCTGCTAACATCCTTATGTTAGTGGCTAGGAGAGGTTGCGGGAAAAGCATGTGTGAGCACTGGGCCTGAACTCCCGTGTACCTGAGTTGAATACAGCGATTTCCAACGGCTTTCCTCAACCAGAGTGTAGCTAGGTTCCAAATCCCATGTACGAGCGGGTAGCAGACATCTGCCTCCCATGCATACACACTTCTGAGAGTTGAGCTTATGGCCTGTACCTCCACAGCCAGCCTGCTGCTACCCTTGGCTTCTACAAGGCCTAGGCTCGCTGTTTGACGGAAGTGCTGGGAGAGGTAATTGGAATCTCCCGGCACACAAGACGAGTGCCTCCAAGCTCAATTCACGATTTCCCAGTAATTCTTGTGGTAGACAGGTGCTACATACTAAGTTCCATATGTGAGAAGGTAGCTGAACGCCTTGTCCAAAAGCATCTTACTTCTGAGAGTTGAGCACACCCTCAGTCCCTCACACTTCCACACTGCCTGCAGAGTGAGGTTCTCACGTCTTCACCAGGACGATTGCCAGAGGATTCTGAGTACAAGTTAACAATGCAGACCTGGAGGGTATCTCCAGGTGCAGTAGAGTGGTAATCTTGGAACCTCCTGACTCAGAGTACTGCTACCTTCTCACTGCCATAGGAATGCAGCTAGTTGACAGCTGGCTTCAAGACATGCTTCCCTGTGAGAGCTGAGGACAGGGCAGAACCCTCCCGCATCCTGCCTGACTGTAGGAGTAGCTGCTAACATCCTAATGTTAGTGGCTGGGAGAGGTTGCGGGAAAAGCATGTGTGAGCACTGGGCCTGAACTCCCGTGTATCTGAGTTGAATACAGCGATTTCCAATGGCCTTCTTCAATCACAGTGTAGCTAGGTTCCAACTCCCATGTCCGAGTGGGTAGCAGACATCTGCCTCCCATGCATACACACTTCTGAGAGTTGAGCTTATGGCCTGTACCTCCACATCCAGCCTGCTGTTACCCTTGGCTTCTAAAAGGCCTAGGCTCGCTGTTTGACGGAAGTGCTGGGAGAGGTAATTGGAATCACCCGGCACACAAGACTAGTGCCTCCAAGCTCAGTTCAGCGATTTCCTAGTAATTCCTGTGGTAGACTGGTGCTACATACTAAGTTCCATACGTGAGAGGGTAGTTGAACGCCTTGTCCAAAACCATCTAACTTCTGAGAGTTGAGCTCAGCCTCAGTCCCTCACAGTTCCACACTGCCTGCAGAGTGAGTTTCGCAGGTCTTCAGAAGAGACGTTTGCAAGAGGCTTCTGAGACGCAGGGTAACAATGCAGACCTGGAGGGTATCCCCAGGTGCAGTCGACTGGTAATCTTGGAACCTCCTGACTCAGAATACTGCTACCTTCTCACTGCCATAGGAATGCAGCTAGTTGACAGCTAGCTGGCTTCAAGACATGCTTCCCTGAGAGAGCTGAGGACAGGGCAGAACCCTCCCGCATGCTGCCTGACTGTAGGAGTAGCTGCTAACATCCTAATGTTAGTGGCTGGGAGAGGTTGCGGGAAAAGCATGTGTGAGCACTGGGCCTGAACTCCCGTGTATCTGAGTTGAATACTGCGATTTCCAACGGCTTTCCTCAACCAGAGTGTAGCTAGGGTCCAAATCCCATGTACGAGCGGGTAGCAGACATCTGCCTCCCATGCATACACACTTCTGAGAGTTGAGCTTATGGCCTGTACCTCCACAGCCAGCCTGCTGGTACCCTTGGCTTCTAAAAGGCCTAGGCTCGCTGTTTGACGGAAGTGCTGGGAGAGGTAATTGGAATCACCAGGCACACAAGACTAGTGCCTCCAAGCTCAGTTCAGCGATTTCCTAGTAAATCCTGTGGTAGACTGGTGCTACATACTAAGTTCCATACGTGAGAGGTTAGCTGAACGCCTTGTCCAAAACCATCTTACTTCTGAGAGTTGAGCTCAGCCTCAGTCCATCACAGTTCCACACTGCCTGCAGAGTGAGTTTCGCAGGTCTTCAGCAGAGACGTTTGCCAGAGGCTTCTGAGACGCAGGGTAACAATGCAGACCTGGAGGGTATCCGCAGGTGCAGTCGACTGGTAATCTTGGAACCTCCTGACTCAGAATACTGCTACCTTCTCACTGCCATAGGAATGCAGCTAGTTGACAGCTGGCTTCAAGACATGCTTCCCTGTGAGAGCTGAGGACAGGGCAGAACCCTCCCGCATGCTGCCTGACTGTAGGAGTAGCTGCTAACATCCTTATGTTAGTGGCTGGGAGAGGTTGCGGGAAAAGCATGTGTGAGCACTGGGCCTGAACTCCCGTGTATCTGAGTTGAATACAGCGATTTCCAACGGCTTTCCTCAACCAGAGTGTAGCTAGTTTCCAAATCCCATGTACGAGCGTGTATCAGACATCGGCCTCCCATGCATACACACTTCTGAGAGTTGAGCTTATGGCCTGTACCTCCACAGCCAGCCTGCTGGTACCCTTGGCTTCTAAAAGGCCTAGGCTCGCTGTTTGACGGAAGTGCTGGGAAAGGTAATTGGAATCTCCCGGCAGGGATCCCTGGGTGGCGCAGCCGTTTAGCGCCTGCCTTTGGCCCAGGGCACGATCTTGGAGACCCGGGATTGAATCCCACGTCGGGCTCCCGGTGCATGGAGCCTGCTTCTTCCTCTGTCTGTGTCTCTGCCTCTCTCTCTCTCTCTGTGACTATCATAAATAAATAAAAAATTAAAAAATAAATAAAAAAAAAAAGGAATCTCCCGGCACACAACACGAGTGCCTCCAAGCTCAATTCACGATTTCCCAGTAATTCTTGTGTTAGACAGGTGCTACATACTAAGTTCCATATGTGAGAAGGTAGCTGAACGCCTTGTCCGAAAGCATCTTACTTCTGAGAGTTGAGCACACCCTCAGTCCCTCACACTTCCACACTCCCTGCAGAGTGAGTTTCAAACGTCTTCACCAGAGACGATTGCCAGAGGCTTCTGAGTACAAGTTAACAATGCAGACGTGGAGGGTATCTCCAGGTGCAGTAGAGTGGTAATCTTGGAACCTCCTGACTCAGAGTACTGCTACCTTCTCACTGCCATAGGAATGCAGCTAGTTGACAGCTGGCTTCAAGACATGCTTCCCTGTGAGACCTGAGGACAGGGCAGAAACCTCCCGTATCCTGCCTGACTGTAGGAGTAGCTGCTAACATCCTTATGTTAGTGGCTGGGAGAGGTTGCGGGAAAAGCATGTGTGAGCACTGGGCCTGAAATCCCGTGTATCTGAGTTGAATACAGCGATTTCCCATGGCCTTCTTCAATCACAGTGTAGCTAGGTTCCAACTCCCATGTCCGAGTGGGTATCAGACATCTGCCTCCCATGCATACACACTTCTGAGAGTTGAGCTTATGGCCTGTACCTCCACAGCCAGCCTGCTGGTACCCTTGGCTTCTAAAAGGCCTAGGCTCGCTGTTTGACGGATGTGCTGGGAGAGGTAATTGGAATCACCCGGCACACAAGACTAGTGCCTCCAAGCTCAGTTCAGCGATTTCCTAGTAATTCCTGTGGTAGACTGGTGCTACATACTAAGTTCCATACGTGAGAGGGTAGCTGAACGCCTTGTCCAAAACCATCTTACTTCTGAGAGTTGAGATCAGCTTCAGTCCCTCACAGTTCCACACTGCCTGCAGAGTGAGTTTCGCAGGTCTTCAGCAGAGACGTTTGCCAGAGGCTTCTGAGACGCAGGGTAACAATGCAGACCTGGAGGGTATCCCCAGGTGCAGTCGACTGGTAATCTTGGAACCTCCTGACTCAGAATACTGCTACCTTCTCACTGCCATAGGAATGCAGCTAGTTGACAGCTGGCTTCAAGACATGCTTCCCTGTGAGAGCTGAGGACAGGGCAGAACCCTACCGCATGCTGCCTGACTGTAGGAGTAGCTGCTAACATCCTTATGTTAGTGGCTGGGAGAGGTTGCGGGAAAAGCATGTGTGAGCACTGGGCCTGAACTCCCGTGTATCTGAGTTGAATACAGCGATTTCCAACGGCTTTCCTCAACCAGAGTGTAGCTAGTTTCCAAATCCCATGTACGAGCGTGTATCAGACATCGGCCTCCCATGCATACACACTTCTGAGAGTTGAGCTTATGGCCTGTACCTCCACAGCCAGCCTGCTGGTACCCTTGGCTTCTAAAAGGCCTAGGCTCGCTGTTTGTCGGAAGTGCTGGGAGAGGTAATTGGAATCTCCCGGCAGGGATCCCTGGGTGGCGCAGCCGTTTAGCGCCTGCCTTTGGCCCAGGGCACGATCTTGGAGACCCGGGATTGAATCCCACGTCGGGCTCCCGGTGCATGGAGCCTGCTTCTTCCTCTGTCTGTGTCTCTGCCTCTCTCTCTCTCTCTGTGACTATCATAAATAAATAAAAAATTAAAAAATAAATAAAAAAAAAAAGGAATCTCCCGGCACACAACACAGGTGCCTCCAAGCTCAATTCACGATTTCTCAGTAATTCTTGTGTTAGACAGGTGCTACATACTAAGTTCCATATGTGAGAAGGTAGCTGAACGCCTTGTCCGAAAGCATCTTACTTCTGAGAGTTGAGCACACCCTCAGTCCCTCACACTTCCACACTCCCTGCAGAGTGAGTTTCAAACGTCTTCACCAGAGACGATTGCCAGAGGCTTCTGAGTACAAGTTAACAATGCAGACGTGGAGGGTATCTCCAGGTGCAGTAGAGTGGTAATCTTGGAACCTCCTGACTCAGAATACTGCTACCTTCTCACTGCCATAGGAATGCAGCTAGTTGACAGCTGGCTTCAAGACATGCTTCCCTGTGAGAGCTGAGGACAGGGCAGAACCCTCCCGCATCCTGCCTGACTGTAGGTGTAGCTGCTAACATCCTTATGTTAGTGGCTGGGAGAGGTTGCGGGAAAAGCATGTGTGAGCACTGGGCCTGAACTCCCGTGTACCTGAGTTGAATACAGCGATTTCCAACGGCTTTCCTCAACCAGAGTGTAGCTAGGTTCCAAATCCTATGTACGAGCGGGTAGCAGACATCTGCCTCCCATGCATACACACTTCTGAGAGTTGAGCTTATGGCCTGTACCTCCACAGCCAGCCTGCTGGTACCCTTGGCTTCTAAAAGGCCTAGGCTCACTGTTTGACGGAAGTGCTGGGAGAGGTAATTGGAATCACCCGGCACACAGGACTAGTGCCTCCAAGCTCAGTTCAGCGATTTCCTAGTAATTCCTGTGGTAGACTGGTGCTACATACTAAGTTCCATACGTGAGAGGGTAGCTGAACGCCTTGTCCAAAACCATCTTACTTCGGAGAGTTGAGCTCAGCCTCAGTCCCTCACAGTTCGACACTGCCTGCAGAGTGAGTTTCGCAGGTCTTCAGCAGAGACGTTTGCCAGAGGCTTCTGAGACGCAGGGTAACAATGCAGACCTGGAGGGTATCCCCAAGTGCAGTCGACTGGTAATCTTGGAACCTCCTGACTCAGAATACTGCTACCTTCTCACTGCCATAGGAATGCAGCTAGTTGACAGCTGGCTTCAAGACATGCTTCCCTGTGAGAGCTGAGGACAGGGCAGAACCCTCCCGCATGCTGCCTGACTGTAGGAGTAGCTGCTAACATCCTTATGTTAGTGGCTGGGAGAGGTTGTGGGAAAAGCATGTGTGAGCACTGGGCCTGAACTCCCGTGTATCTGAGTTGAATACAGCTATTTCCAACGACTTTCCTCAACCAGAGTGTAGCTAGGTTCCAACTCCCATGTCCGAGTGGGTAGCAGACATCTGCCTCCCATGCATACACACTTCTGAGAGTTGAGCTTATGGCCTGTACCTCCACATCCAGCCTCCTGTTACCCTTGGCTTCTAAAAGGCCTAGGCTCGCTGTTTGACAGAAGTGCTGGGAGAGGTAATTGGAATCACACGGCACACAAGACTACTGCCTCCAAGCTCAGTTCAGCGATTTCCTAGTAATTCCTGTGGTAGACTGGTGCTACATACTAAGTTCCATTCGTGAGAGGGTAGCTGAACGCCTTGTCCAAAACCATCTTACTTCTGAGAGTTGAGCTCAGCCTCCGTCCCTCACAGTTCGACATTGCCTGCAGAGTGATTTTCGCAGGTCTTCAGCAGAGACGTTTGCCAGAGGCTTCTGAGACGCAGGGTAACAATGCAGACCTGGAGGGTATCCCCAGGTGCAGTCGACTGGTAATCTTAGAACCTCCTGACTCAGAATACTGCTACCTTCTCACTGCCATAGGAATGCAGCTAGTTGACAGCTGGCTTCAAGACATGCTTCCCTGTGAGAGCTGAGGACAGGGCAGAACCCTCCCGCAAGCTGCCTGACTGTAGGAGTAGCTGCTAACATCCTTATGTTAGTGGCTTGGAGAGGTTGCGGGAAAAGCATGTGTGAGCACTGGGCCTGAACTCCCGTATACCTGAGTTGAACACAGCGATTTCCAACGGCTTTCCTCAACCAGAGTGTAGCTAGGTTCCAAATCCCATGTACGAGCGGGTAGCAGACATCTGCCTCCCATGCATACACACTTCTGAGAGTTGAGCTTATGGCCTGTAACTCCACAGCCAGCCTGCTGGTACCCTTGGCTTCTAAAAGGCCTAGGCTCGCTGTTTGGCGGAAGTGCTGGGAGAGGTAATTGGAATCACCCGGCACACAAGACTAGTGCCTCCAAGCTCAGTTCAGCGATTTCCTAGTAATTCCTGTGGTAGACTGGTGCTACATACTAAGTTCCATACGTGAGAGGGTAGCTGAACGCCTTGTCCAAAACCATCTTAGTTCTGAGAGTTGAGCTCAGCCTCAGTCCCTCACAGTTCCACACTGCCTGCAGAGTGAGTTTCGCATGTCTTCAGCAGAGACGTTTGCCAGACGCTTCTGAGACGCAGGGTAACAATGCAGACCTGGAGGGTATCCCCAGGCGCAGTCGACTGGTAATCTTGGAACCTCCTGACTCAGAATACTGCTACCTTCTCACTGCCATAGGAATGCAGCTAGTTGACAGCTGGCTTCAAGACATGCTTCCCTGTGAGAGCTGAGGACAGGGCAGAACCCTCCCGCATGCTGCCTGACTGTAGGAGTAGCTGCTAACATCCTTATGTTAGTGGCTGGGAGAGGTTGCGGGAAAAGCATGTGTGAGCACTGGGCCTGAACTCCCGTGTATCTGAGTTGAATACAGCGATTTCCAACGGCTTTCCTCAACCAGAGTGTAGCTAGGTTCCAAATCCCATGTACGAGCGGGTAGCAGACATCTGCCTCCCATGCATACACACTTCTGAGAGTTGAGCTTATGGCCTGTACCTCCACATCCAGCCTGCTGGTACCCTTGGCTTCTAAAAGGCCTAGGCTCGCTCTTTGACGGAAGTGCTGGGAGAGGTAATTGGAATCACCCGGCACACAAGACTAGTGCCTCCAAGCTCAGTTCAGCGATTTCCTAGAAATTCCTGTGGTAGACTGGTGCTACATACTAAGTTCCATACGTGAGAGGGTAGCTTAACGACTTGTCCAAAACCATCTTACTTCTGAGAGTTGAGCTCAGCCTCAGTCCCTCACAGTTCGACACTGCCTGCAGAGTGAGTTTCGCAGGTCTTCAGCAGAGACGTCTGCCAGAGGCTTCTGAGACGCAGGGTAACAATGCAGACCTGGAGGGTATCCCCAGGTGCAGTCGACTGGTAATCTTGGAACCTCCTGACTCAGAATACTGCTACCTTCTCACTGCCATAGGAATGCAGCTAGTTGACAGCTGGCTTCAAGACATGCTTCCCTGTGAGAGCTGAGGACAGGGCAGAACCCTCCCGCATGCTGCCTGACTGTAGGAGTAGCTGCTAACATCCTTATGTTAGTGGCTGGGAGAGGTTGCGGGAAAAGCATGTGTGAGCACTGGGCCTGAAATCCCGTGTACCTGAGTTGAATACAGCGATTTCCAACGGCTTTCCTCAACCAGAGTGTAGCTAGGTTCCAAATCCCATGTACGAGCGGGTAGCAGACATCTGCCTCCCATGCATACACACTTCTGAGAGTTGAGCTTATGGCCTGTACCTCCACATCCAGCCTGGTGGTGCCCTTGGCTTCTAAAAGGCCTAGGCTCGCTGTTTGTCGGAAGTGCTGGGAGAGGTAATTGGAATCACCCGGCACACAAGACTAGTGCCTCCAAGCTCAGTTCAGCGATTTCCTAGTAATTCCTGTGGTAGACAGGTGCTACATACTAAGTTCCATACGTGAGAGGGTAGCTGAACGCCTTGTCCAAAACCACATTACTTCTGAGTGTTGAGGTCAGCCTCAGTCCCTCACAGTTCGACACTGCCTGCAGACTGAGTTTCGCAGGTCTTCAGCAGAGACGTTTGCCAGAAGCTTCTGAGACGCAGGGTAACAATGCAGACCTGGAGTGTATCCCCAGGTGCAGTCGACTGGTAATCTTGGAGCCTCCTGACTCAAAATACTGCTACCTTCTCACTGCCAAAGGAATGCAGCTAGTTGACAGCTGGCTTCAAGACATGCTTCCCTGTGAGAGCTGAGGACACGGCTGAACCCTCCCGCATCCTGCCTGACTGTAGGAGTAGCTGTTAGCATCCTAATGTTAGTGGCTGGGAGAGGTTGCGGGAAAAGCATGTGTGAGCACTGGGCCTGAACTCCCGTGTATCTGAGTTGAATACAGCGATTTCCAATGGCCTTCCTCAATCACAGTGTAGCTAGGTTCCAACTCCCATGTCCGAGTGGGTAGCAGACATCTGCCTCCCATGCATACACACTTCTGAGAGTTGAGCTTATGGCCTGTACCTCCACATCCAGCCTGCTGGTACCCTTGGCTTCTAAAAGGCCTAGGCTCGCTGTTTGACGGAAGTGCTGGGAGAGGTAACTGGAATCACCCGGCACACAAGACTAGTGCCTCCAAGCTCAGTTCAGCGATTTCCTAGTAATTCCTGTGGTAGACTGTGCTACATACTAAGTTCCATACGTGAGAGGGTAGCTGAACGCCTTGTCCAAAACCATCTTACTTCTGAGAGTTGAGCTCAGCCTCCGTCCCTCACAGTTCCACACTGCCTGCAGAGTGAGTTTCGCAGGTCTTCAGCAGAGACGTTTGCCAGAGGCTTCTGAGACGCAGGGTAACAATGCAGACCTGGAGGGTATCCCCAGGTGCAGTCGACTGGTAATCTTGGAACCTCCTGATTCAGAATACTGCTACCTTCTCACTGCCATAGGAATGCAGCTAGTTGACAGCTAGCTCGCTTCAAGACATGCTTCCCTGAGAGAGCTGAGGACAGGGCAGAACCCTCCCGCATGCTGCCTGACTGTAGGAGTAGCTGCTAACATCCTAATGTTAGTGGCTGGGAGATGTTGCGGGAAAAGCATGTGTGAGCACTGGGCCTGAACTCCCGTGTATCTGAGTTGAATACAGCGATTTCCAACGGCTTTCCTCAACCAGAGTGTAGCTAGGTTCCAAATCCCATGTACGAGCGGGTAGAAGACATCTGCCTCCGATGCATACACACTTCTGAGAGTTGAGCTTATGGCTTGTACCTCCACATCCACCCTGCTGGTACCCTTGGCTTCTAAAAGGCCTAGGCTCGCTGTTTGACGGAAGTGCTGGGAGAGGTAATTGGAATCTCCCGGCACACAAGACGAGTGCCTCCAAGCTCAATTCACGATTTCCCAGTAATTCTTGTGGTAGACAGTTGCTACATACTAAGTTCCATATGTGAGATGGTAGCTGAACGCCTTGTCCAAAAGCATCTTACTCTGAGAGTTGAGCCCACCCTCAGTAACTCACAGTTCCACACTGCCTGCAGAGTGAGTTTCACACGTCTTCACCAGGACGATTGCCAGAGGCTTCTGAGTACAAGTTAACAATGCAGACCTGGAGGGTATCTCCAGGTGCAGTAGAGTGGTAATCTTGGAACCTCCTGACTCAGAGTACTGCTACCTTCTCACTGCCTTAGGAATGCAGCTGGTTGACAGCTGGCTTCAAGACATGCTTCCCTGTGAGAGCTGAGGACAGGGCAGAACCCTCCCGCATCCTGCCTGACTGTAGGAGTAGCTGCTAACATCCTAATGTTAGTGGCTGGGAGAGGTTGCGGGAAAAGCATGTGTGAGCACTGGGCCTGAACTCCCGTGTATCTGAGTTGAATACAGCGATTTCCAAAGGCCTTCTTCAATCACAGTGTATCTAGGTTCCAACTCCCATGTCCGACTAGGTAGCAGACATCTGCCTCCCATGCATACACACTTCTGAGAGTTGAGCTTATGGCCTGTACCTCCACATCCAGCCTGCTGGTACCCTTGGCTTCTAAAAGTCCTAGGCTCGCTGTTTGACGGAAGTGCTGGGAGAGGTAATTGGAATCACACGGCACACAAGACTAGTGCCTCCAAGCTCAGTTCAGCGATTTCCTAGTAATTCCTGTGGTAGACTGGTGCTACATACTACGTTCCATACGTGAGAGGGTAGCTGAACGCCTTGTCCAAAACCATCTTACTTCTGAGAGTTGAGCTCAGCCTCAGTCCCTCACAGTTCCACACTGCCTGCAGATTGAGTTTCGCAGGTCTTCAGCAGAGACGTTTGCCAGAGGCTTCTGAGACGCAGGGTAACAATGCAGACCTGGAGGGTATCCCCAGGTGCAGTCGACTGGTAATCTTGGAACCTCCTGACTCAGAATACTGCTACCTTCTCACTGCCATAGGAATGCAGCTAGTTGACAGCTGGCTTCAAAACATGCTTCCCTGTGAGAGCTGAGGACAGGGCAGAACCCTCCCGCATGCTGCCTGACTGTAGGAGTAGCTGCTAACATCCTTATGTTAGTGGCTGGGAGAGGTTGCGGGAAAAGCATGTGTGAGCACTGGGCCTGAACTCCCGTGTACCTGAGTTGAATACAGCGATTTCCAACGGCTTTCCTCAACCAGAGTGTAGCTAGGTTCCAAATCCCATGTACGAGCGGGTAGCAGACATCTGCCTCCCATGCATACACACTTCTGAGAGTTGAGCTTATGGCCTGTACCTCCACAGCCAGCCTGCTGGTACCCTTGACTTCTAAAAGGCCTAGGCTCGCTGTTTGGCGGAAGTGCTGGGAGAGGTCATTGGAATCACCCGGCACACAAGACTAGTGCCTCCAAGCTCAGTTCAGCGATTTCCTAGTAATTCCTGTGGTTGACTGGTGCTACATACTAAGTTCCATACGTGAGAGGGTAGCTGAACGCCTTGTCCAAAACCATCTTACTTCTGAGAGTTGAGCTCAGCCTCAGTCCCTCACAGTTCGACACTGCCTGCAGAGTGAGTTTCGCAGGTCTTCAGCAGAGACGTTTGCCAGAGGCTTCTGAGACGCAGGGTTACAATGCAGACCTGGAGGGTATCCCCAGGTGCATTCGACTGGTAATCTTGGAACCTCCTGACTCAGAATACTGCTACCTTCTCACTGCCATAGGAATGCAGCTAGTTGACAGCTGGCTTCAAGACATGCTTGTCTGTGAGAGCTGAGGACAGGGCAGAACCCTCCCGCATGCTGCCTGACTGTAGGAGTAGCTGCTAACATCCTTATGTTAGTGGCTGGGAGAGGTTGCGGGAAAAGCATGTGTGAGCACTGGGCCTGAACTCCCGTGTATCTGAGTTGAATACAGCGATTTCCAACGGCTTTCTTCAACCAGAGTGTAGCAAGGTTCCAAATCCCATGTACGAGCGGGTAGCAGACATCTGCCTCCCATGCATACACACTTCTGAGAGTTGAGCTTATGGCCTGTACCTCCACAGCCAGCCTGCTGGTACCCTTGGCTTCTAAAAGGCCTAGGCTCGCTGTTTGACGGAAGAGCTGGGAGAGGTAATTGGAATCTCCCGGCACACAAGACGAGTGCCTCCAAGCTCAATTCACGATTTCCCAGTAATTCTTGTGGTAGACAGGTGCTACATACTAAGTTCCATATGTGAGAAGGTAGCTGAACGCCTTGTCCAAAAGCATCTTACTTCTGAGAGTTGAGCCCACCCTCAGTCCCTCACACTTGCACACTGCCTGCAGAGTGAGTTTCACACGTCTTCACCAGAGACGATTGCCAGAGGCTTCTGAGTACAAGTTAACAATGCAGACCTGGAAGGTATCTCCAGGTGCAGTAGAGTGGTAATCTTGGAACCTCCTGACTCAGAATACTGCTACCTTCTCACTGCCATAGGAATGCAGCTAGTTGACAGCTGGCTTCAAGACATGCTTCCCTGTGAGAGCTGAGGACAGGGCAGAACCCTCAGGCATCCTGCCTGACTGTAGGAGTAGCTACTAACATCCTTATGTTAGTGGCTGGGAGAGGTTGCGGGAAAAGCATGTGTGAGCACTGGGCCTGAACTCCCGTGTATCTGAGTTGAATACAGCGATTTCCAATGACCTTCTTCAATCACAGTGTAGCTAGGTTCCAACTCCCATGTCCGAGTGGGTAGCAGACATCTGCCTCCCATGCATACACACTTCTGAGAGTTGAGCTTATGGCCTGTACCTCCACATCCAGCCTGCTGGTACCCTTGGCTTCTAAAAGGCCTAGGCTCGCTGTTTGACGGAAGTGCTGGGAGAGGTAATTGGAATCACCGGCACACAAGACTGGTGCCTCCAAGCTCAGTTCAGCGATTTCCTAGTAATTCCTGTGGTAGACTGGTGCTACATAGTAAGTTCCATACGTGAGAGGGTAGCTGAACGCCTTGTCCAAAACCATCTTACTTCTGAGAGTTGAGCTCAGCCTCAGTCCCTCACAGTTCCACACTGCCTGCAGAGTGAGTTTCGCAGGTCTTCAGCAGAGACGTTTGCCAGAGGCTTCTGAGACGCAGGGTAACAATGCAGACCTGGAGGTTATCCACAGGTGCAGTCGACTGGTAATCTTGGAACCTCCTGACTCAGAATACTGCTACCTTCTCACTGCCATAGGAATGCAGCTAGTTGACAGCTGGCTTCAAGACATGCTTCCCTGTGAGAGCTGAGGACAGGGCAGAACCCTCCTGCATGCTGCCTGACTGTAGGAGTAGCTGCTAACATCCTTATGTTAGTGGCTGGGAGAGGTTGCGGGAAAAGCATGTGTGAGCACTGGGCCTGACTCCCGTGTATCTGAGTTGAATACAGCGATTTCCAACGGCTTTCCTCAACCAGAGTGTAGCTAGGTTCCAAATCCCATGTACGAGCGGGTAGCAGACATCTGCCTCCCATGCATACACACTTCTGAGAGTTGAGCTTATGGCCTGTACCTCCACATCCAGCCTGCCGGTACCCTTGGCTTCTAAAAGGCCTAGGCTCGCTGTTTGACGGAAGTGCTGGGAGAGGTATTGGAATCTCCCGGCACACAAGACGAGTGCCTCCAAGCTCAATTCACGATTTCCCAGTAATTCTTGTGGTAGACAGGTGCTACATACTAAGTTCCATATGTGGAAGGTAGCTGAACGCCTTGTCCAAAAGCATCTTACTTCTGAGTGTTGAGCACACCCTCAGTCCCTCACACTTCCACACTGCCTGCAGAGTGAGTTTCACACATCTTCACCAGAGACGATTGCCAGAGGCTTCTGAGTACAAGTTAACAATGCAGACCTGGAGGGTATCTCCAGGTGCAGTAGAGTGGTAATCTTGGAACCTCCTGACTCAGAGTACTGCTACCTTCTCACTGCCATAGGAATGCAGCTAGTTGTCAGCTCGCTTCAAGACATGCTTCCCTGTGAGAGCTGAGGACAGGGCAGAACCCTCCCGCATCCTGCCTGACTGTAGGAGTAGCTGCTAACATCCTAATGTTAGTGGCTGGGAGAGGTTGCGGGAAAAGCATGTGTGAGCACTGGGCCTGAACTCCCGTGTATCTGAGTTGAATACAGCGATTTCCAATGGCCTTCTTCAATCACAGTGTACCTAGGTTAAAACTCCCATGTCCGAGTGGGTAGCAGACATCTGCCTCCCATGCATACACACTTCTGAGTGTTGAGATTATGGCCTGTACCTCCACATCCAGCCTGCTGGTACCCTTGTCTTCTAAAAGGCCTAGGCTCGCTGTTTGACGGAAGTGCTGGGAGAGGTAATTGGAATCACCCGGCACACAAGACTAGTGCCTCCAAGCTCAGTTCAGCGATTTCCTAGTAATTCCTGTGGTAGACTGGTGCTACATACTAAGTTCCATACGTGAGAGGGTAGCTGAACGCCTTGTCCAAAACCATCTTACTTCTGAGAGTTGAGCTCAGCCTCAGTCCCTCACAGTTCCACACTGCCTGCAGAGTGAGTTTCGCAGGTCTTCAGCAGAGACGTTTGCCAGAGGCTTCTGAGACGCAGGGTAACAATGTAGACCTGGAGGGTATCCCCAGGTGCAGTCGACTGGTAATCTTGGAACCTCCTGACTCAGAATACTGCTACCTTCTCACTGCCATAGGAATGCAGCTAGTTGACAGCTGGCTTCAAGACATGCTTCCCTGTGAGAGCTGAGGACAGGGCAGAACCCTCCCGCATGCTGCCTGACTGTAGGAGTAGCTGCTAACATCCTTATGATAGTGGCTGGGAGAGGTTGCGGGAAAAGCATGTGTGAGCACTGGGCCTGAACTCCCGTGTATCTGAGTTGAATACAGCGATTTCCAACGGCTTTCCTCAACCAGAGTGTAGCTAGGTTCCAAATCCCATGTACGAGCGGGTAGCAGACATCTGCCTCCCATGCATACACACTTCTGAGAGTTGAGCTTATGGCCTGTACCTCCACAGCCAGCCTGCTAGTACCCTTGGCTTCTAAAAGGCCTAGGCTCGCTGTTTGACGGAAGTGCTGGGAGAGGTAATTGGAATCTCCCGGCACACAAGACGAGTGCCTCCAAGCTCAATTCACGATTTCCCAGTAATTCTTGTGGTAGACAGGTGCTACATACTAAGTTCCATATGTGAGAAGGTAGCTGAACGCCTTGTCCAAAAGCATCTTACTTCTGAGAGTTGAGCACACCCTCAGTCCCTCACACTTCCACACTGCCTGCAGAGTGAGTTTCACACGTCTTCACCAGGACGATTGCCAGAGGCTTCTGAGTACAAGTTAACAATGCAGACCTGGAGGGTATCTCCAGGTGCAGTAGAGTGGTAATCTTGGAACCTCCTGACTCAGAATACTGCTACCTTCTCACAGCCATAGGAATGCAGCTAATTGACAGCTGGCTTAAAGACATGCTTCCCTGTGAGAGCTGAGGACAGGGCAGAACCCTCCCGCATCCTGCCTGACTGTAGGAGAAGCTGCTAACATCCTAATGTTAGTGGCTGGGAGAGGTTGCGGGAAAAGCATGTGTGAGCACTGGGCCTGAACTCCCGTGTATCTGAGTTGAATACAGCGATTTCCAATGGCCTTCTTCAATCACAGTGTAGCTACGTTCCAACTCCCATGTCCGAGTGGGTAGCAGACATCTGCCTCCCATGCATACACACTTCTGAGAGTTGAGCTTATGGCCTGTACCTCCACATCCAGCCTGCTGGTACCCTTGGCTTCTAAAAGGCCTAGGCTCGCTGTTTGACGGAAGTGCTGGGAGAGGTAATTGGAATCACCCGGCACACAAGACTAGTGCCTCCAAGCTCAGTTCAGCGATTTCCTAGTAATTCCTGTGGTAGACTGGTGCTACATACTAAGTTCCATACGTGAGAGGGTAGCTGAACGCCTTGTCCAAAACCATCTTACTTCTGAGAGTTGAGCTCAGCCTCAGTCCCTCACAGTTCCACACTGCCTGCAGAGTGAGTTTCGCAGGTCTTCAGCAGAGACGTTTGCCAGAGGCTTCTGAGACGCAGGGTAACAATGCAGACCTGGAGGGTATCCCCAGGTGCAGTCGACTGGTAATCTTGGAACCTCCTGACTCAGAATACTGCTACCTTCTCACTGCCATAGGAATGCAGCTAGTTGACAGCTGGCTTCAAGACATGCTTCCCTGTGAGAGCTGAGGACAGGGCAGAACCCTCCCGCATGCTGCGTGACTGTAGGAGTAGCTGCTAACATCCTTATGTTAGTGGCTGGGAGAGGTTGCGGGAATAGCATGTGTGAGCACTGGGCCTGAACTCCCGTGTATCTGAGTTGAATACAGCGATTTCCAACGGCTTTCCTCAACCAGAGTGTAGCTAGGTTCCAAATCCCATGTACGAGCGGGTAGCAGACATCTGCCTCCCATGCATACACACTTCTGAGAGTTGAGCTTATGGCCTGTACCTCCACAGCCAGCCTGCTGGTACCCTTGGCTTCTAAAAGGCCTAGGCTCGCTGTTTGACGGAAGTGCTGGGAGAGGTAATTGGAATCACCCGGCACACAAGACTAGTGCCTCCAAGCTCAGTTCAGCGATTTCCTAGTAAATCCTGTGGTAGACTGGTGCTACATACTAAGTTCCATACGTGAGAGGGTAGCTGAACGACTTGTCCAAAACCATCTTACTTCTGAGAGTTGAGCTCAACCTCAGTCCCTCACTGTTCCACACTGCCTGCAGAGTGAGTTTCGCAGGTCTTCAGCAGAGACGTTTGCCAGAGGCTTCTGAGACGCAGGGTAACAATGCAGTCCTGGAGGGTATCCCCAGGTGCAGTCGACTGGTAATCTTGGAACCTCCTGACTCAGAATACTGCTACCTTCTCACTGCCATAGGAATGCAGCTAGTTGAGAGCTGGATTCAAGACATGCTTCCCTGTGAGAGCTCAGGACAGGGCAGAACCATCCCGCATGCTGCCTGACTGTAGGAGTAGCTGCTAACATCCTTATGTTAGTGGCTGGGAGAGGTTGCGGGAAAAGCATGTGTGAGCACTGGGCCTGAACTCCCGTGTATCTGAGTTGAATACAGCGATTTCCAACTGCTTTCCTCAACCAGAGTGTAGCTAGGTTCCAAATCCCATGTACGAGCGGGTAGCAAACATCTGCCTCCCATGCATACACACTTCTGAGAGTTGAGCTTATGGCCTGTACCTCCACAGCCAGCCTGCTGGTACCCTTGGCTTCTAAAAGGCCTAGGCTCCCTGTTTGACGGAAGTGCTGGGAGAGGTAATTGGAATCTCCCGGCACACAAGACGAGTGCCTCCAAGCTCAATTCACGATTTCCCAGTAATTCTTGTGGTAGACAGGTGCTACATACTAAGTTCCATATGTGAGAAGGTAGCTGAACGCCTTGTCCAAAAGCATCTTACTTCTGAGAGTTGAGCACACCCTCAGTCCCTCACACTTCCACACACCTGCAGAGTGAGTTTCACACGTCTTCACCAGGACGATTGCCAGAGGTTTCTGAGTACAAGTTAACAATGCAGACCTGGAGGGTATCTCCAGGTGCAGTAGAGCGGTAATCTTGGAACCTCCTGAATCAGAGTACTGCTACCTTCTCACTGCCATAGGAATGCAGCTAGTTGACAGCTGGCTTCAAGACATGCTTCCCTGTGAGAGCTGAGGACAGGGCAGAACCCTCCCGCATCCTGCCTGACTGTAGGAGTAGCTGCTAACATCCTAATGTTAGTGGCTGGGAGAGGTTGCGGGAAAAGCATGTGTGAGCACTGGGCCTGAACTCCCGTGTATCTGAGTTGAATACAGCGATTTCCAATGGCCTTCTTCAATCACAGTGTAGCTAGGTTCCAACTCCCATGTCCGAGTGGGTAGCAGACATCTGCCTCCCATGCATACACACTTCTGAGGGTTGAGCTTATGGCCTGTACCTCCACATCCATCCTGCTGGTACCCTTGTCTTCTAAAAGGCCTAGGCTCGCTGTTTGACGGAAGTGCTGGGAGAGGTAATTGGAATCACCCGGCACACAAGACTAGTGCCTCCAAGCTCAGTTCAGCGATTTCCTAGTAATTCCTGTGGTAGACTGGTGCTACATACTAAGTTCCATACGTGAGAGGGTAGCTGAACGCCTTGTCCAAAACCATCTTACTTCTGAGAGTTGAGCTCAGCCTCAGTCCCTCACAGTTCCACACTGCCTGCAGAGTGAGTTTCGCAGGTCTTCAGCAGAGACGTTTGCCAGAGGCTTCTGAGACGCAGGGTAACAATGTAGACCTGGAGGGTATCCCCAGGTGCAGTCGACTGGTAATCTTGGAACCTCCTGACTCAGAATACTGCTACCTTCTCACTGCCATAGGAATGCAGCTAGTTGACAGCTGGCTTCAAGACATGCTTCCCTGTGAGAGCTGAGGACAGGGCAGAACCCTCCCGCATGCTGCCTGACTGTAGGAGTAGCTGCTAACATCCTTATGTTAGTGGCTGGGAGAGGTTGCGGGAAAAGCATGTGTGAGCACTGGGCCTGAACTCCCGTGTATCTGAGTTGAATACAGCGATTTCCAACGGCTTTCCTCAACCAGAGTGTAGCTAGGTTCCAAATCCCATGTACGAGCGGGTAGCAGACATCTGCCTCCCATGCATACACACTTCTGAGAGTTGAGCTTATGGCCTGTACCTCCACAGCCAGCCTGCTGGTACCCTTGGCTTCTAAAAGGCCTAGGCTCGCTGTTTGACGGAAGTGCTGGGAGAGGTAATTGGAATCTCCCGGCACACAAGACGAGTGCCTCCAAGCTCAATTCACGATGTCCCAGTAATTCTTGTGGTAGACAGGTGCTACATACTAAGTTCCATATGTGAGAAGGTAGCTGAACGCCTTGTCCAAAAGCATCTTACTTCTGAGAGTTGAGCACACCCTCAGTCCCTCACACTTCCAAACTGCCTGCAGAGTGAGTTTCACACGTCTTCACCAGGACGATTGCCAGAGGCTTCTGAGTACAAGTTAACAATGCAGACCTGGAGGGTATCTCCAGGTGCAGTAGAGTGGTAATCTTGGAACCTCCTGACTCAGAATACTGCTACCTTCTCACTGCCATAGGAATGCAGCTAATTCACAGCTGGCTTAAAGACATGCTTCCCTGTGAGAGCTGAGGACAGGGCAGAACCCTCCCGCATCCTGCCTGACTGTAGGAGAAGCTGCTAACATCCTAATGTTAGTGGCTGGGAGAGGTTGCGGGAAAAGCATGTGTGAGCACTGGGCCTGAACTCCCGTGTATCTGAGTTGAATACAGCGATTTCCAATGGCCTTCTTCAATCACAGTGTAGCTAGGTTCCAACTCCCATGTCCGAGTGGGTAGCAGACATCTGCCTCCCATGCATACACACTTCTGAGAGTTGAGCTTATGGCCTGTACCTCCACATCCAGCCTGCTGGTACCCTTGGCTTCTAAAAGGCCTAGGCTCGCTGTTTGACGGAAGTGCTGGGAGAGGTAATTGGAATCACCCGGCACACAAGACTAGTGCCTCCAAGCTCAGTTCAGCGATTTCCTAGTAATTCCTGTGGTAGACTGGTGCTACATACTAAGTTCCATACGTGAGAGGGTAGCTGAACGCCTTGTCCAAAACCATCTTACTTCTGAGAGTTGAGCTCAGCCTCAGTCCCTCACAGTTCCACACTGCCTGCAGAGTGAGTTTCGCAGGTCTTCAGCAGAGACGTTTGCCAGAGGCTTCTGAGACGCAGGGTAACAATGCAGACCTGGAGGGTATCCCCAGGTGCAGTCGACTGGTAATCTTGGAACCTCCTGACTCAGAATACTGCTACCTTCTCACTGCCATAGGAATGCAGCTAGTTGACAGCTGGCTTCAAGACATGCTTCCCTGTGAGAGCTGAGGACAGGGCAGAATCCTCCCGCATGCTGCGTGACTGTAGGAGTAGCTGCTAACATCCTTATGTTAGTGGCTGGGAGAGGTTGCGGGAATAGCATGTGTGAGCACTGGGCCTGAACTCCCGTGTATCTGAGTTGAATACAGCGATTTCCAACGGCTTTCCTCAACCAGAGTGTAGCTAGGTTCCAAATCCCATGTACGAGCGGGTAGCAGACATCTGCCTCCCATGCATACACACTTCTGAGAGTTGAGCTTATGGCCTGTACCTCCACAGCCAGCCTGCTGGTACCCTTGGCTTCTAAAAGGCCTAGGCTCGCTGTTTGACGGAAGTGCTGGGAGAGGTAATTGGAATCACCCGGCACACAAGACTAGTGCCTCCAAGCTCAGTTCAGCGATTTCCTAGTAATTCCTGTGGTAGACTGGTGCTACATACTAAGTTCCATACGTGAGAGGGTAGCTGAACGACTTGTCCAAAACCATCTTACTTCTGAGAGTTGAGCTCAACCTCAGTCCCTCACTGTTCCACACTGCCTGCAGAGTGAGTTTCGCAGGTCTTCAGCAGAGACGTTTGCCAGAGGCTTCTGAGACGCAGGGTAACAATGCAGACCTGGAGGGTATCCCCAGGTGCAGTCGACTGGTAATCTTGGAACCTCCTGACTCAGAATACTGCTACCTTCTCACTGCCATAGGATGCAGCTAGTTGAGAGCTGGATTCAAGACATGCTTCCCTGTGAGAGCTCAGGACAGGGCAGAACCATCCCGCATGCTGCCTGACTGTAGGAGTAGCTGCTAACATCCTTATGTTAGTGGCTGGGAGAGGTTGCGGGAAAAGCATGTGTGAGCACTGGGCCTGAACTCCCGTGTATCTGAGTTGAATACAGCGATTTCCAACGGCTTTCCTCAACCAGAGTGTAGCTAGGTTCCAAATCCCATGTACGAGCGGGTAGCAGACATCTGCCTCCCATGCATACACACTTCTGAGAGTTGAGCTTATGGCCTGTACCTCCACAGCCAGCCTGCTGGTACCCTTGGCTTCTAAAAGGCCTAGGCTCCCTGTTTGACGGAAGTGCTGGGAGAGGTAATTGGAATCTCCCGGCACACAAGACGAGTGCCTCCAAGCTCAATTCACGATTTCCCAGTAATTCTTGTGGTAGACAGGTGCTACATACTAAGTTCCATATGTGAGAAGGTAGCTGAACGCCTTGTCCAAAAGCATCTTACTTCTGAGAGTTGAGCACACCCTCAGTCCCTCACACTTCCACACACCTGCAGAGTGAGTTTCACACGTCTTCACCAGGACGATTGCCAGAGGTTTCTGAGTACAAGTTAACAATGCAGACCTGGAGGGTATCCCCAGGTGCAGTAGAGCGGTAATCTTGGAACCTCCTGAATCAGAGTACTGCTACCTTCTCACTGCCATAGGAATGCAGCTAGTTGACAGCTGGCTTCAAGACATGCTTCCCTGTGAGAGCTGAGGACAGGGCAGAACCCTCCCGCATCCTGCCTGACTGTAGGAGTAGCTGCTAACATCCTAATGTTAGTGGCTGGGAGAGGTTGCGGGAAAAGCATGTGTGAGCACTGGGCCTGAACTCCCGTGTATCTGAGTTGAATACAGCGATTTCCAATGGCCTTCTTCAATCACAGTGTAGCTAGGTTCCAACTCCCATGTCCGAGTGGGTAGCAGACATCTGCCTCCCATGCATACACACTTCTGAGGGTTGAGCTTATGGCCTGTACCTCCACATCCATCCTGCTGGTACCCTTGGCTTCTAAAAGGCCTAGGCTCGCTGTTTGACGGATGTGCTGGGAGAGGTAATTGGAATCACCCGGCACACAAGACTAGTGCCTCCAAGCTCAGTTCAGCGATTTCCTAGTAATTCCTGTGGTAGACTGGTGCTACATACTAAGTTCCATACGTGAAAGGGTAGCTGAACCCCTTGTCCAAAACCATCTTACTTCGGAGAGTTGAGCTAAGCCTCAGTCCCTCACAGTTCGACACTGCCTGCAGAGTGAGTTTCGCAGGTCTTCAGCAGAGACGTTTGCCAGAGGCTTCTGAGACGCAGGGTAACAATGCAGACCTGGAGGGTATCCCCAGGTGCAGTTGACTGGTAATCTTGGAACCTCCTGACTCAGAATACTGCTACCTTCTCACTGCCATAGGAATGCAGCAAGTTGACAGCTGGCTTCAAGACATGCTTCCTTGTGAGAGCTGAGGACAGGGCAGAACCCTCCCGCATGCTGCCTGACTGTAGGAGTAGCTGCTAACATCCTTATGTTAGTGGCTGGGAGAGGTTGCGGGAAAAGCATGTGTGAGCACTGGGCCTGAACTCCCGTGTATCTGAGTTGAATACAGCGATTTCCAATGGCCTTCTTCAATCACAGTGTAGCTAGGGTCCAAATCCCATGTACGAGCGGGTAGCAGACATCTGCCTCCCATGCATACACACTTCTGAGAGTTGAGCTTATGGCCTGTACCTCCACAGCCAGCCTGCTGGTACCCTTGGCTTCTAAAAGGCCTAGGCTCGCTGTTTGACGGAAGTGCTGGGAGAGGTAATTGGAATCACCCGGCACACAAGACTAGTGCCTCCAAGCTCAGTTCAGCGATTTCCTAGTAATTCCTGTGGTAGACTGGTGCTACATACTAAGTTCCATACGTGAGAGGGTAGCTGAACGCCTTGTCCAAAACCATCTTACTTCTGAGAGTTGAGCTCAGCCTCAGTCCCTCACAATTCCACACTGCCTGCAGAGTGAGTTTCGCAGGTCTTCAGCAGAGACGTTTGCCAGAGGCTTCTGAGACGCAGGGTAACAATGCAGACCTGGAGGGTATCCCCAGGTGCAGTCGACTGGTAATCTTGGAACCTCCTGACTCAGCATACTGCTACCTTCTCACTGCCATAGGAATGCAGCCAGTTGACAGCTGGCTTCAAGACATGCTTCCCTGTGAGAGCTGAGGACAGGGCAGAACCCTCCCGCATGCTGCCTGACTGTAGGAGTAGCTGCTAACATCCTTATGTTAGTGGCTGGGAGAGGTTGCGGGAAAAGCATGTGTGAGCACTGGGCCTGAACTCCCGTGTATCTGAGTTGAATACAGCGATTTCCAACGGCTTTCCTCAACCAGAGTGTAGCTAGGTTCCAAATCCCATGTACGTGCGGGTAGCAGACATCTGCCTCCCATGCATACACACTTCTGAGAGTTGAGCTTATGGCCTGTACCTCCACAGCCAGCCTGCTGGTACCCTTAGCTTCTAAAAGGCCTAGGCTCGCTGTTTGACGGAAGTGCTGGGAGAGGTAATTGGAATCTCCCGGCACACAAGACGAGTGCCTCCAAGCTCAATTCACGATTTCCCAGTAATTCTTGTGGTAGACAGGTGCTACACACTAAGTTCCATATGTGAGAAGGTAGCTGAAGGCCTTGTCCAAAAGCATCTTACTTCTGAGAGTTGAGCACACCCTCAGTCCCTCACACTTACACACTGCCTGCAGAGTGAGTTTCACACGTCTTCACCAGAGACGATTGCCAGAGGCTTCTGAGTACAAGTTAACAATGCAGACCTGGAGGGTATCTCCAGGTGCAGTAGAGTGGTAATCTTGGAACCTCCTGACTCAGAGTACTGCTACCTTCTCACTGCCATAGGAATGCAGCTAGTTGACAGCTGGCTTCAAGACATGCTTCCTTGTGAGAGCTGAGGACAGGGCAGAACCCTCCCGCATGCTGCCTGACTGTAGGAGTAGCTGCTAACATCCTAATGTTAGTGGCTGGGAGAGGTTGCGGGAAAAGCATGTGTGAGCACTGGGCCTGAACTCCCGTGTATCTGAGTTGAATACAGCGATTTCCAATGGCCTTCTTCAATCACAGTGTAGCTAGGTTCCAAATCCCATGTCCGAGTGGGTAGCAGACATCTGCCTCCCATGCATACACACTTCTGAGAGTTGAGCTTATGGCCTGTAACTCCACATCCAGCCTGCTGGTACCCTTGGCTTCTAAAAGGCCTAGGCTCGCTGTTTGACGGAAGTGCTGGGAGAGGTAATTGGAATCACCCGGCACACAAGACTAGTGCCTCCAAGCTCAGTTCAGCGATTTCCTAGTAATTCCTGTGGTAGACTGGTGCTACATACTAAGTTCCATACGTGAGAGGGTAGCTGAACGCCTTGTCCAAAACCATCTTACTTCTGAGAGTTGAGCTCAGCCTCAGTCCCTCACAGTTCCACACTGCCTGCAGAGTGAGTTTCGCAGGTCTTCAGCAGAGACGTTTGCCAGAGGCTTCTGAGACGCAGGGTAACAATGCAGACCTGGAGGGTATCCCCAGGTGCAGTCGACTGGTAATCTTGGAACCTCCTGACTCAGAATACTGCTACCTTCTCACTGCCATAGGAATGCAGCTAGTTGACAGCTGGCTTCAAGACATGCTTCCCTGTGAGAGCTGAGGACAGGGCAGAACCCTCCCGCATGCTGCCTGACTGTAGGAGTAGCTGCTAACATCCTTATGTTAGTGGCTGGGAGAGGTTGCGGGAAAAGCATGTGTGAGCACTGGGCCTGAACTCCCGTGTATCTGAGTTGAATACAGCGATTTCCAACGGCTTTCCTCAACCAGAGTGTAGCTAGGTTCCAAATCCCATGTACGTGCGGGTAGCAGACATCTGCCTCCCATGCATACACACTTCTGAGAGTTGAGCTTATGGCCTGTACGTCCACATCCAGCCTGCTGGTACCCTTGGCTTCTAAAAGCCCTAGGCTCGCTGTTTGACGGAAGTGCTGGGAGAGGTAATTGCAATCTCCCGGCACACAAGACGAGTGCCTCCAAGCTCAATTCACGATTTCCCAGTAATTCTTGTGGTAGACAGGTGCTACATACTAAGTTCCATATGTGAGAAGGAAGCTGAACGCCTTGTCCAAATGCATCTTACTTCTGAGAGTTGAGCCCACCCTCAGTCCCTCACACTTCCACACTGCCTGCAGAGTGAGTTTCACACGTCTTCACCAGAGACGATTGCCAGAGGCTTCTGAGTACAAGTTAACAATGCAGACTTGGAGGGTACTCCAAGTGCAGTAGAGTGGTAATCTTGGAACCTCCTGACTCAGAGTACTGCTACCTTCTCACTGCCATAGGAATGCAGCTAGTTGACAGCTGGCTTCAAGACATGCTTCCCTGTGAGAGCTGAGGACAGGGCAGAACCCTCCCGCATCCTGCCTGACTGTAGGAGTAGCTGCTAACATCCTAATGTTAGGGGCTGGGAGAGGTTGCGGGAAAAGCATGTGTGAGCACTGGGCCTGAACTCCCGTGTATCTGAGTTGAATACAGCGATTTCCAATGGCCTTCTTTAATCACAGTGTAGCTAGGTTCCAAATTCCATGTACGAGTGTGTAGCAGACATCTGCCTCCCATGCATACACACTTCTGAGAGTTGACTTATGGCCTGTACCTCCACATCCAGCCTGCTGGTACCCTTGGCTTCTAAAAGGCCTAGGCTCGCTGTTTGACGGAAGTGCTGGGAGTGGTATTTGGAATCACCCGGCACACAAGACTAGTGCCTTCAAGCTCAGTTCAGCGATTTCCTAGTAATTCCTGTGGTAGACTGGTGCTACATACTAAGTTCCATACGTGAGAGGGTAGCTGAACGCCTTGTCCAAAACCATCTTACTTCTGAGAGTTGAGCTCAGCCTCAGTCCCTCACAATTCCACACTGCCTGCAGAGTGAGTTTCGCAGGTCTTCAGCAGAGACGTTTGCCAGAGGCTTCTGAGACGCAGGGTAACAATGCAGACCTGGAGGGTATCCCCAGGTGCAGTCGACTGGTAATCTTGGAACCTCCTGACTCAGCATACTGCTACCTTCTCACTGCCATAGGAATGCAGCCAGTTGACAGCTGGCTTCAAGACATGCTTCCCTGTGAGAGCTGAGGACAGGGCAGAACCCTCCCGCATGCTGCCTGACTGTAGGAGTAGCTGCTAACATCCTTATGTTAGTGGCTGGGAGAGGTTGCGGGAAAAGCATGTGTGAGCACTGGGCCTGAACTCCCGTGTATCTGAGTTGAATACAGCGATTTCCAACGGCTTTCCTCAACCAGAGTGTAGCTAGGTTCCAAATCCCATGTACGTGCGGGTAGCAGACATCTGCCTCCCATGCATACACACTTCTGAGAGTTGAGCTTATGGCCTGTACCTCCACAGCCAGCCTGCTGGTACCCTTAGCTTCTAAAAGGCCTAGGCTCGCTGTTTGACGGAAGTGCTGGGAGAGGTAATTGGAATCTCCCGGCACACAAGACGAGTGCCTCCAAGCTCAATTCACGATTTCCCAGTAATTCTTGTGGTAGACAGGTGCTACACACTAAGTTCCATATGTGAGAAGGTAGCTGAAGGCCTTGTCCAAAAGCATCTTACTTCTGAGAGTTGAGCACACCCTCAGTCCCTCACACTTACACACTGCCTGCAGAGTGAGTTTCACACGTCTTCACCAGAGACGATTGCCAGAGGCTTCTGAGTACAAGTTAACAATGCAGACCTGGAGGGTATCTCCAGGTGCAGTAGAGTGGTAATCTTGGAACCTCCTGACTCAGAGTACTGCTACCTTCTCACTGCCATAGGAATGCAGCTAGTTGACAGCTGGCTTCAAGACATGCTTCCTTGTGAGAGCTGAGGACAGGGCAGAACCCTCC
Source organism: Canis aureus (assembly GCF_053574225.1). Classification (NCBI taxonomy): domain Eukaryota; kingdom Metazoa; phylum Chordata; class Mammalia; order Carnivora; family Canidae; genus Canis; species Canis aureus. Next base: position 43,983,852 of record NC_135638.1, on the reverse strand, counting down.
CGCATGCTGCCTGACTGTAGGAGTAGCTGCTAACATCCTAATGTTAGTGGCTGGGAGAGGTTGCGGGAAAAGCATGTGTGAGCACTGGGCCTGAACTCCCGTGTATCTGAGTTGAATACAGCGATTTCCAATGGCCTTCTTCAATCACAGTGTAGCTAGGTTCCAAATCCCATGTCCGAGTGGGTAGCAGACATCTGCCTCCCATGCATACACACTTCTGAGAGTTGAGCTTATGGCCTGTAACTCCACATCCAGCCTGCTGGTACCCTTGGCTTCTAAAAGGCCTAGGCTCGCTGTTTGACGGAAGTGCTGGGAGAGGTAATTGGAATCACCCGGCACACAAGACTAGTGCCTCCAAGCTCAGTTCAGCGATTTCCTAGTAATTCCTGTGGTAGACTGGTGCTACATACTAAGTTCCATACGTGAGAGGGTAGCTGAACGCCTTGTCCAAAACCATCTTACTTCTGAGAGTTGAGCTCAGCCTCAGTCCCTCACAGTTCCACACTGCCTGCAGAGTGAGTTTCGCAGGTCTTCAGCAGAGACGTTTGCCAGAGGCTTCTGAGACGCAGGGTAACAATGCAGACCTGGAGGGTATCCCCAGGTGCAGTCGACTGGTAATCTTGGAACCTCCTGACTCAGAATACTGCTACCTTCTCACTGCCATAGGAATGCAGCTAGTTGACAGCTGGCTTCAAGACATGCTTCCCTGTGAGAGCTGAGGACAGGGCAGAACCCTCCCGCATGCTGCCTGACTGTAGGAGTAGCTGCTAACATCCTTATGTTAGTGGCTGGGAGAGGTTGCGGGAAAAGCATGTGTGAGCACTGGGCCTGAACTCCCGTGTATCTGAGTTGAATACAGCGATTTCCAACGGCTTTCCTCAACCAGAGTGTAGCTAGGTTCCAAATCCCATGTACGTGCGGGTAGCAGACATCTGCCTCCCATGCATACACACTTCTGAGAGTTGAGCTTATGGCCTGTACGTCCACATCCAGCCTGCTGGTACCCTTGGCTTCTAAAAGGCCTAGGCTCGCTGTTTGACGGAAGTGCTGGGAGAGGTAATTGCAATCTCCCGGCACACAAGACGAGTGCCTCCAAGCTCAATTCACGATTTCCCAGTAATTCTTGTGGTAGACAGGTGCTACATACTAAGTTCCATATGTGAGAAGGAAGCTGAACGCCTTGTCCAAATGCATCTTACTTCTGAGAGTTGAGCCCACCCTCAGTCCCTCACACTTCCACACTGCCTGCAGAGTGAGTTTCACACGTCTTCACCAGAGACGATTGCCAGAGGCTTCTGAGTACAAGTTAACAATGCAGACTTGGAGGGTACTCCAAGTGCAGTAGAGTGGTAATCTTGGAACCTCCTGACTCAGAGTACTGCTACCTTCTCACTGCCATAGGAATGCAGCTAGTTGACAGCTGGCTTCAAGACATGCTTCCCTGTGAGAGCTGAGGACAGGGCAGAACCCTCCCGCATCCTGCCTGACTGTAGGAGTAGCTGCTAACATCCTAATGTTAGTGGCTGGGAGAGGTTGCGGGAAAAGCATGTGTGAGCACTGGGCCTGAACTCCCGTGTATCTGAGTTGAATACAGCGATTTCCAATGGCCTTCTTTAATCACAGTGTAGCTAGGTTCCAAATTCCATGTACGAGTGTGTAGCAGACATCTGCCTCCCATGCATACACACTTCTGAGAGTTGAGCTTATGGCCTGTACCTCCACATCCAGCCTGCTGGTACCCTTGGCTTCTAAAAGGCCTAGGCTCGCTGTTTGACGGAAGTGCTGGGAGTGGTATTTGGAATCACCCGGCACACAAGACTAGTGCCTTCAAGCTCAGTTCAGCGATTTCCTAGTAATTCCTGTGGTAGACTGGTGCTACATACTAAGTTCCATACGTGAGAGGGTAGCTGAACGCCTTGTCCAAAACCATCTTACTTCTGAGAGTTGAGCTCAGCCTCAGGCCCTCACAGATCCACACTGCCTGCAGAGTGAGTTTCGCAGGTCTTCAGCAGAGACGTTTGCCAGAGGCTTCTGAGACGCAGGGTAACAATGCAGACCTGGAGGGTATCCCCAGGTGCAGTCGACTGTTAATCTTGGAACCTCCTGACTCAGAATACTGCTACCTTCTCACTGCCATAGGAATGCAGCTAGTTGACAGCTAGCTGGCTCAAGACATGCTTCCCTGAGAGAGCTGAGGACAGGGCAGAACCCTCCCGCATGCTGCCTGACTGTAGGAGTAGCTGCTAACATCCTAATGTTAGTGGCTGGGAGATGTTGCGGGAAAAGCATGTGTGAGCACTGGGCCTGAACTCCCGTGTATCTGAGTTGAATACAGCGATTTCCAATGGCTTTCCTCAACCAGAGTGTAGCTAGGTTCCAAATCCCATGTACGAGCGGGTATCTGACATCTGCCTCCCATGCATACACACTTCTGAGAGTTGAGCTTATGGCCTGTACCTCCACATCCAGCCTGCTGGTACCCTTGGCTTCTAAAAGGCCTAGGCTCGCTGTTTGACGGAAGTGCTGCGAGAGGTAATTGGAATCTCCCGGCACAGAAGACGAGTGCCTCCAAGCTCAATTCACGATTTCCCAGTAATTTTTGTGGTAGAAAGGTGCTACATACTAAGTTCCATATGTGAGATGGTAGCTGAACGCCTTGTCCAAAAGCATCTTACTTCTGAGAGTTGAGCCCACCCTCAGTCCCTCACAGTTCCACACTGCCTGCAGAGTGAGTTTCACACGTCTTCACCAGAGACGATTGCCAGAGGCTTCTGAGTACATGTTAACAATGCAGACCTGGAGGGTATCTCCAGGTGCAGTAGAGTGGTAATCTTGGAACCTCCTGACTCAGAGTCCTGCTACCTTCTCACTGCCATAGGAATGCAGCTAGTTGACAGCTGGCTTCAAGACATGCTTCCCTGTGAGAGCTGAGGACAGGGCAGAACCCTCCCGCATGCTGCCTGACTGTAGGAGTAGCTGCTAACATCCTTATGTTAGTGGCTGGGAGAGGATGCGGGAAAACCATGTGTGAGCACTGGGCCTGAACTCCCGTGTATCTGAGTTGAATACAGCGATTTCCAACGGCTTTCCTCAACCAGAGTGTAGCTAGGTTCCAAATCCCATGTACGAGCGGGTAGCAGACATCTGCCTCCCATGCATACACACTTCTGAGAGTTGAGCTTATGGCCTGTACCTCCACAGCCAGCCTGCTGGTACCCTTGGCTTCTAAAAGGCCTAGGCTCCCTGTTTGACGGAAGTGCTGGGAGAGGTAATTGGAATCTCCCGGCACACAAGACGAGTGCCTCCAAGCTCAATTCACGATTTCCCAGTAATTCTTGTGGTAGACAGGTGCTACACACTAAGTTCCATATGTGAGAAGGTAGCTGAAGGCCTTGTCCAAAAGCATCTTACCTCTGAGAGTTGAGCACACCCTCAGTCCCTCACACTTACACACTGCCTGCAGAGTGAGTTTCACACGTCTTCACCAGAGACGATTGCCAGAGGCTTCTGAGTACAAGTTAACAATGCAGACCTGGAGGGTATCTCCAGGTGCAGTAGAGTGGTAATCTTGGAACCTCCTGACTCAGAGTACTGCTACCTTCTCACTGCCTTAGGAATGCAGCTAGTTGACAGCTGGCTTCAAGACATGCTTCCTTGTGAGAGCTGAGGACAGGGCAGAACCCTCCCGCATGCTGCCTGACTGTAGGAGTAGCTGCTAACATCCTAATGTTAGTGGCTGGGAGAGGTTGCGGGAAAAGCATGTGTGAGCACTGGGCCTGAACTCCCGTGTATCTGAGTTGAATACAGCGATTTCCAATGGCCTTCTTCTATCACAGTGTAGCTAGGTTCCAAATCCCATGTCCGAGTGGGTAGCAGACATCTGCCTCCCATGCATACACACTTCTGAGAGTTGAGCTTATGGCCTGTACCTCCACATCCAGCCTGCTGGTACCCTTGGCTTCTAAAAGGCCTAGGCTCGCTGTTTGACGGAAGTGCTGGGAGAGGTAATTGGAATCACCCGGCACACAAGACTAGTGCCTCCAAGCTCAGTTCAGCGATTTCCTAGTAATTCCTGTGGTAGACTGGTGCTACATACTAAGTTCCATACGTGAGAGGGTAGCTGAACGCCTTGTCCAAAACCATCTTACTTCTGAGAGTTGAGCTCAGCCTCAGTCCCTCACAGTTCCACACTGCCTGCAGAGTGAGTTTCGCAGGTCTTCAGCAGAGACGTTTGCCAGAGGCTTCTGAGACGCAGGGTAACAATGCAGACCTGGAGGGTATCCCCAGGTGCAGTCGACTGGTAATCTTGGAACCTCCTGACTCAGAATACTGCTACCTTCTCACTGCCATAGGAATGCAGCTAGTTGACAGCTAGCTGGCTCAAGACATGCTTCCCTGAGAGAGCTGAGGACAGGGCAGAACCCTCCCGCATGCTGCCTGACTGTAGGAGTAGCTGCTAACATCCTAATGTTAGTGGCTGGGAGATGTTGCGGGAAAAGCATGTGTGAGCACTGGGCCTGAACTCCCGTGTATCTGAGTTGAATACAGCGATTTCCAATGGCTTTCCTCAACCAGAGTGTAGCTAGGTTCCAAATCCCATGTACGAGCGGGTATCTGACATCTGCCTCCCATGCATACACACTTCTGAGAGTTGAGCTTATGGCCTGTACCTCCACATCCAGCCTGCTGGTACCCTTGGCTTCTAAAAGGCCTAGGCTCGCTGTTTGACGGAAGTGCTGCGAGAGGTAATTGGAATCTCCCGGCACACAAGACGAGTGCCTCCAAGCTCAATTCACGATTTCCCAGTAATTTTTGTGGTAGAAAGGTGCTACATACTAAGTTCCATATGTGAGATGGTAGCTGAACGCCTTGTCCAAAAGCATCTTACTTCTGAGAGTTGAGCTCAGCCTCAGTCCCTCACAGTTCCACACTGCCTGCAGAGTGAGTTTCACACGTCTTCACCAGAGACGATTGCCAGAGGCTTCTGAGTACATGTTAACAATGCAGACCTGGAGGGTATCTCCAGGTGCAGTAGAGTGGTAATCTTGGAACCTCCTGACTCAGAGTCCTGCTACCTTCTCACTGCCATAGGAATGCAGCTAGTTGACAGCTGGCTTCAAGACATGCTTCCCTGTGAGAGCTGAGGACAGGGCAGAACCCTCCCGCATCCTGCCTGACTGTAGGAGTAGCTGCTAACATCCTAATGTTAGAGGCTGGGAGAGGTTGCGGGAAAAGCATGTGTGAGCACTGGGCCTGAACTCCCGTATATCTGAGTTGAATACAGCGATTTCCAATGGCCTTCTTCAATCACAGTGTAGCTAGCTTCCAACTCCCATGTCCGAGTGGGTAGCAGACATCTGCCTCCCATGCATACACACTTCTGAGAGTTGAGCTTATGGCCTGTACCTCCACATCCAGCCTGCTGGTACCCTTGGCTTCTAAAAGGCCTAGGCTCGCTGTTTGACGGAAGTGCTGGGAGAGGTAATTGGAATCACCCGGCACACAAGACTAGTGCCTCCAAGCTCAGTTCAGCGATTTCCTAGAAATTCCTGTGGTAGACTGGTGCTACATACTAAGTTCCATACGTGAGAGGGTAGCGGAACGCCTTGTCCAAAACCATCTTACTTCTGAGAGTTGAGCTCAGCCTCAGTCCCTCACAGTTCCACACTGCCCGCAGAGTGAGTTTCGCAGGTCTTCAGCAGAGACGTTTGCCAGAGGCTTCTGAGACGCAGGGTAACAATGCAGACCTCGAGGGTATCCCCAGGTGCAGTCGACTGGTAATCTTGGAACCTCCTGACTCAGAATACTGCTACCTTCTCACTGCCATAGGAATGCAGCTAGTTGACAGCTGGCTTCAAGACATGCTTCCCTGTGAGAGCAGAGGACAGGGCAGAACCCTCACGCATGCTGCCTGACTGTAGGAGTAGCTGCTAACATCCTTATGTTAGTGGCTGGGAGAGGTTGCGGGAAAAGCATGTGTGAGCACTGGGCCTGAACTACCGTGTATCTGAGTTGAATACAGCGATTTCCAACGGCTTTCCTCAACCAGAGTGTAGCTAGGTACCAAATCCCATGTACGAGCGGGAGCCGATATCTGCCTCCCATGCATACACACTTCTGAGAGTTGAGCTTATGGCCTGTACCTCCACAGCCAGCCTGCTGGTACCCTTGGCTTCTAAAAGGCCTAGGCTCGCTCTTTGACGAAAGTGCTGGGAGAGGTAATTGGAATCACACGGCACACAAGACTAGTGCCTCCAAGCTCAGTTCAGCGATTTCCTAGTAATTCCTGTGGTAGACTGGTGCTACATACTAAGTTCCATACGTGAGAGGGTAGCTGAACGCCTTGTCCAAAACCATCTTACTTCTGAGAGTTGAGCTCAGCCTCAGTCCCTCACAGTTCCACACTGCCTGCAGAGTGAGTTTCGCAGGTCTTCAGCAGAGACGTTTGCCAGAGGCTTCTGAGACGCAGGGTAACAATGCAGACCTGGAGGGTATCCCCAGGTGCAGTCGACTGGTAATCTTGGAACCTCCTGACTCAGAATACTGCTACCTTCTCACTGCCATAGGAATGCAGCTAGTTGACAGCTAGCTGGCTTCAAGACATGCTTCCCTGTGAGAGCTGAGGACAGGGCAGAACCCTCCCGCATCCTGCCTGACTGTAGGAGTAGCTGCTAACATCCTAATGTTAGTGGCTGGGAGAGGTTGCGGGAAAAGCATGTGTGAGCACTGGGCCTGAACTCCCGTGTATCTGAGTTGAATACAGCGATTTCCAACGGCTTTCCTCAACCAGAGTGTAGCTAGGTTCCAAATCCCATGTACGAGCGGGTAGCAGACATCTGCCTCCCATGCATACACACTTCTGAGAGTTGAGCTTATGGCCTGTACCTCCACATCCAGCCTGCTGGTACCCTTGGCTTCTAAAAGGCCTAGGCTCGCTGTTTGACGGACGTGCTGGGAGAGGTAATTGGAATCACCCGGCACACAAGACGAGTGCCTCCAAGCTCAATTCACGATTTCCCAGTAATTCTTGTGGTAGACAGGTGCTACATACTAAGATCCATATGTGAGATGGTAGCTGAACGCCTTGTCCAAAAGCATCTTACTTCTGAGAGTTGAGCACACCCTCAGTCCCTCACACTTCCACACTGCCTGCAGAGTGAGTTTCACACGTCTTCACCAGAGACGATTGCCAGAGGCTTCTGAGTACAAGTTAACAATGCAGACCTGGAGGGTATCTCCAGGTGCAGTAGAGTGGTAATCTTGGAACCTCCTGACTCAGAGTACTGCTACCTTCTCACTGCCATAGGAATGCAGCTACTTGACAGCTGGCTTCAAGACATGCTTCCCTGTGAGAGCTGAGGACAGGGCAGAACCCTCCCGCATCCTGCCTGACTGTAGGAGTAGCTGCTAACATCCTTATGTTAGTGGCTGGGAGAGGTTGCGGGAAAAGCATGTGTGAGCACTGGGCCTGAACTCCCGTGTATCTGAGTTGAATACAGCGATTTCCAATGGCCTTCTTCAATCACAGTGTAGCTAGGTTCCAACTCCCATGTCCGAGTGGGTAGCAGACATCTGCCTCCCATGCATACACACTTCTGAGAGTTGAGCTTATGGCCTGTACCTCCACAGCCAGCCTGCTGGTACCCTTGGCTTCTAAAAGGCCTAGGCTCGCTGTTTGACGGAAGTGTTGGGAGAGGTAATTGAAATCACCCGGCACACAAGACTAGTGCCTCCAAGATCAGTCCAGCGATTTCCTAGTGATTCCTGTGGTACACTGGTGCTACATACTAATTTCCATACGTGAGAGGGTAGCTGAACGCCTTGTCCAAAAGGATCTTACTTCTGAGAGTTGAGCTCAGCCTCAGTCCCTCACATTTCCACACTGCCTGCAGAGTGAGTTTCGCAGGTCTTCTGCAGAGACGTTGGCAAGGGGCTTCTGAGAAGCAGGGTAACAATGCAGACCTGGAGGCTTTCCCCAGGTGCAGTAGACTGGTAATCTTGGAACCTCCTGACTCAGAATACTGCTACCTTCTCACTGCCATAGGAATGCAGCTAGTTGACAGCTGGCTTCAAGACATGCTTCCCTGTGAGAGCTGAGGACAGGGCAGAACCCTCCCGCATCCTGCCTGATGTAGGAGTAGCTGCTAACATCCTTATATTAGTGGCTGTGAGAGGTTGCGGGAAAAGCATGTGTGAGCACTGGGCCTGAACTCCCGTGTATCTGAGTTGAATACAGCGATTTCCAATGGCCTTCTTCAATCACAGTGTAGCTACGTTCCAACTCCCATGTCCGAGTGGGTGGCAGACATCTGCCTCCCATGCATACACACTTCTGAGAGTTGAGCTTATGGCCTGTACCTGCACAGCCAGCCTGCTGGTACCCTTGGCTTCTAAAAGGCCTAGGCTCGGTGTTTGACGGAAGTGCTGGGAGTGGTATTTGGAATCACCCGGCACACAAGACTAGTGCCTTCAAGCTCAGTTCAGCGATTTCCTAGTAATTCCTGTGGTAGACTGGTGCTACATACTAAGTTCCATACGTGAGAGGGTAGGTGAACGCCTTGTCCAAAACATTCTTACTTCTGAGAGTTGAGCTCAGCCTCAGGCCCTCACAGATCCACACTGCCTGCAGAGTGAGTTTCGCAGGTCTTCAGCCGAGGCGTTTGCCAGAGGCTTCTGAGACGCAGGGCAACAATGCAGACCTGGAGGGTATACCCAGGTGCAGTAGACTCGTAATCTTGGAACCTCCTGACTCAGAATACTGCTACCTTCTCACTGCCATAGGAATGCAGCTAGTTGACAGCTGGCTTCAAGACATGCTTCCCTGTGAGAGCTGAGGACAGGGCAGAACCCTCCCGCATCCTGCCTGACTGTAGGAGTAGCTGCTAACATCCTAATGTTAGTGGCTGGGAGAGGTTGCGGGAAAAGCATGTGTGAGCACTGGGCCTGAACTCCCTTGTATCTGAGTTGAATACAGCCATTTCCAACGGATTTCCTCAACCAGAGTGTAGCTAGCATCCAAATCCCATGTACGAGCGGGTAGCTGACATCTGCCTCCAATGCATACACACTTCTGAGAGTTGAGCTTATGGCCTGTACCTCCACATCCAGCCTGTTGGTACCCTGGCTTCTAAAAGGCCTAGCCTCGTTGTTTGACGGAAGTGCTGGGAGAGCTAATTGGAATCACCCGGCACACAAGACTAGTGCCTCCAAGCACAGTCCAGCGATTTCCCAGTAATTCTTGTGGTAGACAGGTGCTACATACTAAGTTCCATATGTGAGAAGGTAGCTGAACGCCTTGTCCAAAAGCATCTTACTTCTGAGAGTTGAACTCAGGCTCAGTCCCTCACAGTTCCACACTGCCTTCAGAGTGAGTTTCACACGTCTTCACCAGAGACGATTACCAGAGGCTTCTGAGACGCAGGGTAACAATGCAGACCTGGAGGGTATCTCCAGGTGCAGTAGAGTGGTAATATTGGAACCTCCTGACTCAGAGTACTGCTACCGTCTCACTGCCATAGGAATGCAGCTAGTTGACAGCTGACTTCAAGACATGCTTCCCTGTGAGAGCTGAGGACAGGGCAAAACCTCCCAAATCCTGCCTGACTGTAGGAGTAGCTGCCAACATCCTAATGTTAGTGGCTGGGAGAGGTTGCGGGAAAAGCATGTGTGAGCACTGGGCCTGAACTCCCGTGTATCTGAGTTGAAGACAGCGATTTCCAACGGCTTTCCTCAACCAGAGTGTAGCTAGGTTCCAAATCCCATGTACGAGCGGGTAGCAGACATCTGCCTCCCATGCATACACACTTCTGAGAGTTGAGCTTATGGCCTGTACCTCCACATCCAGCCTGCTGGTACCTATGGCTTCTAAAAGGCCTAGGCTCGTTGTTTGACGGAAGTGCTGGGAGAGGTAATTGGAATCTCCCGGCACACAAGACGAGTGCCTCCAAGCTCAATTCACAATTTCCCAGTAATTCTTGTGGTAGACAGGTGCTACATTCTAAGTTCCATATGTGAGAAGGTAGCTGAACGCCTTGTCCAAAAGCATCTTACTTCTGAGAGTTGAGCCTACCCTCAGTCCCTCACAGTTCCACACTGCCTGCAGAGTGAGTTTCACACGTCTTCACCAGAGACGATTACCAGAGGCTTCTGAGACGCAGGGTAACAATGCAGACCTGGAGGGTATCTCCAGGTGCAGTAGAGTGGTAATCTTGGAACCTCCTGACTCAGAGTCTGCTACCTTCTCACTGCCATAGGAATTCAGCTAGTTGACAGCTGACTTCAAGACATGCTTCCCTGTGAGAGCAGAGGACAGAGCAGAACCCTCCCGCATCCTGCCTGACTGTAGGAGTAGCTGCTAGCATCCTAATGTTAGTGGCTGGGAGAGGTTGCGGGAAAAGCATGTGTGAGCACTGGGCCTGAACTCCCGTGTATCGGAGTTGAATACAGCCATTTCCAACGGCCTTCCTCAACCAGAGTGTAGCTAGGTTCCAAATCCCATGTACGAGCGGGTAGCAGACATCTGCCTCCCATGCATACACACTTCTGAGAGTTGATCTTATGCCCTGTACCTCCACATCCAGCTTGATGGTACCCTTGGCTTCTAAAAGGCCTAGGCTCGCTGTTTGACGGAAGTGCTGGGAGAGGTAATTGGAATCACCCGGCACACAAGACTAGTGCCTCCAAGCTTAGACCTGCGACTTCCTAGTAATTCCTGTGGTAGACTGGTGGTACATACTAAGTTCCATACGTGAGAGGGTAGCTGAACGCCTTGTCCAAAAGAATCTTACTTCTGAGAGTTTAGCTCAGCCTCAGTCGCTCACAGTTCCACACTGCCTGCAGAGTGAGTTTCGCAGGTCTTCAGCAGAGACGATTGCCAGAGGCTTCTGAGACGCAGGGTAACAATGCAGACCTGGAGGGTATCCCCAGGTGCAGTAGAGTGGTAATCTTGGAACCTCCTGACTCAGAATACTGCTACCTCCTCACTGCCATAGGAATGCAGCTAGTTGACAGCTGGCTTCAAGACATGCTTCCCTGTGAGAGCTGAGGACAGGGCAGAACCCTCCCGCATCCTGCCTGACTGTAGGAGTAGCTGCTAACATCCTAATATTAGTGGCTGGGAGAGGTTTCGGGAAAAGCATGTGTGAGCACTGGGTCTGAACTCCCGTGTACCTGAGTTGAATACAGCGATTTCCAACGGCTTTCCTCAACCAGAGTGTAGCTAGGTTCCAAATCCCATGTACGAGCGGGTAGCAGACATCTGCCTCCCATGCATACACACTTCTGAGAGTTGAGCTTATGGCCTGTACCTCCACATCCAGCCTGCTGGTACCCTTGGCTTCTAAAAGGCCTAGGCTCGCTGTTTGACGGAAGTGTTGGCAGAGGTAATTGGAATCACCCGGCACACAAGACTAGTGCCTCCAAGCTCAATTCACGATTTCCCAGTAATTCTTGTGGGAGACAGGTGCTACATACTAAGTTCAATACGTGAGAAGGTAGCTGAACGCCTTGTCCAAAAGCATCTTACTTCTGAGAGTTGAGCTCAGCCTCAGTCCCTCACAGTTCCACACTGCCTGCAGAGTGAGTTTCGCAGGTCTTCACCAGAGACGATTGCCAGAGGCTTCTGAGTACAAGTTAACAATGCAGACCTGGAGGGTATCTCCAGGTGCAGTAGAGTGGTAATCTTGGAACCTCCTGACTCAGAGTACTGCTACCATCTCACTGCCATAGGAATGCAGCTACATGACAGCTGGCTTTAAGACATGCTTCCCTGTGAGAGCTGAAGACAGGGCAGAACCCTCCCGCATCCTGCCTGACTGTAGGAGTAGCTGCTAACATCCTTATGTTAGTGGCTGGGAGAGGTTGCGGGAAAAACATGTGTGAGCACTGGGCCTGAACTCCCGTGTATCTGAGTTGAATACAGCGATTTCCAAAGGCCTTCTTCAATCACAGTGTAGCTAGGTTCCAACTCCCATGTCCGAGTGGGTAGCAGACATCTGCCTCCCATGCATACACACTTCTGAGAGTTGAGCTTATGGCCTGTACCTCCACAGCCAGCCTGCTGGTACCCTTGGCTTCTAAAAGGCCTAGGCTCGCAGTTTGACGGAAGTGTTGGGAGAGGTAATTGAAATCACCCGGCACACAAGACTAGTGCCTCCAAGATCAGTCCAGCGATTTCCTAGTAATTCCTGTGGTACACTGGTGCTACATACTAAGTTCCATACGTGAGAGGGTAGCTGAACGCCTTGTCCAAAAGGATCTTACTTCTGAGAGTTGAGCTCAGCCTCAGTCCCTCACATTTCCACACTGCCTGCAGAGTGAGTTTCGCAGGTCTTCTGCAGAGACGTTGGCAAGGGGCTTCTGAGAAGCAGGGTAACAATGCAGACCTGGAGGGTTTCCCCAGGTGCAGTAGACTGGTAATCTTGGAACCTCCTGACTCAGAATACTGCACCTTCTCACTGCCATAGGAATGCAGCTAGTTGACAGCTGGCTTCAAGACATGCTTCCCTGTGAGAGCTGAGGACAGGGCAGAACCCTCCCGCATCCTGCCTGAATGTAGGAGTAGCTGCTAACATCCTTCTATTAGTGGCTGTGAGAGGTTGCGGGAAAAGCATGTGTGAGCACTGGGCCTGAACTCCCGTGTATCTGAGTTGAATACAGCGATTTCCAATGGCCTTCTTCAATCACAGTGTAGCTACGTTCCAACTCCCATGTCCGAGTGGGTGGCAGACATCTGCCTCCCATGCATACACACTTCTGAGAGTTGAGCTTATGGCCTGTACCTCCACATCCAGCCTGCTGGTACCCTTGGCTTCTAAAAGGCCTAGGCTCGCTGTTTGACGGAAGTGTTGGGAGCGGTAATTGGAATCACCCGGCACACAAGACGAGTGCCTCCAAGCTCAATTCACGATTTCCCAGTAATTCTTGTGGTAGACAGGTGCTACATACTAAGTTTCATACGTGAGAAGGTAGCTGAACGCCTTGTCCAAAAGCATCTTACTTCTGAGAGTTGAGCTCAGTCTGAGTCCCTCACAGTTCCACACTGCCTGCAGAGTGAGTTTCGCAGGTCTTCAGCAGAGACGATTGCCAGAGGCTTCTGAGTACAAGTTAGCAATACAGACCTGGAGGGTATCTCCAGGTGCGGTAGAGTGGTAATCTTGCAACCTCCTGACTCAGAATACTGCTACCTTCTCACTGCCATAGGAATGCAGCTAGTTGACAGCTGGCTTCAAGACATGCTTCCCTGTGAGAGCTGAGGACAGGGCAGAACCCTCCTGCATGCTGCCTGACTGTAGGAGTAGCTGCTAACATCCTAATGTTAGTGGCTGGGACAGGTTGCGGGAAAAGCATGTGTGAGCACTGGGCCTGAACTCCCGTGTATCTGAGTTGAATACAGCCATTTCCAACGGCCTTCCTCAACCAGAGTGTAGCTAGGTTCCAAATCCCATGTACGAGCGGGTAGCAGACATCTGCCTCCCATGCATACACACTTCTGAGAGTTGATCTTATGCCCTGTACCTCCACATCCAGCCTGCTGGTACCCTTGGCTTGTAAAAGGCCTAGGCTCGCTGTTTGACAGAAGTGCTGGGAGAGGTAATTGGAATCACCCGGCACACAAGACTAGTGCCTCCAAGCTCAGTCCAGCGACTTCCTAGTAATTCCTGTGGTAGACTGGTGCTACATACTAAGTTCCATACGTGAGAGGGTAGCTGAACGCCTTGTCCAAAAGCATCTTACTTCTGAGAGTTGAGCTCAGCCTCAGTCCCTCACAGTTCCACACTGCCTGCAGAGTGAGTTTAGCAGGTCTTCAGCAGAGACTTTTGCCAGAGGCATCTGAGACGCAGGGTAACAATGCAGACCTGGAGGGTATCCCCAGGTGAAGTAGACTGGTATTCTTGGAACCTCCTGACTCAGAATACTGCTACCTTCTCACTGCCATAGGAATGCAGCTAGTTGACAGCTGGCTTCAAGACATGCTTCCCTGTGAGAGCTGAGGACAGGGTAGAACCCTCCCGCCTCCTGCCTGACTGTAGGAGTAGCTGCTAACATCCTAATGTTAGTGGCTGGGAGAGGTTGCGGGAAAAGCATGTGTGAGCACTGGGCCTGAACTCCCGTGTATCTGAGTTGAATACAGCCATTTCCAACGGCCTTCCTCAACCAGAGTGTAGCTAGGTTCCAAATCCCATGTACGAGCGGGTAGCAGACATCTGCCTCCCATGCATACACACTTCTGAGAGTTGAGCTTATGCCCTGTACCTCCACATCCAGCCTGCTGGTACCCTTGGCTTCTAAAAGGCCTAGGCTCGCTGTTTGACGGAAGTGCTGGGAGAGGTAATTGGAATCACCCGGCACACAAGACTAGTGCCTCCAAGCTCAGTCCAGCGACTTCCTAGTAATTCCTGTGGTAGACTGGTGCTACATACTAAGTTCCATACGTGAGAGGGTAGCTGAACGCCTTGTCCAAAAGCAACTTACTTCTGAGAGTTGAGCTCAGCCCCAGTCCCTCACAGTTCCACAGTGCCTGCAGAGTGAGTTTCGCAGGTCTTCAGCAGAGACGTTTGCCAGAGGCTTCTGAGACCCAGGGTAACAATGCAGACCTGGAGGGTATCCCCAGGTGCAGTAGACTGGTAATCGTGGAACCTCCTGACTCAGAATACTGCTACCTTCTCACTGCCATAGGAATGCAGCTAGTTGACAGCTGGCTTCAAGACATGCTTCCCTGGGAGAGCTGAGGACAGGGCAGAACCCTCCAGCATCCTGCCTGACTGTAGGAGTAGCTGCTAACATCCTAATGTTAGTGGCTGTGAGAGGTTGCGGAAAAGCATGTGTGAGCACTGGGCCTGAACTCCCGTGTATCTGAGTTGAATACAGCGATTTCCAACGGATTTCCTCAACCAGAGTGTAGCTAGGTTCCAAATCCCATGTACGAGCGGGTAGCAGACATCTGCCTCCCATGCATACACACTTCTGAGAGTTGAGCTTATGGCCTGTACCTCCACATCAAGCCTGCTGGTACCCTAGGCTTCTAAAAGGCCTAGGCTCGCTGTTTGACGGAAGTGTTGGGAGAGGTAATTGGAATCACCCGGCACACAAGACGAGTGCCTCCAAGCTCAATTCACGATTTCCCAGTAATTCTTGTGGTAGACAGGTGCTACATACTAAGTTCCATACGTGAGAAGGTAGCTGAACGCCTTGTCCAGAAGCATGTTACTTCTGAGAGTTGAGCTCAGCCTCAGTCCCTCACAGTTCCACACTGCCTTCAGAGTGAGTTTCGCAGGTCTTCAGCAGAGACGATTGCCAGAGGCTTCTGAGTACAAGTTAGCAATACAGACCTGGAGGGTATCTCCAGGTGCGGTAGAGTGGTAATCTTGGAACCCCCTGACTCAGAATACTGCTACCTTCTCACTGCCATAGGAATGCAGCTAGTTGACAGCTGGCTTCAAGACATGCTTCCCTGTGAGAGCTGAGGACAGGGTAGAACCCTCCCGCCTCCTGCCTGACTGTAGGAGTAGCTGCTAACATCCTAATGTTAGTGGCTGGGAGAGGTTGCGGGAAAAGCATGTGTGAGCACTGGGCCTGAACTCCCGTGTATCTGAGTTGAATACAGCCATTTCCAACGGCCTTCCTCAACCAGAGTGTAGCTAGGTTCCAAATCCCATGTACGAGCGGGTAGCAGACATCTGCCTCCCATGCATACACACTTCTGAGAGTTGAGCTTATGCCCTGTACCTCCACATCCAGCCTGCTGGTACCCTTGGCTTCTAAAAGGCCTAGGCTCGCTGTTTGACGGAAGTGCTGGGAGAGGTAATTGGAATCACCCGGCACACAAGACTAGTGCACCCAAGCTCAGTCCAGCGACTTCCTAGTAATTCCTGTGGTAGACTGGTGCTACATACTAAGTTCCATACGTGAGAGGGTAGCTGAACGCCTTGTCCAAAAGCAACTTACTTCTGAGAGTTGAGCTCAGCCCCAGTCCCTCACAGTTCCACAGTGCCTGCAGAGTGAGTTTCGCAGGTCTTCAGCAGAGACGTTTGCCAGAGGCTTCTGAGACCCAGGGTAACAATGCAGACCTGGAGGGTATCCCCAGGTGCAGTAGACTGGTAATCGTGGAACCTCCTGACTCAGAATACTGCTACCTTCTCACTGCCATAGGAATGCAGCTAGTTGACAGCTGGCTTCAAGACATGCTTCCCTGGGAGAGCTGAGGACAGGGCAGAACCCTCCAGCATCCTGCCTGACTGTAGGAGTAGCTGCTAACATCCTAATGTTAGTGGCTGTGAGAGGTTGCGGAAAAGCATGTGTGAGCACTGGGCCTGAACTCCCGTGTATCTGAGTTGAATACAGCGATTTCCAACGGATTTCCTCAACCAGAGTGTAGCTAGGTTCCAAATCCCATGTACGAGCGGGTAGCAGACATCTGCCTCCCATGCATACACACTTCTGAGAGTTGAGCTTATGGCCTGTACCTCCACATCAAGCCTGCTGGTACCCTAGGCTTCTAAAAGGCCTAGGCTCGCTGTTTGACGGAAGTGTTGGGAGAGGTAATTGGAATCACCCGGCACACAAGACGAGTGCCTCCAAGCTCAATTCACGATTTCCCAGTAATTCTTGTGGTAGACAGGTGCTACATACTAAGTTCCATACGTGAGAAGGTAGCTGAACGCCTTGTCCAAAAGCATGTTACTTCTGAGAGTTGAGCTCAGTCTGAGTCCCTCACAGTTCCACACTGCCTGCAGAGTGAGTTTCGCAGGTCTTCAGCAGAGACGATTGCCAGAGGCTTCTGAGTACAAGTTAGCAATACAGACCTGGAGGGTATCTCCAGGTGCGGTACAGTGGTAATCTTGGAACCCCCTGACTCAGAATACTGCTACCTTCTCACTGCCATAGGAATGCAGCTAGTTGACAGCTGGCTTCAAGACATGCTTCCCTGTGAGAGCTGAGGACAGGGTAGAACCCTCCCGCATCCTGCCTGACTGTAGGAGTAGCTGCTAACATCCTAATGTTAGTGGCTGGGAGAGGTGGCGGGAAAAGCATGTGTGAGCACTGGGCCTGAACTCCCGTGTATCTGAGTTGAATACAGCGATTTCCAACGTCTTTCCTCCACCAGAGTGTAGCTAGCTTCCAAATCCCATGTACGAGCGGGTAGCAGACATCTGCCTCCCATGCATACACACTTCTGAGAGTTGAGCTTATGGCCTGTACCTCCACATCCAGCCTGCTGGTACCGTTGGCTTCTAAAAGGCCTAGGCTCGCTGTTTGACGGAAGTGATGCGAGAGGTAATTGGAATCTCCCGGCACACAAGACGAGTGCCTCCAAGCTCAATTCACGATTTCCCCGTAATTCTTGTGGTAGACATGTGCTACATACTAAGTTCCATATGTGAGAAGGTAGCTGAACGCCTTGTCCAAAAGCATCTTACTTCTGAGAGTTGAGCTCAGCCTCAGTCCCTCACAGTTCCACACTGCCTGCAGAGTGAGTTTCACACGTCTTCACCAGAGACGATTGCCAGAGGCTTCTGAGTACAAGTTAACAATGCAGACCTGGAGGGTATCTCCAGGTGCAGTAGAGTGGTAATCTTGGAACCTCCTGACTCAGAGTACTGCTACCTTCTCACTGCCATAAGAATGCAGCCAGTTGACAGCTGGGTTCAAGACATGCTTCCCTGTGAGAGCTGAGGACAGGGCAGAACCCTCCCGCATCCTGCCTGACTGTAGGAGTAGCTGCTAACATCCTTATGTTAGTGGCTTGGAGAGGTTGCGGGAAAAGCATGTGTGAGCACTGGGCCTGAACTCCCGTGTATCTGAGTTGAATACAGCGATTTCCAATGGCCTTCTTCAATCACAGTGTAGCTAGGTTCCAACTCCCATGTCCGACTGGGTAGCAGACATCTGCCTCCCATGCATACACACTTCTGAGAGTTGAGCTTATGACCTGTACCTCCACAACAAGCCTGCTGGTTCTCTTGGCTTCTAAAAGGCCTAGGCTCGCTGTTTGACGGAAGTGTTGGGAGAGGTAATTGGAATCACCCGGCACACAAGACTAGTGCCTCCAAGCTCAGTCCAGCGATGTCCTAGTAATTCCTGTGGTAGACTGGTGCTACATACTAAGTTCCATAAGTGAGAGGGTAGATGAACGCCTTGTCCAAAACCATCTTACTTCTGAGAGTTGAGCTCAGCGTCAGTCCCTCACAGTTCCAGACTGCCTGCAGAGTGAGTTTCGCAGATCTTCAGCAGAGACGTTTGCCAGAGGCTTCTGAGACGCAGGGTAACAATGCAGACCTGGAGGGTATCCCCAGGTGCAGTAGACTGGTAATCTTGGAACCTCCTGACTCAGAATACTGCTACCTTCTCACTGCCATAGGAATGCAGCTAGTTGACAGCTAGCTTCAAGACATGCTTCCCTGTGAGAGCTGAGGACAGGGCAGAAGCCTCCCGCATCCTGCCTGACTGTAGGAGTAGCTGCTAACATCCTAATGTTAGTGGCTGGGAGAGGTTGCGGGAAAAGCATGTGTGAGCACTGGGCCTGAACTCCCGTGTATCTGAGTTGAATACAGCGATTTCCAACGTCTTTCCTCAACCAGAGTGTAGCTAGCTTCCAAATCCCATGTACGAGCCGGTAGCAGACATCTGCCTCCCATGCATACACACTTCTGAGATTTGAGCTTATGGCCTGTACCTCCACATCCAGCCTACTGCTACCCTTGGCTTCTAAAAGGCCTAGGCTCGCTGTTTGACGGAAGTGCTATGAGAGGTAATTGGAATCACCCGGCACACAAGACTAGTGCCTCCAAGCTCAGTCCAGCGATTTCCCAGTAATTCTTGTGGTAGACAGGTGCTACATACTAAGTTCCATATGTGAGAAGGTAGCTGAACGCCTTGTCCAAAAGCATCTTACTTCTGAGAGTTGAGCTCAGACTCAGTCCCTCAGAGTTCCACACTGCCTGCAGAATGAGTTTCGCAGGTCTTCAGCAGAGACGATTGCCAGAGGCTTCTGAGTACATGTTAACAATGCAGACCTGGAGGGTATCTCCAGGTGCAGTAGAGTGGTAATCTTGTAACCTCCTGACTCAGAATACTGCTACCTTCTCACTGCCATAGGAATGCAGCTAGTTGACAGCTGGCTTCAAGACATGCTTCCCTGTGAGAGCTGAGGACAGGGCAGAAGCCTCCCGCATCCTGCCTGACTGTAGGAGTACCTGCTAACATCCTCATGTTAGTGGGTGGGAGAGGTTGCGGGAAAAGCATGTGTGAGCACTGGGCTTGAACTCCCGTGTATCTGAGTTGAATACAGCGTTTTCTTACGGCTTTCCTCAACCAGAGTGTAGCTAGGTTCCAAATCCCATGTACGAGCGGGTAGCAGACATCTGCCTCCCATGCATACACACTTCTGAGAGTTGAGCTTATGGCCTGTACCTCCACATCCAGCCTGCTGGTACCCTTGGCTTAAAGGCCTAGGCTCGCTGTTTGACGGAAGTGCTGGGAGAGGTAATTGGAATCTCCCGGCACACAAGACGAGTGCCTCCAAGCTCAATTCACGATTTCCCAGTAATTCTGGTGGTAGACATGTGCTACATACTAAGTTCCATATGTGAGAAGGTAGCTGAACGCCTTGTCCAAAAGCATCTTACTTCTGAGAGTTGAGCTCAGCCTCAGTCCCTCACAGTTCAACACTGCCTGCAGAGTGAGTTTCGCAGGTCTTCAGCAGAGACGATTGCCAGAGGCTTCTGAGTACAAGTTAACAATGCAGAACTGGAGGGTATCTCCAGGTGCAGTAGAGTGGTAATCTTGGACATCCTAACTCAGAATACTGCTACCTTCTCACTGCTATAGGAATGCAGCTAGTTGACAGCTGGCTTCAAGACATGCTTCCCTGTGAGAGCTGAGGACAGGGCAGAACCCTCCCGCATCCTGCCTGACTGTAGGAGTCGCTGCTAACATCCTAATGTTAGTGGCTGGGAGAGGTTGCGGGAAAAGCATGTGTGAGCACTGGGCCTGAACTCCCGTGTATCTGAGTTGAATACAGCGATTTCCAACGGCTTTCCTCAACCAGAGTGTAGCTAGGTTACAAATCCCATGTACGAGCGGGTAGCAGACATCTGCCTCCAATGCATACACACTTCTGAGAGTTGAGCTTATGGCCTGTACCTCCACATCCAGCCTGCTGGTACCCTTGGCTTCTAAAAGCCCTAGGCTCGCTGTTTGACTGAAGTGCTGGGAGAGGTAATTGGAATCACCCTGCACACAAGACTAGTGCCTCCAAGCTCAGTCCAGCGATTTCCCAGTAATTCTTGTGGTAGACAGGTGCTACATACTAAGTTCCATATGTGAGAACGTAGCTGAACGCCTTGTCCAAAAGCATCTTACTTCTGAGAGTTGAGCTCACCCTCAGTCCCTCACAGTTCCACACTGCCTGCAGAGTGAGTTTCACACGTCTTCACCAGAGACGATTACCAGAGGCTTCTGAGACGCAGGGTAACAATGCAGACCTGGAGGGTATCTCCAGGTGCAGTAGAGTGGTAATCTTGGAACCTCCTGACTCAGAGAACTGCTACCTTCTCACTGCCATAGGAATGCAGCTAGTTGAGAGCTGACTTCAAGACATGCTTCCCTGTGAGAGCTGAGGACAGGGCAGAACCCTCCCGCATCCTGCCTGACTGTGGGAGTAGCTGCTAACATCCTTATGTTAGTGGCTGGGAGAGGTTGCGGGAAAAGCATGTGTGAGCACTGGGCCTGAACTCCCGTGTATCTGAGTTGAATACAGCGATTTCCAACGGCTTTCCTCAACCAGAGTGTAGCTAGGTTCCAAATCCCATGTACGAGCGGTTAGCAGACATCTGCCTCCCATGCATACACACTTCTGAGAGTTGAGCTTATGGCCTGTACCTCCACATCCAGCCTGCTGGTACCCTTGGCTTCTAAAAGGCCTAGTCTCGCTGTTTGACTGAAGTGCTGGGAGAGGTAATTGGAATCACCCTGCACACAAGACTACTGCCTCCAAGCTCAGTCCAGCGATTTCCCAGTAATTCTTGGGGTAGACAGGTGCTACATACTAAGTTACATATGTGAGAAGGTAGCTGAACGCCTTGTCCAAAAGCATCTTACTTCTGAGCGTTGAGCTCACCCTCAGTCCCTCACAGTTCCACACTGCCTGCAGAGTGAGTTTCACACGTCTTCACCAGAGACGATTACCAGAGGCTTCTGAGACGCAGGGTAACAATGCAGACCTGGAGGGTATCTCCAGGTGCAGTAGAGTGGTAATCTTGGAACCTCCTGACTCAGAGTACTGCTACATTCTCACTGCCATAGGAATGCAGCTAGTTGACAGCTGACTTCAAAACATGCTTCCCTGTGAGAGCTGAGGACAGGGCAGAACCCTACGGCATCCTGCCTGACTGTAGGAGTAGCTGCTAACATCCTAATGTTAGTGGCTGGGAGAGGTTGCGGGAAAAGCATGTGTGAGCACTGGGCCTGAACTCCCGTGTATCTGAGTTGAATACAGCGATTTCCAACGGATTTCCTCAACCAGAGTGTAGCTAGGTTCCAAATCCCATGTACGAGCGGGTAGCAGACATCTGCCTCCCATGCATACACACTTCTGAGAGTTGAGCTTATGGCCTGTACCTCCACATCCAGCCTGCTGGTACCCTTGGCTTCTAAAAGGCCGAGGCTCGCTGTTTGACTGAAGTGCTGGGAGAGGTAATTGGAATCACCCTGTACACAAGACGAGTGCCTCCAAGCTCAGTCCAGCGATTTCCCAGTAATTCTTGTGGTAGACAGGTGCTACATACTAAGTTCCATATGTGAGAAGGTAGCTGAACGCCTTGTCCAAAAGCATCTTACTTCTGAGAGTTGAGCTCACCCTCAGTCCCTCACAGTTCCACACTGCCTGCAGAGTGAGTTTCACACGTCTTCACCAGAGAGGATTACCAGAGGCTTCTGAGACGCAGGGTAACATTGCAGACCTGGAGGCTATCTCCAGGTGCAGTACAGTGTTAATCTTAGAACCTCCTGACTCAGAGTACTGCTACCTTCTCACTGCCATTGGAATGCAGCTACTTGACAGCTGGCTTCAAGACATGCTTCCCTATCAGAGCTGAGGACAGGGCAGAACCCTCCCGCATCCTGCCTGACTGTAGGAGTAGCTGCTAACATCCTTATGTTAGTGGCTGGGAGAGGTTGCGGGAAAAGCATGTGTGAGCACTGGGCCTGAACTCCCGTGTATCTGAGTTGAATACAGCGATTTCCAATGGACTTCTTCAATCACAGTGTACCTAGGTTCCAACTCCCATGTCCGAGTGGGTAGCAGACATCTGCCTCCCATGCATACACACTGCTGAGAGTTGAGCTTATCGCCTGTACCTCCACATCCAGCCTGCTGGTACCCTTGGCTTCTAAAAGGCCTAGGCTCGCTGTTTGACGGAAGTGTTGGGAGAGGTAATTGTAATCACCCGGCACAAAAGACTAGTGCCTCCAAGCTCAACTCACGATTTCCCAGTAATTCTTGTGGTAGATAGGTGCTACATACTAAGTTACATACGTGAGAAGGTAGCTGAACGCCTTGTCCAAAAGCATCTTACTTCTGAGAGTTGAGCTCAGCCTCAGTCCCTCACAGTTCCACACTGCCTGCAGAGTGAGTTTCGCAGGTCTTCAGCAGAGACGATTGCCAGAGGCTTCTGAGTACAAGTTAACAATGCAGACCTGGAGGGTATCTCCAGGTGCAGTAGAGTGGTAATCTTGGAACCTCCTGACTCAGAATACTGATACCTTCTCACTGCCATAGGAATGCAGCTAGTTGACAGCTGGCTTCAAGACATGCTTCCCTGTGAGAGCTGAGGACAAGGCAGAACCCTCCCGCATCCTGCCTGACTGTAGGAGTAGCTGCTAACATCCTAATGTTAGTGGCTGGGAGAGGTTGCGGGAAAAGCATGTGTGAGCACTGGGCCTGAACTCCCGTGTATCTGAGTTGAATACAGCCATTTCCAACGGCTTTCCTCAACCAGAGTGTAGCTAGGTTCCAAAACCCATGTACGAGCTGGTAGCAGACATCTGCCTCCCATGCATACACACTTCTGAGAGTTGAGCTTATGGCCTGTACCTCCACATCCAGCCTGCTGGTACCCTTGGCTTCTAAAAGGCCTAGGCTCGCTGTTTGACGGAAGTGCTGGGAGAGGTAATTGGAATCTCCCGGCACACAAGACGAGTGCCTCCAAGCTCAATTCACGATTTCCCAGTAATTCTTGTGGTAGACAGGTGCTACGTATTAAGTTCCATATGTGAGAAGGTAGCTGAACGCCTTGTCCAAAAGCATCTTTCTTCTGAGAGTTGAGCTCAGCCTCAGTCCCTCACAGTTCCACACTGCCTGCAGAGTGAGTTTCACACGTCTTCACCAGAGACGATTGCCAGAGGCTTCTGAGTACGAGTTAACAATGCAGACCTGGAGGGTATCTCCAGGTGCAGTAGAGTGGTAATCTTGGAACCTCCTTACTCAGAATACAGCTACCTTCTCACTGCCATAGGAATGCAGCTAGTTGACAGCTGGCTTCAAGACATGCTTCCCTGTGAGAGCTGAGGACAGGGCAGAACCCTCCCGCATCCTGCCTGACTGTAGGAGTAGCTGCTAACATCCTAATGTTAGTGGCTGGGAGAGGTTGCGGGAAAAGCATGTGTGAGCACTGGGCCTGAACTCCCGTGTATGTGAGTTGAATACAGCGATTTCCAACGGCTTTCCTCAACCAGAGTGTAGCTAGGTTCCAAATCCCATGTACGAGCGGGTAGCAGACATCTGCCTCCCATGCATACACACTTCTGAGAGTTGAGCTTATGGACTGTACCTCCACAGCCAGCCTGCTGGTACCCTTGGCTTCTAAAAGGCCTAGGCTCGCTGTTTGACGGAAGTGTTCGGAGAGGTAATTGGAATCTCCCGGCACACAAGACTAGTGCCTCCAAGCTCAATTCACGATTTCCCAGTAATCCTTGTTGTAGACAGGTGCTACATACTAAGTTCCATACGTGAGAAGGTAGCTGAACGCCTTGTCCAAAAGCATCTTACTTCTGAGAGTTGAGCTCAGCCTCAGTCCCTCACAGTTCCACACTGCCTGCAGAGTTTGTTTCGCAGGTCTTCAGCAGAGACGATTGCCAGAGGCTTCTGAGTACGAGTTAACAATGCAGACCTGGAGGGTATCTCCAGGTGCAGTAGAGTGGTAATCTTGGAACCTCCTTACTCAGAATACTGCTACCTTCTCACTGCCATAAGAATGCAGCTAGTTGACAGCTGGCTTCAAGACATGATTCCCTGTGAGAGCTGAGGACAGCGCAGAACCCTCCCGCATCCTGCCTGACTGTAGGAGTAGCTGCTAACATCCTAATGTTAGTGGCTGGGAGAGGTTGCGGGAAAAGCATGTGTGAGCACTGGGCCTGAACTCCCGTGTATCTGAGTTGAATACAGCGATTTCCAACGGCTTTCCTCAACCAGAGTGTAGCTAGGTTCCAAATCCCATTTACGAGCGGGTAGCAGACATCTGCCTCCCATGCATACACACTTCTGAGAGTTGAGCTTATGGCCTATACCTCCACATCCAGCCTGCTGGTACCATTGGCTTCTAAAAGGATTAGGCTCGCTGTTTGACGGAAGTGCTGGGAGAGGTAATTGGAATCACCCTGCACATAAGTCTAGTGCCTCCAAGCTCAATCCAGCGATTTCCCAGTAATTCTTGTGGTAGACAGGTGCTACATACTAAGTTCCATATGTGAGAAGGTAGCTGAACGCCTTGTCCAAAAGCATCTTACTTCTGAGAGTTGAGCTCACCCTCAGTCCCTCACAGTTCCACACTGCCTGCAGAGTGAGTTTCACACGTCTTCACCAGAGACGATTACCAGAGGCTTCTGAGACGCAGGGTAACAATGCAGACCTGGAGGGTATCCCCAGGTGCAGTAGACTGGTAATCTTGGAACCTCCTGACTCAGAATACTGCTAACTTCTCACTGCCATAGGAATGCAGCTAGTTGACAGCTGGCTTCAAGACATGCTTCCCTGTGAGAGCTGAGGACAGGGCAGAACCCTCCCGCATCCTGCCTGACTGTAGGAGTAGCTGATAACATCCTAATGTTAGTGGCTGGGAGAGGATGCGGGAAAAGCATGTGTGAGCACTGGGACTGAACTCCCGTGTATCTGAGTTGAATACAGCGATTTCCAACGGCTTTCCTCAACCAGAGTGTAGCTAGGTTCCAAATCCCATGTACGAGCGGGTAGCAGACATCTGTCTCCCATGCATACACACTTCTGAGAGTTGAGCTATGGCCTGTACCTCTACATCCAGCCTGCTGGTACCCTTGGCTTCTAAAAGGCCTAGGCTCTCTGTTTGTCGGAAGTGTTGGGAGAGGTAATTGGAATCACCCCGCACACAAGACTAGTGCCTCCAAGCTCCATTCACGATTTCCCAGTAATTCTTGTGGTAGACAGATGCTACATACTAAGTTCCATACGTGAGAAGGTAGCTGAACGCCTTGTAAAAAAGCATCTTACTTCTGAGAGTTGAGCTCAGCCTCAGTCCCTCACAGTTCCACACTGCCTGCAGAGTGAGTTTCGCAGGTCTTCAGCAGAGACGATTGCCAGAGGCTTCTGAGTACAAGTTAACAATGCAGACCTGGAGGGTATCTCCAGGTGCAGTAGAGTGGTAATCTTGGAACCTCCTGACTCAGAATACTGATACCTTCTCACTGCCATAGGAATGCAGCTAGTTGACAGCTGGCTTCAAGACATGCTTCCCTGTGAGAGCTGAGGACAGGGCAGAACCCTCCCGCATCCTGCCTGACTGTAGGAGTAGCTGCTAACATCCTAATGTTAGTGGCTGGGAGAGGTTGCGGGAAAAGCATGTGTGAGCACTGGGCCTGAACTCCCGTGTATGTGAGTTGAATACAGCGATTTCCAACGGCTTTCCCCAACCAGAGTGTAGCTAGGTTCCAAATCCCATGTACGAGCGGGTAGCAGACATCTGCCTCCCATGCATACACACTTCTGAGAGTTGAGCTTATGGACTGTACCTCCACAGCCAGCCTGCTGGTACCCTTGGCTTCTAAAAGGCCTAGGCTCGCTGTTTGACGGAAGTGTTCGGAGAGGTAATTGGAATCTCCCGGCACACAAGACTAGTGCCTCCAAGCTCAATTCACGATTTCCCAGTAATCCTTGTTGTAGACAGGTGCTACATACTAAGTTCCATACGTGAGAAGGTAGCTGAACGCCTTGTCCAAAAGCATCTTACTTCTGAGAGTTGAGCTCAGCCTCAGTCCCTCACAGTTCCACACTGCCTGCAGAGTTTGTTTCGCAGGTCTTCAGCAGAGACGATTGCCAGAGGCTTCTGAGTACGAGTTAACAATGCAGACCTGGAGGGTATCTCCAGGTGCAGTAGAGTGGTAATCTTGGAACCTCCTTACTCAGAATACTGCTACCTTCTCACTGCCATAAGAATGCAGCTAGTTGACAGCTGGCTTCAAGACATGATTCCCTGTGAGAGCTGAGGACAGCGCAGAACCCTCCCGCATCCTGCCTGACTGTAGGAGTAGCTGCTAACATCCTAATGTTAGTGGCTGGGAGAGGTTGCGGGAAAAGCATGTGTGAGCACTGGGCCTGAACTCCCGTGTATCTGAGTTGAATACAGCGATTTCCAACGGCTTTCCTCAACCAGAGTGTAGCTAGGTTCCAAATCCCATTTACGAGCGGGTAGCAGACATCTGCCTCCCATGCATACACACTTCTGAGAGTTGAGCTTATGGCCTATACCTCCACATCCAGCCTGCTGGTACCATTGGCTTCTAAAAGGATTAGGCTCGCTGTTTGACGGAAGTGCTGGGAGAGGTAATTGGAATCACCCTGCACATAAGTCTAGTGCCTCCAAGCTCAGTCCAGCGATTTCCCAGTAATTCTTGTGGTAGACAGGTGCTACATACTAAGTTCCATATGTGAGAAGGTAGCTGAACGCCTTGTCCAAAAGCATCTTACTTCTGAGAGTTGAGCTCACCCTCAGTCCCTCACAGTTCCACACTGCCTGCAGAGTGAGTTTCACACGTCTTCACCAGAGACGATTACCAGAGGCTTCTGAGACGCAGGGTAACAATGCAGACCTGGAGGGTATCCCCAGGTGCAGTAGACTGGTAATCTTGGAACCTCCTGACTCAGAATACTGCTAACTTCTCACTGCCATAGGAATGCAGCTAGTTGACAGCTGGCTTCAAGACATGCTTCCCTGTGAGAGCTGAGGACAGGGCAGAACCCTCCCGCATCCTGCCTGACTGTAGGAGTAGCTGATAACATCCTAATGTTAGTGGCTGGGAGAGGATGCGGGAAAAGCATGTGTGAGCACTGGGACTGAACTCCCGTGTATCTGAGTTGAATACAGCGATTTCCAACGGCTTTCCTCAAACAGAGTGTAGCTAGGTTCCAAATCCCATGTACGAGCGGGTAGCAGACATCTGTCTCCCATGCATACACACTTCTGAGAGTTGAGCTATGGCCTGTACCTCTACATCCAGCCTGCTGGTACCCTTGGCTTCTAAAAGGCCTAGGCTCGCTGTTTGTCGGAAGTGTTGGGAGAGGTAATTGGAATCACCCCGCACACAAGACTAGTGCCTCCAAGCTCAATTCACGATTTCCCAGTAATTCTTGTGGTAGACAGATGCTACATACTAAGTTCCATACGTGAGAAGGTAGCTGAACGCCTTGTAAAAAAGCATCTTACTTCTGAGAGTTGAGCTCAGCCTCAGTCCCTCACAGTTCCACACTGCCTGCAGAGTGAGTTTCGCAGGTCTTCAGCAGAGACGATTGCCAGAGGCTTCTGAGTACAAGTTAACAATGCAGACCTGGAGGGTATCTCCAGGTGCAGTAGAGTGGTAATCTTGGAACCTCCTGACTCAGAATACTGATACCTTCTCACTGCCATAGGAATGCAGCTAGTTGACAGCTGGCTTCAAGACATGCTTCCCTGTGAGAGCTGAGGACAAGGCAGAACCCTCCCGCATCCTGCCTGACTGTAGGAGTAGCTGCTAACATCCTAATGTTAGTGGCTGGGAGAGGTTGCGGGAAAAGCATGTGTGAGCACTGGGCCTGAACTCCCGTGTATCTGAGTTGAATGCAGCCATTTCCAACGGCTTTCCTCAACCAGAGTGTAGCTAGGTTCCAAAACCCATGTACGAGCTGGTAGCAGACATCTGCCTCCCATGCATACACACTTCTGAGAGTTGAGCTTATGGCCTGTACCTCCACATCCAGCCTGCTGGTACCCTTGGCTTCTAAAAGGCCTAGGCTCGCTGTTTGACGGAAGTGCTGGGAGAGGTAATTGGAATCTCCCGGCACACAAGACGAGTGCCTCCAAGCTCAATTCACGATTTCCCAGTAATTCTTGTGGTAGACAGGTGCTACATATTAAGTTCCATATGTGAGAAGGTAGCTGAACGCCTTGTCCAAAAGCATCTTTCTTCTGAGAGTTGAGCTCAGCCTCAGTCCCTCACAGTTCCACACTGCCTGCAGAGTTAGTTTCACACGTCTTCACCAGAGACGATTGCAAGAGGCTTCTGAGTACGAGTTAACAATGCAGACCTGGAGGGTATCTCCAGGTGCAGTAGAGTGGTAATCTTGGAACATCCTTACTCAGAATACTGCTAACTTCTCACTGCCATAGGAATGCAGCTAGTTGACAGCTGGCTTCAAGACATGCTTCCCTGTGAGAGCTGAGGACAGGGCAGAACCCTCCCGCATCCTGCCTGACTGTAGGAGTAGCTGCTAACATCCTAATGTTAGTGGCTGGGAGAGGTTGCGGGAAAAGCATGTGTGAGCACTGGGCCTGAACTCCCGTGTATGTGAGTTGAATACAGCGATTTCCAACGGCTTTCCTCAACCAGAGTGTAGCTAGGTTCCAAATCCCATGTACGAGCGGGTAGCAGACATCTGCCTCCCATGCATACACACTTCTGAGAGTTGAGCTTATGGCCTGTACCTCCACAGCCAGCCTGCTGGTACCCTTGGCTTCTAAAAGGCCTAGGCTCGCTGTTTGACGGAAGTGTTCGGAGAGGTAATTGGAATCTCCCGGCACACAAGACTAGTGCCTCCAAGCTCAATTCACGATTTCCCAGTAATCCTTGTGGTAGACAGGTGCTACATACTAAGTTCCATACGTGAGAAGGTAGCTGAACGCCTTGTCCAAAAGCATCTTACTTCTGAGAGTTGAGCTCAGCCTCAGTCCCTCACAGTTCCACACTGCCTGCAGAGTTTGTTTCGCCGGTCTTCAGCAGAGATGATTGCCAGAGGCTTCTGAGTACGAGTTAACAATGCAGACCTGGAGGGTATCTCCAGGTGCAGTAGAGTGGTAATCTTGGAACCTCCTTACTCAGAATACTGCTACCTTCTCACTGCCATAAGAATGCAGCTAGTTGACAGCTGGCTTCAAGACATGATTCCCTGTGAGAGCTGAGGACAGCGCAGAACCCTCCCGCATCCTGCCTGACTGTAGGAGTAGCTGCTAACATCCTAATGTTAGTGGCTGGGAGAGGTTGCGGGAAAAGCATGTGTGAGCACTGGGCCTGAACTCCCGTGTATCTGAGTTGAATACAGCGATTTCCAACGGCTTTCCTCAACCAGAGTGTAGCTAGGTTCCAAATCCCATTTACGAGCGGGTAGCAGACATCTGCCTCCCATGCATACACACTTCTGAGAGTTGAGCTTATGGCCTATACCTCCACATCCAGCCTGCTGGTACCATTGGCTTCTAAAAGGATTAGGCTCGCTGTTTGACGGAAGTGCTGGGAGAGGTAATTGGAATCACCCTGCACATAAGTCTAGTGCCTCCAAGCTCAGTCCAGCGATTTCCCAGTAATTCTTGTGGTAGACAGGTGCTACATACTAAGTTCCATATGTGAGAAGGTAGCTGAACGCCTTGTCCAAAAGCATCTTACTTCTGAGAGTTGAGCTCACCCTCAGTCCCTCACAGTTCCACACTGCCTGCAGAGTGAGTTTCACACGTCTTCACCAGAGACGATTACCAGAGGCTTCTGAGACGCAGGGTAACAATGCAGACCTGGAGGGTATCCCCAGGTGCAGTAGACTGGTAATCTTGGAACCTCCTGACTCAGAATACTGCTAACTTCTCACTGCCATAGGAATGCAGCTAGTTGACAGCTGGCTTCAAGACATGCTTCCCTGTGAGAGCTGAGGACAGGGCAGAACCCTCCCGCATCCTGCCTGACTGTAGGAGTAGCTGATAACATCCTAATGTTAGTGGCTGGGAGAGGATGCGGGAAAAGCATGTGTGAGCACTGGGACTGAACTCCCGTGTATCTGAGTTGAATACAGCGATTTCCAACGGCTTTCCTCAACCAGAGTGTAGCTAGGTTCCAAATCCCATGTACGAGCGGGTAGCAGACATCTGCCTCCCATGCATACACACTTCTGAGAGTTGAGCTTATGGCCTGTACCTCCAGAGCCAGCCTGCTGGTACCCTTGGCTTCTAAAAGGCCTAGGCTCGCTGTTTGACGGAAGTGCTGGGAGAGGTAATTGGAATCTCCCGGCACACAAGACGAGTGCCTCCAAGCTCAATTCACGATTTCCCAGTAATTCTTGTGGTAGACAGGTGCTACATACTAAGTTCCATATGTGAGAAGGTAACTGAACGCCTTGTCCAAAAGCATGTTACTTCTGAGAGTGGAGCACACCCTCAGTCCCTCACACTTCCACACTGCCTGCAGAGTGAGTTTCACACGTCTTCACCAGGACGATTTCCAGAGGCTTCTGAGTACAAGTTAACAATGCAGACCTGGAGGGTATCTCCAGGTGCAGTAGACTGGTAATCTTGGAACCTCCTGACTCAGAGTACTGCTACCTTCTCACTGCCATAGGAATGCAGCTAGTTGACAGCTGGCTTCAAGACATGCTTCCCTGTGAGAGCTGAGGACAGGGCAGAACCCTCCCGCATCCTGCCTGACTGTAGGAGTAGCTGCTAACATCCTAATGTTAGTGGCTGGGAGAGGTTGCGGGAAAAGCATGTGTGAGCACTGGGCCTGAACTCCCGTGTATCTGAGTTGAATACAGCGATTTCCAATGGCCTTCTTCAATCACAGTGTAGCTAGGTTCCAACTCCCATGTCCGAGTGGGTAGCAGACATCTGCCTCCCATGCATACACACTTCTGAGAGTTGAGCTTATGGCCTGTACGTCCACATCCAGCCTGCTGGTATCCTTGGCTTCTAAAAGGCCTAGGCTCGCTGTTTGACGGAAGTGCTGGGAGAGGTAATTGGAATCACCGGTCACACAAGACTAGTGCCTCCAAGCTCAGTTCAGCGATTTCCTAGTAATTCCTGTGGTAGACTGGTGCTACATACTAAGTTCCATACGTGAGAGGGTAGCTGAACGCCTTGTCCAAAACCATCTTACTTCTGAGAGTTGAGCTCAGCCTCAGTCCCTCACAGTTCGACACTGCCTGCAGAGTGAGTTTCGCAGGTCTTCAGCAGAGACGTTTGCCAGAGGCTTCTGAGACGCAGGGTAACAATGCAGACCTGGAGGGTATCCCCAGGTGCAGTCGACTGGTAATCTTGGAACCTCCTGACTCAGAATACTGCTACCTTCTCACTGCCATAGGAATGCAGCTAGTTGACAGCTGGCTTCAAGACATGCTTCCCTGTGAGAGCTGAGGACAGGGCAGAACCCTCCCGCATGCTGCCTCACTGTAGGAGTAGCTGCTAACATCCTTATGTTAGTGGCTGGGAGAGGTTGCGGGAAAAGCATGTGTCAGCACTGGGCCTGAACTCCCGTGTACCTGAGTTGAATACAGCGATTTCCAAAGGCTTTCCTCAACCAGAGTGTAGCTAGGTTCCAAATCCCATGTACGAGCGGGTAGCAGACATCTGCGTCCCATGCATACACACTTCTGAGAGTTGAGCTTATGGCCTGTACCTCCACAGCCAGCCTGCTGGTACCTTTGGCTTCTAAAAGGCCTAGGCTCGCTGTTTGGCGGAAGTGCTGGGACAGGTAATTGGAATCACCCGGTACACAAGACTAGTGCCTCCAAGCTCAGTTCAGCGATTTCCTAGTAATTCCTGTGGTAGACTGGTGCTACATACTAATTTCCATACGTGAGAGGGTAGCTGAACGCCTTGTCCAAAACCATCTTACTTCTGAGAGTTGAGCTCAGCCTCAGTCCCTCACAGTTCCACACTGCCTGCAGAGTGAGTTTAGCAGGTCTTCAGCAGAGACGTTTGCCAGAGGCTTCTGAGACGCAGGGTAACAATGCAGACCTGGAGGGTATCCGCAGGTGCAGTCGACTGGTAATCTTGGAACCTCCTGACTCAGAATACTGCTATCTTCTCACTGCCATAGGAATGCAGCTAGTTGACAGCTGGCTTCAAGACATGCTTCCCTGTGAGAGCTGAGGACAGGGCAGAACCCTCCCGCATGCTGCCTGACTGTAGGAGTAGCTGCTAACATCCTTATGTTAGTGGCTGGGAGAGGTTGCGTGAAAAGCATGTGTGAGCACTGGGCCTGAACTCCCGTGTACCTGAGTTGAATACAGCGATTTCCAACGGGTTTCCTCAACCACAGTGTAGCTAGGTTCCAAATCCCATGTACGAGCAGGTAGCAGACATCTGCCTCCCATGCATACACACTTCTGAGAGTTGAGCTTATGGCCTGTACCTCCACAGCCAGCCTGCTGGTACCCTTGGCTTCTAAAAGGCCTAGGCTCGCTGTTTGACGGAAGTGCTGGGAGAGGTAATTGGAATCTCCCGGCACACAAGACGAGTGCCTCCAAGCTCAATTCACGATTTCCCAGTAATTCTTGTGGTAGACAGGTGCTACATACTAAGTTCCATATGTGAGATGGTAGCTGAACGCCTTGTCCAAAAGCATCTTACTTCTGAGAGTTGAGCCCACCCTCAGTCCCTCACAGTTCCACACTGCCTGCAGAGTGAGTTTCACACGTCTTCACCAGAGACGATTGCCAGAGGCTTCTGAGTACAAGTTAACAATGGAGACCTGGAGGGTATCTCCAGGTGCAGTAGAGTGGTAATCTTGGAACCTCCTGACTCAGGGTACTGCTACCTTCTCACTGCCATAGGAATGCAGCTAGTTGACAGCTGGCTTCAAGACATGCTTCCCTGTGAGAGCTGAGGACAGGGCAGAACCCTCCCGCATCCTGCCTGACTGTAGGAGTAGCTGCTAACATCCTAATGTTAGTGGCTGGGAGAGGTTGCGGGAAAAGCATGTGTGAGCACTGGGCCTGAACTCCCGTGTATCTGAGTTGAATACAGCGATTTCCAATGGCCTTCTTCAATCACAGTGTAGGTAGGTTCCAACTCCCATGTCCGAGTGGGTAGCAGACATCTGCCTCCCATGCATACACACTTCTGAGAGTTGAGATTATGGCCTGTACCTCCACAGCCAGCCTGCTGGTACCCTTGGCTTCTAAAAGGCCTAGGCTCACTGTTGGACGGAAGTGCTGGGAGAGGTAATTGGAATCACCCGGCACACAAGACTAGTGCCTCCAAGCTCAGTTCAGCGATTTCCTAGTAATTCCTGTGGTAGACTGGTGCTACATACTAATTTCCATACGTGAGAGGGTAGCTGAACGCCTTGTCCAAAACCATCTTACTTCTGAGAGTTGAGCTCAGCCTCAGTCGCTCACAGTTCCACACTGCCTGCAGAGTGAGTTTCGCAGGTCTTCAGCAGAGACGTTTGCCAGAGGCTTCTGAGACGCAGGGTAACAATGCAGACCTGGAGGGTATCCCCAGGTGCAGTCGACTGGTAATCTTGGAACCTCCTGACTCAGAATACTGCTACCTTCTCACTGCCAAAGGAATGCAGCTAGTTGACAGCTGGCTTCAAGACATGCTTCCCTGTGAGAGCTGAGGACAGGGCAGAACCCTCCCGCATGCTGCCTGACTGTAGGAGTAGCTGCTAACATCCTTATGTTAGTGGCTGGGAGAGGTTGCGGGAAAAGCATGTGTGAGCACTGGGCCTGAACTCCCGTGTATCTGAGTTTAATACAGCGATTTCCAACGGCTTTCCTCAACCAGAGTGTAGCTAGGTTCCAACTCCCATGTCCGAGTGGGTAGCAGACACCTGCCTCCCATGCATACACACTTCTAAGAGTTGAGCTTATGGCCTGTACCTCCACATCCAGCCTGCTGGTACCCTTGGCTTCTTAAAGGCCTAGACTCGCTGTTTGTCGGAAGTGCTTGGAGAGGTAATTGGAATCACCCGGCACACAAGACGAGTGCCTCCAAGCTCAATTCACGATTTCCCAGTTATTCTTGTGGGAGACAGGTGCTACATACTAAGTTCCATATGTGAGAAGGTAGCTGAACGCCTTGTCCAAAAGCATCTTACTTCTGAGAGTTGAGCACACCCTCATTCCCTCACACTTCCACACTGCCTGCAGAGTGTGTTTCACACGTCTTCACCAGAGACGATTGCCAGAGGCTTCTGAGTACAAGTTAACAATGCAGACCTGGAGGGTATCTCCAGGTGCAGTAGAGTGGTAATCTTGGAACCTCCTGACTCAGAGTACTGCTACGTTCTCACTGCCACAGGAATGCAGCTAGTTGACAGCTGGCTTCAAGACATGCTTCCCTGTGAGAGCTGAGGACAGGGCAGAACCCTCCCGCATGCTGCCTGACTGTAGGAGTAGCTGCTAACATCCCTATATTAGTGGCTGGGAGAGGTGGCGGGAAAAGCATGTGTGAGCACTGGGCCTGAACTCCCGTGTATCTGAGTTGAATACAGCGATTTCCAATGGCCTTCTTCAATCACAGTGTAGCTAGGTTCCAACTCCCATGTCCGAGTGGGTAGCAGACATCTGCCTCCCATGCATACACACTTCTGAGAGTTGAGATTAT
Source organism: Canis aureus (assembly GCF_053574225.1). Lineage (NCBI taxonomy): Eukaryota > Metazoa > Chordata > Mammalia > Carnivora > Canidae > Canis > Canis aureus. The sequence continues at coordinate 43,948,984 of NC_135638.1, read as the reverse complement.
GGCCTGTACCTCCACATCCAGCCTGCTGGTACCCTTGGCTTCTAAAAGGCCTAGGCTCGCTGTTTGACGGAAGTGCTGGGAGAGGTAATTGGAATCACCCGGCACACAAGATTAGTGCCTCCAAGCTGAGTCAGCGATTTCCTAGTAATTCCTGTGGTAGACTGGTGCTACATACTAAGTTCCATACGTGAGAGGGTAGCTGAACGCCTTGTCCAAAACCATCTTACTTCTGAGAGTTGAGCTCAGCCTCAGTCCCTCACAGTTCCACACTGCCTGCAGAGTGAGTTTCGCAGGTGTTCAGCAGAGACGTTTGCCAGAGGCTTCTGAGACGCAGGGTAACAATGCAGACCTGGAGGGTATCCCCAGGTGCAGTCGACTGGTAATCTTGGAACCTCCTGACTCAGAATACTGCTACCTTCTCACTGCCATAGGAATGCAGCTAGTTGACAGCTGGCTTCAAGACATGCTTCCCTGTGAGAGCTGAGGACAGGGGAGAACCCTCCCTTATGCTGCCTGACTGTAGGAGTAGCTGCTAACATCCTTATGTTAGTGGCTGGGAGAGGTTGCGGGAAAAGCATGTGTGAGCACTGGGCCTGAACTCCCGTGTATCTGAGTTGAATACAGCGATTTCCAACGGCTTTCCTCAACCAGAGTGTAGCTAGGTTCCAAATCCCATGTACGAGCGGGTAGCAGACATCTGCCTCCCATGCATACACACTTCTGAGAGTTGAGCTTATGGCCTGTACCTCCACAGCCAGCCTGCTGGTACCCTTGGCTTCTAAAAGGCCTAGGCTCGCTGTTTGACGGAAGTGCTGGGAGAGGTAATTGGAATCTCCCGGCACAAAAGACGAGTGCCTCCAAGCTCAATTCACGATTTCCCAGTAATTCTTGTGGTAGACAGGTGCTACATACTAAGTTCCATATGTGAGAAGGTAGCTGAACGCCTTGTCCAAAAGCATCTTACTTCTGAGAGTTGAGCCCACCCTCAGTCCCTCACAGTTCCACACTGCCTGCAGATTGAGTTTCACACGTCTTCACCAGAGACGATTGCCAGAGGCTTCTGAGTACAAGTTAACAATGCAGACCTGGAGGGTATCTCCAGGTGCAGTAGAGTGGTAATCTTGGAACCTCCTGACTCAGAGTACTGCTACCTTCTCACTGCCATAGGAATGCAGCTAGTTGACAGCTGGCTTCAAGACATGCTTCCCTGTGAGAGCTGAGGACAGGGCAGAACCCTCCCGCATCCTGCCTGACTGTAGGAGTAGCTGCTAACATCCTAATGTTAGTGGCTGGGAGAGGTTGCGGGAAAAGCATGTGTGAGCACTGGGCCTGAACTCCCGTGTATCTGAGTTGAATACAGCGATTTCCAATGGCCTTCTTCAATCACAGTGTAGCTAGGTTCCAACTCCCATGTCCGAGTGGGTAGCAGACATCTGCCTCCCATGCATACACACTTCTGAGAGTTGAGCTTATGGCCTGTACCTCCACATCCAGCCTGCTGGTACCCTTGGCTTCTAAAAGGCCTAGGTCGCTGTTTGGCGGAAGTGCTGGGAGAGGTAATTGGAATCACCCGGCACACAAGACTAGTGCCTCCAAGCTCAGTTCTGCGATTTCCTAGTAATTCCTGTGGTAGACTGGTGCTATATACTAAGTTCCATACGTGAGAGGGTAGCTGAACGCCTTGTCCAAATCCATCTTACTTCTGAGAGTTGAGCTCAGCCTCAGTCCCTCACAGTTCCACACTGCCTGCAGAGTGAGTTTCGCAGGTCTTCAGCAGAGACGTTTGCCAGAGGCTTCTGAGACGCAGGGTAACAATGCAGACCTGGAGGGTATCCCCAGGTGCAGTCGACTGGTAATCTTGGAACCTCCTGACTTAGAATACTGCTACCTTCTCACTGCCATAGGAATGCAGCTAGTTGACAGCTGGCTTCAAGACATGCTTCCCTGTGAGAGCTGAGGACAGGGCAGAACCCTCCCGCATGCTGCCTGACTGTAGGAGTAGCTGCTAACATCCTTATGTTAGTGGCTGGGAGATGTTGCGGGAAAAGCATGTGTGAGCACTGGGCCTGAACTGCCGTGTATCTGAGTTGAATACAGCGATTTCCAACGGCTTTCCTCAACCAGAGTGTAGCTAGGTTCCAAATCCCATGTACGAGCGGGTAGCAGACATCTGCCTCCCATGCATACACACTTCTGAGAGTTGAGCTTATGGCCTGTACCTCCACATCCAGCCTGCTGGTACCCTTGGCTTCTAAAAGGCCTAGGCTCGCTGTTTGACGGAAGTGCTGGGAGAGGTAATTGGAATCTCCCGGCACACAAGACGAGTGCCTCCAAGCTCAATTCACGATTTCCCAGTAATTCTTGTGGTAGACAGGTGCTACATACTAAGTTCCATATGTGAGAAGGTAGCTGAACGCCTTGTCCAAAAGCATCTTACTTCTGAGAGTTGAGCCCACCCTCAGTCCCTCACAGTTCCACACTGCCTGCAGAGTGAGTTTCACACGTCTTCACCAGAGACGATTGCCAGAGGCTTCTGAGTACAAGTTAACAATGCAGACCTGGAGGGTATCTCCAGGTGCAGTAGAGTGGTAATCTTGGAACCTCCTGACTCAGAGTACTGCTACCTTCTCACTGCCATAGGAATGCAGCTAGTTGACAGCTGGCTTCAAGACATGCTTCCCTGTGAGAGCTGAGGACAGGGCAGAACCCTCCCGCATCCTGCCTGACTGTAGGAGTAGCTGCTAACATCCTAATGTTAGTGGCTGGGAGAGGTTGCGGGAAAAGCATGTGTGAGCACTGGGCCTGAACTCCCGTGTATCTGAGTTGAATACAGCGATTTCCAATGGCCTTCTTCAATCACAGTGTAGCTAGTTTCCAACTCCCATGTCCGAGTGGGTAGCAGACATCTGCCTCCCATGCATACACACTTCTGAGAGTTGAGCTTATGGCCTGTACCTCCACATCCAGCCTGCTGGTACCCTTTGCTTCTAAAAGGCCTAGGCTCGCTGTTTGACGGAAGTGCTGGGAGAGGTAATTGGAATCTCCCGGCACACAAGACGAGTGCCTCCAAGCTCAATTCACGATTTCCCAGTAATTCTTGTGGTAGACAGGTGCTACATACTAAGTTCCATATGTGAGAAGGTAGCTGAACGCCTTGTCCAAAAGTATCTTACTTCTGAGAGTTGAGCACACCCTCAGTCCCTCACACTTCCACACTGCCTGCAGAGTAGTTTCACACGTCTTCACCAGAGACGATTGCCAGAGGCTTCTGAGTACAAGTTAACAATGCAGACCTGGAGGGTATCTCCAGGTGCAGTAGAGTGGTAATCTTGGAACCTCCTGACTCAGAGAACTGCTACCTTCTCACTGCCATAGGAATGCAGCTAGTTGACAGCTGGCTTCAAGACATGCTTCCCTGTGAGAGCTGAGGACAGGGCAGAACCCTCCCGCATCCTGCCTGACTGTAGAAGTAGCTGCTAACATCCTTATGTTAGTGGCTGGGAGAGGTTGCGGGAAAAGCATGTGTGAGCACTGGGCCTGAACTCCCGTGTATCTGAGTTGAATACAGCGATTTCCAACGGCTTTCCTCAACCAGAGTGTAGCTAGGTTCCAAATCCCATGTACGAGCGGGTAGCAGACATCTGCCTCCCATGCATACACACTTCTGAGAGTTGAGCTTATGGCCTGTACCTCCACATCCAGCCTGCTGGTACCCTTGGCTTCTAAAAGGCCTAGGCTCGCTGTTTGACGGAAGTGCTGGGAGAGGTAATTGGAATCTCCCGGCACACAAGACGAGTGCCTCTAAGCTCAATTCACGATTTCCAAGTAATTCTTGTGGTAGACAGGTGCTACATACTAAGTTCCATATGTGAGATGGTAGCTGAACGCCTTGTCCAAAAGCATCTTACTTCTGAGAGTTGAGCACACCCTCAGTCCCTCACACTTCCACACTGCCTGCAGAGTGAGTTTCACACGTCTTCACCAGAGATGATTGCCAGAGGCTTCTGAGTACAAGTTAACAATGCAGACCTGGAGGGTATCTCCAGGTGCAGTAGAGTGGTAATCTTGGAACCTCCTGACTCAGAGTACTGCTACCTTCTCACTGCCATAGGAATGCAGCTACTTGACAGCTGGCTTCAAGACATGCTTCCCTGTGAGAGCTGAGGACAGGGCAGAACCGTCCCGCATCCTGCCTGACTGTAGGAGTAGCTGCTAACATCCTAATGTTAGTGGCTTGGAGAGGTTGCGGGAAAAGCATGTGTGAGCACTGGGCCTGAACTCCCGTGTATCTGAGTTGAATACAGCGATTTCCAATGGCCTTCTTCAATCAAAGTGTAGCTAGGTTCCAACTCCCATGTCCGAGTGGGTAGCAGACATCTGCCTCCCATGCATACACACTTCTGAGAGTTGAGCTTATGGCCTGTACCTCCACAGCCAGCCTGCTGGTACCCTTGGCTTCTAAAAGGCCTAGGCTCGCTGTTTGGCGGAAGTGCTGGGAGAGGTAATTGGAATCACCCGGCACACAAGACAAGTGCCTCCAAGCTCAGTTCTGCGATTTCCTAGTAATTCCTGTGGTAGACTGGTGCTACATACTAAGTTCCATACGTGAGAGGGTAGCTGAACGCCTTGTCCAAAAGCATCTTACTTCTGAGAGTTGAGCTCAGCCTCAGTCCCTCACAGTTCCACACTGCCTGCAGAGTGAGTTTCGCAGGTCTTCAGCAGAGACGTTTGCCAGAGGCTTCTGAGACGCAGGGTAACAATGCAGACCTGGAGGGTATCCCCAGGTGCAGTCGACTGGTAATCTTGGAACCTCCTGACTCAGAATACTGCTACCTTCTCACTGCCATAGGAATGCAGCTAGTTGACAGCTGGCTTCAAGACATGCTTCCCTGTGAGAGCTGAGGACAGGGCAGAACCCTCCCGCATGCTGCCTGACTGTAGGAGTAGCTGCTAACATCCTTATGTTAGTGGCTGGGAGAGGTTGCGGGAAAAGCATGTGTGAGCACTGGGCCTGAACTCCCGTGTATCTGAGTTGAATACAGCGATTTCCAACGGCTTTCCTCAACCAGAGTGTAGCTAGGTTCCAAATCCCATGTACGAGCGGGTAGCAGACATCTGCCTCCCATGCATACACACTTCTGAGAGTTGAGCTTATGGCCTGTACCTCCACATCCAGCCTGCTGGTACCCTTGGCTTCTAAAAGGCCTAGGCTCGCTGTTTGACGGAAGTGCTGCGAGAGGTAATTGGAATCTCCCGGCACACAAGACGAGTGCCTCCAAGCTCAATTCACGATTTCCCAGTAATTCTTGTGGTAGACAGGTGCTACATTCTAAGTTCCATATGTGAGAAGGTAGCTGAACGCCTTGTCCAAAAGCATCTTACTTCTGAGAGTTGAGCACACCCTCAGTCCCTCACACTTCCACACTGCCTGCAGAGTGAGTTTCACACGTCTTCACCAGAGACGATTGCCAGAGGCTTCTGAGTACAAGTTAACAATGCAGACCTGGAGGGTATCTCCAGGTGCAGTAGAGTGGTAATCTTGGAACCTCCTGACTCATAGTACTGCTACCTTCTCACTGCCATAGGAATGCAGCTAGTTGACAGCTGGCTTCAAGACATGCTTCCCTGTGAGAGCTGAGGACAGGGCAGAACCCTCCCGCATCCTGCCTGACTGTAGGAGAAGCCTCTAACTTCCTAATGTTAGTGCCTGGGAGAGGTTGCGGGAAAAGCATGTGTGAGCACTGGGCCTGAAGTCCTGTGTATCTGAGTTGAATAGAGCGATTTCCAATGGCCTTCTTCAATCACAGTGTAGATAGGTTCCAACTCCCATGTCCGAGTGGGTAGCAGACATCTGCCTCCCATGCATACACACTTCTGAGAGTTGAGCTTATGGCCTGTACCTCCACATCCAGCCTGCTGGTACCCTTGGCTTCTAAAAGGCCTAGGCTCGCTGTATGACGGAAGTGCTGGGAGAGGTAATTGGAATCACACGGCACACAAGACTAGAGCCTCCAAGCTCAGTTCAGCGATTTCCTAGTAATTCCTGTGGTAGACTGGTGCTACATACAAAGTTCCATACGTGAGAGGGTAGCTGAACGCCTTGTCCAAAACCATCTTACTTCTGAGAGTTGAGCTCAGCCTCAGTCCCTCATAGTTCGACACTGCCTGCAGAGTGAGTTTCGCAGGTCTTCAGCAGAGACGTTTGCCAGAGGCTTCTGAGACGCAGGGTAACAATGCAGACCTGGAGGGTATCCCCAGGTGCAGTCGACTGGTAGTCTTGGAACCTCCTGACTCAGAATAATGCTACCTTCTCACTGCCATAGGAATGCAGCTAGTTCACAGCTGGCTTCAAGACATGCTTCCCTGTGAGAGCTGAGGACAGGGCAGAACCCTCCCGCATGCTGCCTGACTGTAGGAGTAGCTGCTAACATCCTTATGTTAGTGGCTGGGAGAGGTTGCGGGAAAAGCATGTGTGAGCACTGGGCCAGAACTCCCGTGTATCTGAGTTGAATACAGCGATTTCCAAAGGCTTTCCTTAACCAGAGTGTAGCTAGGTTCCAAATCCCATGTACGAGCGGGTAGCAGATATCTGCCTCCCATGCATACACACTTCTGAGAGCTGAGCTTATGGCCTGTACCTCCACAGCCAGCCTGCTGGTACCCTTGGCTTCTAAAAGGCCTAGGCTCGCTGTTTGACGGAAGTGCTGGGAGAGGTAATTGGAATCACCCGGCACACAAAACTAGTGCCTCCAAGCTCAGTTCAGCGATTTCCTAGTAATTCCTGTGGTAGACTGGTGCTACATACTAAGTTCCATACGTGAGAGGGTAGCTGAACGCCTTGTCCAAAACCATCTTACTTCTGAGAGATGAGCTCAGCCTCAGTCCCTCACAGTTCGACACTGCCTGCAGAGTGAGTTTCGCAGGTCTTCAGCAGAGACGTTTGCCAGAGGCTTCTGAGACGCAGGGTAACAATGCAGACCTGGAGGGTATCCCCAGGTGCAGTCGACTGGTAATCTTGGAACCTCCTGACTCAGAATACTGCTACCTTCTCACTGCCATAGGAATGCAGCTAGTTGACAGCTGGCTTCAAGACATGCTTCCCTGTGAGAGCTGAGGACAGGGAGAACCCTCCCGCATCCTGCCTGACTTTAGGAGTAGCTGCTAACATCCTCTTGTTAGTGGCTGGGAGAGGTTGCGGGAAAAGCATGTGTGAGCACTGGGCCTGAACTCCCGTGTATCTGAGTTGAATACAGCGATTTCCAACGGCTTTCCTCAACCAGAGTGTAGCTAGGTTCCAAATCCCATGTACGAGCGGGTAGCAGATATCTGCCTCCCATGCATACACACTTCTGAGAGTTGAGCTTATGGCTTGTACCTCCACAGCCAGCCTGCTGGTACCCTTGGCTTCTAAAAGGCCTAGGCTCGCTCTTTGACGGAAGTGCTGGGAGAGGTAATTGGAATCACCCGGCACACAAGAGTAGTGCCTCCAAGCTCAGTTCAGCGATTTCCTAGTAATTCCTGTGGTAGACTGGTGCTACATACTAAGTTCCATACGTGAGAGGGTAGCTGAACGCCTTGTCCAAAACCATCTTACTTCTGAGAGTTGAGCTCAGCCTCAGTCCCTCACAGTTCCACACTGCCTGCAGAGTGAGTTTCGCAGGTCTTCAGCAGAGACGTTTGCCAGAGGCTTCTGAGACGCAGGATAACAATGCAGACCTGGAGGGTATCCCCAGGTGCGGTCGACTGGTAATCTTGGAACCTCCTGACTCAGAATACTGCTACCTTATCACTGCCATAGGAATGCAGCTAGTTGACAGCTGGCTTGAAGACATGCTTCCCTGTGAGAGCTGAGGACAGGGCAGAACCCTCCCGCATGCTGCCTGACTGTAGGAGTAGCTGCTAACATCCTTATGTTAGTGGCTGGGAGAGGTTGCGGGAAAAGCATGTGTGAGCACTGGGCCTGAACTCCCGTGTATCTGAGTTGAATACAGCGATTTCCAACGGCTTTCCTCAACCAGAGTGTAGCTAGGTTCCAAATCCCATGTACGAGCGGGAAGCAGATATCTGCCTCCCATGCATACACACTTCTGAGAGTTGAGCTTATGGCCTGTACCTCCACAGCCAGCCTGCTGGTACCCTTGGCTTCTAAAAGGCCTAGGCTCGCTGTTTGACGGAAGTGCTGGGAGAGGTAATTGGAATCACCCGGCACACAAGACTAGTGCCTCCAAGCTCAGTTCAGCGATTTCCTAGTAATTCCTGTGTAGACTGGTGCTACATACTAAGTTCCATACGTGAGAGGGTAGCTGAACGCCTTGTCCAAAACCATCTTACTTCTGAGAGTTGAGCTCAGCCTCAGTCCCTCACAGTTCGACACTGCCTGCAGAGTGAGTTTCGCAGGTCTTCAGCAGAGACGTTTGCCAGAGGCTTCTGAGACGCAGGGTAACAATGCAGACCTGGAGGGTATCCCCAGGTGCAGTCGACTGGTAATCTTGGAACCTCCTGACTCAGAATACTGCTACCTTCTCACTGCCATAGGAATGCAGCTAGTTGACTGCTGGCTTCAAGACATGCTTCCCTGTGAGAGCTGAGGACAGGGCAGAACCCTCACGCATGCTGCCTGACTGTAGGAGTAGCTGCTAACATCCTTATGTTAGTGGCTGTGAGAGGTTGCGCGAAAAGCATGTGTGAGCACTGGGCCTGAACTCCCGTGTATCTGAGTTGAATACAGCGATTTCCAACGGCTTTCCTCAACCAGAGTGTAGCTAGGTTCCAAATCCCATGTACGAGCGGGTAGCAGATATCTGCCTCCCATGCATACACACTTCTGAGAGTTGAGCTTATGGCCTATACCTCCACAGCCAGCCTGCTGGTACCCTTGGCTTCTAAAAGGCCTAGGCTCGCTGTTTGACGGAAGTGCTGGGAGAGGTAATTGGAATCACCCGGCACACAAGACTAGTGCCTCCAAGCTCAGTTCAGCGATTTCCTAGTATTTCCTGTGGTAGACTGGTGCTACATACTAAGTTCCATACGTGAGAGGGTAGCTGAACGCCTTGTCCAAAACCATCTTACTTCTGAGAGTTGAGCTCAGCCTCTGTCCCTCACAGTTCCACACTGCCTGCAGAGTGAGTTTCGCAGGTCTTCAGCAGAGACGTTTGCCAGAGGCTTCTGAGACGCAGGGTAACAATGCAGACCTGGAGGGTATCCCCAGGTGCAGTCGACTGGTAATCTTGGAACCTCCTGACTCAGAATACTACTACCTTCTCACTGCCATAGGAATGCAGCTAGTTGACAGCTGGCTTCAAGACATGCTTCCCTGTGAGAGCTGAGGACAGGGCAGAACCCTCCCGCATCCTGCCTGACTTTAGGAGTAGCTGCTAACATCCTCTTGTTAGTGGCTGGGAGAGGTTGCGGGAAAAGCATGTGTGAGCACTGGGCCTGAACTCCCGTGTATCTGAGTTGAATACAGCGATTTCCAAAGGCTTTCCTCAACCAGAGTGTAGCTAGGTTCCAAATCCCATGTACGAGCGGGTAGCAGATATCTGCCTCCCATGCATACACACTTCTGAGAGTTGAGCTTATGGCTTGTACCTCCACAGCCAGCCTGCTGGTACCCTTGGCTTCTAAAAGGCCTAGGCTCGCTCTTTGACGGAAGTGCTGGGAGAGGTAATTGGAATCACCCGGCACACAAGAGTAGTGCCTCCAAGCTCAGTTCAGCGATTTCCTAGTAATTCCTGTGGTAGACTGGTGCTACATACTAAGTTCCATACGTGAGAGGGTAGCTGAACGCCTTGTCCAAAACCATCTTACTTCTGAGAGTTGAGCTCAGCCTCAGTCCCTCACAGTTCCACACTGCCTGCAGAGTGAGTTTCGCAGGTCTTCAGCAGAGACGTTTGCCAGAGGCTTCTGAGACGCAGGGTAACAATGCAGACCTGGAGGGTATCCCCAGGTGCAGTCGACTGGTAATCTTGGAACCTCCTGACTCAGAATACTGCTACCTTCTCACTGCCATAGGAATGCAGCTAGTTGACAGCTGGCTTCAAGACATGCTTCCCTGTGAGAGCTGAGGACAGGGCAGAACCCTCCCGCATGCTGCCTGACTGTAGGAGTAGCTGCTAACATCCTTATGTTAGTGGCTGGGAGAGGTTGCGGGAAAAGCATGTGTGAGCACTGGGCCTGAACTCCCGTGTATCTGAGTTGAATACAGCGATTTCCAACGGCTTTCCTCAACCAGAGTGTAGCTAGGTTCCAAATCCCATGTACGAGCGGGTAGCAGATATCTGCCTCCCATGCATACACACTTCTGAGAGTTGAGCTTATGGCCTGTACCTCCACAGCCAGCCTGCTGGTACCCTTGGCTTCTAAAAGGCCTAGGCTCGCTGTTTGACGGAAGTGCTGGGAGAGGTAATTGGAATCACCCGGCACACAAGACTAGTGCCTCCAAGCTCAGTTCAGCGATTTCCTAGTAATTCCTGTGTAGACTGGTGCTACATACTAAGTTCCATACGTGAGAGGGTAGCTGAACGCCTTGTCCAAAACCATCTTACTTCTGAGAGTTGAGCTCAGCCTCAGTCCCTCACAGTTCGACACTGCCTGCAGAGTGAGTTTCGCAGGTCTTCAGCAGAGACGTTTGCCAGAGGCTTCTGAGACGCAGGGTAACAATGCAGACCTGGAGGGTATCCCCAGGTGCAGTCGACTGGTAATCTTGGAACCTCCTGACTCAGAATACTGCTACCTTCTCACTGCCATAGGAATGCAGCTAGTTGACTGCTGGCTTCAAGACATGCTTCCCTGTGAGAGCTGAGGACAGGGCAGAACCCTCACGCATGCTGCCTGACTGTAGGAGTAGCTGCTAACATCCTTATGTTAGTGGCTGTGAGAGGTTGCACGAAAAGCATGTGTGAGCACTGGGCCTGAACTCCCGTGTATCTGAGTTGAATACAGCGATTTCCAACGGCTTTCCTCAACCAGAGTGTAGCTAGGTTCCAAATCCCATGTACGAGCGGGTAGCAGATATCTGCCTCCCATGCATACACACTTCTGAGAGTTGAGCTTATGGCCTGTACCTCCACAGCCAGCCTGCTGGTACCCTTGGCTTCTAAAAGGCCTAGGCTCGCTGTTTGACGGAAGTGCTGGGAGAGGTAATTGGAATCACCCGGCACACAAGACTAGTGCCTCCAAGCTCAGTTCAGCGATTTCCTAGTAATTCCTGTGGTAGACTGGTGCTACATACTAAGTTCCATACGTGAGAGGGTAGCTGAACGCCTTGTCCAAAACCATCTTACTTCTGAGAGTTGAGCTCAGCCTCTGTCCCTCACAGTTCCACACTGCCTGCAGAGTGAGTTTCGCAGGTCTTCAGCAGAGACGTTTGCCAGAGGCTTCTGAGACGCAGGGTAAAAATGCAGACCTGGAGGGTATCCCCAGGTGCAGTCGACTGGTAATCTTGGAACCTCCTGACTCACAATACTGCTACCTTCTCACTGCCATAGGAATGCAGCTAGTTGACAGCTGGCTTCAAGACATGCTTCCCTGTGAGAGCTGAGGACAGGGCAGAACCCTCCCGCATCCTGCCTGACTGTAGGAGTAGCTGCTAACATCCTTATGTTAGTGGCTGGGAGAGGTTGCGGGAAAAGCATGTGTGAGCACTGGGCCTGAACTCCCGTGTATCTGAGTTGAATACAGCGATTTCCAACGGCTTTCCTCAACCAGAGTGTAGCTAGGTTCCAAATCCCATGTACGAGCGGGTAGCAGACATCTGCCTCCCATGCATACACACTTCTGAGAGTTGAGCTTATGGCCTGTACCTCCACATCCAGCCTGCTGGTACCCTTGGCTTCTAAAAGGCCTAGGCTCGCTGTTTGACGGAAGTGCTGGGAGAGGTAATTGGAATTACACGGCACACAAGACTAGTGCCTCCAAGCTCAGTTCAGCGATTTCCTAGTAATTCCTGTGGTAGACTGGTGCTACATACTAAGTTCCATACGTGAGAGGGTAGCTGAACGCCTTGTCCAAAACCATCTTACTTCTGAGAGTTGAGCTCAGCCTCAGTCCCTCACAGTTCCACACTGCCTGTAGAGTGAGTTTTGCAGGTCTTCAGCAGAGACGTTTGCCTGAGGCTTCTGAGACGCAGGGTAACAATGCAGACCTGGAGGGTATCCCCAGGTGCAGTCGACTGGTAATCTTGGAACCTCCTGACTCAGAATACTGCTACCTTCTCACTGCCATAGGAATGCAGCTAGTTGACAGCTGGCTTCAAGACATGCTTCCCTGTGAGAGCTGAGGACAGGGCAGAACCCTCCCGCATGCTGCCTGACTGTAGGAGTAGCTGCTAACATCCTTATGTTAGTGGCTGGGAGAGGTTGCGGGAAAAGCACGTGTGAGCACTGGGCCTGAACTCCCGTGTATCTGAGTTGAATACAGCGATTTCCAACGGCTTTCCTCAACCAGAGTGTAGCTAGGTTCCAAATCCCATGTACGAGCGGGTAGCAGATATCTGCCTCCCATGCATACACACTTCTGAGAGTTGAGCTTATGGCCTGTACCTCCACATCCAGCCTGTAGGTACCCTTGGCTTCTAAAAGGCCTAGGCTCGCTGTTTGACGGAAGTGCTGGGAGAGGTAATTGGAATCTCCCGGCACACAAGACGAGTGCCTCCAAGCTCAATTCACGATTTCCCAGTAATTCTTGTGGTAGACAGGTGCTACATACTAAGTTCCATATGTGAGAAGGTAGATGAACGCCTTGTCCAAAAGCATCTTACTTCTGAGAGTTGAGCACACCCTCAGTCCCTCACACTTCCACACTGCCTGCAGAGTGAGTTTCACACGTCTTCACCAGAGACGATTGCCAGAGGCTTCTGAGTACAAGTTAACAATGCAGACCTGGAGGGTATCTCCAGGTGCAGTAGAGTGGTAATCTTGGAACCTCCTGACTCAGAGTACTGCTACCTTCTCACTGCCATAGGAATGCAGCTAGTTGACAGCTGGCTTCAAGACATGCTTCCCTGTGAGAGCTGAGGACAGGGCAGAACCCTCCCGCATCCTGCCTGACTGTAGGAGTAGCTGCTAACATCCTAATGTTAGTGGCTGGGAGAGGTTGCGGGACAAGCATGTGTGAGCACTGGGCCTGAACTCCCGTGTATCTGAGTTGAATACAGCGATTTCCAATGGCCTTCTTCAATCACAGTGTAGCTAGGTTCCAACTCCCATGTCCGAGTGGGAAGCAGACATCTGCCTCCCATGCATACACACTTCTGAGAGTTGAGCTTATGGCCTGTACCTCCACATCCAGCCTGCTGGTACCCTTGGCTTCTAAAAGGCCTAGGCTCGCTGTTTGACGGAAGTGCTGGGAGAGGTAATTGGAATCACCCGGCACACAAGACTAGTGCCTCCAAGCTCAGTTCAGCGATTTCCTAGTAATTCCGGTGGTAGACTGGTGCTACATACTAAGTTCCATACGTGAGAGGGTAGCTGAACGCCTTGTCCAAAACCATCTTACTTCTGAGAGTTGAGCTCAGCCTCAGTCCCTCACAGTTCCACACTGCCTGCAGAGTGAGTTTCGCAGGTCTTCAGCAGAGACGTTTGCCAGAGGCTTCTGAGACGCAGGGTAACAATGCAGACCTGGAGGGTATCCCCAGGTGCAGTCGACTGGTAATCTTGGAACCTCCTGACTCAGAATACTGCTACCTTCTCACTGCCATAGGAATGCAGCTAGTTGACAGCTGGCTTCAAGACATGCTTCCCTGTGAGAGCTGAGGACAGGGCAGAACCCTCCCGCATGCTGCCTGACTGTAGGAGTAGCTGCTAACATCCTTATGTTAGTGGCTGGGAGAGGTTGCGGGAAAAGCATGTGTGAGCACTGGGCCTGAACTCCCGTGTATCTGAGTTGAATACAGCGATTTCCAATGGCTTTCCTCAACCAGAGTGTAGCTAGGTTCCAAATCCCATGTACGAGCGGGTAGCAGATATCTGCCTCCCATGCATACACACTTCTGAGAGTTGAGCTTATGCCCTGTACCTCCACATCCAGCCTGCTGGTACCCTTGGCTTCTAAAAGGCCTAGGCTCGCTGTTTGACGGAAGTGCTGGGAGAGGTAATTGGAATCTCCCGGCACACAAGACGAGTGCCTCCAAGCTCAATTCACGATTTCCCAGTAATTCTTGTGGTAGACAGGTGCTACATACTAAGTTCCATATGTGAGAAGGTAGCTGAACGCCTTGTCCAAAAGCATCTTACTTCTGAGAGTTGAGCACACCCTCAGTCCCTCACACTTCCACACACCTGCAGAGTGAGTTTCACACGTCTTCACCAGGACGATTGCCAGAGGCTTCTGAGTACAAGTTAACAATGCATACCTGGAGGGTATCTCCAGGTGCAGTAGAGCGGTAATCTTGGAACCTCCTGACTCAGAGTACTGCTACCTTCTCACTGCCATAGGAATGCAGCTAGTTGACAGCTGGCTTCAAGACATGCTTCCCTGTGAGAGCTGAGGACAGGGCAGAACCCTCCCGCATCCTGCCTGACTGTAGGAGTAGCTGCTAACATCCTAATGTTAGTGGCTGGGAGAGGTTGCGGGAAAAGGATGTGTGAGCACTGGGCCTGAACTCCCGTGTATCTGAGTTGAATACAGCGATTTCCAATGGCCTTCTTCAATCACAGTGTAGCTAGGTTCCAACTCCCATGTCCGAGTGGGTAGCAGACATCTGCCTCCCATGCATACACACTTCTGAGGGTTGAGCTTATGGCCTGTACCTCCACATCCAGTCTGCTGGTACCCTTGGCTTCTAAAAGGCCTAGGCTCGCTGTTTGACGGAAGTGCTGGGAGAGGTATTTGGAATCTCCCAGCACACAAGACGAGTGCCTCCAAGCTCAATCACGATTTCCCAGTAATTCTTGTGCTGGACAGGTGCTACATACTAAGTTCCATATGTGAGAAGGTAGCTGAAGGCCTTGTCCAAAAGCATCTTACTTCTGAGAGTTGAGCCTACCCTCAGTCCCTCACAGTTCCACACTGCCTGCAGAGTGAGTTTCACACGTCTTCACCAGAGACGATTGCCAGAGGCTTCTGAGTACAAGTTAACGATGCAGACCTGGAGGGTATCTCCAGGTGCAGTCGACTGGTAATCTTGGAACCTCCTGACTCAGAGTCTGCTACCTTCTCACTGCCATAGGAATTCAGCTAGTTGACAGCTGACTTCAAGACATGCTTCCCTGTGAGAGCAGAGGACAGAGCAGAACCCTCCCGCATCCTGCCTGACTGTAGGAGTAGCTGCTAGCATCCTAATGTTAGTGGCTGGGAGAGGTTGCGGGAAAAGCATGTGTGAGCACTGGGCCTGAACTTCCGTGTATCGGAGTTGAATACAGCCATTTCCAACGGCCTTCCTCAACCAGAGTGTAGCTAGGTTCCAAATCCCATGTACGAGCGGGTAGCAGACATCTGCCTCCCATGCATACACACTTCTGAGAGTTGATCTTATGCCCTGTACCTCCACATCCAGCCTGCTGGTACCCTTGGCTTCTAAAAGGCCTAGGCTCGCTGTTTGACGGAAGTGCTGGGAGAGGTAATTGGAATCACTCGGCACACAAGACTAGTGCCTCCAAGCTTAGACCAGCGACTTCCTAGTAATTCCTGTGGTAGACTGGTGCTACATACTAAGTTCCATACGTGAGAGGGTAGCTGAACGCCTTGTCCAAAAGAATCTTACTTCTGAGAGTTGAGCTCAGCCTCAGTCGCTCACAGTTCCACACTGCCTGCAGAGTGAGTTTCGCAGGTCTTCAGCAGAGACGTTTGCCAGAGGCTTCTGAGACGCAGGGTAACAATGCAGACCTGGAGGGTATCCCCAGGTGTAGTAGAGTGGTAATCTTGGAACCTCCTGACTCAGAATACTGCTACATTCTCACTGCCATAGGAATGCAGCTAGTTGACAGCTGGCTTCAAGACATGCTTCCCTGTGAGAGCTGAGGACAGGGCAGAACCCTCCCGCATCCTGCCTGACTGTAGGAGTAGCTGCTAACATCCTAATGTTAGTGGCTGGGAGAGGTTTCGGGAAAAGCATGTGTGAGCACTGGGTCTGAACTCCCGTGTACCTGAGTTGAATACAGCGATTTCCAACGGCTTTCCTCAACCAGAGTGTAGCTAGGTTCCAAATCCCATGTACGAGCGGGTAGCAGACATCTGCCTCCCATGCATACACACTTCTGAGAGTTGAGCTTATGGCCTGTACCTCCACATCCAGCCTGCTGGTACCCTTGGCTTCTAAAAGGCCTAGGCCCGCTGTTTGACGGAAGTGTTGGGAGAGGTAATTGGAATCACCCGGACACAAGACTAGTGCCTCCAAGCTCAATTCACGATTTCCCAGTAATTCTTGTGGGAGACAGGTGCTACATACTAAGTTCCATACGTGAGAAGGTAGCTGAACGCCTTGTCCAAAAGCATCTTACTTCTGAGAGTTGAGCTCAGCCTCAGTCCCTCACAGTTCCACACTGCCTGCAGAGTGAGTTTCGCAGGTCTTCAGCAGAGACGATTGCCAGAGGCTTCTGAGTACAAGTTAACAATGCAGACCTGGAGGGTATCTCCAGGTGCAGTAGAGTGGTAATCTTGGAACCTCCTGACTCAGAATACTGCTACCTTATCACTACCATTGGAATGCAGCTAGTTGAGAGCTGGCTTCAAGACATGCTTCCCTGTGAGAGCTGAGGACAGGCCAGAACCCTCCTGCATCCTGCCTGACTGTAGGTGTAGCTGCTAACATCCTAATGTTAGTGGCTGGGAGAGATTGCGGGAAAAGCTTGTGTGAGCACTGGGCGTGAACTCCCGTGAATCTGAGTTGAATACAGCGATTTCCAACGGCTTTCCTCAAACAGAGTGTAGCTAGGTTCCAAATCTCATGTACGAGCAGGTAGAAGACATCTGCCTCCCATGCATACACACTTCTGCGAGATGAGCTTATGGCCTGTACCTCCACATCCAGCCTGCTGGTACCCTTGGCTTCTAAAAGGCCTAGGCTCGCTGTTTGACGGAAGTGCTGGGAGAGGTAATTGGAATCACCCGGCACAAAAGACTAGTGCCTCCAAGCTCAATTCACGATTTCCCAGTAATTCTTCTGGTAGACAGGTGCTACATACTACGTTCCATACGTGAGAAGGTAGCTGAACGCCTTGTCCAAAAGCATCTTACTTCTGAGATTGAGCTCAGCCTCAGTCCCTCACAGTTCCACACTGCCTGCAGAGTGAGTTTCGCAGGTCTTCAGCAGAGACGATTGCCAGAGGCTTCTGAGTACAAGTTAACAATGCAGACCTGGAGGGTATCTCCAGGTGCAGTAGAGTGGTAAATTTGGACATCCTGAGTCAGAATACTGCTACCTTCTCACTGCTATAGGAATGCAGCTAGTTGACAGCTGGCTTCAAGACATGCTTCCCTGTGAGAGCTGAGGACAGGGCAGAACCCTCCCGCATCCTGCCTGACTGTAGGAGTAGCTGCTAACATCCTAATGTTAGTGGCTGGGAGAGGTTGCGGGAAAAGCATGTGTGAGCACTGGGCCTGAACTCCCGTGTATCTGAGTTGAATACAGCGATTTCCAACGGCTTTCCTCAACCAGAGTGTAGCTAGGTTCCAAATCCCATGTACGAGCGGGTAGCAGACATCTGCCTCCCATGCATACACACTTCTGAGAGTTGAGCTTATGGCCTGTACCTCCACATCCAGCCTGCTGGTACCCTTGGCTTCTAAAAGGCCTAGGCTCGCTGTTTCACTGAAGTGCTGTGAGAGGTAACTGGAATCACCCTGCACACAAGACTAGTGCCTCCAAGCTCAGTCCAGCGATTTCCCAGTAATTCTTGTGGTAGACAGGTGCTACATAATAAGTTCCATATGTGAGAATGTACCTGAACGCCTTGTCCAAAAGCATCTTACTTCTGAGAGATGAGCTCACCCTCAGTCCCTCACAGTTCCACACTGCCTGCAGAGTGAGTTTCACACGTCTTCACCAGAGACGATTACCAGAGGCTTCTGAGACGCAGGGTAACAATGCAGACCTGGAGGGTATCTCCAGGTGCAGTAGAGTGGTAATCTTGGAACCTCCTGACTCAGAGTACTGCTACCTTCTCACTGCCATAGGAATGCAGCTAGTTGACAGGTGACTTCAAGACATGCTTCCCTGTGAGAGCTGAGGACAGGGCAGAACCGTCCCGCATCCTGCCTGACTGTAGGAGTAGCTGCTAACATCCTAATGTTAGTGGCTGGGAGAGGTTGCGGGAAAAGCATGTGTGAGCACTGGGCCTGAACTCCCGTGTATCTGAGTTGAATACAGCGATTTCCAACGGCTTTCCTCAACCAGAGTGTAGCTAGGTTCCAAATCCCATGTACGAGCGGGTAGCAGACATCTGCCTCCCATGCATACACACTTCTGAGAGTTGAGCTTATGGCCTGTACCTCCACATCCAGCCTGCTGGTACCCTTGGCTTCTAAAAGGCCTAGGCTCGCTGTTTGACGGAAGTGCTGGGAGAGGTAATTGGAATCACCCGGCACACAAGACGAGTGCCTCCAAGCTCAGTCCAGCGATTTCCCAGTAATTCTTGTGGTAGACAGGTGCTACATACTAAGTTCCATATGTGAGAAGGTAGCTGAACGCCTTGTCCAAAAGCATCTTACTTCTGAGAGTTGAGCTCACCCTCAGTCCCTCACAGTTCCACACTGCCTGCAGAGTGAGTTTCACACGTCTTCACCAGAGAGGATTACCAGAGGCTTCTGAGACGCAGGGTAACATTGCAGACCTGGAGGGTATCTCCAGGTGCAGTACAGTGGTAATCTTGGAACCTCCTGACTCAGAGTACTGCTACCTTCTCACTGCCATTGGAATGCAGCTACTTGACAGCTGGCTTCAAGACATGCTTCCCTATGAGAGCTGAGGACAGGGCAGAACCCTCCCGCATCCTGCCTGACTGTAGGAGTAGCTGCTAACATCCTAATGTTAGTGGCTGGGAGAGGTTGCGGGAAAAGCATGTGTGAGCACTGGGCCTGAACTCCCGTGTATCTGAGTTTAATACAGCGATTTCCAATGGCCTTCTTCAATCACAGTGTAGCTAGGTTCCAATTCCCATGTCCGAGTGGGTAGCAGACATCTGCCTCCCATGCATACACACTTCTGAGAGTTGAGCTTATCGCCTGTACCTCCACATCCAGCCTGCTGGTACCCTTGGCTTCTAAAAGGCCTAGGCTCGCTGTTTGACGGAAGTGTTGGGAGAGGTAATTGTAATCACCCGGCACAAAAGACTAGTGCCTCGAAGCTCAACTCACGATTTTCCAGTAATTCTTGTGGTAGACAGGTGCTACATACTAAGTTACATACGTGAGAAGGTAGCTGAACGCTTTGTCCAAAAGCATCTTACTTCTGAGAGTTGAGCTCAGCCTCAGTCCCTCACATTTCCACACTGCCTGCAGAGTGAGTTTCGCAGGTCTTCAGCAGAGACGATTGCCAGAGGCTTCTGAGTACAAGTTAACAATGCAGACCTGGAGGGTATCTCCAGGTGCAGTAGAGTGGTAATCTTGGACATCCTGACTCAGAATACTGCTACCTTCTCACTGCTATAGGAATGCAGCTAGTTGACAGCTGGCTTCAAGACATGCTTCCCTGTGAGAGCTGAGGACAGGGCAGAACCGTCCCGCATCCTGCCTGACTGTAGGAGTAGCTGCTAACATCCTAATGTTAGTGGCTGGGAGAGGTTGCGGGAAAAGCATGTGTGAGCACTGGGCCTGAACTCCCGTGTATCTGAGTTGAATACAGCGATTTCCAATGGCCTTCTTCAATCACAGTGTAGCTAGGTTCCAACTCCCATGTCCGAGTGGGTAGCAGACATCTGCCTCCCATGCATACACACTTCTGAGAGTTGAGCTTATGGCCTGTACCTCCACATCCAGCCTGCTGGTACCCTTGGCTTCTAAAAGGCCTAGGCTCGCTGTTTGACGGAAGTGTTGGGAGAGTTAATTGGAATCACCCGGCACACAAGACTAGTATCTCCAAGCTCAGTCCAGCGATTTCCTAGTAATTCCTGTGGTAGACTGGTGCTACATACTAAGTTCCATACGTGAGAGTGTAGCTGAACGCCTTGTCCAAAAGCATCTTACTTCTGAGAGTTGAGCTCAGCCTCAGTCCCTCACAGTTCCACACTGCCTGCAGAGTGAGTTTCACACGTCTTCACCAGAGACGATTTCCAGAGGCTTCTGAGTACAAGTTAACAATGCAGACATGAAGGGTATCTCCAGGTGCAGTGGAGTGGTAAATTTGGACAACCTGACTCAGAATACTGCTACCTTCTCACTGGTATAGGAATGCAGCTAGTTGACAGCTGGCTTCAAGACATGCTTCCCTGTGAGAGCTGAGGACAGGGCAGAACCCTCCCGCATCCTGCCTGACTGTAGGAGTAGCTGCTAACATCCTAATGTTAGTGGCTGGGAGAGGTTGCGGGAAAAGCATGTGTGGGCACTGTGCCTGATCTCCCGTGTATCTGAGTTGAATACAGCGATTTCCAATGGCCTTCTTCAATCACAGTGTAGATAGGTTCCAACTCCCATGTCGGAGTGGGTAGCAGACATCTGCCTCCCATGTATACACACTTCTGAGAGTTGAGCTTATGGCCTGTACCTCCACATCCACCCTGCTGGTACCCTTGGCTTCTAAAAGGCCTAGGCTCGCTGTTCGATGGAAGTGTTGGGAGAGGTAATTGGAATATCCCGGCACACAAGACGAGTGCCTCCAAGATCAATTCACGATTTCCCAGTAATTCTTGTGGTAGACAGGTGCTACATACTAAGTTCCATATGTGAAAAGGTAGCTGAACGCCTTGTCCAAAAGCATCTTACTTCTGAGAGTTGAGCTCAGCCTCAGTAACTCACAGTTCCACACTGCCTGCAGAGTGAGTTTCGCAGGTCTTCAGCAGAGATGATTGCCAGAGGCTTCTGAGTACAAGTTAACAATGCAGACCTGGAGGGTATCTCCAGGTGCAGTAGAGGGGTAATCTTGGAACCTCCTGACTCAGAGTACTGCTACCTTCTCACTGCCATAGGAATGCAGCTAGTTGACAGCTGACTTCAAGACATGCTTCCCTGTGAGAGCTGAGGACAGGGCAGAACCGTCCCGCATCCTGCCTGACTGTAGGAGTAGCTGCTAACATCCTAATGTTAGTGGCTGGGAGAGGTTGCGGGAAAAGCATGTGTGAGGACTGGGCCTGAACACCCGTGTATCTGAGTTGAATACAGCGAATTCCAATGGCCTTCTTCCATCACAGTGTAGCTAGGTTCCAACTCCCATGTCCGAGTGGGTAGCAGACATCTGCCTCCCATGCATACACACTTCTGAGAGTTGAGCTTATCGGCTGTACCTCCACATCCAGCCTGCTTGTACCCTTGGCTTCTAAAAGGCCTAGGCTCGCTGTTTGACGGAAGTGTTGGGAGAGGTAATTGGAATCACCCGGCACAAAAGGCTAGTGCCTCCAAGCTCAATTCACGATTTCCCAGTAATTCTTGTGGTAGACAGGTGCTACATACTAAGTTCCATACGTGAGAAGTAGCTGAACGCCTTGTCCAAAAGAATCTTACTTCTGAGAGTTGAGCTCAGCCTCAGTCCCTCACATTTCCACACTGCCTGCAGAGTGAGTTTCGCAGGTCTTCAGCAGAGACGATTGCCAGAGGCTTCTGAGTACAAGTTAACAATGCAGACACGGAGGGTATCTCCAGGTGCAGTAGAGTGGTAATCTTGGACATCCTGACTCAGAATACTGCTACCTTCTCACTGCTATAGGAATGCAGCTAGTTGACAGCTGGCTTCAAGACATGCTTCCCTGTGAGAGCTGAGGACAGGGCAGAACCGTCCCGCATCCTGCCTGACTGTAGGAGTAGCTGCTATCATCCTAATGTTAGTGGCTGGGAGAGGTTGCGGGAAAAGCATGTGTGAGCACTGGGCCTGAACTCCCGTGTATCTGAGTTGAATACAGCGATTTCCAATGGCCTTCTTCAATCACAGTGTTGCTAGGTTCCAACTCCCATGTCCGAGTGGGTAGCAGACATCTGCCTCCCATGCATACACACTTCTGAGAGTTGAGCTTATGGCCTGTACCTCCACATCCAGCCTGCTGGTACCCTTGGCTTCTAAAAGGCCTTTGCTCGCTGTTTGACGGAAGTCCTGGTAGAGGTAATTGGAATATCCCGGCACACAAGACGAGTGCCTCCAAGCTCAATTCACGATTTCCCAGTAATTCTTGTGGTAGACATGTGCTACATACTAAGTTCCATACGTGAGAAGGTAGCTGAACGACTTGTCCAAAAGCATCTTACTTCTGAGAGTTGAGCTCAGCCTCAGTCCCTCACAGTTCCACACTGCCTGCAGAGTGAGTTTCGCAGGTCTTCAGCAGAGACGATTGCCAGAGGCGTCTGAGAACAAGTTAACAATGCAGACCTGGAGGGTATCTCCAGGTGCAGTAGAGTGGTAAATTTGGATATCCTGACTCAGAATACTGCTACCTTCTCACTGCTATAGGAATGCAGCTAGTTGACAGCTGGCTTCAAGACATGCTTCCCTGTGAGAGCTGAGGACAGGACAGAACCCTCCCGCATCCTGCCTGACTGTAGGAGTAGCTGCTAACATCCTAATGTTAGTGGCTGGGAGAGGTTGCGGGAAAAGCATGTGTGAGCACTGGGCCTGAACTCCCGTGTATCTGAGTTGAATACAGCGATTTCCAACGGCTTTCATCAACCAGAGTGTAGCTAGGTTCCAAATCCCATGTACGAGCAGGTAGCAGACATCTGCCTCTCATGCATACACACTTCTGAGAGTTGAGCTTATGGCCTGTACCTCCACATCCAGCCTGCTGGTACCCTTGGCTTCTAAGAGGCCTAGGCTCGCTGTTTGACTGAAGTGCTGTGAGAGGTAACTGGAATCACCCTGCACACAAGACTAGTGCCTCCAAGCTCAGTCCAGCGATTTCCCAGTAATTCTTGGGGTAGACAGGTGCTACATACTAAGTTCCATATGTGAGAAGGTACCTGAACGCCTTGTCCAAAAGCATCTTACTTTTGAGAGTTGAGCTCACCCTCAGTCCCTCACAGTTCCACACTGCCTGCAGAGTGAGTTTCACACGTCTTCACCAGAGACGATTACCAGAGGCTTCTGAGACGCAGGGTAACAATGCAGACCTGGAGGGTATCTCCAGGTGCAGTAGAGTGGTAATCTTGGAACCTCCTGACTCAGAGTACTGCTACCTTCTCACTGCCATAGGAATGCAGCTAGTTGACAGCTGACTTCAAGACATGCTTCCCTGTGAGAGCTGAGGACAGGGCAGAACCGTCCCGCATCCTGCCTTACTGTAGGAGTAGCTGCTAACATCCTAATGTTAGTGGCTGGGAGAGGTTGCGGGAAAAGCATGTGTGAGCACTGGGCCTGATCTCCCGTGAATCTGAGTTGAATACAGCGATTTCCAATGGCCTTCTTCAATCACAGTGTAGCTAGGTTCCAACTCCCATGTCCGAGTGGGTAGCAGACATCTGCCTCCCATGCATACACACTTCTGAGAGTTGAGCTTATGGCCTGTACCTCCACATCCACCCTGCTGGTACCCTTGGCTTCTAAAAGGCCTAGGCTCGCTGTTTGACGGAAGTGCTGGGAGAGGTATTTGGAATCTCCCGGCACACAAGACGAGTGCCTCCAAGCTCAGTCCACCGATTTCCCAGTAATTCTTGTGGTAGACAGGTGCTACATACTAAGTTCCATATGTGAGAAGGTAGCTGAACGCCTTGTCCAAAGCATCTTACTTCTGAGAGTTGAGCTCAGCCACAGTCCCTCACAGTTCCACACTGCCTGCAGAGTGAGTTTCACACGTCTTCACCATAGACGATTACCAGAGGCTTCTGAGACGCAGGGTAACAATGCAGACCTGGAGGGTATCTCCAGGTGTATTAGAGTGGTAATCTTGGAACCTCCTGACTCAGAGTACTGCTACCTTCTCACTGCCATAGGAATGCAGCTAGTTGACAGCTGACTTCAAGACATGCTTCCCTGTGAGAGCTGAGGACAGGGCAGAACCGTCCCGCATCCTGCCTGACTGTAGGAGTAGCTGCTAACATCCTAATGTTAGTGGCTGGGAGAGGTTGCGGGAAAAGCATGTGTGAGCACTGGGCCTGAACTCCCGTGTATCTGAGTTGAATACAGCGATTTCAAACGGCTTTCCTCAAACAGAGTGTAGCTAGGTTCCAAATCCCATGTACGAGCGGGTAGCAGACATCTGCCTCCCATGCATACACACTTCTGAGAGTTGAGCTTATGGCCTGTACCTCCACATCCAGCCTGCTGGTACCCTTGGCTTCTAAAAGGCCTAGGCTCGCTGTTTGACTGAAGTGCTGGGAGAGGTAATTGGAATCACCCTGCACACAAGGCGAGTGCCTCCAAGCTCAGTCCAGCGATTTCCCAGTAATTCCTGTGGTAGACAGGTGCTACATACTACGTTCCATATGTGAGAAGGTAGCTGAACGCCTTGTCCAAAAGCATCTTACTTCTGAGAGTTGAGCTCACCCTCAGTCCCTCACAGTTCCACACTGCCTGCAGAGTGAGTTTCACACGTCTTCACCAGAGACGATTACCAGAGGCTTCTTAGACGCAGGGTAACAATGCAGACCTGGAGGGTATCTCCAGGTGCAGTAGAGTGGTAATCTTGGAACCTCCTGACTCAGAGTACTGCTACCGTCTCACTGCCATAGTAATGCAGCTAGCTGACAGCTGGCTTCAAGACATGCTTCCCTGTGAGAGTTGAGGACAGGGCAGAACCCTCCCGCATCCTGCCTGACTGTAGGAGTAGCTGCTAACATCCTTATGTTAGTGGCTGGGAGAGGTTGCGGGAAAAGCATGTGTGAGCACTGGGCCTGAACTCCCGTGTATCTGAGTTGAATACAGCGATTTCCAATGGCCTTCTTCAATCACAGTGTAGCTAGGTTCCAACTCCCATGTCCGAGTGGGTAGGAGACATCTGCCTCCCATGCATACACACTTCTGAGAGTTGAGCTTATCGTCTGTACCTCCACATCCAGCCTGCTTGTACCCTTGGCTTCTAAAAGGCCTAGGCTCGCTGTTTGATGGAAGTGTTGGGAGAGGTAATTGGAATCACCCGGCACAAAAGACTAGTGCCTCCAAGCTCAATTCACAATTTCCCAGTAATTCTTGTGGTAGACAGGTGCTACGTACTAAGTTCCATACGTGAGAAGTAGCTGAACGCCTTGTCCAAAAGAATCTTACTTCTGAGAGTTGAGCTCAGCCTCAGTCCCTCACATTTCCACACTGCCTGCAGAGTGAGTTTCGCAGGTCTTCAGCAGAGATGATTGCCAGAGGCTTCTGAGTTAAGTTAACAATGCAGACCTGGAGGGTATCTCCAGGTGCAGTAGAGTGGTAATCTTGGACATCCTGACTCAGAATACTGCTACCTTCTCACTGCTATAGGAATGCAGCTAGTTGACAGCTGGCTTCAAGACATGCTTCCCTGTGAGAGCTGAGGACAGGGCAGAACCGTCCCGCATCCTGCCTGACTGTAGGAGTAGCTGCTATCATCCTAATGTTAGTGGCTGGGAGAGGTTGCAGGAAAAGCATGTGTGAGCACTGGGCCTGAACTCCCGTGTATCTGAGTTGAATACAGCGATTTCCAATGGCCTTCTACAATCACAGTGTTGCTAGGTTCCAACTCCCATGTCCGAGTGGGTAGCAGACATCTGCCTCCCATGCATACACACTTCTGAGAGTTGAGCTTATGGCCTGTACCTCCACATCAAGCCTGCTGGTACCCTTGGCTTCTAAATGGCCTAGGCTCGCTGTTTGACGGAAGTCCTGGGAGAGGTAATTGGAATATCCCGGCACACAAGACGAGTGCCTCCAAGCTCAATTCACGGTTTCCCTGTAATTCTTGTGGTAGACAGGTGCTACATACTAAGTTCCATACGTGAGAAGGTAGCTGAACGCCTTGACCAAAAGCATCTTACTTCTGAGAGTTGAGCTCAGCCTCAGTAACTCACAGTTCCACACTGCCTGCAGAATGAGTTTCGCAGGTCTTCAGCAGAGACGATTGCCAGAGGTTTCTGAGTACAAGTTAACAATGCAGACCTGGAGGGTATCTCCAGGTGCAGTATAGTGGTAATCTTGGCACCTCCTGACTCAGAATACTGCTACCTTCTCACTGCTATAGGAATGCAGCTAGTTGACAGCTGGCTTCAAGACATGCTTCCCTGTGAGAGCTGAGGACAGGGCAGAACCCTCCCGCCTCCTGCCTGACTGTAGGAGTAGCTGCTAACATCCTAATGTTAGTGGCTGGGAGAGGTTGCTGGAAAAGCATGTGTGAGCACTGGGCCTGAACTCCCGTGTATCTGAGTTGAATACAGCGATTTCCAACGGCTTTCCTCAACCAGAGTGTAGCTAGGTTCCAAATCCCATGTACGAGTGGGTAGCAGACATCTGCCTCCAATGCATACACACTTCTGAGAGTTGAGATTATGGCCTGTACCTCCACATCCAGCCTGCTGGTACCCTTGGCTTCTAAAAGGCCTAGGCTCGCTGTTTGACTGAAGTGCTGGGAGAGGTAATTGGAATCACCCTGTACACAAGACTAGTGCCTCCAAGCTCATCCAGCGATTTCCCAGTAATTCTTGTGGTAGACAGGTGCTACATACTAAGTTCCATATGTGAGAAGGTAGCTGAACGCCTTGTTCAAAAGCATCTTACTTCTGAGAGTTGAGCTCACCCTCAGTCCCTCACAGTTCCACACTGCCTGCAGAGTGAGTTTCACTCGTCTTCACCAGAGACGATTACCAGAGGCTTCTGAGACGCAGGGTAACAATGCAGACCTGGAGGGTATCTCCAGGTGCAGTAGAGAGGTAATTTGGAACCTCCTGACTCAGAGTGCTGCTACCTTCTCACTGCCATAGGAATGCAGCTAGTTGACAGCTGACTTCAAGACATGCTTCCCTGTGAGAGCTGAGTACAGGGCAGAACCCTCCCGCATCCTGCCTGACTGTAGGAGTAGCTGCTAACATCCTAATGTTAGTGGCTGGGAGAGGTTGCGGGAAAAGCATGTGTGAGCACTGGGCCTGAACTCCCGTGTATCTGAGTTGAATACAGCGATTTCCAATGGCCTTCTTCAATCACAGTGTTGCTAGGTTCCAACTCCCATGTCCGAGTGGGTAGCAGACATCTGCCTCCCATGCATACACACTTCTGAGAGTTGAGCTTATGGCCTGTACCTCCACATCCAGCCTGCTGGTACCCTTGGCTTCTAAAAGGCCTTTGCTCGCTGTTTGACGGAAGTCCTGGTAGAGGTAATTGGAATATCCCGGCACACAAGACGAGTGCCTCCAAGCTCAATTCACGATTTCCCAGTAATTCTTGTGGTAGACATGTGCTACATACTAAGTTCCATACGTGAGAAGGTAGCTGAACGCCTTGTCCAAAAGCATCTTACTTCTGAGAGTTGAGCTCAGCCTCAGTCCCTCACAGTTCCACACTGCCTGCAGAGTGAGTTTCGCAGGTCTTCAGCAGAGACGATTGCCAGAGGCGTCTGAGAACAAGTTAACAATGCAGACCTGGAGGGTATCTCCAGGTGCAGTAGAGTGGTAAATTTGGATATCCTGACTCAGAATACTGCTACCTTCTCACTGCTATAGGAATGCAGCTAGTTGACAGCTGGGTTCAAGACATGCTTCCCTGTGAGAGCTGAGGACAGGACAGAACCCTCCCGCATCCTGCCTGACTGTAGGAGTAGCTGCTAACATCCTAATGTTAGTGGCTGGGAGAGGTTGCGGGAAAAGCATGTGTGAGCACTGGGCCTGAACTCCCGTGTATCTGAGTTGAATACAGCGATTTCCAACGGCTTTCATCAACCAGAGTGTAGCTAAGTTCCAAATCCCATGTACGAGCAGGTAGCAGACATCTGCCTCTCATGCATACACACTTCTGAGAGTTGAGCTTATGGCCTGTGCCTCCACATCCAGCCTGCTGGTACCCTTGGCTTCTAAGAGGCCTAGGCTCGCTGTTTGACTGAAGTGCTGTGAGAGGTAACTGGAATCACCCTGCACACAAGACTAGTGCCTCCAAGCTCAGTCCAGCGATTTCCCAGTAATTCTTGGGGTAGACAGGTGCTACATACTAAGTTCCATATGTGAGAAGGTACCTGAACGCCTTGTCCAAAAGCATCTTACTTTTGAGAGTTGAGCTCACCCTCAGTCCCTCACAGTTCCACACTGCCTGCAGAGTGAGTTTCACACGTCTTCACCAGAGACGATTACCAGAGGCTTCTGAGACGCAGGGTAACAATGCAGACCTGGAGGGTATCTCCAGGTGCAGTAGAGTGGTAATCTTGGAACCTCCTGACTCAGAGTACTGCTACCTTCTCACTGCCATAGGAATGCAGCTAGTTGACAGCTGACTTCAAGACATGCTTCCCTGTGAGAGCTGAGGACAGGGCAGAACCGTCCCGCATCCTGCCTGACTGTAGGAGTAGCTGCTAACATCCTAATGTTAGTGGCTGGGAGAGGTTGCGGGAAAAGCATGTGTGAGCACTGGGCCTGATCTCCCGTGAATCTGAGTTGAATACAGCGATTTCCAATGGCCTTCTTCAATCACAGTGTAGCTAGGTTCCAACTCCCATGTCCGAGTGGGTAGCAGACATCTGCCTCCCATGCATACACACTTCTGAGAGTTGAGCTTATGGCCTGTACCTCCACATCCACCCTGCTGGTACCCTTGGCTTCTAAAAGGCCTAGGCTCGCTGTTTGACGGAAGTGCTGGGAGAGGTATTTGGAATCTCCCGGCACACAAGACGAGTGCCTCCAAGCTCAGTCCACCGATTTCCCAGGAATTCTTGTGGTAGACAGGTGCTACATACTAAGTTCCATATGTGAGAAGGTAGCTGAACGCCTTGTCCAAAGCATCTTACTTCTGAGAGTTGAGCTCAGCCACAATCCCTCACAGTTCCACACTGCCTGCAGAGTGAGTTTCACACGTCTTCACCATAGACGATTACCAGAGGCTTCTGAGACGCAGGGTAACAATGCAGACCTGGAGGGTATCTCCCGGTGTATTAGAGTGGTAATCTTGGAAACTCCTGACTCAGAGTACTGCTACCTTCTCACTGCCATAGGAATGCAGCTAGTTGACCGCTGACTTCAAGACATGCTTCCCTGTGAGAACTGAGGACAGGGCAGAACCGTCCCGCATCCTGCCTGACTGTAGGAGTAGCTGCTAACATCCTAATGTTAGTGGCTGGGAGAGGTTGCGGGAAAAGCATGTGTGAGCACTGGGCCTGAACTCCCGTGTATCTGAGTTGAATACAGCGATTTCCAACGGCTTTCCTCAAACAGAGTGTAGCTAGGTTCCAAATCCCATGTACGAGCGGGTAGCAGACATCTGCCTCCCATGCATACACACTTCTGAGAGTTGAGCTTATGGCCTGTACCTCCACATCCAGCCTGCTGGTACCCTTGGCTTCTAAAAGGCCTAGGCTCGCTGTTTGAGTGAAGTGCTGGGAGAGGTAATTGGAATCACCCTGCACACAAGGCGAGTGCCTCCAAGCTCAGTCCAGCGATTTCCCAGTAATTCCTGTGGTAGACAGGTGCTACATACTAAGTTCCATATGTGAGAAGGTAGCTGAACGCCTTGTCCAAAAGCATCTTACTTCTGAGAGTTGAGCTCACCCTCAGTCCCTCACAGTTCCACACTGCCTGCAGAGTGAGTTTCACACGTCTTCACCAGAGACGATTACCAGAGGCTTCTTAGACGCAGGGTAACAATGCAGACCTGGAGGGTATCTCCAGGTGCAGTAGAGTGGTAATCTTGGAACCTCCTGACTCAGAGTACTGCTACCGTCTCAGTGCCATAGTAATGCAGCTAGCTGACAGCTGGCTTCAAGACATGCTTCCCTGTGAGAGTTGAGGACAGGGCAGAACCCTCCCGCATCCTGCCTGACTGTAGGAGTAGCTGCTAACATCCTTATGTTAGTGGCTGGGAGAGGTTGCGGGAAAAGCATGTGTGAGCACTGGGCCTGAACTCCCGTGTATCTGAGTTTAATACAGCGATTTCCAATGGCCTTCTTCAATCACAGTGTAGCTAGGTTCCAACTCCCATGTCCGAGTGGGTAGGAGACATCTGCCTCCCATGCATACACACTTCTGAGAGTTGAGCTTATCGCCTGTACCTCCACATCCAGCCTGCTTGTACCCTTGGCTTCTAAAAGGCCTAGGCTCGCTGTTTGACGGAAGTGTTGGGAGAGGTAATTGGAATCACCCGGCACAAAGACTAGTGCCTCCAAGCTCAATTCACAATTTCCCAGTAATTCTTGTGGTAGACAGGTGCTACGTACTAAGTTCCATACGTATGAAGTAGCTGAACGCCTTGTCCAAAAGAATCTTACTTCTGAGAGTTGAGCTCAGCCTCAGTCCCTCACATTTCCACACTGCCTGCAGAGTGAGTTTCGCAGGTCTTCAGCAGAGATGATTGCCAGAGGCTTCTGAGTACAAGTTAACAATGCAGACCTGGAGGGTATCTCCAGGTGCAGTAGAGTGGTAATCTTGGACATCCTGACTCAGAATACTGCTACCTTCTCACTGCTATAGGAATGCAGCTAGTTGACAGCTGGCTTCAAGACATGCTTCCCTGTGAGAGCTGAGGACAGGGCAGAACGGTCCCGAATCCTGCCTGACTGTAGGAGTAGCTGCTATCATCCTAATGTTAGTGGCTGGGAGAGGTTGCAGGAAAAGCATGTGTGAGCACTGGGCCTGAACTCCCGTGTATCTGAGTTGAATACAGCGATTTCCAATGGCCTTCTTCAATCACAGTGTAGCTAGGTTCCAACTCCCATGTCCGAGTGGGTAGCAGACATCTGCCTCCCATGCATACACACTTCTGAGAGTTGAGCTTATGGCCTGTACCTCCACATCAAGCCTGCTGGTACCCTTGGCTTCTAAATGGCCTAGGCTCGCTGTTTGACGGAAGTCCTGGGAGAGGTAATTGGAATATCCCGGCACACAAGACGAGTGCCTCCAAGCTCAATTCACGGTTTCCCTGTAATTCTTGTGGTAGACAGGTGCTACATACTAAGTTCCATACGTGAGAAGGTAGCTGAACGCCTTGACCAAAAGCATCTTACTTCTGAGAGTTGAGCTCAGCCTCAGTAACTCACAGTTCCACAGTGCCTGCAGAATGAGTTTCGCAGGTCTTCAGCAGAGATGATTGCCAGAGGTTTCTGAGTACAAGTTAACAATGCAGACCTGGAGGGTATCTCCAGGTGCAGTATAGTGGTAATCTTGGCACCTCTTGACTCAGAATACTGCTACCTTCTCACTGCTATAGGAATGTAGCTAGTTGACAGCTGGCTTCAAGACATGCTTCCCTGTGAGAGCTGAGGACAGGGCAGAACCCTCCCGCCTCCTGCCTGACTGTAGGAGTAGCTGCTAACATCCTAATATTAGTGGCTGGGAGAGGTTGCTGGAAAAGCATGTGTGAGCACTGGGCCTGAACTCCCGTGTATCTGAGTTGAATACAGCGATTTCCAACGGCTTTCCTCAACCAGAGTGTAGCTAGGTTCCAAATCCCATGTACGAGTGGGTAGCAGACATCTGCCTCCAATGCATACACACTTCTGAGAGTTGAGATTATGGCCTGTACCTCCACATCCAGCCTGCTGGTACCCTTGGCTTCTAAAAGGCCTAGGCTCGCTGTTTGACTGAAGTGCTGGGAGAGGTAATTGGAATCACCCTGTACACAAGACTAGTGCCTCCAAGCTCATCCAGCGATTTCCCAGTAATTCTTGTGGTAGACAGGTGCTACATACTAAGTTCCATATGTGAGAAGGTAGCTGAACGCCTTGTTCAAAAGCATCTTACTTCTGAGAGTTGAGCTCACCCTCAGTCCCTCACAGTTCCACACTGCCTGCAGAGTGAGTTTCACTCGTCTTCACCAGAGACGATTACCAGAGGCTTCTGAGACGCAGGGTAACAATGCAGACCTGGAGTATATCTCCAGGTGCAGTGGAGAGGTAATTTGGAACCTCCTGACTCAGAGTGCTGCTACCTTCTCACTGCCATAGGAATGCAGCTAGTTGACAGCTGACTTCAAGACATGCTTCCCTGTGAGAGCTGAGGACAGGGCAGAACCCTCCCGCATCCTGCCTGACTGTAGGAGTAGCTGCTAACATCCTAATGTTAGTGGCTGGGAGAGGTTGCGGGAAAAGCATGTGTGAGCACTGGGCCTGAACTCCCGTGTATCTGAGTTGAATACAGCGATTTCCAATGGCCTTCTTCAATCACAGTATAGCTAGGTTCCAACTCCCATGTCCGAGTGGGTAGCAGACATCTGCCTCCCATGCATACACACTTCTGAGAGTTGAGCTAATGGCCTGTACCTCCACATCCAGCCTGCTGGTACCCTTGGCTTCTAAAAGTCCTAGGCTCGCTGTTTGACGGAAGTGCTGGGAGAGGTAATTGGAATATCCCGGCACACAAGACGAGTGCCTCCAAGCTAAATTCACGATTTCCCAGTAATTCTTGTGGTAGACAGGTGCTACATACTAAGTTCCATATGTGAGAAGGTAGCTGAACGCCTTGTCCAAAAGCATCTTACTTCTGAGAGTTGAGCTCACCCTCAGTCCCTCACAGTTCCACACTACCTGCAGAGTCAGTTCCACACGTCTTCACCAGAGACGATTATCAGAGGCTTCTGAGTACAAGTTAACAATGCAGACCTGGAGGGTGTCTCCAGGTGCAGTAGTGTGGTAATCTTGGAACCTCCTGACTCAGAGTACTGCTACCTTCTCACTGCCAGAGGAATGCAGCCAGTTGACAGCTGGCTTCAAGACATGCTTCCCTGTGAGAGCTGAGGACAGGGCAGAACCCTCCCGCATCCTGCCTGACTGTAGGAGTAGCTGCTAACATCCTTATGTTAGTGGCTGGGAGAGGTTGCGGGAAAAGCATGTGTGAGCACTGGGCCAGAACTCCCGTGTATCTGAGTTGAATACAGCGATTTCCAATGGCTTTCTTCAATCACAGTGTAGCTAGGTTCCAACTCCCATGTCCGAGTGGGTAGCAGACATCTGCCTCCCATGCATACACACTTCTGAGAGTTGAGCTTATGGCCTGTACCTCCACAGCGTGCCTGCTGGTACCCTTGGCTTATAAAAGGCCTAGGCTCGTTGTTTGACGGAAGTGTTGGGAGAGTTAATTGGAATCACCCGGCACACAAGACTAGTGCCTCCAAGCTCAGTCCAGCGATTTCCTAGTAATTCCTGTGGTAGACTGGTGCTACATACTAAGTTCCATACGTGAGAGGGTAGCTGAACGCCTTGTCCAAAAGCATCTTACTTCTGAGAGTTGAGCTCAGCCTCAGTCCCTCACAGTTCCACACTGCCTGCAGAGTGAGTTTCGCAGGTCTTCAGCAGAGACGTTTGCCAGAGGCTTCTGAGACGCAGAGTAACAATGCAGACCTGGAGGGTATCCCCAGGTGCAGTAGACTGGTAATCATGGAACCTCCTGACTCAGAATACTGCTACCTTCTCACTGCCATAGGAATGCAGCTAGTTGACAGCTGGCTTCAAGACATGCTTCCCAGTGAGAGCTGAGGACAGGGCAGAACCCTCCCGCATCCTGCCTGACTGTATGAGTAGCTGCTAACATCCTAATGTTAGTGGCTGGGAGAGGTTGCGGGAAAAGCATGTGTGAGCACTGGGCCTGAACTCCCGTGTATCTGAGTTGAATACAGCGATTTCCAATGGCCTTCTTCAATCACAGTATAGCTAGGTTCCAACTCCCATGTCCGAGTGGGAAGCAGACATCTGCCTCCCATGCATACACACTTCTGAGAGTTGAGCTTATGGCCTTTACCTCCACATCCACCCTGCTGGTACCCTTGGCTTCTAAAAGACCTAGGCTCGCTGTTTGACGGAAGTGCTGGGAGAGGTAATTGGAATATCCCGGCACACAAGACGAGTGCCTCCAAGCTCAATTCACGATTTTCCAAAAATTCTTGTGGTAGACTGGTGCTACATACTAAGTTCCATACGTGAGAAGGTAGCTGAACGCCTTGTCCAAAAGCATCTTACTTCTGAGAGTTGAGCTCAGCCTCAGTCCCTCACAGTTCCACACTGCCTGCAGAGTGAGTTTCACACGTCTTCACCAGAGACGATTACCAGAGGCTTCTGAGACGCAGGGTAACAATGCAGACCTGGAGGGTATCTCCAGGTGCAGTAGAGTGGTAATCTTGGACATCCTGACTCAGAACACTGCTACCTTCTCACTGCTATAGGCATGCAGCTAGTTGACAGCTGGCTTCAAGACATGCTTCCCTGTGAGAGCTGAGGACAGGGCAGATCCCTCCCGCATGCTGCCTGACTGTAGGAGTAGCTGGTAATATCCTAATGTTAGTGGCTGGGAGAGGTTGCGGGAAAAGCATGTGTGAGCACTGGGCCTGAACTCCCGTGTATCTGAGTTGAATACAGCGATTTCCAATGGCCTTCTTCAATCACAGTGTAGCTAGGTTCCAACTCCCATGTCCGAGTGGGTAGCAGACATCTGCCTCCCATGCATACACACTTCTGAGAGTTGAGCTTATGGCCTGTACCTCCACATGCAGCCTGCTGGTACCCTTGGCTTCTAAAAGGCCTAGGCTCGCTGTTTGACGGAAGTGCTGGGAGAGGTAATTGGAATCACCCGGCACACAAGACTAGTGCCTCCAAGCTCAGTTCAGCGATTTCCTAGTAATTCCGGTGGTAGACTGGTGCTACATACTAAGTTCCATACGTGAGAGGGTAGCTGAACGCCTTGTCCAAAACCATCTTACTTCTGAGAGTTGAGCTCAGCCTCAGTCCCTCACAGTTCCACACTGCCTGCAGAGTGAGTTTCGCAGGGCTTCAGCAGAGACGTTTGCCAGAGGCTTCTGAGACGCAGGGTAACAATGCAGACCTGGAGGGTATCCCCAGGTGCAGTCGACTGGTAATCTTGGAACCTCCTGACTCAGAATACTGCTACCTTCTCACTGCCATAGGAATGCAGCTAGTTGAGAGCTGGCTTCAAGACATGCTTCCCTGTGAGAGCTGAGGACAGGGCTGAACCCTCCCGCATCCTGCCTGACTGTAGGAGTAGCTGCTAACATCCTTATGTTAGTGGCTGGGAGAGGTTGCGGGAAAAGCATGTGTGAGCACTGGGCCTGAACTCCCGTGTATCTGAGGTGAATACAGCGATTTCCAATGACCTTCTTCAATCACAGTGTAGCTAGGTTCCAACTCCCATGTCCGAGTGGGTAGCAGACATCTGCCTCCCATGCATACACACTTCTGAGAGTTGAGCTTATGGCCTGTACCTCCACATCCAGCCTGCTGGTACCCTTGGGTTCTAAAAGGCCTAGGCTCGGTGTTTGACGGAAGTGCTGGGAGAGGTAATTGGAATCACCCGGCACACAAGACTGGTGCCTCCAAGCTCAGTTCAGCGATTTCCAAGTAATTCCTGTGGTAGACTGGTGCTACATACTAAGTTCCATACGTGAGAGGGTAGCTGAACGCCTTGTCCAAAACCATCTTACTTCTGAGAGTTGAGCTCAGCCTCAGTCCCTCACAGTTCCACACTGCCTGCAGAGTGAGTTTCGCAGGTCTTCAGCAGAGACGTTTGCCAGAGGCTTCTGAGACGCAGGGTAACAATGCAGATCTGGAGGGTTTCCCCAGGTGCAGTGGACTGGTAATCTTGGAACCTATTGACTCAGAATACTGCTACCTTCTCACTGCCATAGGAATGCAGCTAGTTGACAGCTGGCTTCAAGATATGCTTCCCTGTGAGAGCTGAGGACAGGGCAGAACCCTCCTGCATGCTGCCTGACTGTAGGAGTAGCTGCTAACATCCTTATGTTAGTGGCTGGGAGAGGTTGCGGGAAAAGCATGTGTGAGCACTGGGCCTGAACTCCCGTGTATCTGAGTTGAATACAGCGATTTCCAACGGCTTTCCTCAACCAGAGTGTAGCTAGGTTCCAAATCCCATGTATGAGCTGGTAGCAGACATCTGCCTCCCATGCATACACACTTCTGAGAGTTGAGCTTATGGCCTGTACCTCCACATCCAGCCTGCTGGTACCCTTGGCTTCTAAAAGGCCTAGGCTCGCTGTTTAACGGAAGTGCTGGGAGAGGTAATTGGAATCTCCCGGCACACAAGACGAGTGCCTCCAAGCTCAATTCACGATTTCCCAGTAATTCTTGTGGTAGACAGGTGCGACATACTAAGTTCCATATGTGAGAAGGTAGCTGAACGCCTTGTCCAAAAGCATCTTACTTCTGAGAGTTGACCACACCCTCAGTCCCTCACACTTCCACACTGCCTGCAGAGTGAGTTTCACACGTCTTCACCAGGACGATTGCCAGAGGCTTCTGAGTACAAGTTAACAATGCAGACCTGGAGGGTATCTCCAGGTGCAGTAGAGTGGTAATCTTGGAACCTCCTGACTCAGAGTACTGCTACCTTCTCACTGCCAGAGGAATGCAGCCAGTTGACAGCTGGCTTCAAGACATGCTTCCCTGTGAGAGCTGAGGACAGGGCAGAACCCTCCCGCATCCTGCCTGACTGTAGGAGTAGCTGCTAACATCCTTATGTTAGTGGCTGGGAGAGGTTGCGGGAAAAGCATGTGTGAGCACTGGGCCTGAACTCCCGTGTATCTGAGTTGAATACAGCGATTTCCAATGGCCTTCTTCAATCACAGTGTAGCTAGGTTCCAACTCCCATGTCCGAGTGGGTAGCAGACATCTGCCTCCCATTCATACACACTTCTGAGAGTTGAGCTTATGGCCTGTACCTCCACAGCCTGCCTGCTGGTACCCTTGGCTTATAAAAGGCCTAGGCTCGTTGTTTGACGGAAGTGTTGGGAGAGTTAATTGGAATCACCCGGCACACAAGACTAGTGCCTCCAAGCTCAGTCCAGCGATTTCCTAGTAATTCCTGTGGTAGACTGGTGCTACATACTAAGTTCCATACGTGAGAGGGTAGCTGAACGCCTTGTCCAAAAGCATCTTACTTCTGAGCGTTGAGCTCAGCCTCAGTCCCTCACAGTTCCACACTGCCTGCAGAGTGCGTTTCGCAGGTCTTCAGCAGAGACGTTTGCCAGAGGCTTCTGAGACGCAGGGTAACAATGCAGACCTGGAGGGTATCCCCAGGTGCAGTAGACTGGTAATCTTGGAACCTCCTGACTCAGAATACTGCTACCTTCTCACTGCCATAGGAATGCAGCTAGTTGACAGCTGGCTTCAAGACATGCTTCCCTGTGAGAGCTGAGGACAGGGCCGAACCCTCTTGCATGCTGCCTGACTGTAGGAGTAGCTGCTAACATCCTTATGTTAGTGGCTGGGAGAGGTTGCGGGAAAAGCATGTGTGAGCACTGGGCCTGAACTCCCGTGTATCTGAGTTGAACACAGCGATTTCCAACGGCTTTCCTCAACCAGAGTGTAGCTAGGTTCCAAATCCCATGTATGAGCGGGTAGCAGACATCTGCCTCCCATGCATACACACTTCTGAGAGTAGAGCTTATGGCCTGTACTTCCACATCCAGCCTGCTGTTACCCTTGGCTTCTAAAAGGCCTAGGCTCGCTGTTTGACGGAAGTGCTGGGAGAGGTAATTGGAATCTCCCGGCACACAAGACGAGTGCCTCGAAGCTCAATTCACGATTTCCCAGTAATTCTTGTGGTAGACAGGTGCTACATTCTAAGTTCCATATGTGAGAAGGTAGCTGAACGCCTTGTCCAAAAGCATCTTACTTCTGAGAGTTGAGCACACCCTCAGTCCCTCACACTTCCACACTGCCTGCAGAGTGAGTTTCACACGTCTTCACCTGAGACGATTGCCAGAGGCTTCTGAGTACAAGTTAACAATGCAGACCTGGAGGGTATCTCCAGATGCAGTAGAGTGGTAATCTTGGAACCTCCTGACTCAGAGTACTGCTACCTTCTCACTGCCATAGGAATGCAGCTAGTTGACAGCTGGCTTCAAGACATGCTTCCCTGTGAGAGCTGAGGACAGGGCAGAACCCTCCCGCATCCTGCCTGACTGTAGGAGTAGCCTCTAACATCCTAATGTTAGTGCCTGGGAGAGGTTCCGGGAAAAGCATGTGTGAGCACTGGGCCTGAACTCCTGTGTATCTGAGTTGAATAGAGCGATTTCCAATGGCCTTCTTCAATCACAGTGTAGCTAGGTTCCAACTCCCATGTCCGAGTGGGTAGCAGACATCTGCCTCCCATGCATACACACTTCTGAGAGTTGAGCTTATGGCCTGTACCTCCACATCCAGCCTGCTGGTACCCTTGGCTTCTAAAAGGCCTAGGCTCGCTGTTTGACGGAAGTGCTGGGAGAGGTAATTGGAATCACACGGCACACAAGACTGGTGCCTCCAAGCTCAGTTCAGTGATTTCCTAGTAATTCCTGTGGTAGATGGTGCTACATACTAAGTTCCATACGTGAGAGGGTAGCTGAACGCCTTGTCCAAAACCATCTTACTTCTGAGAGTTGAGCTCAGCCTCAGTCCCTCACAGTTCGACACTGCCTGCAGAGTGAGTTTCGCAGGTCTTCAGCAGAGACGTTTGCCAGAGGCTTCTGAGACGCAGGGTAACAATGCAGACCTGGAGAGTATCCCCAGGTGCAGTCGACTGGTAATCTTGGAACCTCCTGACTCAGAATACTGCTACCTTCTCACTGCCATAGGAATGCAGCTAGTTGACAGCTGGCTTCAAGACATGCTTCCCTGTGAGAGCTGAGGACAGGGCAGAACCCTCCCGCATCCTGCCTGACTGTAGGAGTAGCTGCTAACATCCTAATGTTAGTGGCTGGGAGAGGTTGCGGGAAAAGCATGTGTGAGCACTGGTCCTGAACTCCCGTGTATCTGAGTTGAATACAGCGATTTCCAACGGCTTTCCTCAACTAGAGTGTAGCTCGGTTCCAAATCCCTTGTACGAGCGGGTAGCAGACATCTGCCTCCCATGCATACACACTTCTGAGAGTTGAGCTTATGGCCTGTACCTCCACATCCAGCCTGCAGGTACCCTTGGCTTCTAAAAGGCCTAGGCTCGCTGTTTGACGGAAGTGCTGGGAAAGGTGATTGGAATCTCCCGGCACACAAGACGAGTGCCTCCAAGCTCAATTCACAATTTCCCAGTAATTCTTGTGGTAGACAGGTGCTACATACTAAGTTCCATATGTGAGAAGGTAGCTGAACGCCTTGTCCAAAAGCATCTTACTTCTGAGAGTTGAGCACACCCTCAGTCCCTCACACTTCCACACTGCCTGCAGAGTGAGTTTCACACGTCTTCACCAGAGACGATTGCCAGAGGCTTCTGAGTACAAGTTAACAATGCAGACCTGGAGGGTATCTCCAGGTGCAGTAGAGTGGTAATCTTGGAACCTCCTGACTCAGAGTACTGCTACCTTCTCACTGCCATAGGAATGCAGCTAGTTGACAGCTGGCTTCAAGACATGCTTCCCTGTGAGAGCTGAGGACAGGGCAGAACCCTCCCGCATCCTGCCTGACTGTAGGAGTAGCTGCTAATATCCTAGTGTTAGTGGCTGGGAGAGGTTGCGGGAAAAGCATGTGTGAGCACTGGGCCTGAACTCCCGTGTATCTGAGTTGAATAGAGCGATTTCCAATGGCCTTCTTCAATCACAGTGTAGCTAGGTTCCAACTCCCATGTCCGAGTGGGTAGGAGACATCTGCCTCCCATGCATACACACTTCTGAGAGTTGAGCTTATGGCCTGTACCTCCACATCCAGCCTGCTGGTACCCTTGGCTTCTAAAAGGCCTAGGCTCGCTGTTTGACGGAAGTGCTGGGAGAGGTAATTGGAATCACCCGGCACACAAGACTAGTGCCTCCAAGCTCAGTTCAGCGATTTCCTAGTAATTCCGGTGGTAGACTGGTGCTACATACTAAGTTCCATACGTGAGAGGGTAGCTGAACGCCTTGTCCAAAACCATCTTACTTCTGAGAGTTGAGCTCAGCCTCAGTCCCTCACAGTTCCACACTGCCTGCAGAGTGAGTTTCGCAGGTCTTCAGCAGAGACGTTTGCCAGAGGCTTCTGAGACGCAGGGTAACAATGCAGACCTGGAGGGTATCCCCAGGTGCAGTCGACTGGTAATCTTGGAACCTCCTGACTCAGAATACTGCTACCTTCTCACTGCCATAGGAATGCAGCTAGTTGACAGCTAGCTGGCTTCAAGACATGCTTCCCTGAGAGAGCTGAGGACAGGGCAGAACCCTCCCGCATGCTGCCTGACTGTAGGAGTAGCTGCTAACATCCTAATGTTAGTGGCCGGGAGATGTTGCGGGAAAAGCATGTGTGAGCACTGGGCCTGAACTCCCGTGTATCTGAGTTGAATACAGCGATTTCCAACGGCTTTCCTCAACCACAGTGTAGCTAGGTTCCAAATCCCATGTACGAGCGGGTAGCAGACATCTGCCTCCCATGCATACACACTTCTGAGAGTTGAGCTTATGGCCTGTACCTCCACATCCAGCCTGCAGGTACCCTTGGCTTCTAAAAGGCCTAGGCTCGCTGTTTGACGGAAGTGCTGGGAAAGGTAATTGGAATCTCCCGGCACACAAGACGAGTGCCTCCAAGCTCAATTCACGATTTCCCAGTAATTCTTGTGGTAGACAGGTGCTACATACTAAGTTCCATATGTGAGATGGTAGCTGAACGCCTTGTCCAAAAGCATCTTACTCTGAGAGTTGAGCCCACCATCAGTCCCTCAGAGTTCCACACTGCCTGCAGAGTGAGTTTCACACGTCTTCACCAGAGACGATTGCCAGAGGCTTCTGAGTACATGTTAACAATGCAACCTGGAGGGTATCTCCAGGTGCAGTAGAGTGGTAATCTTGGAACCTCCTGACTCAGAGTACTGCTACCTTCTCACTGCCATAGGAATGCAGCTAGTTGACAGCTGGCTTCAAGACATGCTTCCCTGTGAGAGCTGAGGACAGGGCAGAACTCTCCCGCATCCTGCCTGACTGTAGGAGTAGCTGCTAACATCCTTATGTTAGTGGCTGGGAGAGGTTGCGGGAAAAGCATGTGTGAGCACTGGGCCTGAACTCCCGTGTACCTGAGTTGAATACAGCGATTTCCAACCGCTTTCCTCAACCAGAGTGTAGCTAGGTTCCAAATCCCATGTACGAGCGGGTAGCAGACATCTGCCTCCCATGCATACACACTTCTGAGAGTTGAGCTTATGGCCTGTACCTCCACAGCCAGCCTGCTGGTACCCTTGGCTTCTAAAAGGCCTAGGCTCGCTGTTTGACGGAAGTGCTGGGAGAGGTAATTGGAATCTCCCGGAACACAAGACGAGTGCCTCCAAGCTCAATTCACGATTTCCCAGTAATTCTTGTGGTAGACAGGTGCTACATACTAAGTTCCATATGTGAGATGGTAGCTGAACGCCTTGTCCAAAAGCATCTTACTTCTGAGAGTTGAGCCCATCCTCAGTCCCTCACATTTCCACACTGCCTGCAGAGTGAGTTTCACACGTCACACCAGAGACGATTGCCAGAGGCTTCTGAGTACAAGTTAACAATGCAGACCTCGAGGGTATCTCCAGGTGCAGTAGAGTGGTAATCTTGGAACCTCCTGACTCAGAGTACTGCTACCTTCTCACTGCCATAGGAATGCAGCTAGTTGACAGCTGGCTTCAAGACATGCTTCCCTGTGAGAGCTGAGGACAGGGCAGAACCCTCCCGTATCCTGCCTGACTGTAGGAGTAGCTGCTAACATCCTTATGTTAGTGGCTGGGAGAGTTTCCGGAAAAGCATGTGTGAGCCCTGGGCCTGAACTCCCGTGTATCTGAGTTGAATACAGCGATTTCCAATGGCCTTCTTCAATCACAGTGTAGCTAGGTTCCAACTCCCATGTCCGAGTGGGTAGCAGACATCTGCCTCCCATGCATACACACTTCTGAGAGTTGAGCTTATGGCCTGTACCTCCACATCCAGCCTGGTGGTACCCCTGACTTCTAAAAGGCCTAGGCTCGCTGTTTGACGGAAGTGCTGGGAGAGGTAATTGGAATCACACGGCACACAAGACTAGTGCCTCCAAGCTCAGTTCAGCGATTTCCTAGTAATTCCTGTGGTAGACTGGTGCTACATACTAAGTTCCATTCGTGAGAGGGTAGCTGAACGCCTTGTCCAAAACCATCTTACTTCTGAGAGTTGAGCTCAGCCTCAGTCCCTCACAGTTCCACACTGCCTGCAGAGTGAGTTTCGCAGGTCTTCAGCAGAGACGTTTGCCAGAGGCTTCTGAGACGCAGGGTAACAATGCAGACCTGGAGGGTATCCCCAGGTGCAGTCGACTGGTAATCTTGGAACCTCCTGACTCAGAATACTGCTACCTTCTCACTGCCATAGGAATGCAGCTAGTTGACAGCTGGCTTCAAGACATGCTTCCCTGTGAGAGCTGAGGACAGGGCAGAACCCTCCCGCATGCTGCCTGACTGTAGGAGTAGCTGGTAACATCCTTATGTTAGTGGCTGGGAGAGGTTGCGGGAAAAACATGTGTGAGCACTGGGCCTGAACTCCCGTGTATCTGAGTTGAATACAGCGATTTCCAACGGCTTTCCTCAACCAGAGTGTAGCTAGTTACCAAATCCCATGTACGAGCGGGTAGCAGACTTCTGCCTCCCATGCATACACACTTCTGAGAGTTGAGCTTATGGCCTGTACCTCCACAGCCAGCCTGCTGGTACCCTTGGCTTCTAAAAGGCCTAGGCTCTCTGTTTGACGGAAGTGCTGGGAGAGGTAATTGGAATCTCCCGGCACACAAGACGAGTGCCTCCAAGCTCAATTCACGATTTCCCAGTAATTCTTGTGGTAGACAGGTGCTACATACTAAGTTCCATATGTGAGAAGGTAGCTGAACGCCTTGTCCAAATGCATCTTACTTCTGAGAGTTGAGCACACCCTCAGTCCCTCACACTTCCACACTGCCTGCAGAGTGAGTTTCACACGTCTTCACCAGGACGATTGCCAGAGGCTTCTGAGTACAAGTTAACAATGCAGACCTGGAGGGTATCTCCAGGTGCAGTAGAGTGGTAATCTTGTAACCTCCTGACTCAGAATACTGCTACCTTCTCACTGCCATAGGAATGCAGCTAGTTGACAGCTGGCTTCAAGACATGCTTCCCTGTGAGAGCTGAGGACAGGGCAGAACCCCCCGCATGCTGCCTGACTGTAGGAGTAGCTGCTAACATCCTTATGTTAGTGCCTGGGAGAGGTTGCGG
This sequence comes from Canis aureus, assembly GCF_053574225.1. NCBI lineage: Eukaryota > Metazoa > Chordata > Mammalia > Carnivora > Canidae > Canis > Canis aureus. Next base: position 43,905,700 of record NC_135638.1, on the reverse strand, counting down.
CAAAAGCATGTGTGAGCACTGGGCCTGAACTCCCGTGTATCTGAGTTGAATACAGCGATTTCCAACGGCTTTCTCAGCCATAGTGTAGCTAGGTTCCAAATCCCATGTACGAGCGGGTAGCAGACATCTGCCTCCCATGCATACACACTTCTGAGAGTTGAGCTTATGGCCTGTACCTCCACAGCCAGCCTGCTGGTACCCTTGGCTTCTAAAAGGCCTAGGCTCGCTGTTTGACAGAAGTGCTGGGAGAGGTAATTGGAATCACCCGGCACACAAGACTAGTGCCTCCAAGCTCAGTTCAGCGATTTCCTTGTAATTCCTGTGTAGACTGGTGCTACATACTAAGTTCCATACGTGAGAGGGTAGCTGAACGCCTTGTCCAAAACCATCTTACTTCTGAGAGTTGAGCTCAGCCTCAGTCCCTCACAGTTCGACACTGCCTGCAGAGTGAGTTTCGCAGGTCTTCAGCAGTGACGTTTGCCAGAGGCTTCTGAGACGCAGGGTAACAATGCAGACCTGGAGGGTATCCCCAGGTGCAGTCGACTGGTAATCTTGGAACCTCCTGACTCAGAATACTGCTACCTTCTCACTGCCATAGGAATGCAGCTAGTTGACAGCTAGCTGGCTTCAAGACATGCTTCCCTGAGAGAGCTGAGGACATTGCAGAACCCTCCCGCATGCTGCCTGACTGTAGGAGTAGCTGCTAACATCCTTATGTTAGTGGCTGGGAGAGGTTGCGGGAAAAGCATGTGTGAGCACTGGGTCTGAACTCCCGTGTATATGAGTTGAATACAGCGATTTCCAACGGCTTTCCTCAACCAGAGTGTAGCTAGGTTCCAAATCCCATGTAAGAGCGGGTAGCAGACATCTGCCTCCCATGCATACACACTTCTGAGAGTTGAGTTTATGGCCTGTACCTCCACATCCAGCCTGCTGGTACCCTTGGCTTCTAAAAGGCCTAGGCTCGCTGTTTGACGGAAGTGTTGGGAGAGGTAATTGGAATCACACGGCACACAAGACTAGTGCCTCCAAGCTCAATTCACGATTTCCCAGTAATTCTTTGGTAGACAGGGGCTACATGCTAAGTTCCATACGTGAGAAGGTAGCTGAACGCCTTGTCCAAAAGCATCTTACTTCTGAGAGTTGAGCTCAGCCTCAGTCCGTCACAGTTCCACACTGCCTGCAGAGTGAGTTTCGCAGGTCTTCAGCAGAGACGATTGCCAGAGGCTTCTGAGTACAAGTTAACAATGCAGACCTGGAGGGTATCTCCAGGTGCAGTAGAGTGGTAAATTTGGACATCCTGACTCAGAATACTGCTACCTTCTCACTGCTATAGGAATGCAGCTAGTTGACAGCTGGTTACAAGACATGCTTCCCTGTGAGAGCTGAGGACAGGGCAGAACCCTCCCGCATCCTGCCTGACTGTAGGAGTAGCTGCTAACATCCTAATGTTAGTGGCTGGGAGAGGTTGCGGGAAAAGCATGTGTGAGCACTGGGCCTGAACTCCCGTGTATCTGAGTTGAATACAGCGATTTCCAACGGCTTTCCTCAACCAGAGTGTAGCTAGGTTCCAAATCCCATGTACCAGCGGGTAGCAGACATCTGCCTCCCATGCATACACACTTCTGAGAGTTGAGCTTATGGCCTGTACCTCCACATCCAGCCTGCTGGTACCCTTGGCTTCTAAAAGGCCTAGGCTCGCTGTTTGACTGAAGTGCTGTGAGAGGTAACTGGAATCACCCTGCACAAAAGACTAGTGCCTCCAAGCTCAGTCCAGCGATTTCCCAGTAATTCTTGTGGTAGACAGGTGCTACATACTAAGTTCCATACGTGAGAAGGTAGCTGAACGCCTTGACCAAAAGCATCTTACTTCTGAGAGTTGAGCTCAGCCTCAGTCCCTCACAGTTCCACACTGCCTGCAGAGTGACTTTCGCAGGTCTTCAACAGAGACGATTGCCAGAGGCTTCTGAGTACAAGTTAACAATACAGACCTGGAGGGTATCTCCAGGTGCAGTAGAGTGGTAATCTTGGAACCTCCTGACTCAGAATACTGCTACCTTCTCACTGACGTAGGAATGCAGCTAGTGGACAGCTGACTTCAAGACATGCTTCCCTGTGAGAGCTGAGGACAGAGCAGAACCCTCCCGCATCGTGTCTGACTGTAGGAGTAGCTGCTAACATCCTAATGGTAGTGGCGGGGAGAGGTTGCGTGAAAAGCATGTGTGAGCACTGGGCCTGAACTCCCGTGTATCTGAGTTGAATACAGCGATTTCTAACGGCTTTCCTCAACCAGAGTGTAGCTAGGTTCCAAATCCCATGTACGAGCGGGTAGCAGACATCTGCCTCCCATGCATACACACTTCTGAGAGTTGAGCTTATGGCCTGTACCTCCACATCCAGCCTGCTGGTACCCTTGGCTTCTAAAAGGCCTAGGCTCGCTGTTTGACGGAAGTGTTGGGAGAGGTAATTGGAATCACCCGGCACACAAGACTAGTGCCTCCAAGCTCAGTCCAGCGATTTCCTAGTAATTCCTGTGGTAGACTGGTGCTACATACTAAGTTCCATACGTGAGAAGGTAGCTGAACGCCTTGTCCAAAAGCATCTTACTTCTGAGAGTTGAGCTCAGCCTCAGTCCCTCACAGTTCCACACTACCTGCAGAGTGAGTTTCGCAGGTCTTCTGCAGAGACGATTGCCAGATGCTTCTGAGTACAAGTTAACAATGCAGACCTGGAGGGTATCTCCAGGTGCAGTAGAGTGGTAATCTTGGAACCTCCTGTCTCAGAATACTGCTACCTTCTCACTGCCATAGGAATGCAGCTAGTTGACAGCTGGCTTCAAGACATGCTTCCCTGTGAGAGCTGAGGACAGGGCAGAACCCTCCCGCATCCTGCCTGACTGTAGTAGTAGCTGCTAACATCCTTATGTTAGTGGCTGGGAGAGGTTGCGGGAAAAGCATGTGTGAGCACTGGGCCTGAACTCCCGTGTATCTGAGTTGAATACAGCGATTTCCAATGACCTTCTTCAATCACAGTGTAGCTAGGTTCCAACTCCCATGTCCGAGTGGGTAGCAGACATCTGCCTCCCATGCATACACACTTCTGAGAGTTGAGCTTATGGCCTGTACCTCCACATCCAGCCTGCTGGTACCCTTGGCTTCTAAAAGGCCTAGGCTCGCTGTTTGACCGAACTGTTGGGAGAGGTAATTGGAATCTCCCGGCACACAAGACGAGTGCCTCCAAGCTCAGTCCAGCGATTTCCCAGTAATTCTTGTGGTAGACAGGTGCTACATACTAAGTTCCATATGTGAGAAGGTAGCTGAACGCCTTGTCCAAAAGCATCTTACTTCTGAGAGTTGAGCTCAGCCTCAGTCCCTCACAGTTCCACACTGCCTGCAGAGTGAGTTTCACAGGTCTTCAGCAGAGACGATTACCAGAGGCTTCTGAGACGCCGGGTAACAATGCAGACCTGGAGGGTATTTCCAGGTGCAGTAGAGTGGTAATCTTGGAACCTCCTGACTCAGAGTACTGCTACCTTCTCACTGCCATAGGAATGCAGCTAGTTCACAGCTGGCTTCAACACATGCTTCCCTGTGAGAGCTGAGGACAGGGCAGAACCCTCCCGCATCCTGACTGACTGTAGGAGTGCCTGCTAACATCCTAATGTTAGTGGCTGGGAGAGGTTGCGGGAAAAGCATGTGTGAGTACTGGGCCTGAACTCCCGTGTATCTGAGTTGAATACAGCGATTTCTAACGGCTTTCCTCAACCAGAGTGTAGCTAGGTACCAAATCCCATGTACGAGCGGGTAGCAGACATCTGCCTCCGATGCATACGCATTGCTGAGAGTTGAGCTTATGGCCTGTACCTCCACATTAAGCCTGCCTGTACCCTTGGCTACTAAGAGGCCTAGGCTCGCTGTATGACGGAATTGTTGGGAGAGGTAATTGGAATCACCCTGCACACAAGACTAGTGCCTAAAAGCTCAATTCACGATTTCCCAGTAATTCTTGTGGTAGACAGGTGCTACATACTAAGTTCCATACGTGAGAAGTTAGCTGAACGCCTTGTCCAAAAGCATCTTACTTCTGAGAGTTGAGCTCAGCCTCAGTCCTTCACAGTTCCACACTGCCTGCAGAGTGAGTTTCGCAGGTCTTCAGCAGTGACGTTTGCCAGAGGCTTCTGAGACGCAGGGTAACAATGCAGACCTGGAGGGTATCCCCAGGTGCAGTAGACTGGTAATCTTGGAACCTCCTGACTCAGAATACTGCTACCTTCTCACTGCCATAAGAATGCAGCTAGTTTACAGCTGGCTTCAAAACATGCTTCCCTGTGAGAGCTGAGGACAGGGCAGAACCCTCCCGCATCCTGCCTGACTGTAGGAGTAGCTGCTAACATCCTAATGTTAGTGGCTGGGAGAGGTTGCGGGAAAAGCATGTGTGAGCACTGGGCCTGAACTCCCGTGTATCTGAGTTGAATACAGCGATTTCCAACGGCTTTCCTCAACCAGAGTGTAGCTAGGTTCCAAATCCCATGTACGAGCGGGTAGCAGACATCTGCCTCCCATGCATACACACTTCTGAGAGTTGATCTTATGGCCTGTACCTCCACAGCCAGCCTGCTGGTACCCTTGGCTTCTAAAAGGCCTAGGCTCGCTGTTTGACGGAAGTGTTGGGAGTGGTAATTGGAATCACCCGGCACACAAGACTAGTGCCTACAAGCTCAATTCACGATTTCCCAGTAATTCTTGTGGTAGACAGGTGCTACATACTAAGTTCCATACGTGAGAAGGTAGCTGAACGCCTTGTCCAAAAGCATCTTACTTCTGAGAGTTGAGCTCAGCCTCAGTCCCTCACAGTTCCACACTGCCTGCAGAGTGAGTTTCACACATCTTCACCAGAGACGATTGCCAGAGGCTTCTGAGTACAAGTTAACAATGCAGACCTGGAGGGTATCTCCAGGTGCAGTTGAGTGGTAATCTTGGAACCTCCTGACTCAGAGTACTGCTACCTTCTCACTGCCATAGGAATGCAGCTAGTTGACAGCTGGCTTCAAGACATGCTTCCCTGTGAGAGCTGAGGACAGGGCAGAAGCCTCCAGTATCCTGCCTGACTGTAGTAGTAGCTGCTAACATCCTTATGTTAGTGGCTGGGAGAGGTTGCGGGAAAAGCATGTGTGAGCACTGGGCCTGAACTCCCGTGTATCTGAGTTGAATACAGCGATTTCCAATGGCCTTCTTCAATCACAGTGTAGCTAGGTTCCAACTCCCATGTCCGATTGGGTAGCAGACATCTGCCTCCCATGCATACACACTTCTGAGAGTTGAGCTTATGGCCTGCACCTCCACAGCCAACCTGCTGGTACCCTTGGCTTCTAAAAGGCCTAGGCTCGCTGTTTGACGGAAGTGTTGGGAGAGGTAATTGGAATCACCCGGCACACAAGACTAGTGCCTCCAAGCTCAGTCCAGCGATTTCCTAGTAATTCCTGTGGTAGACTGGTGCTACATACTAAGTTCCATACGTGAGAGGGTAGCTGAACCCCTTGTCCAAAAGCATCTTACTTCTGAGAGTTGAGCTGAGCCTCAGTCCCTCACAGTTCCACACTGCCTGCAGAGTGAGATTCGCAGGTCTTCAGCAGAGACGTTTGCCAGAGGCTTCTGAGACGCAGGGTAACAATGCAGACCTGGAGGGTATCTCCAGGTGCAGTAGAGTGGTAATCTTGGAACCTCCTGACTCAGAGTACTGCTACCTTCTCACTGCCATCGGAATGCAGCTAGTTGACAGCTGGCTTCAAGACATGCTTCCCTGTGAGAGCTGAGGACAGGGCAGAACCCTCCAGCATCCTGCCTGACTGTAGGAGTAGCTGCTAACATCCTAATGTTAGTGGCTGGGAGAGGTTGCGGGAAAAGCATGTGTGAGCACTGGGCCTGAACTCCCGTGTATCTGAGTTGAATACAGCGATTTCCAACGGCTTTCCTCAACCAGAGTGTAGCTAGGTTCCAAATCCCATGTACGAGCGGGTAGCAGACATCTGCCTCCCATGCATACACACTTCTGAGAGTTGAGCTTATGGCCTGTACCTCCACATCCAGCCTGCTGGTACCCTTGGCTTCCAAAAGGTCTAGGATCGCTGTTTGACGAAGTGCTGGGAGAGGTAATTGGAATCACCCGGCACACAAGACTAGTGCCTCCAAGCTCAGTCCAGCGATTTCCCAGTAATTCTTGTGGTAGACAGGTGCTACATACTAAGTTCCATATGTGAGAAGGTAGCTGAACGCCTTGTCCAAAAGCATCTTACTTCTGAAAGTTGAGCTCAGCCTCAGTCCCTCACAGTTCCACACTGCCTGCAGAGTGAGTTTCACACGTCTTCCCCAGAGACGATTGCCAGAAGCTTCAGAGTACAAGTTAACAATGCAGACATGGAGGGTATCTCCAGGTGCAGTAGAGTGGTAATCTTGGAACCTCCTGACTCAGAGTACTGCTACCTTCTCACTGCCATAGGAATGCAGCCAGTTGACAGCTGGCTTCAAGACATGCTTCCCTGTGAGAGCTGAGGACAGGGCAGAACCGTCCCGCATCCTGCCTGACTGTAGGAGTAGCTGCAACATCCTAATGTTAGTGGCTGGGAGAGGTTGCGGGAAAAGCATGTGTGAGCACTGGGCCTGAACTCCCGTGTATCTGAGTTGAATACAGCGATTTCCAATGGCCTTCTTCAATCTCAGTGTAGCTAGGTTCCAACTCCCATGTCCCAGTGGGTAACAGACATCTGCCTCCCATGCATACACACTTCTGAGAGTTGAGCTTATGGCCTGTACCTCCACATCCAGCCTGCTGGTACCCTTGGCTTCTAAAAGGCCTAGGCTCGCTGTTTGACGGAAGTGCTGGGAGAGGTAATTGGAATCACCCGGCACACATAACTAGTGCCTCCAAGCTCAGTCCAGAGATTTCCTAGTAATTCCTGTGGTAGACTGGTGCTACATACTACATTCCATACGTGAGAGGGTAGCTGAACGCCTTGTCCAAAAGCATCTTACTTCTGAGAGTTGAGCTCAGCCTCAGTCCCTCACAGTTCCACACTGCCTGCAGAGTGAGTTTCGCAGGTCTTCAGCAGAGACGTTTACCAGAGGCTTCTGAGACGCAGGGTAACAATGCAGACCTGGAGGGTATCCCCAGGTGCAGTCGACTGGTAATCTTGGAACCTCCTGACTCAGAATACTGCTACCTTCTCACTGACATAGGAATGCAGCTATTTGACAGCTGGCTTCAAGACATGCTTCCCTGTGAGAGCTGAGGACAGGGCAGAACCCTCCCGCATCCTGCCTGACTGTAGGAGTAGCTGCTAACATCCTAATGTTAGTGGCTGGGAGAGGTTTCGGGAAAAGCATGTGTGAGCACTGGGCCTGAACTCCCGTGTATCTGAGTTGAATACAGCGATTTCCAACGGCTTTCCTCAACCAGAGTGTAGCTAGGTTCCAAATCCCATGTACGAGCGGGTAGCAGACATCTGCCTCCCATGCATACACACTTCTGAGAGTTGAGCTTATGGCCTGTACCTCCACATCCAGCCTGATGTTACCCTTGGCTTCTAAAAGGCCTAGGCTCGCTGTTTGACGGAAGTGTTGGGAGAGGTAATTGGAATCACCCAGCACACAAGACTAGTGCCTCCAAGCTCAATTCACGATTTCCCAGTAATTCTTGTGGTAGACAGGTTCTACATACTAAGTTCCATACGTGAGAAGGTAGCTGAACGCCTTGTCCAAAAGCATCTTACTTCTGAGAGTTGAGCTCATCCTCAGTCCCTCACAGTTCCACACTTCCTGCAGAGTGAGTTTCGCAGGTCTTCAGCAGAGACGATTGCCAGAGGCTTCTGAGTAAAAGTTAACAATGCAGACCTGAAGGGTATCTCCAGGTGCAGTAGAGTGGTAATCATGGAACCCTCTGACTCATAATACTGCTACCTTCTCACTGCATTAGGAATGCAGCTAGTTGACAGCTGGCTTCAAGACATGGTTTCCTGTGAGAGCTGAGGACAGGGCAGATCCCTCCCGCATCCTGCCTGACTGTAGGTGTAGCTGCTAACATCCTAAAGTTAGTGGCTGGTAGAGGTTGTGGGAAAAGCATGTGTGAGCACTGGGCCTGAACTCCCGTGTATCTGAGTTGAATACAGCGATTTCCAACGTCTTTCCTCAACCAGAGTGTAGCTAGGTTCCAAATCCCATGTACGAGGGGGTAGCGGACATCTGCCTCCCATGCATACACACTTCTGAGAGTTGAGCTTATGGCCTGTACCTCCACATCCAGCCCGCTGGTACCCTTGGCTTCTAAAAGGCCTAGGCTCGCTGTTTGACGGAAGTGCTGGGAGAGGTTATTGGAATCACCCGGCACACAAGACTAGTGCCTCCAAGCTCAGTCCAGCTATTTCCCAGTAATTCTTGTGGTAGACAGGTGCTACATACTAAGTTCCATATGTGAGAAGGTAGCTGAACGCCTTGTCCAAAAGCATCTTACTTCTGAGAGTTGAGCTCACCCTCAGTCCCTCACAGTTCCACACTGCCTGCAGAGTGAGATTCACACGTCTTCACCAGAGACGATTGCCAGAGGCTTCTGAGTACAAGTTAACAATGCAGACATGGAGGGTATCTCCAGGTGCAGTAGATTGGTAATCTTGGAACCTCCTGACTCAGAGTACTGCTACCTTCTCACTGCCATAGGAATGCAGCTAGTTGACTGCTGGCTTCAAGACATGCTTCCCTGTGAGAGCTGAGGACAGGGCAGAACCCTCCCGCATCCTGCCTGACTGTAGGAGTAGCTGCTAACATCCTTATGTTAGTGGCTGGGAGAGGTTGCGGGAAAAGCATGTGTGAGCACTGGGCCTGAACTCCCGTGTATCTGAGTTGAATACAGCGATTTCCAATGGCCTTCTTCAATCACAGTGTAGCTAGGTTCCAACTCCCATGTCCGAGTGGGTAGCAGACATCTGCCTCCCATGCATACACACTTCTGAGAGTTGAGCTTATGGCCTGTACCTCCACATCCAGCCTGCTGGTACCCTTGGCTTCTAAAAGGCCTAGGCTCGCTGTTTGACGGAAGTGTTGGGAGAGGTGATTGGAATCACCCGGCACACAAGACTACTGCCTCCAAGCTCAATTCACGATTTCCCAGTAATTCTTGTGGTAGCCTGGTGCTACAACTAAGTTCCATACGTGAGAAGGTAGCTGAACGCCTTGTCCAAAAGCATCTTACTTCTGAGAGTTGAGCTCAGCCTCAGTCCCTCACAGTTCCACACTGCCTGCAGAGTGAGTTTCGCAGGTCTTCAGCAGAGACGTTTGCCAGAGGCTTCTGAGACGCAGGGTAACAATGCAGACCTGGAGGGTATCCCCAGGTGCAGTAGACTGGTACTCTTGGAACCTCCTGACTCAGAATACTGCTACCTTCTCACTGCCATAGGAATGCAGCTAGTTGACAGCTGGCTTCAAGACATGCTTCCCTGTGAGAGCTGAGGACAGGGCAGAACCCTCCCGCATCCTGCCTGACTATAGGAGTAGCTGCTAACATCCTAATGTTAGTGGCTGGGAGAGTTTGTGGGAAAAGCATGTGTGAGCACTGGGCCTGAACTCCCGTGTATCTGAGTTGAATACAGCGATTTCCAACGGCTTTCCTCAACCAGAGTGTAGCTAGGTTCCAAATCCCATGTACGAGCGGGTAGCAGACATCTGCCTCCCAGGCATACACACTTCTGAGAGTTGAGCTTATGGCCTGTACCTCCACAGCCAGCCTGCTGGTACCCTTGGCTTCTAAAAGGCCTAGGCTCGCTGTTTGACGGAAGTTCTGGGAGAGGTAATTGGAATCTCCCGGCACAAAAGACGAGTGCCTCCAAGCTCAGTCCAGCGATTTCCCAGTAATTCTTGTGGTAGATAGGTGCTACATACTAAGTTCCATATGTGAGAAGGTAGCTGAACGCCTTGTCCAAAAGCATCTTACTTCTGAGAGTTGAGCTCAGCCTCAGTCCCTCACAGTTCCACACTGCCTGCAGAGTGAGTTTCGCAGGTCTTCAGCAGAGACGTTTGCCAGAGGCTTCTGAGACGCAGGGTAACAATGCAGACTTGGAGGGTATCCCCAGGTGCAGTAGACTGGCAATCTTGGTACCTCCTGACTCAGAATACTGCTACCTTCTCACTGCCATAGGAATGCAGCTAGTTGACAGCTGGCTTCAAGACATGCTTCCCTGTGAGAGCTGAGGACAGGGCAGAACCCTCCCGCAATATTGCCGGACTGTAGGAGTAGCTGCTAACATCCTAATGTTAGAGCCTGGGAGAGGCTGCGGGAAAAGCATGTGTGAGCACTGGTCCTGAACTCCCGTGTATCTGAGTTGAATACAGCGATTTCCAATGGCCTTCTTCAATCACAGTGTAGCTAGGTTCCAACTCTCATGTCCGAGTGGGTAGCACACATCTGCCTCCCATGCATACACACTTCTGAGAGTTGAGCTTATGGCCTGTACCTCCACATCCAGCCTGCTGGTACCCTTTGCTTCTAAAAGGCCTAGGCTGGCTGTCTGACGGAAGTGCTGGGAGAGGTAATTGGAATATCCCGGCACACAAGACGAGTGCCTCCAAGCTCAATTCACGATTTCCCAGTAATTCTTGTGGTAGACAGGTGCTACATACTAAGTTCCATATGTGAGAAGGTAGCTGAACGCCTTGTCCAAAAGCATCTTACTTCTGAGAGTTGAGCTCAGCCTCAGTCCCTCACACTTCCACACTGCCTGCAGAGTGAGTTTCACACGTCTTCACCAGAGACGATTGCCAGGGGCTTCTGAGTACAAGTTAACAATGCAGACCTGGAGGGTATGTCCAGGTGCAGTAGAGTGGTAATCTTGGAACCTCCTGACTCAGAGTACTGCTACCTTCTCACTGCCATAGGAATGCAGCTAGTTGACAGCTTGCTTCAAGACATGCTTCCCTGTGAGAGCTGAGGACAGGGCAGAACCCTCCCGCATCCTGCCTGACTGTAGGAGTAGCTGCTAACATCCTTATGTTAGTGGCTGGGAGAGGTTGCGGGAAAAGCATGTGTGAGCACTGGGCCTGAACTCCCGTGTATCTGAGTTGAATACAGCGATTTCCAATGGACTTCTTCAATCACAGTGTAGCTAGTTTCCAACTCCCATGTCCGAGTGGGTAGCAGACATCTGCCTCCCATGCATACACACTTCGGAGAGTTGAGCTTATGGCCTGTACCTCCACATCCAGCCTGCTGGTACCCTTGGCTTCTAAAAGGCCTAGGCTCGCTGTTTGACGGAAGTGTTGGGAGAGGTAATTGGAATCACCCGGCACACAAGACTAGTGCCTCCAAGGTCAGTCCAGCGATTTCCTAGTAATTCCTGTGGTGGACTGGTGCTACATACTAAGTTCCATACGTGAGAGGGTAGCTGAACGCCTTGTCCAAAAGCATCTACTTCTGAGAGTTGAGCTCAGCCTCAGTCCCTCACAGTTCCACACTGCCTGCAGAGTGAGTTTCGCAGGTCTTCAACAGAGACGTTTGCCAGAGTCTTCTGAGAGGCAGGGTAACAATGCAGACCTGGAGTGTATCCCCAGGTGTAGTAGACTGGTAATCTTGGAACCTCCTGACTCAGAATACTGCTACCTTCTCACTGCCATAGAAATGCAGCTAGTTGACAGCTGGCTTCAAGACATGCTTCCCTGTGAGAGCTGAGGACAGGGCAGAACCCTCCCGCATCCTGCCTGACTATAGGAGTAGCTGCTAACATCCTAATGTTAGTGGCTGGGAGAGGTTGCGGGAAAAGCATGTGTGAGCACTGGGCCTGAACTCCCGTGTATCTGAGTTGAATACAGCGATTTCCAACGGCTTTCCACAACCAGAGTGTAGCTAGGTTCCAAATCCCATGTACGAGCGGGTAGCAGACATCTGCCTCCCATGCATACACACTTCTGAGAGTTGAGCTTATGGCCTGTACCTCCACATCCAGCCTGCTGGTACCCTTGGCTTCTAAAAGGCCTAGGCTCGCTGTTTGACGGAAGTGTTGGGAGAGGTAATTGGAATCACCCGGCACACAAGACTAGTGCCTCGAAGCTCAATTCACGATTTCCCAGTAATTCTTGTGGTAGACAGGTGCTACATACTAAGTTCCATATGTGAGAAGGTAGCTGAACGCCTTGTCGAAAAGCATCTTACTTCTGAGAGTTGAGCTCAACCTCAGTCCCTCACAGTTCCACACTGCCTGCAGAATGAGTTTCGCAGGTCTTCAGCAGAGACGTTTGCCAGAGGCTTCTGAGACGCAGGGTAACAATGCAGACCTGGAGGGTATCCCCAGGTGCAGTAGACTGGTAATCTTGGAACCTCCTGACTCAGAAATCTGCTACCTTCTCACTGCCATAGGAATGCAGCTGGTTGACAGGTGGCTTCAAGACATGCTTCCCTGTGAGAGCTGAGGACAGGGCAGAACCCTCCCGCATCCTGCCTGAGTGCAGGATTAGCTGCTAACATCCTTATGTTAGTGGCTGGGAGAGGTTGCGGGAAAAGCATGTGTGAGCACTGGGCCTCAAACTCCCGTGTATCTGAGTTGAATACAGCGATTTCCAATGGCCTTCTTCAATCACAGTGTAGCTAGGTTCCAACTCCCATGTCCGAGTGGGTAGCAGACATCTGCCTCCCATGCATACACACTTCTGAGAGGTGAGCTTATGGCCTGTACCTCCACAGCCAGCCTGTTGGTACCCTTGGCTTCTAAAAGGCATAGGCTCGCTGTTTGACGGAAGTGTTGGGAGAGGTAATTGGAATCACCCGGCACACAAGAGTTTTGCCTCCAAGCTCAGTCTAGCGATTTCCTAGTAATTCCTGTGGTACACTGGTGCTACATACTAAGTTCCATACTTGAGAGGTTAGCTGAACACCTTGTCCAAAAGCATCTTACTTCTGCGAGTTGAGTTCGCCCTCAGTCCCTCACAGTTCCACACTGCCTGCAGAGTGAGTTTCGCAGGTCTTCAGCAGAGACGTTTGCCAGAGGCTTCTGAGACGCAGGGTAACAATGCAGACCTGGAGAGTATCCCCAGGTTCTGTAGACTGGTAATCTTGGAACCTCCTGACTCAGAGTACTGCTACCTTCTCACTGCCATAGGAATGCAGCTAGTTGACAGCTGGCTTCAAGACATGCTTCCCTGTGAGAGCTGAGGACAGGGCAGAACCCTCCCGCATCCTGCCTGACTGTAGGAGTAGCTGCTAACATCCTAATGTTAGTGGCTGGGAGAGGTTGCGGGAAAAGCATGTGTGAGCACTGGGCCTGAACTCCCGTGTATCTGAGTTGAATACAGCGATTTCCAACGGCTTTCCTCAACCAGAGTGTAGCTAGGTTCCAAATCGCATGTACGAGGGGGAAGCAGACATCTGCCTCCCATGCATACACATTCTGAGAGTTGAGCTTATGGCCTGTACCTCCACATCCAGCCTGCTGGTACCCTTGGCTTTTAAAAGGCCTAGGCTCGCTGTTTGACGGAAGTGTTGGGAGAGGTAATTGGAATCACACGGCACACAAGACTAGTGCCTCCAAGCTCAGTCCATCGATTTCCCAGTAATTCTTGTGGTAGACAGGTGCTACATACTAAGTTCCATATGTGAGAAGGTAGCTGAACGCCTTGTCCAAAAGCATCTTACTTCTGAGAGTTGAGCTCAGCCTCAGTCCCTCACAGTTCCACACTGCCTGCAGAGTGAGTTTCACACGTCTTCACCAGAGACGATTACCAGAGGCTTCTAGACGCAGGGTAACAATGCAGACCTGGAGGGTATCCCAGGTGCAGTAGACTGGTAATCTTGGAACCTCCTGACTCAGAATACTGCTACCTTCTCACTGCCATAGGAATGCAGCTAGTTGACAGCTGGCTTCAAGACATGCTTCCCTGTGAGAGCTGAGGACAGGGCAGAACCCTCCCGCATCCTGCCTGACTGTAGGAGTAGCTGCTAACATCCTAATGTTAGTGGCTGGGAGAGGTTGCGGGAAAAGCATGTGTGAACACTGGGCCTGAACTCCCGTGTATCTGAGTTGAATACAGCGATTTCCAATGGCCTTCTTCAATCACAGTGTAGCTATTTTCCAACTCCCATGTCCGAGTGGGTAGCAGACATCTGCCTTCCATGCATACACATTCTGAGAGTTGAGCTTATGGCCTGTACCTCCACATCCAGCCTGCTGGTACCCTTGGCTTGTAAAAGCCTAGGCTCGCTGTTTGACGGAAGTCCTGGAGAGGTAATTGGAATCTCCCGGCACACAAGACGAGTGCCTCCAAGCTCAATTCACGATTTCCCAGTAATTCTTGTGGTAGACAGGTGCTACATACTAAGTTCCATATGTGAGAAGGTAGCTGAACGCCTTGTCCAAAAGCATCTTACTTCTGAGAGTTGAGCTTAGCCTCAGTCCATCACAGTTCCACACTGCCTGCAGAGTTAGTTTCACACGTCTTCACCAGAGACGATTGCCAGAGGTTTCTGAGTACAAGTTAACAATGCAGACCTGGATGGTATCTCCAGCTGCAGTTGAGTGGTAATCTTGGAACCTCCTGACTCAGAATACTGCTACCTTCTCACTGCCATAGGAATGCAGCTAGTTGACAGCTGGCTTCAAGACATGCTTCCCTGTGAGAGCTGAGGACAGGGCAGAACCCTCCCGCAATATTGCCTGACTGTAGGAGTAGCTGCTAACATCTTAATGTTAGAGCCTGGGAGAGGCTGCGGGAAAAGCATGTGTGAGCACTGGTCCTGAACTCCCGTGTATCTGAGTTGAATACAGCGATTTCCAATGGCCTTCTTCAATCACAGTGTAGCTAGGTTCCAACTCTCATGTCCGAGTGGGTAGCAGACATCTGCCTCCCATGCATACACACTTCTGAGAGTTGAGCTTATGGCCTGTACCTCCACATCCAGCCTGCTGGTACCCTTTGCTTCTAAAAGGCCTAGGCTGGCTGTCTGACGGAAGTGCTGGGAGAGGTAATTGGAATATCCCGGCACACAAGACGAGTGCCTCCAAGCTCAATTCACGATTTCCCAGTAATTCTTGTGGTAGACAGGTGCTACATACTAAGTTCCATATGTGAGAAGGTAGCTGAACGCCTTGTCCAAAAGCATCTTACTTCTGAGAGTTGAGCTCAGCCTCAGTCCCTCACACTTCCACACTGCCTGCAGAGTGAGTTTCACACGTCTTCACCAGAGACGATTGCCAGGGGCTTCTGAGTACAAGTTAACAATGCAGACCTGGAGGGTATGTCCAGGTGCAGTAGAGTGGTAATCTTGGAACCTCCTGACTCAGAGTACTGCTACCTTCTCACTGCCATAGGAATGCAGCCAGGTGACAGCTTGCTTCAAGACATGCTTCCCTGTGAGAGCTGAGGACAGGGCAGAACCCTCCCGCATCCTGCCTGACTGTAGGAGTAGCTGCTAACATCCTTATGTTAGTGGCTGGGAGAGGTTGCGGGAAAAGCATGTGTGAGCACTGGGCCTGAACTCCCGTGTATCTGAGTTGAATACAGCGATTTCCAATGGACTTCTTCAATCACAGTGTAGCTAGTTTCCAACTCCCATGTCCGAGTGGGTAGCAGACATCTGCCTCCCATGCATACACACTTCGGAGAGTTGAGCTTATGGCCTGTACCTCCACATCCACCCTGCTGGTACCCTTGGCTTCTAAAAGGCCTAGGCTCGCTGTTTGACGGAAGTGTTGGGAGAGGTAATTGGAATCACCCGGCACACAAGACTAGTGCCTCCAAGGTCAGTCCAGCGATTTCCTAGTAATTCCTGTGGTGGACTGGTGCTACATACTAAGTTCCATACGTGAGAGGGTAGCTGAACGCCTTGTCCAAAAACATCTACTTCTGAGAGTTGAGCTCAGCCTCAGTCCCTCACAGTTCCACACTGCCTGCAGAGTGAGTTTCGCAGGTCTTCAGCAGAGACGTTTGCCAGAGTCTTCTGAGAGGCAGGGTAACAATGCAGACCTGGAGTGTATCCCCAGGTGTAGTAGACTGGTAATCTTGGAACCTCCTGACTCAGAATACTGCTACCTTCTCACTGCCATAGGAATGCAGCTAGTTGACAGCTGGCTTCAAGACATGCTTCCCTGTGAGAGCTGAGGACAGGTCAGAACCCTCCCGCATCCTGCCTGACTGTAGGAGTAGCTGCTAACATCCTAATGTTAGTGGCTGGGAGAGGTTGCGGGAAAAGCATGTGTGAGCACTGGGCCTGAACTCCCGTGTATCTGAGTTGAATACAGCGATTTCCAACGGCTTTCCACAACCAGAGTGTAGCTAGGTTCCAAATCCCATGTACGAGCGGGTAGCAGACATCTGACTCCCATGCATACACACTTCTGAGAGTTGAGCTTATGGCCTGTACCTCCACGTCCAGCCTGCTGGTACCCTTGGCTTCTAAAAGGCCTAGGCTCGCTGTTTGACGGAAGTGTTGGGAGAGGTAATTGGAATCACCCGGCACACAAGACTAGTGCCTCGAAGCTCAATTCACGATTTCCCAGTAATTCTTCTGGTAGACAGGTGCTACATACTAAGTTCCATATGTGAGAAGGTAGCTGAACGCCTTGTCGAAAAGCATCTTACTTCTGAGAGTTGAGCTCAACCTCAGTCCCTCACAGTTCCACACTGCCTGCAGAGTGAGTTTCGCAGGTCTTCAGCAGAGACGTTTGCCAGAGGCTTCTGAGACGCAGGGTAACAATGCAGACCTGGAGGGTATCCCCAGGTGCAGTAGACTGGTAATCTTGGAACCTCCTGACTCAGAAATCTGCTACCTTCTCACTGCCATAGGAATGCAGCTGGTTGACAGGTGGCTTCAAGACATGCTTCCCTGTGAGAGCTGAGGACAGGGCAGAACCCTCCCGCATCCTGCCTGAGTGTAGGATTAGCTGCTAACATCCTTATGTTAGTGGCTGGGAGAGGTTGCGGGAAAAGCTAGTGTGAGCACTGGGCCTGAACTCCCGTGTATCTGAGTTGAATACAGCGATTTCCAATGGCCTTCTTCAATCACAGTGTAGCTAGGTTCCAACTCCCATGTCCGAGTGGGTAGCAGGCATCTGCCTCCCATGCATACACACTTCTGAGAGGTGAGCTTATGGCCTGTACCTCCACAGCCACCCTGCTGGTACACTTGGCTTCTAAAAGGCATAGGCTCGCTGTTTGACGGAAGTGTTGGGAGAGGTAATTGGAATCACCCGGCACACAAGAGTTTTGCCTCCAAGCTCAGTCTAGCGATTTCCTAGTAATTCCTGTGGTACACTGGTGCTACATACTAAGTTCCATACTTGAGAGGTTAGCTGAACACCTTGTCCAAAAGCATCTTACTTCTGCGAGTTGAGTTCGCCCTCAGTCCCTCACAGTTCCACACTGCCTGCAGAGTGAGTTTCGCAGGTCTTCAGCAGAGACGTTTGCCAGAGGCTTCTGAGACGCAGGGTAACAATGCAGACCTGGAGAGTATCCCCAGGTTCTGTAGACTGGTAATCTTGGAACCTCCTGACTCAGAGTACTGCTACCTTCTCACTGCCATAGGAATGCAGCTAGTTGACAGCTGGCTTCAAGACATGCTTCCCTGTGAGAGCTGAGGACAGGGCAGAACCCTCCCGCATCCTGCCTGACTGTAGGAGTAGCTGCTAACATCCTAATGTTAGTGGCTGGGAGAGGTTGCGGGAAAAGCATGTGTGAGCACTGGGCCTGAACTCCCGTGTATCTGAGTTGAATACAGCGATTTCCAACGGCTTTCCTCAACCAGAGTGTAGCTAGGTTCCAAATCGCATGTACGAGGGGGAAGCAGACATCTGCCTCCCATACATACACATTCTGAGAGTTGAGCTTATGGCCTGTACCTCCACATCCAGCCTGCTGGTACCCTTGGCTTTTAAAAGGCCTAGGCTCGCTGTTTGACGGAAGTGTTGGGAGAGGTAATTGGAATCACACGGCACACAAGACTAGTGCCTCCAAGCTCAGTCCATCGATTTCCCAGTAATTCTTGTGGTAGACAGGTGCTACATACTAAGTTCCATATGTGAGAAGGTAGCTGAACGCCTTGTCCAAAAGCATCTTACTTCTGAGAGTTGAGCTCAGCCTCAGTCCCTCACAGTTCCACACTGCCTGCAGAGTGAGTTTCACACGTCTTCACCAGAGACGATTACCAGAGGCTTCTAGACGCAGGGTAACAATGCAGACCTGGAGGGTATCCCAGGTGCAGTAGACTGGTAATCTTGGAACCTCCTGACTCAGAATACTGCTACCTTCTCACTGCCATAGGAATGCAGCTAGTTGACAGCTGGCTTCAAGACATGCTTCCCTGTGAGAGCTGAGGACAGGGCAGAACCCTCCCGCATCCTGCCTGACTGTAGGAGTAGCTGCTAACATCCTAATGTTAGTGGCTGGGAGAGGTTGCGGGAAAAGCATGTGTGAGCACTGGGCCTGAACTCCCGTGTATCTGAGTTGAATACAGCGATTTCCAATGGCCTTCTTCAATCACAGTGTAGCTATTTTCCAACTCCCATGTCCGAGTGGGTAGCAGACATCTGCCTTCCATGCATACACATTCTGAGAGTTGAGCTTATGGCCTGTACCTCCACATCCAGCCTGCTGCTACCCTTGGCTTGTAAAAGCCTAGGCTCGCTGTTTGACGGAAGTCCTGGAGAGGTAATTGGAATCTCCCGGCACACAAGACGAGTGCCTCCAAGCTCAATTCACGATTTCCCAGTAATTCTTGTGGTAGACAGGTGCTACATACTAAGTTCCATATGTGAGAAGGTAGCTGAACGCCTTGTCCAAAAGCATCTTACTTCTGAGAGTTGAGCTTAGCCTCAGTCCATCACAGTTCCACACTGCCTGCAGAGTTAGTTTCACACGTCTTCACCAGAGACGATTGCCAGAGGATTCTGAGTACAAGTTAACAATGCAGACCTGGATGGTATCTCCAGCTGCAGTTGAGTGGTAATCTTGGAACCTCCTGACTCAGAATACTGCTACCTTCTCACTGCCATAGGAATGCAGCTAGTTGACAGCTGGCTTCAAGACATGCTTCCCTGTGAGAGCTGAGGACAGGGCAGAACCCTCCCGCATCCTGCCTGACTGTAGGAGTAGCTGCTAACATCCTTATGTTAGTGGCTGGGAGAGGTTGTGGGAAAAGCATGTGTGAGCACTGGGCCTGAACTCCCGTGTATCTGAGTTGAATACAGCGATTTCCAATGGCCTTCTTAAATCACAGTGTAGCTAGTTTCCAACTCCCATGTCCGAGTGGGTAGAAGACATCTGACTCCCATGCATACACACTTCTGAGAGTTGAGCTTATGGCCTGTACCTCCACATCCAGCCTGCTGGTACCCTTGGCTTCTAAAAGGCCTAGGCTCGCTGTTTGACGGAAGTGTTGGGAGAGGTAATTGGAATCACCCGGCACACAAGACTAGTGCCTCCAAGCTCAATTCACGATTTCCCAGTAATTCTTGTGGTAGACAGGTGCTACATACTAAGTTCCATACGTGATAATGTAGCTGAACGCCTTGTCCAAAAGCATCTTACTTCTGAGAGTTGAGCTCAGCCTCAGTCCCTCACAGTTCCACACGGCCTGCAGAGTGAGTTTCGCAGGTCTTCAGCAGAGACGTTTGTCAGAGGCTTCTGAGACGCAGGGTAACAATGCAGACCTGGAGGGTATCCCCAGGTGCAGTAGACTGGTAATCTTGGAACCTCCTGACTCAGAATACTGTTACCTTCTCACTGCCATAGGAATGCAGCTAGTTGACAGCTGGTTTCAAGACATGCTTCCCTGTGAGGGCTGAGGACAGGGCAGAACCCTCCCGCATCCTGCCTGACTGTAGGAGTAGCTGCTAACATCCTAATGTTAGTGGCTGGGAGAGGTTGCGGGAAAAGCATGTGTGAGCACTGGGCCTGAACTCCCGTGTATCTGAGTTGAATACAGCGATTTCCAACGTCTTTCCTCAACCAGAGTGTAGCTAGGTTCCAAATCCCATGTACGAGCGGGTAGCAGACATCTGCCTCCCCTGCATACACACTTCTAAGAGTTGAGCTTATGGCCTGTACCTCCACATCCAGCCTGCTGGTACCCTTGGCTTCTAAAAGGCCTATGCTCGCTGTTTGACGGAAGTGCTGGGAGAAGTAATTGGAATCACCCGGCACACAAGACTAGTGCCTCCAAGCTCAGTCCAGGGATTTCCCAGTAATTCTTATGGTAGACAGGTGCTACATACTAAGTTCCATACGTGAGAAGGTAGCTGAACGCCTTGTCCAAAAGCATCTTACTTCTGAGAGTTGAGCTCAGCCTCAGTCCCTCACAGTTCCACACTGCCTGCACAGTGCGTTTCACACGTCTTCACCGGAGACGATTACCAGAGGCTTCTGAGACGCAGGGTAACAATGCAGACCTGGAGGGTATCTCCAGGTGCAGTAGAGTGGTAATCTTGGAACCTCCTGACTCAGAGTACTGCTACCTTCTCACTGCCATAGGAATGCAGCTAGTGGAGAGCTGACTTCAAGACATGCTTCCCTGTGAGAGCTGAGGACAGGGCAGAACCCTCCCGCATCCTGCCTGACTGTAGGAGTAGCTGCTAACATCCTAATGTTAGTGGCTGGGAGAGGTTGCGGGAAAAGCATGTGTGAGCACTGGGCCTGAACTCCCGTGTATCTGAGTTGAATACAGCGATTTCCAATGGCCTTCTTCAATCACAGTGTAGCTAGTTTCCATCTCCCATGTCCGAGTGGGTACAGACATCTGCCTCCCATGCATACACATTCTGAGAGTTGAGCTTATGGCCTGTACCTCCACATCCAGCCTGCTGGTACCCTTGGCTTCTAAAAGGCCTAGGCTCGCTGTTTGACGGAAGTGCTGGGAGAGGTAATTGGAATCACCCGGCAAACAAGACTAGTGCCTCCAAGCTCAGTCCATCGATTTCCCAGTAATTCTTGTGGTAGACAGGTGCTACATACTAAGTTCCATACGTGATAATGTAGCTGAACGCCTTGTCCAAAAGCATCTTACTTCTGAGAGTTGAGCTCAGCCTCAGTCCCTCACAGTTCCACACGGCCTGCAGAGTGAGTTTCGCAGGTCTTCAGCAGAGACCTTTGTCAGAGGCTTCTGAGACGCAGGGTAACAATGCAGACCTGGAGGGTATCCCCAGGTGCAGTAGACTGGTAATCTTGGAACCTCCTGACTCAGAATACTGTTACCTTCTCACTGCCATAGGAATGCAGCTAGTTGACAGCTGGTTTCAAGACATGCTTCCCTGTGAGGGCTGAGGACAGGGCAGAACCCTCCCGCATCCTGCCTGACTGTAGGAGTAGCTGCTAACATCCTAATGTTAGTGGCTGGGAGAGGTTGCGGGAAAAGCATGTGTGAGCACTGGGCCTGAACTCCCGTGTATCTGAGTTGAATACAGCGATTTCCAACGTCTTTCCTCAACCAGAGTGTAGCTAGGTTCCAAATCCCATGTACGAGCGGGTAGCAGACATCTGCCTCCCCTGCATACACACTTCTAAGAGTTGAGCTTATGGCCTGTACCTCCACATCCAGCCTGCTGGTACCCTTGGCTTCTAAAAGGCCTATGCTCGCTGTTTGACGGAAGTGCTGGGAGAAGTAATTGGAATCACCCGGCACACAAGACTAGTGCCTCCAAGCTCAGTCCAGGGATTTCCCAGTAATTCTTGTGGTAGACAGGTGCTACATACTAAGTTCCATACGTGAGAAGGTAGCTGAACGCCTTGTCCAAAAGCATCTTACTTCTGAGAGTTGAGCTCAGCCTCAGTCAGTCACAGTTCCACACTGCCTGCACAGTGCGTTTCACACGTCTTCACCGGAGACGATTACCAGAGGCTTCTGAGACGCAGGGTAACAATGCAGACCTGGAGGGTATCTCCAGGTGCAGTAGAGTGGTAATCTTGGAACCTCCTGACTCAGAGTACTGCTACCTTCTCACTGCCATAGGAATGCAGCTAGTGGAGAGCTGACTTCAAGACATGCTTCCCTGTGAGAGCTGAGGACAGGGCAGAACCCTCCCGCATCCTGCCTGACTGTAGGAGTAGCTGCTAACATCCTAATGTTAGTGGCTGGGAGAGGTTGCGGGAAAAGCATGTGTGAGCACTGGGCCTGAACTCCCGTGTATCTGAGTTGAATACAGCGATTTCCAATGGCCTTCTTCAATCACAGTGTAGCTAGTTTCCATCTCCCATGTCCGAGTGGGTACAGACATCTGCCTCCCATGCATACACATTCTGAGAGTTGAGCTTATGGCCTGTACCTCCACATCCAGCCTGCTGGTACCCTTGGCTTCTAAAAGGCCTAGGCTCGCTGTTTGACGGAAGTGCTGGGAGAGGTAATTGGAATCACCCGTCAAACAAGACTAGTGCCTCCAAGCTCAGTCCATCGATTTCCCAGTAATTCTTGTGGTAGACAGGTGCTACATACTAAGTTCCATATGTGAGAAGGTAGCTGAACGCCTTGTCCAAAAGCATCTTACTTCTGAGAGTTGAGCTCAGCCTCAGTCCCTCACCGTTCCACACTGCCTGCAGAGTGAGTTTCACACGTCTTCACCAGAGACAATTACCAGAGGCTTCTGAGACGCAGGGTAACAATGCAGACCTGGAGGGTATCCCCAGGTGCAGTAGACTGGTAATCTTGGAACCTCCTGACTCAGAATACTGCTACCTTCTCACTGCCATAGGAATGCAGCTAGTTGACAGCTGGCTTCAAGACATGCTTCCCTGTGAGAGCTGAGGACAGGGCAGAACCCTCCCGCATCCTGCCTGACTGTAGGAGTAGCTGCTAACATCCTAATGTTAGTGGCTGGGAGAGGTTGCGGGAAAAGCATGTGTGAGCACTGGGCCTGAACTCCCGTGTATCTGAGTTGAATACAGCGATTTCCAACGGCTTTCCTCAACCAGAGTGTAGCTAGGTTCCAAATCCCATGTACGAGCGGGTAGCAGACATCTGCCTCCCATGCATACACACTTCTGAGAGTTGAGCTTATGGCCTGTACCTCCACATCCAGCCTGCTGGTACCCTTGGCTTCTAAAAGGCCTAGGCTCGCTGTTTGACGGAAGTGTTGGGAGAGGTAATTGGAATCACCCGGCACACAAGACGAGTGCCTCGAAGCTCAATTCACCATTTCCCAGTAATTCTTGTGGTAGACAGGTGCTACATACTAAGTTCCATGTGTGAGAAGTTAGCTGAACGCCTTGTCGAAAAGCATCTTACTTCTGAGAGTTGAGCTCAGCCTCAGTCTCTCACAGTTCCACACTGCCTGCAGAGTGAGTTTCACACGTCTTCACCAGAGACGATTGCCAGAGGTTTCTGAGTACAAGTTAACAATGCAGACCTGGAGGGGATCTCCAGCTGCAGTTGAGTGGTAATCTTGGAACCTCCTGACTCAGAATACTGCTACCTTCTCACTGCCATAGGAATGCAGCTAGTTGACAGCTGGCTTCAAGACATGCTTCCCTGTGAGAGCTGAGGACAGGGCAGAACCCTCCCGCATCCTGCCTGACTGTAGGAGTAGCTGATAACATCCTTATGTTAGTGGCTGGGAGAGGTTGTGGGAAAAGCATGTGTGAGCACTGGGCCTGAACTCCCGTGTATCTGAGTTGAATACAGCGATTTCCAATGGCCTTCTTCAATCACAGTGTAGCTAGTTTCCAACTCCCATGTCCGAGTGGGTAGAAGACATCTGACTCCCATGCATACACACTTCTGAGAGTTGAGCTTATGGCCTGTACCTCCACATCCAGCCTGCTGGTACCCTTGGCTTCTAAAAGGCCTAGGCTCGCTGTTTGACGGAAGTGTTGGGAGAGGTAATTGGAATCACCCGGCACACAAGACTAGTGCCTCCAAGCTCAATTCACGATTTCCCAGTAATTCTTGTGGTAGACATGTGCTACATACTAAGTTCCATACGTGATAAGGTAGCTGAACGCCTTGTCCAAAAGCATCTTACTTCTGAGAGTTGAGCTCAGCCTCAGTCCCTCACAGTTCCACACGGCCTGCAGAGTGAGTTTCGCAGGTCTTCAGCAGAGACGTTTGTCAGAGGCTTCTGAGACGCAGGGTAACAATGCAGACCTGGAGGGTATCCCCAGGTGCAGTAGACTGGTAATCTTGGAACCTCCTGACTCAGAATATTGTTACCTTCTCACTGCCATAGGAATGCAGCTAGTTGACAGCTGGTTTCAAGACATGCTTCCCTGTGAGTGCTGAGGACAGGGCAGAACCCTCCCGCATCCTGCCTGACTGTAGGAGTAGCTGCTAACATCCTAATGTTAGTGGCTGGGAGAGGTTGCGGGAAAAGCATGTGTGAGCACTGGGCCTGAACTCCCGTGTATCTGAGTTGAATACAGCGATTTCCAACGTCTTTCCTCAACCAGAGTGTAGCTAGGTTCCAAATCCCATGTACGAGCGGGTAGCAGACATCTGCCTCCCATGCATACACACTTCTGAGAGTTGAGCTTATGGCCTGTACCTCCACATCCAGCCTGCTGGTACCCTTGGCTTCTAAAAGGCCTAGGCTCGCTGTTTGACGGAAGTGCTGGGAGAAGTAATTGGAATCACCCGGCACACAAGACTAGTGCCTCCAAGCTCAGTCCAGGGATTTCCCAGTAATTCTTGTGGTAGACAGGTGCTACATACTAAGTTCCATACGTGAGAAGGTAGCTGAACGCCTTGTCCAAAAGCATCTTACTTCTGAGAGTTGAGCTCACCCTCAGTCCCTCACAGTTCCACACTGCCTGCACAGTGCGTTTCACACGTCTTCACCGGAGACGATTACCAGAGGCTTCTGAGACGCAGGGTAACAATGCAGACCTGGAGGGTATCTCCAGGTGCAGTAGAGTGGTAATCTTGGAACCTCCTGACTCAGAGTACTGCTACCTTCTCACTGCCATAGGAATGCAGCTAGTGGAGAGCTGACTTCAAGACATGCTTCCCTGTGAGAGCTGAGGACAGGGCAGAACCCTCCCGCATCCTGCCTGACTGTAGGAGTAGCTGCTAACATCCTAATGTTAGTGGCTGGGAGAGGTTGCGGGAAAAGCATGTGTGAGCACTGGGCCTGAACTCCCGTGTATCTGAGATGAATACAGCGATTTCCAATGGCCTTCTTCAATCACAGTGTAGCTAGTTTCCATCTCCCATGTCCGAGTGGGTACAGACATCTGCCTCCCATGCATACACATTCTGAGAGTTGAGCTTATGGCCAGTACCTCCACATCCAGCCTGCTGGTACCCTTGGCTTGTAAAAGCCTAGGCTCGCTGTTTCACGGAAGTGTTGGGTGAGGTAATTGGAATCACCCGGCACACAAGACTAGTGCCTCCAAGCTCAGTCCAGCGATTTCCTAGTAATTCCTGTGGTAGACTGGTGCTACACACTAAGTTCCATACGTGAGAGGGTAGCTGAACGCCTTGTCCAAAAGCATCTTACTTCTGAGAGTTGAGCTCAGCCTCAGTCCTTCACAGTTCCACACTGCATGCAGAGTGAGTTTCGCAGGTCTTCAGCAGAGACGTTTGCCAGAGGCTTCTGAGAGGCAGGGTAACAATGCAGACCTGGAGGGTATCCCCAGGTGCAGTAGACTGGTAATCCTGGAACCTCCTGACTCAGAATACTGCTACCTTCTCACTGCCATAGGAATGCAGCTAGTTGACAGCTGGCTTCAAGACATGCTTCCCTGTGAGAGCTGAGGACAGGGCAGGACCCTCCCGCATCCTGCCTGACTGTAGGAGTAGCTGCTAACATCCTAATGTTAGTGGCTCGGAGAGGTTGCGGGAAAAGCATGTGTGAGCACTGGGCCAAAACTCCCGTGTATCTGAGTAGAATACAGCGATTTCCAACGGCTTTCCTCAACCAGAGTGTAGCTAGGTTCCAAATCCCATGTACGAGCTGATAGCAGACATCTGCCTCCCATGCATACACGCTTCTGAGAGTTGAGCTTATAGCCTGTACCTCCACATCCAGTCTGCTGGTACCCTTGGCTTCTAAAAGGCCTAGGCTCGCTTTTTGACGGAAGTGCTTGGAGAGGTAATTGGAATCACCCGGCACACAAGACTAGTGCCTCGAAGCTCAATTCACGATTTCCCAATAATTCTTGCGGTAGACAGGTGCTACATACTAAGTTCCATGTGTGAGAAGTTAGCTGAACGCCTTCTCGAAAAGCATCTTACTTCTGAGAGTTGAGCTCAGCCTCAGTCTCTCAAAGTTCCACACTGCCTGCAGAGTTAGTTTCACACGTCTTCACCAGAGACGATTGCCAGAGGCTTCTGAGTACAAGTTAACAATGCAGACCTGGAGGGTATCTCCAGGTGCAGTTGAGTGGTAATCTGGAACCTCCTGACTCAGATACTGCTACCATCTCACTGCCATAGGAATGCAGCTAGTTGACAGCTGGCTTCAAGACATGCTTCCCTGTGAGAGCTGAGGACAGGGCAGAACCCTCCCGCATCCTGCCTGACTGTAGGAGTAGCTGCTAACATCCTTATGTTAGTGGCTGGGAGAGGTTGTGGGAAAAGCATGTGTGAGCACTGGGCCTGAACTCCCGTGTATCTGAGTTGAATACAGCGATTTCCAATGGCCTTCTTCAATCACAGTGTAGCTAGTTTCCAACTCCCATGTCCGAGTGGGTAGAAGACATCTGACTCCCATGCATACACACTTCTGAGAGTTGAGCTTATGCCCTGTACCTCCACATCCAGCCTGCTGGTACCCTTGGCTTCTAAAAGGTCTAGGCTCGCTGTTTGACGGAAGTGGTGGGAGAGGTAATTGGAATCACCCGGCACACAAGACTAGTGCCTCCAAGCTCAATTCACGATTTCCCAGTAATTCTTGTGGTAGACAATTGCTACATACTAAGTTCCA
Organism: Canis aureus; assembly: GCF_053574225.1. NCBI lineage: Eukaryota > Metazoa > Chordata > Mammalia > Carnivora > Canidae > Canis > Canis aureus. Next base: position 43,878,831 of record NC_135638.1, on the reverse strand, counting down.
TACGTGATAAGGTAGCTGAACGCCTTGTCCAAAAGAATCTTACTTCTGAGAGTTGAGCTCAGCCTCAGTCCCTCACAGTTCCACACTGCCTGCAGAGTGAGTTTCGCAGGTCTTCAGCAGAGACGTTTGCCAGAGGCTTCTGAGACGCAGGGTAACAATGCAGACTTGGAGGGTATCCCCAGGTGCAGTAGAGTGGTAATCTTGGAACCTCCTGACTCAGAATACTGCTACCTTCTCACTGACATAGGAATGCAGCTAGTTGACAGCTGGCTTCAAGACATGCTTCCCTGTGAGAGCTGAGGACAGGACAGAACCCTCCCGAATCCTGCCTGACTGCAGGAGTAGCTGCTAACATCCTAATGTTAGTGGCTGGGAGAGGTTGCGGGAAAAGCATGTATGAGCACTGGGCCTGAACTCCGGTGTATCTGAGTTGAATACAGCGATTTCCAACGGCTTTCCTCAACCAGAGTGTAGCTAGTTTCCAAATCCCATGTACGAGCGGGTAGCAGACATCTGCCTCCGATGCATACAAACTTCTGAGAGTGGAGCTTATGGTCTGTACCTCCACATCCAGCCTGCTGGTACCCTTGGCTTCTAAAAGGCCTAGGCTTGCTGTTTGATGGAAGTGCTGGGAGAGGTAATTGGAATCTCCCGTCACACAAGACGAGTGCCTCCAAGCTCAATTCACGATTTCCCAGTAATTCTCGTGGTAGACAGGTGCTACATACGAAGTTCCATATGTGAGAAAATAGCTGAACGCCTTGTCCAAAAGCATCTTACTTCTGAGAGTTGAGCTCAGCCTCAGTCCCTCACAGTTCCACACTGCCTGCAGAGTGAGTTTCGCAGGTCTTCAGCAGAGACGATTGCCAGAGGCTTCTGAGTACAAGTTAACAATGCAGACCTGGAGGGTATCTCCAGGTGCAGTAGAGTGGTAATCTTGGAACCTCCTGACTCAGAATACTGCTACCTTCTCACTGCCATAGGAATGCAGCGAGTTGACAGCTGGCTTCAAGACATGCTTCCCTGTGAGAGCTGAGGACAGGGCAGAACCCTCCCGCATCCTGCCTGACTGAAGGAGTAGCTGCTAACATCCTAATGTTAGTGGCTGGGAGAGGTTGCGGGAAAAGCATGTGTGAGCACTGGGCCTGAACTCCCGTGTATCTGAGTTGAATACAGCGATTTCCAACGGCTTTCCTCAACCAGAGTGTAGCTAGGTTCCAAATCCCATGTACGAGCGGGTAGCAGACATCTGCCTCCGATGCATACACACTTCTGAGAGTTGAGCTTATGGCCTGTACATCCACATCCAGCATGCTGGTACCCTTGGCTTCTAAAAGGCTTAGGCTCGCTGTTTGACGGAAGTGCTGGGAGAGGTAATTGGAATCACCCGGCACACAAGACTAGTGCCTCCAAGCTCAGTCCAGCGATTTCTCAGTAATTCTTGTGGTAGACAGGTGCTACATACTAAGTTCCATACGTGAGAAGGTAGCTGAACGCCTTGACCAAAAGCATCTTACTTCTGAGAGTTGAGCTCAGCCTCAGTCCCTCACAGTTCCACACTGCCTGCAGAGTGAGTTTCGCAGGTCTTCAGCAGAGACGATTGCCAGAGGCTTCTGAGTACAAGTTAACAATGCAGACCTCGAGGGTATCTCCAGGTGCAGTAGAGTTGTAATCTTGGAACCTCCTGACTCAGAATACTGCTACCTTCTCACTGCCATAGGAATGCAGCTAGTTGACAGCTGGCTTCAAGACATGCTTCCCTGTGAGAGCTGAGGACAGGGCAGAACCCTCCCGCATCCTGCCTGACTGAAGGAGTAGCTGCTAACATCCTAATGTTAGTGGCTGGGAGAGGATGCGGGAAAAGCATGTGTGAGCACTGGGCCTGAACTCCCGTGTATCTGAGTTGAATACAGCGATTTCCAACGGCTTTCCTCAACCAGAGTGTAGCTAGGTTCCAAATCCCATGTACGAGCGGGTAGCAGACATCTGCCTCCGATGCATACACACTTCTGAGAGATGAGCTTATGGCCTGTACCTCCACATCCAGCCTGCTGGTACCCTTGGCTTCTAAAAGGCCTAGGCTAGCTGTTTGACGGAAGTGCTGGGAGAGGTAATTGGAATCTGCCGGCACACAAGACGACTGCCTCCAAACTCAATCACGATTTCCCAGTAATTCTTGTGGTAGACAGGTGCTACATACTAAGTTCCATACGTCAGAAGGTAGCTGAACGCCTTGTCCAAAAGCATCTTACTTCTGAGAGTTGAGCTCACCCTCAGTACCTCACAGTTCCACACTGCCTGCAGAGTGAGTTTCACACGTCTTCACCAGAGACGATTACCAGAGGCTTCTGAGACGCAGGGTAACAATGCAGACCTGGAGGGTATCTCCAGGTGCAGTAGAGTGGTAATCTTGGAACTTCCTGACTCAGAGTACTGCTACTGTCTCACTGCCATAGGAATGCAACTAGTTCACAGCTGACTTCAAGACATGCTTCCCTGTGAGAGCTGAGGACAGGGCAGAACCCTCCCGCATTCTGCCTGACTGTAGGAGTAGCTGCTAACATACTAATGTTAGTGGCTGGGAGAGGTTGCGGGAAAAGCATGTGTGAGCACTGGGCCTGAACTCCCGTGTATCTGAGTTGAATACAATGATTTCCAATGGCTTTCCTCAACCAGAGTGTAGCTAGGTTCCAAATCCCATGTACGAGCGGGTAGCAGACATCTGCCTCCGATGCATACACTCTTCTGAGAGTGGAGCTTATGGCCTGTACCTCCACATCCAGCCTGCTGGTACCCTTGGCTTCTAAAAGGCCTAGGCTCGCTGTTTGACGGAAGTGTTGGGAGAGGTAATTGGAATCACCCGGCACACAAGACTAGTGCCTCCAAGCTCAATTCACGATTTCCCAGTAATTCTTGTGGTAGACAGGTGCTACATACTAAGTTCCATACGTGAAAGTTTGCTGAACGCATTGTCCAAAAGCATCTTACTTCTGAGAGTTGAGCTCAGCCTCAGTCCCTCACAGTTCCACACTGCCTGCAGAGTGAGTTTCGCAGGTCTTCAGTAGAGACGTTTGCCAGAGGCTTCTGAGTACAAGTTAACAATGCAGACCTGGAGGGTATCTCCAGGTGCAGTAGAGTGGTAATCTTGGAACCTCCTGACTCAGAATACTGCTACCTTCTCACTGCCATAGGAATGCAGCTAGTTGACAGCTGGCTTCAAGACATGCTTCCCTGTGAGAGCTGAGGACAGGGCAGAACCCTCCCGCATCCTGCCTGACTGTAGGAGTAGCTGCTAACATCCTAATGTTAGTGGCTGGGAGAGGTTGCGGGAAAAGCATGTGTGAGCACTGGGCCTGAACTCCCGTGTATCTGAGTTGAATACAGCGATTTCCAACGGCTTTCCTCAACCAGAGTGTAGCTAGGTTCCAAATCCCATGTACGAGCGGGTAGCAGACATCTGCCTCCCATGCATACACACTTCTGAGTGTTGAGCTTATGGCCTGTATCTCCACATCCAGCCTGCTGGTACCCTTGTCTTCTAAAAGGCGTAGGCTCGCTGTTTGGCGGAAGTGTTGGGAGAGGTAATTGGAATCACCCGGCACACAAGACTAGTGCCTCCAAGCTCAATTCACGATTTCCCAGTAATTCTTGTGGTAGACAGGTGCTACTTACTAAGTTCCATACGTGAGAAGGTAGCTGAACGCCTTGTCCAAAAGCATCTTAATTCTGAGAGTTGAGCTCAGCCTCAGTCCCTCACAGTTCCACACTGCCTGCAGAGTGAGTTTCGCAGGTCTTCTGCAGAGACGATTGCCAGAGGTTTCTGAGTACAAGTTAACAATGCAGACCTGGAGGGTATCTCCAGGTGCACTAGAGTGGTAATCTTGGAACCTCCTGACTCAGAATACTGCTAGCTTCTCACTGCCATAGGAATGCAGCTAGTTGACAGCTGGCTTCAAGACATGCTTCCCTGTGAGAGCTGAGGACAGGGCAGAACCCTCCCGCATCCTGCCTGACTGTAGGAGTACCTGCTAACATCCTAATGTTAGTGGCTGGGAGAGGTTGCCGGAAAAGCATGTGTGAGCACTGGGCCTGAACTCCCGTGTATCTGAGTTGAATACAGCGATTTCCAACGGCTTTCCTCAACCAGAGGGTAGCTAGGTTCCAAATCCCATGTACGAGCGGGTTGCAGACATCTGCCTCCCATGCATACACACTTCTGAGAGTTGAGCTTATGGCCTGTACCTCCACATCCAGCCTGCTGGTACCCTTGGCTTCTAAAAGGCCTAGGCTCGCCTTTTGACGGAAGTGTTGGGAGAGGTAATTGGAATCACCCGGCACACAAGACTAGTGCCTCCAAGCTCAGTCCAGCGATTTCCTAGTAATTCCTGTGGTACACTGGTGCTACATACTAAGTTCCATACGTGAGAGGGTAGCTGAACGCCTTGTCCAAAAGGATCTTACTTCTGAGAGTTGAGCTCAGCCTCAGTCCCTCACAGTTCCACACTGCCTGCAGAGTGAGTTTCGCACGTCTTCAGCAGAGACGTTTGCCAGAGGCTTCTGAGACGCAGGGTAACAATGCAGACCGGGAGGGTATCCCCAGGTGCAGTAGAGTGGTAATCTTGGAACCTCCTGACTCAGAATACTGCTACCTTCTCACTGACATAGGAATGCAGCTAGTTGACAGCTGGCTTCAAGACATGCTTCCCTGTGAGAGCTGAGGACAGGGCAGAACCCTCCCGCATCCTGCCTGACTGTAGGTGTAGATGCTAACATCCTAATGTTAGTGGCTGGGAGAGGCTGCGGGAAAAGCATGTGTGAGCACTGGGCCTGAACTCCCGTGTATCTGAGTTGAATACAGCGATTTCCAACGGCTTTCCTCAACCAGAGTGTAGCTAGGTTCCAAAAGCCATGTACGAGCGGGTAGCAGACATCTGCCTCCCATGCATACACACTTCTGAGAGTTGAGCTTATGGCCTGTACCTCCACATCCAGCCTGCTGGTACCCTTGGCTTCTAAAAGACCTAGGCTCGCTGTTTGACGGAAGTGCTGGGAGAGGTAATTGGAATCTCCCGGCACACAAGACGAGGGCCTCCAAGCTCAATTCACGATTTCCCAGTAATTCTTGTGGTAGACAGGTGCTACATACTACGTTCCATATGTGAGAAGGTAGCTGAACGCCTTGTCCAAAAGCATCTTACTTCTGAGAGTTGAGCTCAGCCTCAGTCCCTCACAGTTCCACACTGCCTGCAGAGTGAGTTTCGCAGGTCTTCTGCAGAGACGATTGCCAGAGGTTTCTGAGTACAAGTTAACAATGCAGACCTGGAGGGTATCTCCAGGTGCACTAGAGTGGTAATCTTGGAACCTCCTGACTCAGAATACTGCTAGCTTCTCACTGCCATAGGAATGCAGCTAGTTGACAGCTGGCTTCAAGACATGCTTCCCTGTGAGAGCTGAGGACAGGGCAGAACCCTCCCGCATCCTGCCTGACTGTAGGAGTACCTGCTAACATCCTAATGTTAGTGGCTGGGAGAGGTTGCCGGAAAAGCATGTGTGAGCACTGGGCCTGAACTCCCGTGTATCTGAGTTGAATACAGCGATTTCCAACGGCTTTCCTCAACCAGAGGGTAGCTAGGTTCCAAATCCCATGTACGAGCGGGTTGCAGACATCTGCCTCCCATGCATACACACTTCTGAGAGTTGAGCTTATGGCCTGTACCTCCACATCCAGCCTGCTGGTACCCTTGGCTTCTAAAAGGCCTAGGCTCGCCTTTTGACGGAAGTGTTGGGAGAGGTAATTGGAATCACCCGGCACACAAGACTAGTGCCTCCAAGCTCAGTCCAGCGATTTCCTAGTAATTCCTGTGGTACACTGGTGCTACATACTAAGTTCCATACGTGAGAGGGTAGCTGAACGCCTTGTCCAAAAGGATCTTACTTCTGAGAGTTGAGCTCAGCCTCAGTCCCTCACAGTTCCACACTGCCTGCAGAGTGAGTTTCGCACGTCTTCAGCAGAGACGTTTGCCAGAGGCTTCTGAGACGCAGGGTAACAATGCAGACCGGGAGGGTATCCCCAGGTGCAGTAGAGTGGTAATCTTGGAACCTCCTGACTCAGAATACTGCTACCTTCTCACTGACATAGGAATGCAGCTAGTTGACAGCTGGCTTCAAGACATGCTTCCCTGTGAGAGCTGAGGACAGGGCAGAACCCTCCCGCATCCTGCCTGACTGTAGGTGTAGATGCTAACATCCTAATGTTAGTGGCTGGGAGAGGCTGCGGGCAAAGCATGTGTGAGCACTGGGCCTGAACTCCCGTGTATCTGAGTTGAATACAGCGATTTCCAACGGCTTTCCTCAACCAGAGTGTAGCTAGGTTCCAAAAGCCATGTACGAGCGGGTAGCAGACATCTGCCTCCCATGCATACACACTTCTGAGAGTTGAGCTTATGGCCTGTACCTCCACATCCAGCCTGCTGGTACCCTTGGCTTCTAAAAGACCTAGGCTCGCTGTTTGACGGAAGTGCTGGGAGAGGTAATTGGAATCTCCCGGCACACAAGACGAGGGCCTCCAAGCTCAATTCACGATTTCCCAGTAATTCTTGTGGTAGACAGGTGCTACATACTACGTTCCATATGTGAGAAGGTAGCTGAACGCCTTGTCCAAAAGCATCTTACTTCTGAGAGTTGAGCTCAGCCTCAGGCCCTCACAGTTCCACACTGCCTGCAGAGTGAGTTTCGCAGGTCTTCAGCAGACACGTTTGCCAGAGGCTTCTGAGACGCAGGGTAACAATGCAGACCTGGATGGTATCCACAGGTGCAGTAGACTGGTAATCTTGGAACCTCCTCACTCAGAATACTGCTACCTTCTCACTGCCATAGGAATGCAGCTAGTTGACAGCTGGTTTCAAGACATGCTTCCCTGTGAGAGCTGAGGACAGGGCAGAACCCTCCCGCATCCTGCCTGACTTTAGGAGTAGCTGCTAACATCCTAAATTTAGTGGCTGGGAGAGGATGCGGGAAAAGCGTGTGTGAGCACGGGGCCTGAACTCCCGTGTATCTGAGTTGAATACAGCGATTTCCAATGGCTTTCCTCAACCAGAGTGTAGCTAGGTTCCATATCCCATGTACGAGCGAGTAGCAGACATCTGCCTCCCATGCATACACACTTCTGAGAGTTGAGCTTATGGCCTGTACCTCCACATCCAGCCTGCTGCTACCCTTGGCTTCTAAAAGGCCTAGGCTCGCTGTTTGACGGAAGTGTTGGAGAGGTAATTGGAATCTCCCGGCACACAAGACGAGTGCCTCCAAGCTCAATTCATGATTTCCCAGTAATTCTTGTGGTAGACAGGTGCTACATACTAAGTTCCATATGTGAGAAGGTAGCTGAACGCCTTGTCCAAAAGCATCTTACTTCTGAGAGTTGAGCTCAGCCTCAGTCCCTCACAGTTCCACACTGTCTGCAGAGTGAGTTTCGCAGGTCTTCAGCAGAGACGTTTGCCAGAGGCTTCTGAGACGCAGGGTAACAATGCAGACCTGGAGGTTATCCCCAGGTGCAGTAGACTGGTAATCTTGGAACCTCCTGACTCAGAATACTGCTACCTTCTCACTGCCATAGGAATGCAGCTAGTTGACAGCTGGCTTCAAGACATGCTTCCCTGTGAGAGCTGAGGACAGGGCAGAACCCTCCCGCATCCTGCCTGACTGTAGGAGTAGCTGCTAACATCCTAATGTTAGTGGCTGGGAGAGGTTGCGGGAAAAGCGTGTGTGAGCACTGGGCCTGAACTCCCGTGTATCTGAGTTGAATACAGCCATTTCCAACGGCTTTACTCAACCAGAGTGTAGCTAGGTTCCAAATCCCATGTACGAGCGGGTAGCAGACATCTGCCTCCCATGCGTACACACTTCTGAGAGTTGAGCTTATGGCCTGTACCTCCACATCCAGCCTGCTGGTACCCTTGGCTTGTAAAAGGCCTAGGCTCGCTGTTTGACGGAAGTGCTGGGAGAGGTAATTGGAATATCCCGGCACACAAGACGAGTGCCTCCAAGCTCAATTCACGATTTCCCAGTAATTCTTGTGGTACACAGGTGCTACATACTAAGTTCCATATGTGAGAAGGTAGCTGAACGCCTTGTCCAAAAGCATCTTACTTCTGAGAGTTGAGCTCAGCCTCAGTCTCTCACAGTTCCAAACTGCCTGCAGAGTGTGTTTCACACGTCTTCACCAGAGACGATTGCTAGAGGCTTCTGAGTAAAAGTTAACAATGCAGACCTGGAGGGTATCTCCAGGTGCAGTTGAGTGGTAATCTTGGAACCTCCTGACTCAGAGTACTGCTACCTTCTCACAGCCATAGGAATGCAGCTAGTTGACAGCTGGCTTCAAGACATGCTTCCCTGTGAGAGCTGAGGACAGCGCAGAACCCTCCCGGATTCTGCCTGACTGTAGGAGTAGCTGCTAACATCCTTATGTTAGTGGCTGGGAGAGGTTGCGGGAAAAGCATGTGTGAGCACTGGGCCTGAACTCCCGTGTATCTGAGTTGAATACAGCGATTTCCAATGGCCTTCTTCAATCACAGTGTAGCTAGGTTCCAACTCCCATGTCCGAGTGGGTAGCAGACATCTGCCTCCCATGCATACACACTTCTGAGAGTTGAGCTTATGGCCTGTACCTCCACATCCAGCCTGCTGGTACCCTTGGCTTCTAAAAGGCCTAGGCTCGCTGTTTGACGGAAGTGTTGGGGGAGGTAATTGGAATCCCCCGGCACACAAGACTAGTGCCTCCAAGCTCAGTCCAGCGATTTCCTAGTAATTCCTCTGGTAGACTGGTGCTACATACTAAGTTCCATACGTGAGAGGGTAGCTGAACGCCTTGTCCAAAAGCATCTTACTTCTGAGAGTTGAGCTCAGCCTCAGTCCCTCACAGTTCCACACTGCCTGCAGAGTGAGTTTCGCAGGTCTTCAGCAGAGACGTTTGAAAGAGGCTTCTGAGACGCAGGGTAACAATGCAGACATGGAGGGTATCCCCAGGTGCAGTAGACTGGTAATCTTGGAACCTCCTGACTCAGAATACTGCTACCTTCTCACTGCCATAGGAATGCAGCTAGTTGACAGCTGGCTTCAAGACATGCTTCCCTGTGAGAGCTGAGGACAGGGCAGAACCCTCCCGCATCCTGCCTGACTGTAGGAGTAGCTGCTAAAATCCTAATGTTAGTGGCTGGGAGAGGTTGCGGGAAAAGCATGTGTGAGCACTGGGCCAAAACTCCCGTGTATCTGAGTTGAATACAGCGATTTCCAACGGCTTTCCTCAACCAGAGTGTAGCTAGGTTCCAAATCCCATGTACGATCGGGTAGCAGACATCTGCCTCCCATGCATACACGCTTCTGAGAGTTGAGCTTATGGCCTGTACCTCCACATCCAGGCTGCTGGTACCCATGGCTTCTAAAAGGCCAAGGCTCGCTGTTTGACGGAAGTTCTGGGAGAAGTAATTGGAATCTCCCGGCACACAAGACGAGTGCCTCCAAGCCCAATTCACGATTTCCCAGTAATTCTTGTGGTAGACAGATGCTACATACTAAGTTCCATATGTGAGAAGGTAGCTGAACGCCTTGTCCAAAAGCATCTTACTTCTGAGAGTTGAGCTCAGCCTCAGTCCCTCACAGTTCCACACTGCCTGCAGAGTGAGTTTCGCAGGACTTCAGCAGAGACGATTACCAGAGGCTTCTGAGACGCAGGGTAACAATGCAGACCTGGAGGGTATCTCCAGGAGCAGTAGAGTGGTAATCTTGGAACCTCCCGACTCAGAGTACTGCTACCGTCTCACTGCCATAAGAATGCAACTAGTGGACAGCTGACTTCAAGACATGCTTCCCTGTGAGAGCTGAGTACAGGGCAGAACCCTCCCGCTTCCTGCCTGACTGTAGGAGTAGCTGCTAACATCCTAATGTTAGTGGCTGGTAGAGGTTGCGGGAAAAGCATGTGTGAGCACTGGGACTGAACTCCCGTGTATCTGAGTTGAATACAGCGATTTCCAATGGCCTTCTTCAATCACAGTGTAGCTAGATTCCAACTTCCATGTCCGAGTAGGGAGCAGACATCTGCCTCCCATGCATACACAATTCTGAGAGTTGAGTTTATGGCCTGTACCTCCACATCCAGCCTGCTGGTACCCTTAGCTTCTAAAAGGCCTAGGCTCGCTGTTTGATGGAAGTGTTGGGAGAGGTAATTGGAATCACCCGGCACACAAGACTAGTGCCTCCAAGTTCAATTCACGATTTCCCAGTAATTCTTGTGGTAGACAGGTGCTACATACTAAGTTCCATATGTGAGAAGGTAGCTGAACGCCTTGTCCAAAAGCATCTTACTTCTGAGAGTTGAGCTCAGCCTCAGGCCCTCACAGTTCCACACTGCCTGCAGAGTGAGTTTCGCAGGTCTTCAGCAGAGACGTTTGCCAGAGGCTTCTGAGACGCAGGGTAACAATGCAGACCTGGATGGTATCCACAGGTGCAGTAGACTGGTAATCTTGGAACCTCCTCACTCAGAATACTGCTACCTTCTCACTGCCATAGGAATGCAGCTAGTTGACAGCTGGTTTCAAGACATGCTTCCCTGTGAGAGCTGAGGACAGGGCAGAACCCTCCCGCATCCTGCCTGACTTTAGGAGTAGCTGCTAACATCCTAAATTTAGTGGCTGGGAGAGGATGCGGGAAAAGCGTGTGTGAGCACTGGGCCTGAACTCCCGTGTATCTGAGTTGAATACAGCGATTTCCAATGGCTTTCCTCAACCAGAGTGTAGCTAGGTTCCATATCCCATGTACGAGCGAGTAGCAGACATCTGCCTCCCATGCATACACACTTCTGAGAGTTGAGCTTATGGCCTGTACCTCCACATCCAGCCTGCTGCTACCCTTGGCTTCTAAAAGGCCTAGGCTCGCTGTTTGACGGAAGTGTTGGAGAGGTAATTGGAATCTCCCGGCACACAAGACGAGTGCCTCCAAGCTCAATTCATGATTTCCCAGTAATTCTTGTGGTAGACAGGTGCTACATACTAAGTTCCATATGTGAGAAGGTAGCTGAACGCCTTGTCCAAAAGCATCTTACTTCTGAGAGTTGAGCTCAGCCTCAGTCCCTCACAGTTCCACACTGCCTGCAGAGTGAGTTTCGCAGGTCTTCAGCAGAGACGTTTGCCAGAGGCTTCTGAGACGCAGGGTAACAATGCAGACCTGGAGGGTATCCCCAGGTGCAGTAGACTGGTAATCTTGGAACCTCCTGACTCAGAATACTGCTACCTTCTCACTGCCATAGGAATGCAGCTAGTTGACAGCTGGCTTCAAGACATGCTTCCCTGTGAGAGCTGAGGACAGGGCAGAACCCTCCCGCATCCTGCCTGACTGTAGGAGTAGCTGCTAACATCCTAATGTTAGTGGCTGGGAGAGGTTGCGGGAAAAGCGTGTGTGAGCACTGGGCCTGAACTCCCGTGTATCTGAGTTGAATACAGCGATTTCCAACGGCTTTACTCAACCAGAGTGTAGCTAGGTTCCAAATCCCATGTACGAGCGGGTAGCAGACATCTGCCTCCCATGCGTACACACTTCTGAGAGTTGAGCTTATGGCCTGTACCTCCACATCCAGCCTGCTGGTACCCTTGGCTTGTAAAAGGCCTAGGCTCGCTGTTTGACGGAAGTGCTGGGAGAGGTAATTGGAATATCCCGGCACACAAGACGAGTGCCTCCAAGCTCAATTCACGATTTCCCAGTAATTCTTGTGGTACACAGGTGCTACATACTAAGTTCCATATGTGAGAAGGTAGCTGAACGCCTTGTCCAAAAGCATCTTACTTCTGAGAGTTGAGCTCAGCCTCAGTCTCTCACAGTTCCAAACTGCCTGCAGAGTGTGTTTCACACGTCTTCACCAGAGACGATTGCTAGAGGCTTCTGAGTAAAAGTTAACAATGCAGTCCTGGAGGGTATCTCCAGGTGCAGTTGAGTGGTAATCTTGGAACCTCCTGACTCAGAGTACTGCTACCTTCTCACAGCCATAGGAATGCAGCTAGTTGACAGCTGGCTTCAAGACATGCTTCCCTGTGAGAGCTGAGGACAGCGCAGAACCCTCCCGGATTCTGCCTGACTGTAGGAGTAGCTGCTAACATCCTTATGTTAGTGGCTGGGAGAGGTTGCGGGAAAAGCATGTGTGAGCACTGGGCCTGAACTCCCGTGTATCTGAGTTGAATACAGCGATTTCCAATGGCCTTCTTCAATCACAGTGTAGCTAGGTTCCAACTCCCATGTCCGAGTGGGTAGCAGACATCTGCCTCCCATGCATACACACTTCTGAGAGTTGAGCTTATGGCCTGTACCTCCACATCCAGCCTGCTGGTACCCTTGGCTTCTAAAAGGCCTAGGCTCGCTGTTTGACGGAAGTGTTGGGGGAGGTAATTGGAATCCCCCGGCACACAAGACTAGTGCCTCCAAGCTCAGTCCAGCGATTTCCTAGTAATTCCTCTGGTAGACTGGTGCTACATACTAAGTTCCATACGTGAGAGGGTAGCTGAACGCCTTGTCCAAAAGCATCTTACTTCTGAGAGTTGAGCTCAGCCTCAGTCCCTCACAGTTCCACACTGCCTGCAGAGTGAGTTTCGCAGGTCTTCAGCAGAGACGTTTGAAAGAGGCTTCTGAGACGCAGGGTAACAATGCAGACATGGAGGGTATCCCCAGGTGCAGTAGACTGGTAATCTTGGAACCTCCTCACTCAGAATACTGCTACCTTCTCACTGCCATAGGAATGCAGCTAGTTGACAGCTGGCTTCAAGACATGCTTCCCTGTGAGAGCTGAGGACAGGGCAGAACCCTCCCGCATCCTGCCTGACTGTAGGAGTAGCTGCTAAAATCCTAATGTTAGTGGCTGGGAGAGGTTGCGGGAAAAGCATGTGTGAGCACTGGGCCAAAACTCCCGTGTATCTGAGTTGAATACAGCGATTTCCAACGGCTTTCCTCAACCAGAGTGTAGCTAGGTTCCAAATCCCATGTACGATCGGGTAGCAGACATCTGCCTCCCATGCATACACGCTTCTGAGAGTTGAGCTTATGGCCTGTACCTCCACATCCAGGCTGCTGGTACCCATGGCTTCTAAAAGGCCAAGGCTCGCTGTTTGACGGTAGTTCTGGGAGAAGTAATTGGAATCTCCCGGCACACAAGACGAGTGCCTCCAAGCCCAATTCACGATTTCCCAGTAATTCTTGTGGTAGACAGATGCTACATACTAAGTTCCATATGTGAGAAGGTAGCTGAACGCCTTGTCCAAAAGCATCTTACTTCTGAGAGTTGAGCTCAGCCTCAGTCCCTCACAGTTCCACACTGCCTGCAGAGTGAGTTTCGCAGGACTTCAGCAGAGACGATTACCAGAGGCTTCTGAGACGCAGGGTAACAATGCAGACCTGGAGGGTATCTCCAGGAGCAGTAGAGTGGTAATCTTGGAACCTCCCGACTCAGAGTACTGCTACCGTCTCACTGCCATAAGAATGCAACTAGTGGACAGCTGACTTCAAGACATGCTTCCCTGTGAGAGCTGAGGACAGGGCAGAACCCTCCCGCTTCCTGCCTGACTGTAGGAGTAGCTGCTAACTTCCTAATGTTAGTGGCTGGTAGAGGTTGCGGGAAAAGCATGTGTGATCACTGGGACTGAACTCCCGTGTATCTGAGTTGAATACAGCGATTTCCAATGGCCTTCTTCAATCACAGTGTAGCTAGATTGCAACTTCCATGTCCGAGTAGGGAGCAGACATCTGCCTCCCATGCATACACAATTCTGAGAGTTGAGTTTATGGCCTGTACCTCCACATCCAGCCTGCTGGTACCCTTAGCTTCTAAAAGGCCTAGGCTCGCTGTTTGATGGAAGTGTTGGGAGAGGTAATTGGAATCACCCGGCACACAAGACTAGTGCCTCCAAGTTCAATTCACGATTTCCCAGTAATTCTTGTGGTAGACAGGTGCTACATACTAAGTTCCATACGTGAGAAGGTAGCTGAACGCCTTGACCAAAAGCATCTTACTTCTGAGAGTTGAGCTCAGCCTCAGTCCCTCACAGTTCCACACTGCCTGCAGAGTGAGTTTCGCAGGTCTTCAGCAGAGACGATTGCCAGAGGCTTCTGAGTACAAGTTAACAATGCAGACCTGGAGGGTATCTCCAGGTGCAGTAGAGTGGTAATCTTGGAACCTCCTGACTCAGAATACTGCTACCTTCTCACTGCCATAGGAATGCAGCTAGTTGACAGCTGGCTTCAAGACATGCTTCCCTGTGAGAGCTGAGGACAGGGCAGAACCCTCCCGCATGCTGCCTGACTGTAGGAGTAGCTGCTAACATCCTAATGTTAGTGGCTGGGAGAGGTTGCGGGAAAAGCATGTGTGAGCACTGGGCCTGAACTCCTGTGTATCTGAGTTGAATACAGCGATTTCCAACGGCTTTCCTCAACCAGAGTGTAGCTAGGTTCCAAATCCCATGTACGAGCGGGTAGCAGACATCTGCCTCCCATGCATACACACTTCTGAGACTTGAGCTTATGGCCTGTACCTCCACATCCAGGCTGCTGGTACACTTGGCTTCTAAAAGGCCTAGGCTCGCTGTTTGACGGAAGTGCTGGGAGAGGTAATTGGAATTTCCCGGCACACAAGACGAGTGCCTCCAAGCTCAATTCACGATTTCCCAGTAATTCTCGTGGTAGACAGGTGCTACATACTAAGTTCCATATGTGAGAAAGTAGCTGAACGCCTTGTCCAAAAGCATCTTACTTCTGAGAGTTGAGCTCAGCCTCAATCCCTCACAGTTCCACACTGCCTGCAGAGTGAGTTTCGCAGGTCTTCAGCAGAGACGTTTGCCAGAGGCTTCTGAGAGGCAGCGTAACAATGCAGAACTGGAGGGTATCCCCATGTGCAGTAGACTCGTAATCTTGGAACCTCCTGAATCAGAATACTACTACCTTCTCACTGCCATAGGAATGCAGCTAGTTGACAGCTGGCTTCAAGACATGCTTCCCTGTGAGAGATGAGGATAGGGCAGAACCCTCCCGCATCCTGCCTGACTCTAGGAGTAGCTGCTAACATCCTATTGTTAGTGGCTGGGAGAGGTTGCGGGAAAAGCATGTGTGAGCACTGGGCCTGAACTCCCGTGTATCTGAGTTGAATACAGCGATTTCAAATGGCCTTCTTCAATCACAGTGTAGCTAGGTTCCAACTCCCATGTCCGAGTGGGTAGCAGACATCTGCCTCCCATGCATACACACCTCTGAGAGTTGAGCTTATGGCCTGTACCTCCACAGCCAGCATGCTGGTACCCTTGGCTTCTAAAAGGCCTAGGCTCGCTGTTTGACGGAAGTGCTGGGAGAGGTAATTGGAATCTCCCGGCACACAAGACGAGTGCCTCCAAGCTAAATTCACGATTTCCCAGTAATTCTTGTTGTAGACAGGTGCTACACACTAAGTTCCATATGTGAGAAGGTAGCTGAACGCCTTGTCCAAAAGCATCTTACTTCTGAGAGTTGAGCTCAGCCTCAGTCCCTCACAGTTCCACACTGCCTGCAGAGTGAGTTTCACACGTCTTCACCAGAGACGATTACCATAGGCTTCTGAGACGCAGGGTAACAATGCAGACCTGGAGGGTATCTCCAGGTGCAGTAGAGTGGTAATCTTGGAATTTCCTGACTCAGAGTACTGCTACCTTCTCACTGCCATAGGAATGCAGCTAGTTGAGAGCTGACTTCAAGACATGCTTCCCTGTGAGAGCTGAGGACAGGGGAGAACACTCCCGCATCCTGCCTGACTGTAGGAGTAGCTGCTAACATCCTAATGTTAGTGGCTGGGAGAGGTTGCGGGAAAAGCATGTGTGAGCACTGGGCCTGAACTCCCGTGTATCTGAGTTGAATACAGCGATTTCCAATGGCCTTCTTCAATCAGAGTGTAGATAGGTTCCAACTCCCATGTCCGAGTGGGTAGCAGACATCTGCCTCCCATGCATACACACTTCTGAGAGTTGAGCTAATGGCCTGTACCTCCACATCCAGGCTGCTGGTACCCTTGGCTTCTAAAAGGCCTAGGCTCGCTGTTTGACGGAAGTGTTGGGAGAGGTAATTGGAATCACCCGGCACACAAGACGAGTGCCTCCAACCTCAGTCCAGCGATTTCCTAGTAATTCCTGTGGTAGACTGGTGCTACATACTAAGTTCCATACGTGAGAGGGTAGCTGAACGCCTTGTCCAAAAGCATCTTACTTCTGAGAGTTGAGCTCAGCCTCAGTCCCTCACAGTTCCACACTGCCTGCAGAGTGAGTTTCGCAGGTCTTCAGCAGAGACGATTGCCAGAGGCTTCTGAGTATAAGTTTACAATGCAGACCTGGAGGGTATCTCCAGGTGCAGTAGAGTTGTAATCTTGGAACCTCCTGACACAGAGTACTGCTACCTTCTCACTGCCATAGAAATGCACCTAGTTGACTGCTGGCTTCAAGACATGCTTCCCTGTGTGAGCTGAGGACAGGGCAGAACCCTCCCGCATCCTGCCTGACTGTAGGATTAGCTGCTAACATCCTTATGTTAGTGGCTGGGAGAGGTTGCGGGAAAAGCATGTTTGAGCACTGGGCCTGAACTCCCGTGTATCTGAGTTGAATACAGCAATTTCCAATGGCCTTCTTCAATCACAGTGTAGCTAGTTTCCAACTCCCATGTCCGAGTGGGTAGAAGACATCTGCCTCCCATGCATACACAAATCTGAGAGTTGAGCTTATGGCCTGTACCTCCACATCCAGCCTGCTGGTACCCTTGGCTTCTAAAAGGCCTAGGCTCGCTGTTGACGGAAGTGTTGGGTGAGGTAATTGGAATCAACCGGAACACGAGACTAGTGCCTCCAAGCTCAATTCACGATTTCCCAGTAATTCTTGTGGTAGACAGGTGCTACATACTAAGTTCCATACGTGAGAAGGTAGCTGAACGCCTTGTCCAAAAGCATCTTACTTCTGAGAGTTGAGCTCAGGCTCAGTCCCTCACAGTTCCACACTGCCTGCAGAGTGAGTTTCGCAGGTCTTCAACAGAGACGTTTGCCAGAGGCTTCTGAGACGCAGGGTAACAATGCAGACCTGGAGGGTATCCCCAGGTGCAGTAGACTGGTAATCTTGGAATCTCCTGACTCAGAATACTGCTACCTTCTCACTGCCATAGGAATGCAGCTAGTTGACAGCTGGCTTCAAGACATGCTTCCCTGTGAGAGCTGAGGACAGGGCAGAACCCTCCCGCATCCTGCCTGACTGTAGGAGTAGCTGCTAACATCCTAATGTTAGTGGCTGGGAGAGGTTGCGGGAAAAGCATGTGTGAGCACTGGGCCTGAACTCCCGTGTATCTGAGTTGAATACAGCGATTTCCAACGGCTTTCCTCAACCAGAGTGTAGCTAGGTGCCAAATCCCATGTACGAGCGGAAAGCAGACATCTGCCTCCCATGCATACACACTTCTGAGAGTTGAGCTTATGGCCTGTACCTCCACATCCAGCCTGCTGGTACCCTTGGCTTCTAAAAGGCCTAGGCTCGCTGTTTGACGGAAGTGCTGCGAGAGGTAATTGGAATCTCCCGGCACACAAGACGAGTGCCTCTAAGCTCAGTCCAGCGATTTCCCAGTAATTCTTGTGGTAGACAGGTGCTACATACAAAGTTCCATATGTGAGAAGGTAGCTGAACGCCTTGACCAAAAGCATCTTACTTCTGAGAGTTGAGCTCAACCTCAGTCCCTCACAGTTCCACACTGCCTGCAGAGTGAGTTTCACACGTCTTCACCAGAGACGATTGCCAGAGGCTCTGAGTACAAGTTAACAATGCAGACCTGGAGGGTATCTCCAGGTGCAGTAGATTGGTAATCTTGGAACCTCCTGACTCAGAGTGCTGCTACCTTCTCACTGCATAGGAATGCAGCTAGTTGACAGCTGGCTTCAAGTCATGCTTCCCTGTGAGAGCTGAGGACAGGGCAGAACCCTCCCGCATCCTGCCTGACTGTAGGAGTAGCTGCTAACATCCTAATGTTAGTGGCTGGGAGAGGTTGCGGGAAAAACATGTGTGAGCACTGGGCCTGAACTCCCGTGTATCTGAGTTGAATACAGCGATTTCCAACGGCTTTCCTCAACCAGAGTGTAGCTAGGTTCCAAATCCCATGTACGAGCGGGTAGCAGACATCTGCCTCCCATGCATACACACTTCTGAGAGTTGAGCTTATGGCCTGTACCTCCACATCCAGCCTGCTGGTACCCTTGGCTTCTAAAAGGCCT
This sequence comes from Canis aureus, assembly GCF_053574225.1. Taxonomy (NCBI): domain Eukaryota; kingdom Metazoa; phylum Chordata; class Mammalia; order Carnivora; family Canidae; genus Canis; species Canis aureus. The sequence continues at coordinate 43,860,548 of NC_135638.1, read as the reverse complement.
AGGATCGCTGTTTGACGGAAGTGCTGGGAGAGGTAATTGGAATCGCCCGGCACACAAGACGAGTGCCTCCAAGCTCAATTCACGATTTCCCAGTAATTCTTGTGGTAGACAGGTGCTCCATACTAATTTCCATATGTGAGAAGGTAGCTGAACGCCTTGTCCAAAAGCATCTTACTTCTGAGAGTTGAGCTCAGCCTCAGTCCCTCACAGTTCCACACTGCCTGCAGAGTGAGTTTCACACGTCTTCACCAGAGACGATTGCAAGAGGCTTCTGAGTACAAGTTAACAATGCAGACCTGGAGGGCATCTCCAGGTGCAGTAGAGTGGTAATCTTGGAACCTCCTGACTCAGAGTACTGCTACCTTCTCACTGCCATAGGAATGCAGCTAGTTGACAGCTGGCTTCAAGACATGCTTCCCTGTGAGAGCTGAGGACAGGGCAGAACCCTCCCGCATCCTGCCTGACTGTAGGAGTAGCTGCTAACATCCTTATGTTAGTGGCTCGGAGAGTTTGCGGGAAAAGCATGTGTGAGCACTGGGCCTGAACTCCCGTGTATCTGAGTTGAATACAGCGATTTCCAATGGCCTTCGTCAATCACAGTGTAGCTAGGTTCCAACTCCCATGTCCGAGCGGGTAGCAGACATCTGCCTCCCATGCATACACACTTCTGAGAGTTGAGCTTATGGCCTGTACCTCCACATCGAGCCTGCTGGTACCCTTGGCTTCTAAAAGGTCTAGGCTCCCTGTTTGACGGAAGTGTTGGGAGAGGTAATTTGAATCACCCGGCACACAACACTAGTACCTCCAAGCTCAGTCCAGCGATTTCCTAGTAATTCCTGTGGTAGACTGGTGCTACATACTAAGTTCCATACGTGAGAGGGTAGCTGAACGCCTTGTCCAAAAGCATCTTACTTCTGAGAGTTGAGCTCAGCCTTGTCCCTCACAGTTCCACACTGCCTGCAGAGTGAGTTTCACACGTCTTCACCAGAGACGATTGCCAGAGGCTCTGAGTACAAGTTAACAATGCAGAACTGGAGGGTATCTCCAGGTGCAGTAGATTGGTAATCTTGGAACCTCCTGACTCAGAGTGCTGCTACCTTCTCACTGCCATAGGAATGCAGCTAGTTGACAGCTGGCTTCAAGACATGCTTTCCTGTGAGAGCTGAGGACAGGGCAGAACCCTCCCGCATCCTGCCTGACTGTAGGAGTAGCTGCTAACATCCTTATGTTAGTGGCTGGGAGAGGTTGCGGGAAAAGCATGTGTGAGCACTGGGCCTGAACTCCCGTGTATCTGAGTTGAATACAGCGATTTCCAATGGCCTTCTTCAATCACAGTATAGCTATGTTCCAACTCCCATGTCCGAGTGGGTAGCAGATATCTGTCTCCCATGCATACACACTTCTGAGAGTTGAGCTTAGGGCCTGTACCTCCACATCCAGCATGCTGGTACCCTTGGCTTCTAAAAGGTCTAGGCTCGCTGTTTGACGGAAGTGTTGGGAGAGGTAATTTGAATCACCCGGCACACAACACTAGTGCCTCCAAGTTCAGTCCAGCGATTTCCTAGTAATTCCTGTGGTAGACTGGTGCTACATACCAAGTTCCATACGTGAGAGTGTAGCTGAACGCCTTGTCCAAAAGCATCTTACTTCTGAGAGTTGAGCTCTGCCTCAGTCCCTCACAGTTCCACACTGCCTGCAGAGTGAGTTTCGCAGGTCTTCAGCAGAGACGTTTGCCAGAGGCTTCTGAGACGCAGGGTAACAATGCAGACCTGGAGGGTATCCCCAGGTGCAGTAGACTGGTAATCTTATAACCTCCTGACTCAGAATACTGCTACCTTCTCACTGCCATAGGAATGCACCTAGTTGACAGCTGGCTTCAAGACATGCTTCCCTGTGAGAGCTGAGGACAGGGCAGAACCCTCCCGCATCCTGCCTGACTGTAGGAGTAGCTGCTAACATCCTAATGTTAGTGGCTGGGAGAGGTTGCGGGAAAAGCACGTGTGAGCACTGGGCCTGAACTCCCGTGTATCTGAGTTGAATACAGCGATTTCCAACGGCTTTCCTCAACCAGAGTGTAGCTAGGTTCCAAATCCCAAGTACGAGCGGGTAGCAGACATCTGCCTCCCATGCATACACACTTCTGAGAGTTGAGCTTATGGCCTGTACCTCCACATCCAGCCTGCTGGTACACTTGGCTTCTAAAAGGCCTAGGCTCGCTGTTTGACGGAAGTGTTGGGAGAGGTAATTGGAATCACACGGCACACAAGACTAGTGCCTCCAAGCTCAATTCACGATTTCCCAGTAATTCTTGTGGTAGACAGGTGCTACATACTAAGTTCCATATGTGAGAAGGTAGCTGAACTCCTTGTCCAAAAGCATCTTACTTCTGAGAGTTGAGCTCACCCTCAGTCCCTCACAGTTCCACACTGCCTGCAGAGTGAGTTTCGCAGGTCTTCAGCAGAGACGTTTGCCAGAGGCTTCTGAGAGGCAGGGTAACAATGTAGACCTGGAGGGTATCCCCAGGTGCAGTAGACTGGTAATCTTGGAACCTCCTGACTCAGAATACTGCTACCCTCTCACTGCCATAGGAATGCACCTAGTTGACAGCTGGCTTCAAGACATGCTTCCCTGTGAGAGCTGAGGACAGGGCAGAACCCTCCCGCATCCTGCCTGACTGTAGGAGTAGCTGCTAACATCCTAATGTTAGTGGCTGGGAGAGGTTGCGGGAAAAGCATGTGTGAGCACTGGGCCTGAACTCCCGTGTATCTGAGTTGAATACAGCGATTTCCAACGGCTTTCCTCAACCAGAGTGTAGCTAGGTGCCAAATCCCATGTACGAGCGGGTAGCAGACATCTGCCTCCCATGCATACACACTTCTGAGGGTTGAGCTTATGGCCTGTACCTCCACATCCAGCCTGCTGGTACCCTTGGCTTCTAAAAGGCCTAGGCTCGCTGTTTGACGGAAGTGCTGCGAGAGGTAATTGGAATCTCCCGGCACACAAGACGAGTGCCTCCAAGCTAAATTCACGATTTCCCAGTAATTCTTGTGGTAGACAGGTGCTACATACTAAGTTCCATATGTGAGAAGGTAGCTGAACGCCTTGACCAAAAGCATCTTACTTCTGAGAGTTGAGCTCAGCCTCAGTCCCTCACAGTTCCACACTGCCTGCAGAGTGAGTTTCACACGTCTTCACCAGAGACGATTGCCAGAGGCTCTGAGTACAAGTTAATAATGCAGACCTGGAGGGTATCTCCAGGTGCAGTAGATTGGTAATCTTGGAACCTCCTGACTCAGAGTACTGCTACCTTCTCACTGCCATAGGAATGCAGCTAGTTGACAGCTGGCTTCAAGACATGCTTCCCTGTGAGAGCTGAGTACAGGGCAGAACCCTCCCGCATCCTGCCTGACTGTAGGAGTAGCTGCTAACATCCTTATGTTAGTGGCTGGGAGAGGTTGCGGGAAAAGCATGTGTGAGCACTGTGCCTGAACTCCCCTGTATCTGAGTTGAATACAGCGATTTCCAATGGCCTTCGTCAATCACAGTGTAGCTAGGTTCCAACTCCCATGTCCGAGTGGGTAGCAGACATCTGCCTCCCATGCATACACACTTCTGAGAGTTGAGCTTATGGCCTGTACCTCCACATCGAGCCTGCTGGTACCCTTGGCTTCTAAAAGGTCTAGGCTCGCTGTTTGACGGAAGTGTTTGGAGAGGTAATTTGAATCACCCGGCACACAACACTAGTGCCTCCAAGCTCAGTCCAGCGATTTCCTAGTAATTCCTGTGGTAGACTGGTGCTACATACTAAGTTCCATACGTGAGAGGGTAGCTGAACGCCTTGTCCAAAAGCATCTTACTTCTGAGAGTTGAGCTCAGCCTCAGTCCCTCACAGTTCCACACTGCCTGCAGAGTGAGTTTCGCAGGTCTTAAGCAGAGACGTTTGCCAGAGGCTTCTGAGACGCAGGGTAACAATGCAGACCTGGAGGGTATCCCCAGGTGCAGTAGACTGGTAATCTTATAACCTCCTGACTCAGAATACTGCTACCTTCTCACTGCCATAGGAATGCAGCTAGTTGACAGCTGGCTTCAAGACATGCTTCCCTGTGAGAGCTGAGGACAGGTCAGAACCCTCCCGCATCCTGCTTGACTGTAGGAGTAGCTGCTAACATCCTAATGTTAGTGGCTGGGAGAGGTTGCGGGAAAAGCATGTGTGAGCACTGGGCCTGAACTCCCGTGTATCTGAGTTGAATACAGCGATTTCCAACGGCTTTCCTCAACCAGAGTGTAGCTAGGTTCCAAATCCCAAGTACGAGCGGGTAGCAGACATCTACCTCTCATGCATACACACTTCTGAGAGTTGAGCTTATGGCCTGTACCTCCACATCCAGCCTGCTGGTACACTTGGCTTCTAAAAGGCCTAGGCTGGCTGTTTGACGGAAGTGTTGGGAGAGGTAATTGGAATCACCCGGCACACAAGACGACTGCCTCCAAGCTCAATTCACGATTTCCCAGTAATTCTTGTGGTAGACAGGTGCTACATACTAAGTTCCATACGTGAGAAGGTAGCTCAACGCCTTGTCCAAAAGCATCTTACTTCTGAGAGTTGAGCTCAGCCTCAGTCCCTCACAGTTCCACACTGCCTGCAGAGTGAGTTTCGCAGGTCTTCAGCAGAGACGATTGCCAGAGGCTTCTGAGTACAAGTTAACAATGCAGACCTGGAGGGTATCTCCATGTGCAGTAGAGTGGTAATCTTGGAACCTCCTGACTCAGAATACTGCTACCTTCTCACTGCCATAGGAATGCAGCTAGTTGACAGCTGGCTTCAAGACATGCTTCCCTGTGAGAGCTGAGGACAGGGCAGAACCCTCCCGCATCCTGCCTGACTGTAGGAGGAGCTGCTAACATCCTAATGTTAGTGGCTGGGAGAGGTTGCGGGAAAAACATATGTGAGCACTGGGCCTGAACTCCCGTGTATCTGAGTTAAATACAGCGATTTCCAACGGCTTTCCTCAACCAGAGTGTAGCTAGGTTCCAAATCCCATGTACGAGCGGGTAGCAGACATCTGCCTCCCATGCATACACACTTCTGAGAGTTGAGCTTATGGCCTGTACCTCCACATCCAGCCTGCTGGTACCCTTGGCTTCTAAAAGGCCTAGGCTCGCTGTTTGACGGAAGTGCTGGGAGAGGTAATTGGAATCTCCCGGCACACAAGACGAGTGCCTCCAAGCTCAATTCACGATTTCCCAGTAATTCTTGTGGTAGACAGGTGCTACATACTAAGTTCCATATGTGAGAAGGTAGCTGAACGCCTTGTCCAAAAGCATCTTACTTCTGAGAGTTGAGCTCACCCTCAGTCCCTCACAGTTCCACACTGCCTGCAGAGTGAGTTTCGCAGTCTTCAGCAGAGACGTTTGCCAGAGGCTTCTGAGACGCAGGGTAACAATGTAGACCTGGAGGGTATCCCCAGGTGCAGTAGACTGGTAATCTTGGAACCTCCTGACTCAGAATACTGCTACCTTCTCACTGCCATAGGAATGCAGCTAGTTGACAGCTGGCTTCAAGACATGCTTCCCTGTGAGAGCTGAGGACAGGGCAGAACCCTCCCGCATCCTGCCTGACTGTAGGAGTAGCTGCTAACATCCTTATGTTAGTGGCTGGGAGAGGTTGCGGGAAAAGCATGTGTGAGCACTGGGCCTGAACTCCCCTGTATCTGAGTTGAATACAGCGATTTCCAATGGCCTTCGTCAATCACAGTGTAGCTAGGTTCCAACTCCCATGTCCGAGTGGGTAGCAGACATCTGCCTCCCATGCATACACACTTCTGAGAGTTGAGCTTATGGCCTGTACCTCCACATCGAGCCTGCTGGTACCCTTGGCTTCTAAAAGGTCTAGGCTCGCTGTTTGACGGAAGTGTTGGGAGAGGTAATTTGAATCACCCGGCACACAACACTAGTGCCTCCAAGCTCAGTCCAGCGATTTCCTAGTAATTCCTGTGGTAGACTGGTGCTACATACTAAGTTCCATACGTGAGAGGGTAGCTGAACGCCTTGTCCAAAAGCATCTTACTTCTGAGAGTTGAGCTCAGCCTCAGTCCCTCACAGTTCCACACTGCCTGCAGAGTGAGTTTCGCAGGTCTTAAGCAGAGACGTTTGCCAGAGGCTTCTGAGACGCAGGGTAACAATGCAGACCTGGAGGGTATCCCCAGGTGCAGTAGACTGGTAATCTTATAACCTCCTGACTCAGAATACTGCTACCTTCTCACTGCCATAGGAATGCAGCTAGTTGACAGCTGGCTTCAAGACATGCTTCCCTGTGAGAGCTGAGGACAGGGCAGAACCCTCCCGCATGCTGCCTGACTGTAGGAGTAGCTGCTAACATCCTAATGTTAGTGGCTGGGAGAGGTTGCGGGAAAAGCATGTGTGAGCACTGGGCCTGAACTCCCGTGTATCTGAGTTGAATACAGCGATTTCCAACGGCTTTCCTCAACCAGAGTGTAGCTAGGTTCCAAATCCCAAGTACGAGCGGGTAGCAGACATCTACCTCCCATGCATACACACTTCTGAGAGTTGAGCTTATGGCCTGTACCTCCACATCCAGCCTGCTGGTACACTTGGCTTCTAAAAGGCCTAGGCTGGCTGTTTGACGGAAGTGTTGGGAGAGGTAATTGGAATCACCCGGCACAAAAGACGACTGCCTCCAAGCTCAATTCACGATTTCCCAGTAATTCTTGTGGTAGACAGGTGCTACATACTAAGTTCCATACGTGAGAAGGTAGCTCAACGCCTTGTCCAAAAGCATCTTACTTCTGAGAGTTGAGCTCAGCCTCAGTCCCTCACAGTTCCACACTGCCTGCAGAGTGAGTTTCGCAGGTCTTCAGCAGAGACGATTGCCAGAGGCTTCTGAGTACAAGTTAACAATGCAGACCTGGAGGGTATCTCCATGTGCAGTAGAGTGGTAATCTTGGAACCTCCTGACTCAGAATACTGCTACCTTCTCACTGCCATAGGAATGCAGCTAGTTGACAGCTGGCTTCAAGACATGCTTCCCTGTGAGAGCTGAGGACAGGGCAGAACCCTCCCGCATCCTGCCTGACTGTAGGAGGAGCTGCTAACATCCTAATGTTAGTGGCTGGGAGAGGTTGCGGGAAAAACATGTGTGAGCACTGGGCCTGAACTCCCGTGTATCTGAGTTAAATACAGCGATTTCCAACGGCTTTCCTCAACCAGAGTGTAGCTAGGTTCCAAATCCCATGTACGAGCGGGTAGCAGACATCTGCCTCCCATGCATACACACTTCTGAGAGTTGAGCTTATGGCCTGTACCTCCACATCCAGCCTGCTGGTACACTTGGCTTCTAAAAAGCCTAGGCTCGCTGTTTGACGGAAGTGCTGCGAGAGGTAATTGGAATCTCCCGGCACACAAGACGAGTGCCTCCAAGCTCAATTCACTATGTCCCAGTAATTCTTGTGGTAGACAGGTGCTACATACTAAGTTCCATATGTGAGAAGGTAGCTGAACGCCTTGACCAAAAGCATCTTACTTCTGAGAGTTGAGCTCAGCCTAAGTCCCTCACAGTTCCACACTGCCTGCAGAGTGAGTTTCACACGTCTTCACCAGAGACGATTGCCAGAGGCTCTGAGTACAAGTTAACAATGCAGAACTGGAGGGTATCTCCAGGTGCAGTAGATTGGTAATCTTGGAACCTCCTGACTCAGAGTGCTGCTACCTTCTCATTGCCATAGGAATGCAGCTAGTTGACAGCTGGCTTCAAGACATGCTTCCCTGTGAGAGCTGAGGACAGGGCAGAACCCTCCCGCATCCTGCCTGACTGTAGGAGTAGCTGCTAACATCCTTATGTTAGTGGCTGGGAGAGGTTGCGGGAAAAGCATGTGTGAGCACTGGGCCTGAACTCCCGTGTATCTGAGTTGAATACAGCGATTTCCAATGGCCTTCTTCAATCACAGTATAGCTATGTTCCAACTCCCATGTCCGAGTGGGTAGCAGATATCTGCCTCCCATGCATACACACTTCTGAGAGTTGAGCTGATGGCCTGTACCTCCACATCCAGCCTGCTGGTACCCTTGGCTTCTAAAAGGTCTAGGCTCGCTGTTTGACGGAAGTGTTGGGAGAGGTAATTGGAATCACCCGGCACACAACACTAGTGCCTCCAAGCTCAGTCCAGCGATTTCCTAGTAATTCCTGTGGTAGACTGGTGCTACATACCAAGTTCCATACGTGAGAGTGTAGCTGAACGCCTTTTCCAAAAGCATCTTACTTCTGAGAGTTGAGCTCTGCCTCAGTCCCTCACAGTTCCACACTGCCTGCAGAGTGAGTTTCGCAGGTCTTCAGCAGAGACGTTTGCCAGAGGCTTCTGAGACGCAGGGTAACAATGCAGACCTGGAGGGTATCTCCAGGTGCAGTAGAGTGGTAATCTTGGAACCTCCTGACTCAGAGTACTGCTACCTTCTCACTGCCATAGGAATGCAGCTAATTGACAGGTGGCTTCAAGACATGCTTCCCTGTGAGAGCTGAGGACAGGGCAGAACCCTCCCGCATCCTGCCTGACTGTAGGAGTAGCTGCTAACATCCTAATGTTAGTGGCTGGGAGAGGTTGCGGGAAAAGCTTGCGTGAGCACTTGGCCTGAACTCCCGTGTATCTGAGTTGAATACAGCGATTTCCAACGGCTTTCCTCAACCAGAGTGTAGCTAGGTTCCAAATCCCATGTACGAGCGGGTAGCAGACATCTGCCTCCCATGCATACACACTTCTGAGAGTTGAGCTTATGGCCTGTACCTCCACATCCAGCCTGCTGGTACCCTTGGCTTCTAAAAGGCCTAGGCTCGCTGTTTGACGGAAGTGCTGGGAGAGGTAATTGGAATCACCCGGCACACAAGACTAGTGCCTCCAATCAGTCCAGGGATTTCCCAGTAATTCTTGTGGTAGACAGGTGCTACATACTAAGTCCCATATGTGAGAAGGTAGCTGAACGCCTTGTCGAAAAGCATCTTACTTCTGAGAGTTGAGCTCACCCTCAGTCCCTCACAGTTCCACACTGCCTGAAGAGTGAGTTTCACACGTCTTCACCAGAGACGATTGCCAGAGGCTTCTGAGACACAAGGTAACAATGCAGACCTGGAGGGTATCTCCAGGTGCAGTAGAGTGGTAATCTTGGAACCTCCTGACTCAGAGTACTGTTACCTTCTCACTGCCATAGGAATGCCGCTAGTTGACAGCTGACTTCAAGACATGCTTCCCTGTGAGAGCTGAGGACAGGGCAGAACCCTCTCGCATCCTGCCTGACTGTAGGAGTAGCTGCTAACATCCTAATGTTAGTGGCTGGGAGAGGTTGCGGGAAAAGCAAGTGTGAGCACTGGGCCTGAACTCCCGTGTATCTGAGTTGAATACAGCGAGTTCCAATGGCCTTTTTCAGTCACAGTGTAGCTAGGTTCCAACTCCGATGTCCGAGTGGGTAGCAGACATCTGCCTCCCATGCATACACACTTCTGAGAGTTGAGCTTATGGCCTGTACCTCCACATCCAGCCTGCTGGTACCCTTGGCTTCTAAAAGGCCTAGGCTCGATGTTTGACGGAAGTGTTGGGAGAGGTAATTGGAATCACCCGGCACACAAGACTAGTGCTTCCAAGCTCAATTCACGATTTCCCAGTAATTCTTGTGGTAGACAAGTGCTACATACTATGTTCCATACGTGAGAAGGTAGCTGAACGCCTTGACCAAAAGCATCTTACTTCTGAGAGTTGAGCTCAGCCTCAGTCCCTCACAGTTCCACACTGCCTGCAGAGTGTGTTTTGCAGGTCTTCAGAAGAGACGATTGCCAGAGGCTTCTGAGTACAAGTTAACAATGCAGACCTGGAGGGTATCTCCAGGTGCAGTAGAGTGGTAATCTTGGAAGCTCCTGACTCAGAATACTGCTACCTTCTCAGTGCCATAGGAATGCAGCTAGTTGACAGCTGGCTTCAAGACATGCTTCCCTGTGAGAGCTGAGGACAGGGCAGAACCCTCCCGCATCCTGCCTGACTGTAGGAGTAGCTGCTAACATCCTTATATTAGTGGCTGGGAGAGGTTATGGGAAAAGCATGAGTGAGCACTGGTCCTGAACTCCCGTGTATCTGAGTTGAATACAGCGATTTCCAATGGCCTTCTTCAATCACAATGTAGCTAGGTTCCAACTCCCATGTCCTAGTGGGTAGCAGACATCTGCCTCCCATGCATACACACTTCTGAGAGTTGAGCTTATGGCCTGTACATCCATAGCCAGCCTGCTAGTACCCTTGGCTTCTAAAAGGCCTAGGCTCGTTGTTTGACGGAAGTGCTGTAAGAGGTAATTGGAATCTCCCGGCACACAAGACGAGTGCCTCCAAGCTCAGTTCACGATTTCCCAGTAATTCTTGTGGTAGACAGGTGCTACATACTAAGTTCCATATGTGAGAATGTAGCTGAAATTCTTGTCCAAAAGCATCTTACTTCTGAGAGTTGAGCTCACCCTCAGTCCCTCACAGTTCCACACTGCCTGCAGAGTGAGTTTCACACGTCTTCACCAGAGACGATTGCCAGAGGCTTCTGAGTACAAGTTAACAATGCAGACCTGGAGGGTATCTCCAGGTGCAGTAGAGTGGTAATCTTGGAACCTCCTGACTCAGAGTACTGCTACCTTCTCACTGCCATAGGAATGCAGCTAGTTGACAGCTGGTTTCAAGACATGCTTCCCTGTGAGAGCTGAGGACAGGGCAGAACCCTCCCACATCCTGCCTGACTGTAGGAGTAGCTGCTAACATCCTTATGTTAGTGGCTGGGAGCGGTTGCGGGAAAAGCATGTGTGAGCACTTGGCCTGAACTCCCGTGTATCTGAGTTGAATACAACGATTTCCAACGGCTTTCCTCAACCAGAGTGTACCTATGTTCCAAATCCCACGTACGAGCGGGTAGCAGACATCTGCCTCCCATGCATACAAACTTCTGAGAGTTGAGCTTATGGCCTGTACCTCCACAGCCAGCCTGCTGGTACCCTTGGCTTCTAAAAGGCCTAGGCTCGCTGTTTCACGGAAGTGCTGGGAGAGGTAATTAAAATCTCCCTGCACACAAGACGAGTGCATCCAAGCTCAATTCACGATTTCCCAGTAATTCTTGTGGTAGACAGGTGCTACATACTAAGTTCCATATGTGAGAAGGTAGCTGAACGCCGTGTCCAAAAGCATCTTACTTCTGAGAGTTGAGCTCACCCTCAGTCCCTCACAGTTCCACACTGCCTGCAGAGTGAGTTTCACACGTCTTCACCAGAGACGATTGCCAGAGGCTTCTGAGTACAAGTTAACAATGCAGACCTGGAGGGTATCTCCAGGTGCAGTAGAGTGGTAATCATGGAACCTCCTGACTCAGAGTACTGCTACCTTCTCACTGCCATAGGAATGCAGCTAGTTGACAGCTGGTTTCAAGACATGCTTCCCTGTGAGAGCTGAGGACAGGGCAGAACCCTCCCGCATCCTGCCTGACTTTAGGAGTAGCTGCTAACATCCTTATGTTAGTGGCTGGGAGAGGTTGCGGGAAAAGCATGTGTGAGCACTGGGCCTGAACTCCCGTGTATCTGAGTTGAATACAACGATTTCCAACGGCTTTCCTCAACCAGAGTGTAGCTAGGTTCCAAATCCCATGTACGAGCGGGTAGCAGACATCTGCCTCCCATGCATACACACTTCTGAGATTTGAGCTTATGGCCTGTACCTCGACAGCCAGCCTGCTGGTACCCTTGGCTTCTAAAAGGCCTAGGCTCGCTGTTTGACGGAAGTGCTGGGAGAGGTAATTGGAATCTCCCGGCACACAAGACGAGTGCCTCCAAGCTCAATTCACGATTTCCCAGTAATTCTTGTGGTAGACAGGTGGTACATACTAAGTTCCTTATGTGAGAAGGTAGCTGAACGCCTTGTCCAAAAGCATCTTACTTCTGAGAGTTGAGCTCACCCTCAGTCCCTCACAGTTCCACACTGCCTGCAGAGTGAGTTTCACACGTCTTCACCAGACACGATTGCCAGAGGCTTCTGAGTACAAGTTAACAATGCAGACCTGGAGGGTATCTTCAGGTGCAGTAGAGTGGTAATCTTGGAACCTCCTGACTCAGAGTACTGCTACCTTCTCACTGCCATAGGAATGCAGCTAGTTGACAGCTGGCTTCAAGACATGCTTCCCTGTGAGTGCTGAGGACAGGGCAGAACCCTCCCGCATCCTGCCTGACTGTAGGAGTAGCTGCTAACATCCTAATGTTAGTGGCTGGGAGAGGTTGCGGGAAAAGCATGTGTGAGCACTGGGCTTGAACTTCCGTGTTTCTGAGTCAATACTGCGATTTCCAACGGCTTTCCTCAACCAGAGTGTAGCTAGGTTCCAAATCCCATGTACGAGCGGGTAGCAGACATCTGCCTCCCATGCATACACACTTCTGAGAGTCGAGCTTATGGCCTGTACTTCCACATTCAGCCTGCTGGTACCCTTGGTTTCTAAAAGGCCTAGGCTCGCTGTTTGACGGAAGTGCTGGGAGAGGTAATTGGAATCTCCCGGCACACAAGACGAGTGCCTCCAAGCTCAACTCATGATATCCCAGTAATTCTTGTGGTAGACAGGTGCTACATACTAAGTTCCATATGTGAGAAGGTAGCTGAACGCCTTTTCCAAAAGCATGTTACTTCTGAGAGTTGAGCTCACCCTCAGTCCCTCACAGTTCCACTCTGCCTGCAGAGTGAGTATCACAAGTCTTCACCAGAGACCCTGCCAGAGGCTTCTGAGTACAAGTTCACAATGCAGACCTGGAGGGTATCTCCAGGTGCAGTAGAGTGGTAATCTTGGAACCTCCTGACTCAGAGTACTACTACCTTCTCACTGCCATAGGAATGCAGCTAGTTGACAGCTGGCTTCAAGACATGCTTCCCTGTGAGAGCTGAGGACAGGGCAGAATCCTCCCGAATCCTGCCTGACTGTAGGAGTAGCTGCTAACATCCTTATGTTAGTGGCTGGGAGAAGTTGCCCGAAAAGCATGTGTGAGCACTGCGCCTGAACTCCCGTGTATCTGAGTTGAATACAGTGATTTCCAACGGCTTTCATCAATCAGAGTGTAGCCAGGTTCCATATCCCATGTCCGTGTGGGTAGCAGACATCTGCCTCCCATGCATGCACACTTCTGAGGGTTGAGCTTATGGCCTGTACCTCCACATTAAGCCTGCTGGTACACTTGGCTTCTAAAAGGCCTAGGCTCGCTGATTGACGGAAGTGCTGGGAGAGGTAATTGGAATCACCCGGCACACAAGACTAGTGCCTCCAAGCTCAGTCCAGCGATTTCCTAGTCCTTCCTGTGGTAGACTGGTGCTACATACTAAGTTCCATATGTGAGAAGGTAGCTGAACGCCTTGTCCAAAAGCATCTTACTTCTGAGAGTTGAGCTCAGCCTCAGTCCCTCACAGTTCCACACTGCCTGCAGAATGCGTTTCGCAGGTCTTCAGCAGAGACGTTTGCCAGAGGCTTCTGAGACGCAGGGTAACAATGAAGACCTGGAGGGTATCCTCAGGTGCAGTAAACTGGTAATATTGGAACCTCCTGACTGAGAATACTGCTGCCTTCTCACTGCCATAGGAATGCAGCTAGTTGACAGCTGGCTTCAAGACATGCTTCCCTGTGAGAGCTGTGGACAGGGCCGAACCCTCCCGCATCCTGCCTGACTGTAGGAGTAGCTGCTAACATCCTAATGTTAGTGGCTGGGAGAGGTTGCGGGAAAATCGTGTGTGAGCACTGGGCCTGAACTCCCGTGTATCTGAGTTGAATACAGCGATTTCCTTTTTTTTTTTTTTAATTTATTTTTTATTGGTGTTCAATTTACTAACATACAGAATAACACCCAGTGCCCGTCACCCATTCACTCCCACCCCCCGCCCTCCTCCCCTTCTACCACCCCTAGTTTGTTTCCCAGAGTTAGCAGTCTTTACGTTCTGTCTCCCTTTCTGATATTTCCCACACATTTCTTCTCCCTTCCCTTATTTTCCCTTTCACTATTATTTATATTCCCCAAATGAATGAGAACATATAATGTTTGTCCTTCTCCGACTGACTTACTTCACTCAGCATAATACCCTCCAGTTCCATCCACGTTGAAGCAAATGGTGGGTATTTGTCATTTCTAATAGCTGAGTAATATTCCATTGTATACATAAACCACATCTTCTTTATCCATTCATCTTTCGTTGGACACCGAGGCTCCTTCCACAGTTTGGCTATCGTGGCCATTGCTGCTAGAAACATCGGGGTGCAGGTGTCCCGGCGTTTCATTGCATTTGTATCTTTGGGGTAAATCCCCAACAGTGCAATTGCTGGGTCGTAGGGCAGGTATATTTTTAACTGTTTGAGGAACCTCCACACAGTTTTCCAGAGTGGTTGCACCAGTTCACATTCCCACCAACAGTGTAAGAGGGTTCCCTTTTCTCCGCATCCTCTCCAACATTTGTTGTTTCCTGCCTTGTTAATTTTCCCCATTCTCACTGGTGTGAGGTGGTATCTCATTGTAGTTTTGATTTGTATTTCCCTGATGGCAAGTGATGCAGAGCATTTTCTCATATGCATGTTGGCCATGTCTATGTCTTCCTCTGTGAGGTTTCTGTTCATGTCTTTTGCCCATTTCATGATTGGATTGTTTGTTTCTTTGGTGTTGAGTTTAATAAGTTCTTTATAGATCTTGGAAACTAGCCCTTTATCTGATATGTCATTTGCAAATATCTTCTCCCATTCTGTAGGTTGTCTTTGAGTTTTGTTGACTGTATCCTTTGCTGTGCAAAAGCTTCTTATCTTGATGAAGTCCCAATAGTTCATTTTTGCTTTTGTTTCTTTTGCCTTCGTGGATGTATCTTGCAAGAAGTTACTATGGCCGAGTTCAAAAAGGGTGTTGCCTGTGTTCTTCTCTAGGATTTTGATGGAATCTTGTCTCACATTTAGATCTTTCATCCATTTTGAGTTTATCTTTGTGTATGGTGCAAGAGAGTGGTCTAGTTTCATTCTTCTGCATGTGGATGTCCAATTTTCCCAGCACCATTTATTGAAGAGACTGTCTTTCTTCCAATGGATAGTCTTTCCTCCTTTATCGAATATTAGTTGCCCATAAAGTTCAGGGTCCACTTCTGGATTCTCTATTCTGTTCCACTGATCTATGTGTCTGTTTTTGTGCCAGTACCACACTGTCTTGATGACCACAGCTTTGTAGTACAACCTGAAATCTGGCATTGTGATGCCCCCAGATATGGTTTTCTTTTTTAAAATTCCCCTGGCTATTCGGGGTCTTTTCTGATTCCACACAAATCTTAAAATAATTTGTTCTAACTCTCTGAAGAAAGTCCATGGTATTTTGATAGGGATTGCATTAAACGTGTATATTGCCCTGGGTAACATTGACATTTTCACAATATTAATTCTGCCAATCCATGAGCATGGAATATTTTTCCATCTCTTTGTGTCTTCCTCAATTTCTTTCAGAAGTGTTCTATAGTTTTGAGGGTATAGATCCTTTACATCTTTGGTGAGGTTTATTCCTAGGTATCTTATGCTTTTGGGTGCAATTGTAAATGGGATTGACTCCTTAATTTCTCTTTCTTCAGTCTCATTGTTAGTGTATAGAAATGCCACTGACTTCTGGGCATTGATTTTGTATCCTGCCACGCTACCGAATTGCTGTATGAGTTCTAGCAATCTTGGGGTGGAGACTTTTGGGTTTTCTATGTAGAGTATCATGTCATCGGCGAAGAGGGAGAGTTTGACTTCTTCTTTGCCAATTTGAATGCCTTTAATGTCTTTTTGTTGTCTGATTGCTGAGGCTAGGACTTCCAGTACTATGTTGAACAGCAGTGGTGAGAGTGGACATCCCTGTCTTGTTCCTGATCTTAGGGGAAAGGCTCCCAGTGCTTCCCCATTGAGAATGATATTTGCTGTGGGCTTTTCATAGATGGCTTTTAAGATGTCGAGGAATGTTCCCTCTATCCCTACACTCTGAAGAGTTTTGATCAGGAATGGATGCTGTATTTTGTCAAATGCTTTCTCTGCATCCAATGAGAGGATCATATGGTTCTTGGTTTTTCTCTTGCTGATATGATGAATCACATTGATTGTTTTACGGGTGTTGAACCAGCCTTGTGTCCCAGGGATAAATCCTACTTGGTCATGGTGAATAATTTTCTTAATGTACTGTTGGATCCTATTGGCCAGTATCTTGTTGAGAATTTTTGCATCCATGTTCATCAGGGATATTGGTCTGTAATTCTCCTTTTTGGCGGGGTCTTTGTCTGGCTTTGGAATTAAGGTGATGCTGGCCTCATAGAACGAATTTGGAAGTACTCCATCTCTTTCTATCTTTCCAAACAGCTTTAGGAGAATAGGTATGATTTCTTCTTTAAACGTTTGATAAAATTCTCCTGGGAAGCCATCTGGCCCTGGACTCTTGTGTCTTGGGAGGTTTTTGATGACTGCTTCAATTTCCTCCCTGGTTATTGGCCTGTTAAGGTTTTCTATTTCTTCCTGTTCCAGTTTTGGTAGTTTGTGGCTTTCCAGGAATGCGTCCATTTCTTCTAGATTGCCTAATTTATTGGCGTATAGCTGTTCATAATATGTTTTTAAAATCGTTTGTATTTCCTTGGTGTTGGTAGTGATCTCTCCTTTCTCATTCATGATTTTATTAATTTGAGTCTTCTCTCTCTTCTTTTTAATAAGGCTGGCTAATGGTTTATCTATCTTATTAATTCTTTCAAAGAACCAACTCCTGGTTTTGTTGATCTGTTCCACAGTTCTTCTGGTCTCGATTTCGTTGAGTTCTGCTCGAATCTTTATTAGCTCCCTTCTTCTCTTGGGTGTAGGATCTATTTGCTGTTTTTTCTCTAGCTCCTTTATGTGTAAGGTTAGCTTTTTTTTTTTTTTTAATTTTTATTTATTTATGATAGTCACAGAGAGAGAGAGAGAGAGGCAGAGACACAGGCAGAGGGAGAAGCAGGCTCCATGCCGGGAGCCTGACGTGGGATTCGATCCCGGGTCTCCAGGATCGCGTCCTGGTCCAAAGGCAGGCGCTAAACCGCTGCGCCACCCAGGGATCCCAAGGTTAGCTTTTGTATTTGAGTTCTTTCCAGTTTTTGAATGGATGCTTGTATTGCGATGTATTTCCCCCTTAGGACTGCTTTTGCTGCATCCCAAAGATTTTGAACGGTTGTATCTTCATTCTCATTAGTTTCCATGAATCTTTTTAATTCTTCCTTAATTTCCTGGTTGACCCTTTTATCTTTTAGCAGGATGGTCCTTAACCTCCATGTGTTTGAGGTCCTTCCAAACTTCTTGTTGTGATTTAGTTCTAATTTCAAGGCATTATGGTCCGAGAATATGCAGGGGACAATCCCAATCTTTTGGTATCGGTTCAGACCCGATTTGTGACCCAATATGTGGTCTATTCTGGAGAAAGTTCCATGTGCGCTTGAGAAGAATGTGTATTCAGTTGAGTTTGGATGTAAAGTTCTGTAGATATCTGTGAAATCCATCTGGTCCAGTGTATCATTTAAAGCTCTCGTTTCTTTGGAGATGTTTTGCTTAGAAGACCTATCGAGTATAGAAAGAGCTAGATTGAAGTCACCAAGTATAAGTGTATTATTATCTAAGTATTTCTTCACTTTGGTTAATAATTGATTTATATATTTGGCAGCTCCCACATTCGGAGCATATATATTGAGGATTGTTAAGTCCTCTTGTTGAATAGATCCTTTAAGTATGATATAGTGTCCCTCTTCATCTCTCACTACAGTCTTTGGGGTAAATTTTAGTTTATCTGATATAAGGATGGCTACCCCTGCTTTCTTTTGAGGACCATTCGAATGGTAAATGGTTCTCCAACCTTTTATTTTCAGGCTGTAGGTGTCCTTCTGTCTAAAATGAGTCTCTTGTAGACAGCAAATAGATGGGTCCTGCTTTTTTATCCAGTCTGAAACCCTGCGCCTTTTGATGGGGTCATTAAGCCCGTTCACATTGAGAGATATGAGTTTAGTGTCATCATGATATCTATTCAGTCTTTGTTTTTGTGGACTGTTCCACTGAACTTCTTCTTAAAGGGGAATTTTAAGAGGCCCCCTTAAAATTTCTTGCAGAGCTGGTTTGGAGGTCACATATTCTTTTAGTTGCTGCCTGTCTTGGAAGCTCTTTATCTCTCTTTCCATTTTGAATGAGAGCCTTGCTGGATAAAGTATTCTTGGTTGCATGTTCTTCTCATTTAGGACCCTGAATATATCCTGCCAGCCCTTTCTGGCCTGCCAAGTCTCTGTGGAGAGGTCTGCTGTTACCCTAATACTCCTCCCCATAAAAGTCAGGGATTTCTTGTCTCTTGCTGCTTTAAGGATCTTCTCTTTATCTTTGGAATTTGCAAGCTTCACAATTAAATGTCGAGGTGTTGAACGGTTTTTATTGATTTTAGGGGGAGATCTCTCTATTTCCTGGATCTGAATGCCTGTTTCCCTTCCCAGATTAGGAAAGTTTTCAGCTAGAATTTGTTCAAATACATATTCTGGCCCTCTGTCCCTTTCGGCGCCCTCGGGAACCCCAATTAAACGTAGGTTTTTCTTCCTCAGGCTGTCGTTTATTTCCCTTAATCTATCTTCATGGTCTTTTAATTGTTTGTCTCTTTTTTCCTCAGTTTCCCTCTTTGCTATCAACTTGTCTTCTAGGTCACTCCCTCGTTCTTCCACCTCGTTAACCCTCGTCGTTAGGACTTCTAGTTTGGATTGCATCTCATTCAATTGATTTTTAATTTCTGCCTGGTTAGCTCTAAATTCTGCAGTCATGAAGTCTCTTGAGTCCTTTATACTTTTTTCTAGAGCCACCAGTAGCTGTATAATAGTGCTTCTGAATTGGCTTTCTGACATTGAATTGTAATCCAGATTTTGTAACTCTGTGGGAGAGAGGACTGTTTCTGATTCTTTCTTTTGAGGTGAGGTTTTCCTTCTAGTCATTTTGCTCAGTGCAGAGTGGCCAAAAGCAAGTTGTATTGGGAAAAAGAGAAAAAGAGAGGAGAGAAAGAAGGAAAGAAAAGAGAAAGAGGAAAAAAAAGGGAAGAAAAAGAAAAAAAAAGAAAAAAAAGAAGAAAAAGAGAAAGAAAAAGAAAGGAGAAAAAAAGGGGGTGGGGGAAGGAAACAAATCAAAAAGCAAAACAAAACAAAAACAAAAACAAAAACAAACAAACAAAAAAAGAACCACCGGGGAGTATCTTCTGATTCTGTGTACTTTAAGTCCCTTGGCTTCTCCTGGAAGTTGTCCGTCTAGCTGGTGTTCTGGGGGAGGGGCCTGTTGTGCTGATTTTCAGGTGTTAGCAGTTGGGGGAGCTGCTGTGCCCCTGCCTGGTGCAGGGCTCAGTGGGGGATGTTTACCCCGTGAGGCCGCAGGAGGAACAGCCCCAGTGGCGGGCCAGCTCTGGAAACCTGGATTCAGCTCTGGCAGGAACTCAGTCTGCAGGACCTGGATGCTCCGGGGCGGGGCCGCTGATCTGCTCAGCTCGGGGCAGGAGCGTCCTCGCTGTCCTGGGCCCTCCCGGCCTCTGCCTGTGCCGGGGGGAGGCCGGATCCCGGGCTGTGTCCCAGCGCCTGCGCTGCTGGATTTGCGCTCCCGGGCCGCGCAGCCCCCTCCGCGGAGCTGCCGCCCGAGCCCCTCCGAGCTGCTCCTGGAACCGCGCAGCCCCCTCCGCACGGAGCCTCTTCCACTGCCCGAGCCCCTCCGAGCTGCTCCCGGGGCCGCGCAGCCCCCTCCGCGGAGCCGCCGCCCGAGCCCCTTCAGCTGCTCCGGGTCCCGCCGGGTCCCGCCGTGCACGCTGCAGCCCTTGGGGAGCTCGGCGCACTCTCCTGGGTGCGCAGTTGCTGTTACTGTCCCCGGGAGCCCGAGGGCATCCCCGCCCTCCTGGGTCCTGCTCCAACTCCCTGCGAGCCCCTTTCCGCCCGGGAAGGTCGGTGCAGCTCCTGCGTCTCCGGGACGGGGCTCTCCTGTCCTGGGGACACTCGCCCCGGCCTCAGCCCGGCTCCTCGCGGGGCCCCTCCCCCTTGGAGGCCTTTTGTTTCTTTATTTCTTTTTCCCCGTCTTCCTACCTTGATAGATGCGCGAACTCTTCTCACTGTAGCATTCCAGCTGGTCTCTCTTTAAATCTCAGGCCGAATTCATAGATTTTCAGGATAATTTGAAGGTTTTCTAGGTAGTTTGGTGGAGACAGGTGATTTGGAGACGCTACTCCTCCGGCATCTTGCTCCTCCCCTCTCAATACAGCGATTTCCAACGGCTTTCCTCAACCAGAGTGTAGCTAGGTTCCAACTCCCATGTACGAGCGGGTAGCAGACATCTGCCTCCCATGCATACACACTTCTGAGAGTTGAGCTTATGGCCTGTACCTCCACATCCAGCCTGCTGGTACCCTTGGCTTCTAAAAGGCCTAGGCTCGCTGTTCGACGGAAGTGCTGGGAGAGGTAATTGGAATCTCCCGGAACACAAGACGAGTGCCTCCAAGCTCAATTCACGATTTCCCAGTAATTCTTGTGGTAGACAGGTGCTACATACTAAGTTCCATATGTGAGAGTGTAGCTGAACGCCTTGTCCAAAAGCATCTTACTTCTGAGAGTTGAGCTCACCCTCAGTCCCTCACAGTTCCACACTGCCTGCAGAGTGAGTTTCCCACCTCTTCACCAGATACGATTGCCAGAGGCACCTGAGTACAAGTTAACAATGCAGACCTGGAGGGTATCTCCAGGTGCAGTAGAGTGGTAATCTTGGAACCTCCTGACTCAGAGTACTGCTACCTTCTCACTGCCATAGGAATGCAGCTAGTTGACAGCTGGCTTCAAGACATGCTTCCCTGTGAGAGCTGAGGACAGGGCAGACCCTCCCGCATCCTGCCTGACTGTAGGAGTAGCTGCTAACATCCTAATGTTAGTGGCTGGGAGAGGTTGCGGGAAAAGCATGTGTGAGCACTGGGCCTGAACTCCCGTGTATCTGAGTTGAATACAGCGATTTCCAATGGCCTTCTTCAATCACAGTGTAGCTAGGTTCCAACTCCCATGTCCGAGTGGGTAGCAGACATCTGCCTCCCATGCATACACACTTCTGAGAGTTGAGCTTATGGCCGGTACCTCCACAGCCAGCCTGCTGGTACCCTTGGCTTCTAAAAGGCCTAGGCTCGCTGTTTGACGGAAGAGCTGGGAGACGTAATTGGAATCACCTGGCACACAAGACTAGTGCCTCCAAGCTCAGTCCAGCGATTTCCTAGTAATTCCTGTGGTAGACTGGTGCTACATACTATGTTCCATACGTGAGAGGGTAGCTGAACGCCTTGTCCAAGAGCATCTTACTTCTGAGAGTTGAGCTCAGCCTCAGTCCCTCACAGTTCCACACTGTCTTCAGAGTGAGTTTCGCAGGTCTTCAGCAGAGACGTTTGCCAGAGGCTTCTGAGACGCAGGGTAACAATGCAGACCTGGAGGGTATCCCCAGGTACAGTAGACTGGTAATATTGGAACCTCCTGACTCAGAATACTGCTACCTTCTCGCTGCCATAGGAATGCAGCTAGTTCACAGCTGGCTTCAGACATCCTTCCCTATGAGAGCTGAGGACAGGGCAGAAACCTCCCGCATCCTGCCTGACTGTAGGAGTAGCTGCTAACATCCTAATGTTAGTGGCTGGGAGAGGTTGCGGGAAAAGCATGTGTGAGCACTGGGCCTGAACTTCCGTGTTTCTGACTCAATACTGCGATTTCCAACGGCTTTCCTCAACCAGAGTGTAGCTAGGTTCCAAATCCCATGTACGAGCGGGTAGCAGACATCTGCCTCCCATGCATACACACTTCTGAGAGTTGAGCTTATGGCCTGTACATCCACAGCCAGCCTGCTAGTACCCTTGGCTTCTAAAAGGCCTAGGCTCGTTGTTTGACGGAAGTGCTGTAAGACGTAATTGGAATCTCCCGGCACACAAGACGAGTGCCTCCAAGCTCAATTCACGATTTCCCAGTAAATCTTGTGGTAGACAGGTGCTACATACTAAGTTCCATATGTGAGAAGGTAGCTGAACGCCTTGTCCAAAAGCATCTTACTCCTGAGAGTTGAGCTCACCCTCAGTCCCTCACAGTTCCACACTGCCTGCAGAGTGAGTTTCTCACGTCTTCACCAGAGACGATTGCCAGAAACTTCTGAGTACAAGTTAACAATGCAGACCTGGAGGGTATGTCCAGGTGCAGTAGAGTGGTAATCTTGGAACCTCCTGACTCAGAGTACTGCTACCTTCTCACTGCCATAGGAATGCAGCTAGTTGACAGCTGGCTTCAAGACATGCTTCCCTGTGAGAGCTGAGGACAGGGCAGAACCCTCCCGCATCCTGCCTGTCTGTAGGAGTAGCTGCTAACTTCCTAATGTTAGTGGCTGGGAGAAGTTGCGGGAAAAGCGTGTGTGAGCACTGGGCCTGAACTCCCGTGTATCTGAGTTGAATACCGCAATTTCCAATGGCCTTCTTCAATCGCAGTGTAGCTAGGTTCCAACTCCCATGTCCGAGTGGGTAGCAGACATCTGACTCTCATGCATACACACTTCAGAGAGTTGAGCTTATGGCCTGTACCTTCACAGCCAGCCTGATGGTATCCTTGGCTTCTAAAGGGCCTAGCCTCGCTGTTTGACGGAAGTGTTGGGAGACGTAATTGGAATCACCCGGCACACAAGACTAGTGCCTCCAAGCTCAGTCCAGCGATTTCCTAGTAATTCCTCTGGTAGACTGGTGCTACATACTAAGTTCCATACGTGAGAGGGTAGCTGAACTCCTTGTCCAAGAGCATCTTACTTCTGAGAGTTGAGCTCAGCCTCAGTCCCTCACAGTTCCACACTGCCTGCAGAGTGAGTTTCGCAGGTCTTCAGCAGTGACGTTTGCCAGAGACTTCTGAGACGCAGGGTAACAATGGAGACCTGGAGGGTATCCCCAGGTGCAGTAGACTGGTAATCTTGGAACCTCCTGACTCAGAATACTACCTTCTCACTGCCATAGGAATGCAGCTAGTTGACAGCTGGCTTCAAGACATGCTTCCCTGTGAGAGCTGAGGACAGGGCAGAACCCTCCCGCATCCTGCCTGACTGTAGGAGTAGCTGCTAATATCCTTATGAGAGTGGATGGGAGAGGTTGCGGGAAAAGCATGTGTGAGCACTGGGCCTGAACTCCCGTGTATCTGAGTTGAATACAGCGATTTCCAACGGCTTTCCTCAACCAGAGTGTAGCTAGGTTCCAAATCCCATGTACGAGCGGGTAGCAGACATCTGACTCCCATGCATACACACTTCTGAGAGTTGAGCTTATGGCCTGTACCTCCACAGCCAGCCTGCTGGTACCCTTGGCTTCTAAAAGGCCTTGGCTCGCTCTTTGACGGAAGTGTTGGGAGAGGTAATTGGAATCACCCGGCACACAAGACTAGTGCCTCCTAGCTCAGTTCACGATTTCCTAGTAATTCCTGTGGTAGACTGGTGCTACATACTAAGTTCCATATGTGAGAAGGTAGCTGAACGCCTTGTCCAAAAGCATCTTACTTCTGAGAGTTGAGCTCACCCTCAGTCCCTCACAGTTCCACACTGCCTGCAGAGTGAGTTTCACACGTCTTCACCAGAGACAATTGCCAGAGGCTTCTGAGTACAAGTTAACAATGCAGACCTGGAGGGTATCTCCAGGTGCAGTAGAGTGGTAATTTTGGAACCTCCTGACTCAGAGTACTGCTACCTTCTCACTGACATGGGAATGCAGCTAGTTGACAGCTGGCTTCAAGACATGCTTCCCTGTGAGAGCTGAGGACAGGGCAGAACCCTCCCGCATCCTGCCTGACTGTAGGAGTAGCTGCTAATATCCTTATGAGAGTGGATGGGAGAGGTTGCGGGAAAAGCATGTGTGAGCACTGGGCCTGAACTCCCGTGTATCTGAGTTGAATACAGCGATTTCCAATGGCCTTCTTCAATCACAGTGTAGCTAGGTTCCAACTCCCATGTCCGAGCGGGTAGCAGACATCTGCCTCCCATGCATACACACTTCTGAGAGTTGAGCTTATGGCATGTACCTCCACAGCCAGCCTGCTGGTACCCTTGGTTTCTAAAAGCCCTAGGCTCGCTGTTTGACGGAAGTGTTGGGAGAGGTAATTAGAATCACCCGGCACACAAGACTAGTGCCTCCAAGCTCAGTCCAGCGATTTCCTAGTAATTCCTGTGGTAGACTGGTGCTACATACTAAGTTCCATACGTGAGAGGGTAGCTGAACGCCTTGTCCAAAAGCATTTTACTTTTGAGAGTTGAGCTCAGCCTCAGTCCCTCACAGTTCCACACTGCCTGCAGAGTGAGTTTCGCAGGTCTTCAGCAGAGGTTTGCCAGAGGCTTCTGAGACGCAGTGTAACAATGCAGACCTGGAGGGTATCCCCAGGTGCAGTAGACTGGTAATCTTGGAACCTCCTGACTCAGAGTACTGCTACCTTCTCACTGCCATAGGAATGCAGCTAGTTGACAGCTGGCTTCAAGACATGCTTCGCCGTGAGAGCTGTGGACAGGGCAGAACCCTCCCGCATCCTGCCTGACTGTAGGAGTAGCTGCTAACATCCTAATGTTAGTGGCTGGGAGAGGTTGCGGGAAAAGCGTGTGTGAGCACTGTGCCTGAACTCCCGTGTATCTGAGTTGAATACAGCGATTTCCAACGGCTTTCCTCAACCAGAGTGTAGCTAGGTTCAATATCCCATGTACGAGCGGGTAGCAGACATCTGCCTCTCATGCATACACACTTCTGAGAGTTGAGCTTATGGCCTGTACCTCCACATTCAGCCTGCTGGTACCCTTGGCTTCTAAAAGGCCTAGGCTCGCTGTTTGACGGAAGTGCTGGGAGAGGTAATTGGAATCTCCCGGCACACAAGACGAGTGCCTCCAAGCTCAATTCACGATTTCCCAGGAATTATTGTGCTAGACAGGTGCTACATACTAAGTTCCATATGTGAGAAGGTAGCTGAACGCCTTGTCCAAAAGCATCTTACTTCTGAGAGTTGAGCTCACCCTCAGTCCCTCACAGTTCTACGCTGCCTGCAGAGTGAGTTTCACACGTCTTCACCAGAGACGATTGCCAGAGGCTTCTGAGTACAAGTTAACATTGCAGACCTGGAGGGTATCTCCAGGTGCAGTAGAGTGGTAATCTTGGAACCTCCTGACTCAGAGTACTGCTACCTTCTCACTGCCATAGGAATGCAGCTAGTTGACAGCTGGCTTCAAGACATGCTTCCCTGTGAGAGCTGAGGACAGGGCAGAACCCTCCCGCATCCTGCCTGACGGTAGGAGTAGCTGCTAACATCCTTAAGTTAGTGGCTGGGAGAGGTTGCGGCAAAAGCATGTGTGAGCACTGGGCCTGAACTCCCGTGTATCTGAGTTGAATACAGCGATTTCCAATGGCCTTCTTCAATCACAGTGTAGCTAGGTTCCAACTCAAAGTCCGAGTGGGTAGCAGACATCTGCCTCCCATGCATACACACTTCTGAGAGTTGAGCTTATGGCCTGTACCTCCACAGCCAGCCTGCTGGTACCCTTGGCTTCTAAAAAGCCTAGGCTCGCTGTTTGACGGAAGTGCTGGGAGAGGTAATTGGAATCACCCGGCACACAAGACTAGTGCCGCCAAGCTTAGTCCAGCGATTTCCTAGTAATTCCTGTGGTAGACTGGTGCTACATACTAAGTTCCATACGTGAGAGGGTAGCTGAACGCCTTGTCCAAGTGCATGTTATTTCTGAGAGGTGAGCTCAGCCTCAGTCCCTCACAGTTCCACAATGCCTTCAGAGTGAGTTTCGAAGGTCTTCAGCAGTGACGTTTGCCAGAGGCTTCTGAGACGCAGGGTAACAATGCAGACTTGGAGGGTATCCCCAGGTGCAGTAGACTGGTAATATTGGAACCTCATGACTCAGAATACTGCTACCATCTCACTGCCATAGGAATGCAGCTTGTTGACAGCTGGCTTCAAGACATGCTTCCCTGTGAGAGCTGTGGACAGGGTAGAACCCTCCCGCATCCTGCGTCACTGTAGGAGTAGCTGCTAACATCCTAATGTTATTGGCTGGGAGAGGTTGCGTGAAAAGCGTGTGTGAGCACTGGGCCTGATCTCCCGTGTATCTGAGTTGAGTACTGCGATTTCCAACGGCTTTCCTCAACCAGAGTGTAGCTAGGTTCCAAATCCCATGTACGAGCGGGTAGCAGACATCTGCCTCCCATGCATACACACTTCTGAGAGTTGAGCTTATGGCCTGTACCTCCACATCCAGCCTGCTGGTACCCTTGGCTTCTAAAAGGCCTAGGCTCGCTGTTTGACGGAAGTGCTGGGAGAGGTAATTGGAATCACCCGGCACAGAAGACTAGTGCCTCCAAGCTCAGTTCAGCGATTTCCTAGTAATTCCTGTGGTAGACTGGTACTACATACTAAGTTCCATAAGTGGGAGGGTAGCAGAACGCCTTGTCCAAAACCATCTTACTTCTGAGAGTTGAGCTCAGCCTCAGTCCCTCACAGTTCCACACTGCCTGCAGAGTGAGTTTCGCAGGTCTTCAGCAGAGGTTTGCCAGAGGCTTCTGAGACGCAGGGTAACAATGCAGACATGGAGGGTATCCCCAGGTGCAGTAGACTGGTAATATTGGAACCTCCTGACTCAGAATACTGCTACCTTCTCACTGCCATAGAAATGCAGCTAGTTGACAGCTGGCTTCAAGACATGCTTCCCTGTGAGAGCTGTGGACAGGGCAGAACCCTCCCGCATCCTGCCTGACTTAGGAGTAGCTGCTAACATCCTAATGTTAGTGGCTGGGAGAGGTTGCGGGAAAAGCGTGTGTGAGCACTGGGCCTGCACTCCCGTGTATCTGAGTTGAATACAGCGATTTCCAACGCCTTCCTCAACCAGAGTGTAGCTAGGTTCCAAATCCCATGTACGAGCGGGTAGCAGACATCTGCCTCCCATGCATACACACTTCTGAGAGTTGAGCTTATGGCCTGTACCTCCACATCCAGCCTGCTGGTACCCTTGGCTTCTAAAAGGCCTAGGCTCGCTGTTTGACGGAAGTCCTGGGAGAGGTAATTGGAATCTCCCGGCTCATAAGACGAGTGCCTCCAAGCTAAATTCACGATTTCCCAGTAATTCTTGTGGCAGACAGGTGCTACATACTAAGTTCCATATGTGAGATTGTAGCTGAACGCCTTGTCCAAAAGCATCTTACTTCTGAGAGTTTAGCTCACCCTCAGTCCCTCACAGTTCCACACTGCCTGCAGAGTGAGTTTCTCACGTCTTCACCAGAGACGATTGCCAGAGGCTTCTGAGTACAAGTTAACAATGCAGACCTGGAGGGTATCTCCAGGTGCAGTAGAGTGGTAATCTTGGAACCTCCTGACTCAGAGTACTGCTACCTTCTCACTGCCATAGGAATGCAGCTAGTTGACAGCTGACTTCAAGACATGCTTCCCTGTGAGAGCTGAGGACAGGGGAGAACCCTCCCGCATCCTGCCTGACTGTAGGAGTAGCTGCTAACATCCTTATGTTAGTGGCTGGGAGAGGTTGCGGGAAAAGAATGTGTGAGCACTGGGCCTGAAATCCCATGTATCTGATTTGAATACAACGATTTCCAATGGCCTGCTTCAATCACAGTGTAGCTAGGTTCCAACTCCCATTTCCGAGTGGGTAGCAGACATTTGCCTCCCATGCATACACACTTCTGAGAGTTGAGCTTATGGCCTGTAACTCCACAGCCAGCTTGCTGGTACCCTTGGCTTCTAAAAGGCCTAGGCTCGCTGTTTGAAGGAAGTGTTGGGAGAGGTAATTGGAATCACCCGGCACACAAGACTAGTGCCTCCAATCTCAGTCCAGCGATTTCCTAGTAATTCCTGTGGTAGACTGGTGCTACATACTAAGTTCCATATGTGAGAAGGTAGCTGAACGCCTTGTCCAAAAGCATCTTACTTCTGAGAGTTGAGCTCACCCTCAGTCCCTCACAGTTCCACACTGCCTGCAGAGTGAGTTTCACACGTGTTCACCAGAGACGATTGCCAGAGGCTTCTGAGTACAAGTTAACAATGCAGACCTGGAGGGTATCTCCAGGTGCAGTAGAGTGGTAATCTTGGAACCTCCTGACTCAGAGTACTGCTACCTTCTCACTGCCATAGGAATGCAGCTAGTTGACAGCTGGCTTCAAGACATGCTTCCCTGTGAGAGCTGAGGACAGGAGAGAACCCTCCCGCATCCTGCCTGACTGTAGGAGTAGCTGCTAACATCCTTATATTAGTGGCTGGGAGAGGTTGCGGGAAAAGCGTGTGTCAGCACTGGGCCTGAACTCCCGTGTATATGAGTTGAATACAGCGATTTCCAATGGCCTTCTTCAATCACAGTGTAGCTAGGTTCCAACTCCCATGTCCGAGTGGGTAGCAGACATCTGCCTCCCATGCATATACACTTCTGAGAGTTGAGCTTATGGCCTGTACCTCCACAGCCTGCCTGCTGGTACCATGACTTCTAAAACGCCTAGGCTCGCTGTTTGACGGAAGTGCTGGGAGAGGTAATTGGAATCACCCGGCACACAAGACTAGTGCCTCCAAGCTCAGTCCAGCGATTTCCTAGTAATTCCTGTGGTAGACTGGTGCTACATACTAAGTTCCATACGTGAGAGGGTAGCTGAACGCCTTGTCCAAAAGCATCTTACATCTGAGAGTTGAGCTCAGCCTCAGTCCCTCACAGTTCCACACTGCCTGCAGAGTGAGTTTCGCAGGTCTTCAGCAGAGACGTTTGCCAGAGGCTTCTGAGACACAGGGTAACAATGCAGACTTGGAGGTTATCGCCAGGTGCAGTAGACTGGTAATCTTGGAACCTCCTGACTCAGAATACTGCTACCTTCTCACTGCCATAGGAATGCAGCTAGTTGACAGCTGGCTTCAAGACATGCTTCCCTGTGAGAGCTGAGGACAGGGCAGAACCCTCCCGCATCCTGCCTGACTGTAGGAGTAGCTGCTAACATGCTAATGTTAGTGGCTGGGAGAGGTTGCGGAAAAAGCGTGTGTGAGCACTGGCCTGAACTCCCGTGTATCTGAGTTGAATACAGCGATTTCCAACGGCTTTCCTCAACCAGAGTGTAGCTAGGTTCCAAATCCCATGTACGAGCAGGTAGCAGACATCTGCCTCCCATGCATACACACTTCTGAGAGTTGAGCTTATGGCCTGTACCTCCACATCCAGCCTGCTGGTACCCTTGGCTTCTAAAAGGCCTAGGCTCGCTGTTTGACGGAAGTGCTGGGAGAGGTAATTGGAATCTCCCGGCACATAAGACGAGTGCCTCCAAGCTAAATTCACGATTTCCCAGTAATTCTTGTGGCAGACAGGTGCTACATACTAAGTTCCATATGTGAGAAGGTAGCTGAACGCCTTGTCCAAAAGCATCTTACTTCTGAGAGTTGAGCTCAGCCTCAGTCCCTCACAGTTCCACACTGCCTGCAGAGTGAGTTTCTCACGTCTTCACCAGAGACGATTGCCAGAGGCTTCTGAGTACAAGTTAACAATGCAGACCTGGAGGGTATCTCCAGGAGCAGTAGAGTGGTAATCTTGGAACCTCCTGACTCAGAGTCCTGCTACCGTCTCACTGCCATAGGAATGCAACTAGTTGACAGCTGACTTCAAGACATGCTTCCCTGTGAGAGCTGAGGACAGGGCAGAACCCTCCCGCTTCCTGCCTGACTGTAGGAGTAGCTGCTAACATCCTAATGTTAGTGGCTGGGAGAGGTTGCGGGAAAAGCATGTGTGAGCACTGGGACTGAACTCCCGTGTATCTGAGTTGAATACAGCGATTTCCAATGTCCTTCTTCAATCACAGTGTAGCTAGATTCCAACTTCCATGTCCGAGTAGGGAGCAGACATCTGCCTCCCATGCATACACACTTCTGAGAGTTGAGCTTATGGCCTGTACCTCCACATCCAGCCTGCTGGTACCCTTAGCTTCTAAAAGGCCTAGGCTCGCTGTTTGACGGAAGTGTTGGGAGAGGTAATTGGAATCACCCGGCACACAAGACTAGTGCCTCTAAGTTCAATTCACGATTTCCCAGTAATTCTTGTGGTAGACAGGTGCTACATACTAAGTTCCATATGTGAGAAGGTAGCTGAACGCCTTGTCCAAAAGCATCTTACTTCTGAGAGTTGAGCTCAGCCTCAGTCCCACACAGTTCCACACTGCCTGCAGAGTGAGTTTCGCAGGTCTTCAGCAGAGACGATTGCCAGAGGCTTCTGAGTACAAGTTAACAATGCAGACTTTGAGGGTATCTCCAGGTGCAGTAGAGTGGTAATCTTGGAACCTCCTGATTCAGAGTACTGCTACCTTCTCACTGCCTTAGGAATGCAGCCAGTTGACAGCTGGCTTCAAGACATGCTTCCCTGTGAGAGCTGAGGACAGGGCAGAACCCTCCCGCATCCTGCCTGACTGTAGGAGTAGCTGCTAACATCCTTATGTTAGTGGCTGGGAGAGGTTGCGGGAAAAGCATGTGTGAGCAATGGGCCTGAACTCCCGTGTATCTGAGTTGAATACAGCGATTTCCAACGGCTTTCCTCAACCAGAATGTAGCTAGGTTCCAAATCCCATGTACGAGCGGGTAGCAGACATCTGCCTCCCATGCATACACACTTCTGAGAGTTGAGCTTATGGCCTGTACCTCCACATCCAGCCTGCTGATACCCTTGGCTTCTAAAAGGCCTAGGTTCGGTGTTTGACGGAAGTGTTGGGAGAGGTAATTGGAATCACCCGGCACACAAGACTAGTGCCTCCAAGCTCAATTCACGATTTCCATTAATTCTTGTGGTAGACAGGTGCTACATACTAAGTTCCATACGTGAGAAGGTAGCTGAACGCCTTGTCCAAAAGCATCTTACTTCTGAGAGTTGAGCTCAGCCTCAGTCCCTCACAGTTCCACACTCCCTGCAGAGTGAGTTTCGCAGGTCTTCAGCAGAGTCGTTTGCCAGAGGCTTCTGAATCACAGGGTAACAATGCAGACCTGGAGGGTATCTCCAGGTGCAGTAGAGTGGTAATCTTGGAACCTCCTGACTCAGAGTACTGCTACCTGCTCACTGCCATAGGAATGCAGCCAGGTGACAGCTGGCTTCAAGACATGCTTCCCTGTGAGAGCTGAGGTCAGGGCAGAAACCTCCCGCATCCTGCCTGACTGTAGGAGTAGCTGCTAACATCCTAATGTTAGTGGCTGGGAGAGGTTGCGGGAAAAGCATGTGTGAGCACTGGGCCTGAACTCCCGTGTATCTGAGTTGAATACAGCGATTTCCAACGGCTCTTTTCAACCAGAGTGTAGCTAGGTTCCAAATCCCATGTACGAGCGGGTAGCAGACATCTGCCTCTCATGCATACACACTTCTGAGAGTTGAGCTTATGGCCTGTACCTCCACATCCAGCCTGCTGGTACCCATGGCTTCTAAAAGGCCTAGGCTCGCTGTTTGACGGAAGTGCTGGGAGAGGTAATTGGAATCTCCCGGCACACAAGACGAGTGCCTCCAAGCTCAATTCACGATTTCCCAGTAATTCTTGTGGTAGACAGGTGCTACATACTAAGTTCCATATGTGAGAAAGTAGCTGAACGCCTTGTCCAAAAGCATCTTACTTCTGAGAGTTGAGCTCAGCCTCAGTCCCTCACAGTTCCACACTGCCTGCAGAGTGAGTTTCACACGTCTTCACCAGAGACGATTACCATAGGCTTCTGAGACGCAGGGTAACAATGCAGATCTGGAGGGTATCTCCAGGTGCAGTAGAGTGGTAATCTTGGAATTTCCTGACTCAGAGTACTGCTACCTTCTCACTGCCATAGGAATGCAGCTAGTTGAGAGCTGACTTCAAGACATGCTTCCCTGTGAGAGCTGAGGACAGGGGAGAACACTCCCGCATCCTGCCTGACTGTAGGAGTAGCTGCTAACATCCTAATGTTAGTGGCTGGGAGAGGTTGCGGGAAAAGCATGTGCGAGCACTGGGCCTGAACTCCCGTGTATCTGAGTTGAATACAGCGATTTCCAAAAGCCTTCTTCAATCAGAGTGTAGATAGGTTCCAACTCCCATGTCCGAGTGGGTAGTAGACATCTGCCTCCCATGCATACACACTTCTGAGAGTTGAGCTTATGGCCTGTACCTCCACATCCAGCCTGCTGGTACCCTTGGCTTCTAAAAGGCCTAGGCTCGCTGTTTGACGGAAGTGCTGGGAGAGGTAATTGGAATCACCCGGCACACAAGACTAGTGCCTCCAAGCTCACTCCAGCGATTTCCTAGTAATTCCTGTGGTAGACTGGTGCTACATACTAAGTTCCATATGTGAGAAGGTAGCTGAACGCCTTGTAGTAAAGCATCTTACTTCTGAGAGTTGAGCTCACCCTCAGTCCCTCACAGTTCCACACTGCCTGCAGAGTGAGTTTCACACGTCTTCACCAGAGACGATTGCCAGAGGCTTCTGAGTACAAGTTAACAATGCAGACCTGGAGGTTATCTCCAGGTGCAGTACAGTGGAATCTTGGAACCTCCTGACTCAGAGTACTGCTACCTTCTCACTGCCATAGGAATTCAGCTAGTTGACAGCTGGCTTCAAGACATGCTTCCCTGTGAGAGCTGAGGACAGGGCAGAACCCTCCCGCATCCTGCCTGACTGTAGGAGTAGCTGCTAACATCCTAATGTTAGTGGCTGGGAGAGGTTGAGGGAAAAGCATGTGTGAGCACTGGGCCTGAACTCCGGTGTATCTGAGTTGAATACAGCGATTTCCAACGGCTTTCCTCAACCAGAGTGTAGCTAGGTTCCAAATCCCATGTACGAGCGGGTAGCAGACATCTGCCTCCCATGCATACACACTTCTGAGATTTGAGCTTATGGCCTGTACCTCCACATCCAGCCTGCTGGTACCCTTGGCTTCTAAAAGGCCTAGGCTAGCTGTTTGACGGAAGTGCTGGGAGAGGTAATTGGAATCTGCCGGCACACAAGACGAGTGCCTCCAAGCTCAATCACGATTTCCTAGTAATTCTTGTCGTAGACAGTTGCTACATACTAAGTTCCTTATGTGAGAAGGTAGCTGAACGCCTAGTCCAAAAGCATCTTACTTCTGAGAGTTGAGCTCACCCTCAGTCCCTCACAGTTCCACACTGCCTGCAGAGTGAGTTTCGCAGGTCTTCAGCAGAGACGTTTGCCAGAGGCTTCTGAGACGCAGGGTAACAATGCAGACCTGGAGGGTATCCCCAGGTGCAGTAGACTGGTGTTCTTGGAACTTCCTGACTCAGAATACTGCTACCTTCTCACTGCCATAGGAATGCAGCTAGTTGACAGCTGGCTTCAAGACATGCTTCCCTGTGAGAGCTGAGGACAGGGCAGAACCCTCCCGCATCCTGCCTGACTGTAGGAGTAGCTGCTAACATCCTAATGTTAGTGGCTGGGAGAGGTTGCGGGAAAAGCATGTGTGAGCACTGGGCCTGAACTCCCGTGTATCTGAGTTGAATACAGCGATTTCCAACGGCTTTCCTCAACCAGAGTGTAGCTAGGTTCCAAATCCCATGTACGAGCGGGTAGCAGACATCTGCCTCCCATGCATACACACTTCTGAGTGTTGAGCTTATGGCCTGTACCTCCACATCCAGCCTGCTGGTACCCTTGTCTTCTAAAAGGCGTAGGCTCGCTGTTTGGCGGAAGTGTTGGGAGAGGTAATTGGAATCACCCGGCACACAAGACTAGTGCCTCCAAGCTCAATTCACGATTTCCCAGTAATCTTGTGGTAGACAGGTGCTACTTACTAAGTTCCATACGTGAGAAGGTCGCTGAACGCCTTGTCCAAAAGCATCTTAATTCTGAGAGTTGAGCTCAGCCTCAGTCCCTCACAGTTCCACACTGCCTGCAGAGTGAGTTTCGCAGGTCTTCAGCAGAGACGATTGCCAGAGGTTTCTGAGTACAAGTTAACAATGCAGACCTGGAGGGTATCTCCAGGTGCACTAGAGTGGTAATCTTGGAACCTCCTGACTCAGAATACTGCTACCTTCTCACTGCCATAGGAATGCAGCTAGTTGACAGCTGGCTTCAAAACATGCTTCCCTGTGAGAGCTGAGGACAGGGCAGAACCCTCCCGCATCCTGCCTGACTGTAGGAGTACCTGCTAACATCCTAATGTTAGTGGCTGGGAGAGGTTGCCGGAAAAGCATGTGTGAGCACTGGGCCTGAACTCCCGTGTATCTGAGTTGAATACAGCGATTTCCAACGGCTTTCCTCAACCAGAGGGTAGCTAGGTTCCAAATCCCATGTACGAGCGGGTTGCAGATATCTGCCTCCCATGCATACACACTTCTGAGAGTTGAGCTTATGGCCTGTACATCCACATCCAGCCTGCTGGTACCCTTGGCTTCTAAAAGGCCTAGGCTCGCCTTTTGACGGAAGTGTTGGGAGAGGTAATTGGAATCACCCGGCACACAAGACTAGTGCCTCCAAGCTCAGTCCAGCGATTTCCTAGTAATTCCTGTGGTACACTGGTGCTACATACTAAGTTCCATACCTGAGAGGGTAGCTGAACGCCTTGTCCAAAAGCATCTTACTTCTGAGAGTTGAGCTCAGCCTCAGTCCCTCACAGTTCCACACTGCCTGCAGAGTGAGTTTCGCACGTCTTCAGCAGAGACGTTTGCCAGAGGCTTCTGAGACGCAGGGTAACAATGCAGACCTGGAGGGTATCTCCAGGTGCAGTAGAGTGGTAATCTTGGAACCTCCTGACTCAGAATACTGCTACCTTCTCACTGCCATAGGAATGCAGCTAGTTGACAGCTGGCTTCAAGACATGCTTCCCTGTGAGAGCTGAGGACAGGGCAGAACCCTCCCGCATCCTGCCTGACTGTAGGAGTAGCTGCTAACATCCTAATGTTAGTGGCTGGGAGAGGTTGCGGGAAAAGCACGTGTGAGCACTGGGCCTGAACTCCCGTGTATCTGAGTTGAATACAGCGATTTCCAACGGCTTTCCTCAACCAGAGTGTAGCTAGGTTCCAAATCCAATGTACGAGCGGGTAGCAGACATCTGCCTCCCATGCATACACACTTCAGAGAGTTGAGCTTATGGCCTGTACCTCCACATCCAGCCTGCTGGTACCCTTGGCTTCTAAAAGGCCTAGGCTCGCTGTTTCACGGAAGTGCTGGGAGAGGTAATTGGAATGACCCGGCACACAAGACGAGTGCCTCCAAGCTCAATTCACGATTTCCCAGTAATTCTTGTGGTAGACAGGTGCTACATACTAAGTTCCATATGTGAGAAGGTAGCTGAACGCCTTTTCCAAAAGCATCTTACTTCTGAGAGTTGATCTCAGCCTCAGTCCCACACAGTTCCACACTGCCTGCAGAGTGAGTTTCGCAGGTCTTCAGCAGAGACGATTGCCAGAGGCTTCTGAGTACAAGTTAACAATGCAGACTTTGAGGGTATCTCCAGGTGCAGTAGAGTGGTAATCTTGGAACCTCCTGACTCAGAGTACTGCTACCTTCTCACTGCCTTAGGAATGCAGCCAGTTGACAGCTGGCTTCAAGACATGCTTCCCTGTGAGAGCTGAGGACAGGGCAGAACCCTCCCGCATCCTGCCTGACTGTAGGAGTAGCTGCTAACATCCTTATGTTAGTGGCTGGGAGAGGTTGCGGGAAAAGCATGTTTGAGCAATGGGCCTGAACTCCCGTGTATCTGAGTTGAATACAGCGATTTCCAACGGCTTTCCTCAACCAGAATGTAGCTAGGTTCCAAATCCCATGTACGAGCGGGTAGCAGACATCTGCCTCCCATGCATACACACTTCTGAGAGTTGAGCTTATGGCCTGTACCTCCACATCCAGCCTGCTGATACACTTGGCTTCTAAAAGGCCTAGGTTCGCTGTTTGACGGAAGTGTTGGGAGAGGAAATTGGAATCACCCGGCACACAAGACTAGTGCCTCCAAGCTCAATTCACGGTTTCCATTAATTCTTGTGGTAGACAGGTGCTACATACTAAGTTCCATACGTGAGAAGGTAGCTGAACGCCTTGTCCAAAAGCATCTTACTTCTGAGAGTTGAGCTCAGCCTCAGTCCCTCACAGTTCCACACTGCCTGCAGAGTGAGTTTCGCAGGTCTTCAGCAGAGACGTTTGCCAGAGGCTTCTGAGACGCAGGGTAACAATGCAGACCTGGAGGGTATCTCCAGGTGCAGTAGAGTGGTAATCTTGGAATTTCCTGACTCAGAGTACTGCTACCTTCTCACTGCCATAGGAATGCAGCTAGTTGAGAGCTGGCTTCAAGACATGCTTCCCTGTGAGAGATGAGGATAGGGCAGAACCCTCCCGCATCCGGCCTGACTGTAGGAGTAGCTGCTAACATCCTAATGTTAGTGGCTGGGAGAGGTTGCGGGAAAAGCATGTGTGAGCACTGGGCCTGAACTCCCGTGTATCTGAGTGGAATACAGCGAATTCAAATGGCCTTCTTCAATCACAGTGTAGCTAGTTTCAAACTCCCATGTCCGAGTGGGTAGCAGACATCTGCCTCCCATGCATACACACCTCTGTGAGTTGAGCTTCTGGCCTGTACCTCCACATCCAGCCTGCTGGTACCCTTGGCTTCTAAAAGGCCTAGGCTCGCTGTTTGACGGAAGTGCTGGGAGAGGTAATTGGAATCTCCCGGCACACAAGACGAGTGCCTCCAAGCTCAATTCACGTTTTCCCAGTAATTCTTGTGGTAGACAGGTGCTACATACTAAGTTCCATACGTGAGAAGGTAGCTGAACGCCTTGTCCAAAAGCATCTTACTTCTGAGAGTTGAGCTCAGCCTCAGTCCCTCACAGTTCCACACTGCCTGCAGAGTGATTTTCGCAGGTCTTCAGCAGAGACCTTTGCCAGCGGCTTCTGAGTATAAGTTTACAATGCAGACCTGGAGGGTATCTCCAGGTGCAATAGAGTGGTAATCTTGGAACCTCCTGACACAGAGTACTGCTACCTTCTCACTGCATAGAAATGCACCTAGTTGACAGCTGGCTTCAAGACATGCTTCCCTGTGTGAGCTGAGGACAGGGCAGAACCCTTCCGCATCCTGCCTGACTGTAGGAGTAGCTGCTAACATCCTTATGTTAGTGGCTGGGAGAGGTTGCGGGAAAAGCATGTGTGAGCACTGGGCCTGAACTCCCGTGTATCTGAGTTGAATACAGCAATTTCCAATGGCCTTCTTCAATCACAGTGTAGCTAGTTTCCAACTCCCATGTCCGAGTGGGTAGAAGACATCTGCCTCCCATGCATACACACTTCTGAGAGTTGAGCTTATGGCCTGTACCTCCACATCCAGCCTCCTGGTACCCTTGGCTTCTAAAGGGCCTAGGCTCGCTGTTGACGGAAGTGTTGGGAGAGGTAATTGGAATCAACCGGCACACAAGACTAGTGCCTCCAAGCTCAATTCACGATTTCCCAGTAATTCTTGTGGTAGACAGGTGCTACATACTAAGTTCCATACGTGAGAAGGTAGCTGAACGCCTTGTCCAAAAGCATCTTACTTCTGAGAGTTGAGCTCAGCCTCAGTCCCTCACAGTACCACACTGCCTGCAGAGTGAGTTTCGCAGGTCTTCAGCAGAGACCTTTGCCAGAGGCTTCTGAGTATAAGTTTACAATGCAGACCTGGAGGGTATCTCCAGGTGCAGTAGAGTGGTAATCTTGGAACCTCCTGACTCAGAGTACTGCTACCTTCTCACTGCCATAGGAATGCAGCCAGTTGACAGCTGGCTTCAAGACATGCTTCCCTGTGAGAGCTGAGGACAGGGCAGATCCCTCCCGCATCCTGCCTGACTGTAGGAGTAGCTGCTAACATCCTTATGTTAGTGGCTGGGAGAGGTTGCGGGAAAAGCATGTGTGAGCACTGGGCCTGAACTCCCGTGTATCTGAGTTGAATACAGCGATTTCCAATGGCCTTCTTCAATCACAGTGTAGCTAGTTTCCAACTCCCATGTCCGAGTGGGTAAAAGACATCTGCCTCCCATGCATACACACTTCTGAGTGTTGAGCTTATGGCCTGTACCTCCACATCCAGCCTGCTGGTACCCTTGGCTTCTAAAAGGCCTAGGCTCCCTGTTTGACGGAAGTTCTTGGAGAGGTAATTGGAATCTCCCGGCACACAAGACGAGTGCCTCCAAGCTCAATTCACGATTTCCCAGTAATTCTTGTTGTAGACAGGTGCTACATACTAAGTTACCTATGTGAGAAGGTAGCTGAACGCCTTGTCCAAAAGCATCTTACTTCTGAGAGTTGAGCTCAGCCTCAGTCCCTCACATTTCCACACTGCCTGCAGAGTGAGTTTCACACGTCTTCACCAGAGACGATTACCAGAGGCTTCTGAGACGCAGGGTAACAATGCAGACCTGGAAGGTATCTCCAGGTGCAGTAGAGTGGTAATCTTGGAACCTCCTGACACAGAGTACTGCTACCTTCTCACTGCCATAGAAATGCACCTAGTTGACAGCTGGCTTCAAGACATGCTTCCCTGTGAGAGCTGAGGACAGGGCAGAACCCTCCCGCATCCTGTCTGACTGTAGGATTAGCTGCTAACATCCTTATGTTAGTGGCAGGGAGAGGTTGCGGGAAAAGCATGTGTGAGCACTGGGACTGAACTCCCGTGTATCTGAGTTGAATACAGCGATTTCCAATGGCCTTCTTCAATCACAGTGTTGCTAGTTTCCAACTCCCATGTCCGAGTGGGTAGAAGACATCTGCCTCCCATGCATACACACTTCTGAGAGTTGAGCTTATGGCCTGTACCTCCACATCCAGCCTGCTGGTACCCTTGGCTTCTAAAAGGCCTAGGCTCGCTATTGACGGAAGTGTTGGGAGAGGTAATTGGAATCAACCAGCACACAAGACTAGTGCCTCCAAGCTCAATTCACGATTTCCCAGTAATTCTTGTGGTAGACAGGTTCTACATACTAATTTCCATACGTGAGAAGGTAGCTGAACGCCTTGTCCAAAAGCATCTTACTTCTGAGAGTTGAGCTCAGGCTCAGTCCCTCACAGTTCCACACTGCCTGCAGAGTGAGTTTCGCAGGTCTTCAGCAGAGACGTTTGCCAGAGGCTTCTGAGACGCAGGGTAACAATGCAGACCTGGAGGGTATCCCCAGGTGCAGTAGACTGGTAATCTTGGAACCTCCTGACTCAGAATACTGCTACCTTCTCACTGCCATAGGAATGCAGCTAGTTGACAGCTGGCTTCAAGACATGCTTCCCTGTGAGAGCTGAGGACAGGGCAGAACCCTCCCGCATCCTGCCTGACTGTAGGAGTAGCTGCTAACATCCTAATGTTAGTGGCTGGGAGAGGTTGCGGGAAAAGCACGTGTGAGCACTGGGCCTGAACTCCCGTGTATCTGAGTTGAATACAGCGATTTCCAACAGCTATCCTCAACCAGAGTGTAGCTAGGTTCCAAATCCCATGTACGAGCGGGTAGCAGACATCTGCCTCCCATGCATACACACTTCTGAGAGTTGAGCTTATGGCCTGTACCTCCACATCCAGCCTGCTGGTACCCTTGGCTTCTAAAAGGCCTAGGCTCGCTGTTTCACGGAAGTGCTGGGAGAGGTAATTGGAATCACCCGGCACACAAGACGAGTGCCTCCAAGCTCAATTCACGATTTCCCAGTAATTCTTGTGGTAGACAGGTGCTACATACTTAGTTCCATATGTGAGAAGGTAGCTGAACGCTTTGTCCAAAAGCATCTTACTTCTGAGAGTTGAGCTCAGCCTCAGTCCCACACAGTTCCACACTGCCTGCAGAGTGAGTTTCGCAGGTCTTCAGCAGAGACGATTGCCAGAGGCTTCTGAGTACAAGTTAACAAAGCAGACTTTGAGGGTATCTCCAGGTGCAGTAGAGTGGTAATCTTGGAACCTCCTGACTCAGAGTACTGCTACCTTCTCACTGCCATAGGAATGCAGCTAGTTGACAGCTGGCTTCAAGACATGCTTCCCTGTGAGAGCTGAGGACAGGGCAGAACCCTCCCGCATCCTGCCTGACTGTAGGATTACCTGCTAACATCCTAATGTTAGTGGCTGGGAGAGGTTGCCGGAAAAGCATGTGTGAGCACTGGGCCTGAACTCCCGTGTATCTGAGTTGAATACAGCGATTTCCAACGGCTTTCCTCAACCAGAGGGTAGCTAGGTTCCAAATCCCATGTACGAGCGGGTTGCAGACATCTGCCTCCCATGCATACACACTTCTGAGTGTTGAGCTTATGGCCTGTACCTCCACATCCAGCCTGCTGGTACCCTTGGCTTCTAAAAGGCCTAGGCTCGCCTTTTGACGGAAGTGTTGGGAGAGGTAATTGGAATCACCCGGCACACAAGACTAGTGCCTCCAAGCTCAGTCCAGCGATTTCCTTGTAATTCCTGTGGTACACTGGTGCTACATACTAAGTTCCATACGTGAGAGGGTAGCTGAACGCCTTGTCCAAAAGCATCTTACTTCTGAGAGTTGAGCTCAGCCTTAGTCCCTCACAGTTCCACACTGCCTGCAGAGTGAGTTTCGCACGTCTTCAGCAGAGACGTTTGCCAGAGGCTTCTGATACGCAGGGTAACAATGCAGACCTGGAGGGTATCCCCAGGTGCAGTAGACTGGTAATCTTGGAACCTCCTGACTCAGAATACTGCTACCTTCTCACTGCCATAGGAATGCAGCTAGTTGACAGCTGGCTTCAAGACATGCTTCCCTGTGAGAGCTGAGGACAGGGCAGAACCCTCCCGCATCCTGCCTGACTGTAGGTGTAGCTGCTAACATCCTAATGTTAGTGGCTGGGAGAGGCTGCGGGAAAAGCATGTGTGAGCACTGGGCCTGAACTCCCGTGTATCTGTGTTGAATACAGCGATTTCCAACGGCTTTCCTCAACCAGAGTGTAGCTAGGTTCCAAATCCCATGTACGAGCGGGTAGCAGACATCTGCCTCCCATGCATACACACTTCTGAGAGTTGAGCTTATGGCCTGTACCTCCACATCCAGCCTGCTGGTACCCTTGGCTTCTAAAAGACCTAGGCTCGCTGTTTGACGGAAGTGCTGGGAGAGGTAATTGGAATCTCCCGGCACACAAGACGAGGGCCTCCAAGCTCAATTCACGATTTCCCAGTAATTCTTGTGGTAGACAAGTGCTACATACTACGTTCCATATGTGAGAAGGTAGCTGAACGCCTTGACCAAAAGCATCTTACTTCTGAGAGTTGAGCTCAGCCTCAGGCCCTCACAGTTCCACACTGCCTGCAGAGTGAGTTTCGCAGGTCTTCAGCAGAGACGTTTGCCAGAGGCTTCTGAGACGCAGGGTAACAATGCAGACCTGGATGGTATCCACAAGTGCAGTAGACTGGTAATCTTGGAACCTCCTGACTCAGAATACTGCTACCTTCTCACTGCCATAGGAATGCAGCTAGTTGACAGCTGTTTCAAGACATGCTTCCCTGTGAGAGCTGAGGACAGGGCAGAACCCTCCCGCATCCTGCCTGACTTTAGGAGTAGCTGCTAACATCCTAAAGATAGTGGCTGGGAGAGGATGCGGGAAAAGCGTGTGTGAGCACTGGGCCTGAACTCCCGTGTATCTGAGTTGAATACAGCGATTTCCAATGGCTTTCCTCAACCAGAGTGAAGCTAGGTTCCATATCCCATGTACGAGCGAGTAGCAGAAATATGCCTCCCATGCATACACACTTCTGAGAGTTGAGCTTATGGCCTGTACCTCCACATCCAGCCTGCTGGTACCCTTGGCTTCTAAAAGGCCTAGGCTCGCTGTTTGACGGAAGTGTTGGAGAGGTAATTGGAATCTCCCGGCACACAAGACGAGTGCCTCCAAGCTCAATTCACGATTTCCCAGTAATTCTTGTGGTAGACAGGTGCTACATACTAAGTTCCATATGTGAGAAGGTAGCTGAACGCCTTGTCCAAAAGCATCTTACTTCTGAGAGTTGAGCTCAGCCTCAGTCCCTCACAGTTCCACCCTTCATGCAGAGTGAGTTTCGCAGGTCTTCAGCAGAGACGTTTGCCAGTGGCTTCTGAGACGCAGGGTAACAATGCAGACCTGGAGGGTATCCCCAGGTGCAGTAGAGTGGTAATCTTGGAACCTCCTGACTCAGAGTACTGCTACCGTCTCACTGCCATAGGAATGCAACTAGTTGACAGCTGACTTCAAGACATGCTTCCCTGTGAGAGCTGAGGACAGGGCAGAACCCTCCCGCTTCCTGCCTGACTGTAGGAGTAGCTGCTAACATCCTAATGTTAGTGGCTGGGAGAGGTTGCGGGAAAAGCATGTGTGAGCACTGGGCCTGAACTCCCGTGTATCTGAGTTGAATACAGCGATTTCCAACGGCTTTCCTCAACCAGAGTGTAGCTAGGTTCCAAATCCCATGTACGAGCGGGTAGCAGACATCTGCCTCCCATGCATACACACTTCTGAGAGTTGAGCTTATGGCCTGTACCTCCACATCCAGCCTGCTGGTACCCTTGGCTTATAAAGGCCTAGGCTCGGTGTTTCACGGAAGTGCTGGGAGAGGTAATTGGAATCACCCGGCACACAAGACGAGTGCCTCCAAGCTCAATTCACGATTTCCCAGTAATTCTTGTGGTAGACAGGTGCTACATACTAAGTTCCATATGTGAGAAGGTAGCTGAACGCCTTGTCCAAAAGCATCTTACTTCTGAGAGTTGAGCTCAGCCTCAGTCCCACACAGTTCCACACTGCCTGCAGAGTGAGTTTCGCAGGTCTTCAGCAGAGACGATTGCCAGAGGCTTCTGAGTACTAGTTAACAATGCAGACTTTGAGGGTATCTCCAGGTGCAGTAGAGTGGTAATCTTGGAACCTCCTGACTCAGAATACTGCTACGTTCTCACTGCCATAGGAATGCAGCTAGTTGACAGCTGGCTTCAAGACATGCTTCCCTGTGAGAGCTGAGGACAGGGCAGAACCCTCACGCATCCTGCCTGACTGTAGGAGTAGCTGCTAACATCCTAATGTTAGTGGCTGGGAGAGGTTGCGGGAAAAGCATGTGTGAGCCCTGGCCTGAACTCCCGTGTATATGAGTTGAATACAGCGATTTCCAACGGCTTTCCTCACCCAGAGTGTAGCTAGGTTCCAAATCCCATGTACGAGCGGGTAGCAGACATCTGCCTCTCATGCATACACACTTCTGAGAGTTGAGCTTATGGCCTGTACCTCCACATCCAGCCTGCTGGTACGCTTGGGTTCTAAAAGGCCTAGGCTCGCTGTTTGACGGAAGTGCTGGGAGAGGTAATTGGAATCTCCCGGCACACAAGACGAGTGCCTCCAAGCTCAATTCACGATTTCCCAGTAATTCTTGTGGTAGACAGGTGCTACATACTAAGTTCCATATGTGAGAAGGTAGCTGAACGCCTTGTCCAAAAGCATCTTTCTTCTGAGAGTTGAGCTCAGCCTCAGTCCCTCACAGTTCCACACTGCCTGCAGAGTGAGTTTCGCAATCTTCAGCAGAGACGTTTGCCAGAGGCTTCTGAGACGCAGGGTAACAATGCAGACCTGGAGGGTATCCCCAGGTGCAGTAGACTGGTTATCTTGGAACCTCCTGACTCAGAATACTGCTACCTTCTCACTGCCATAGGAATGCAGCTAGTTGACAGCTGGCTTCAAGACATGCTTCCCTGTGAGAGCTGTGGACAAGGCAGAACCCTCCCGCATCCTGCCTGACTGTAGGAGTAGCTGCTAACATCCTAATGTTAGTGGCTGGGAGAGGTTGCGGGAAAAGCATGTGTGAGCACTGGGCCTGAACTCCCGTGTATCTGACTTGAATACAGTGATTTCCAATGGCCTTCTTCAATCACAGTGTAGCTAGTTTCCAACTCCCATGTCCGAGTGGGTAAAAGACATCTGCCTCCCATGCATACACACTTCTGAGAGTTGAGCTTATGGCCTGTACCTCCACATCCAGCCTGCTGGTACCCTTGGCTTCTAAAAGGCCTAGGCTCCCTGTTTGACGGAAGTTCTTGGAGAGGTAATTGGAATCTCCCGGCACACAAGACGAGTGCCTCCAAGCTCAATTCACGATTTCCCAGTAATACTTGTAGTAGACAGGTGCTACATACTAAGTTCCCTATGTGAGAAGGTAGCTGAACGCCTTGTCCAAAAGCATCTTACTTCTGAGAGTTGAGCTCAGCCTCAGTCCCTCACAGTTCCACACTGCCTGCAGAGTGAGTTTCACACGTCTTCACCAGAGACGATTACCAGAGGCTTCTGAGACGCAGGGTAACAATGCAGACCTGGAGGGTATCTCCAGGTGCAGTAGAGTGGTAATCTTGGAACCTACTGACTCAGAGTACTGCTACCTTCTCACTGCCATAGGAATGCAGCTAGTGGACAGCTGACTTCAAGACATGCTTCCCTGTGAGAGCTGAGGACAGGGCAGAACCCTCCCGCATCCTGCCTGACTGTAGGAGTAGCTGCTAACATCCTAATGTTAGTGGCTGGGAGAGGTTGCGGGAAAAGCATGTGTGAGCACTGGGCCTGAACTCCCGTGTATCTGAGTTGAATACAGCGATTTCCAATGTCCTTCTTCAATCACAGTGTAGCTAGTTTCCAACTCCCATGTCCGAGTGGGTTGCAGACATCTGCCTCCCATGCATACACATTCTGAGAGTTGAGCTTATGGCCTGTACCTCCACATCCAGCCTGCTGGTACCCTTGGCTTGTAAAAGCCTAGGCTCGC
Source organism: Canis aureus (assembly GCF_053574225.1). NCBI lineage: Eukaryota > Metazoa > Chordata > Mammalia > Carnivora > Canidae > Canis > Canis aureus. The sequence continues at coordinate 43,815,779 of NC_135638.1, read as the reverse complement.
TGTTTGACGGAAGTCCTGCAGAGGTAATTGGAATCTCCCGGCACACAAGACGAGTGCCTCCAAGCTCAATTCACGATTGACCAGTAATTCTTGTGGTAGACAGGTGCTACATACTAAGTTCCATATGTGAGAAGGCAGCTGAACGCCTTGTCCAAAAGCATCTTACTTCTGAGAGTTGAGCTCACCCTCAGTCCCTCACAGTTCCACACTGCCTGAAGAGTGAGTTTCACACGTCTTCACCAGAGACGATTGCCAGAGGCTTCTGAGTACAAGTTAACAATGCAGACCTGGAGGGTATCTCCAGGTGCAGTAGAGTGGTAATCTTGGAACCTCCTGACTCAGAGTACTGCTACCTTCTCACTGCCATAGGAATGCAGCCAGTTGACAGCTGGCTTCAAGACATGCTTCCCTGTGAGAGCTGAAGACAGGGCAGAACCCTCCCGCATCCTGCCTGACTGTAGGAGTAGCTGCTAACATCCTTATGTTAGTGGCTGGGAGAGGTTGCGGGAAAAGCATGTGTGAGCACTGGGCCTGAACTCCCATGTATCTGAGTTGAATACAGCGATTTCCAATGGCCTTCTTCAATCACAGTGTAGCTAGTTTCCAACTCCCATGTCCGAGTGGGTAGAAGACATCTGCCTCCCATGCATCACACTTCTGAGAGCTGAGCTTATGGCCTGTACTTCCACATCCAGCCTGCTGGTACCCTTGGCTTCTAAAAGGCCTAGGCTCCCTGTTTGACGGAAGTGTTGGGAGAGTTAATTGGAATCACCCGTCACACAAGACTAGTGCCTCCAAGCTCAGTCCAGGGATTTCCTAGTAATTCCTGTGGTAGACTGGTGCTACATACAAAGTTCCATACGTGAGAAGGTAGCTGAACGCCTTGTCCAAAAGCATCTTACTTCTGAGAGTTGAGCTCAGCCTCAGTCCCTCACAGTTCCACACTGCCTGCAGAGTGCGTTTCGCAGGTCTTCAGCAGAGACGATTGCCAGAGGCTTCTGAGTACAAGTTAACAATGCAGAACTGGAGGGTATCTCCAGGTGCAATAGAGTGGTAATCTTGGAACCTCCTGACTCAGAGTACTGCTACCGTCTCACTGCCATAGGAATGCAACTAGTTGACAGCTGACTTCAAGACATGCTTCCCTGTGAGAGCTGAGGACAGGGCAGAACCCTCCCGCATCCTGCCTGACTGTAGGAGTAGCTGCTAACATCCTAATGTTAGTGGCTGGGAGAGGTTGCGGGAAAAGCATGTGTGAGCACTGGGCCTGAACTCCCGTGTATCTGAGTTGAATACAGCGATTTCCAATGGCCTTCTTCAATCACAGTGTAGCTAGTTTCCAACTCCCATGTCCGAATGGGTAGCAGACATCTGCCTCCCATGCATACACATTCTGAGAGTTGAGCTTATGGCCTGTACCTCCACATCCAGCCTGCTGGTATCCTTGGCTTGTAAAAGCCTAGGCTCGCTGTTTGACGGAAGTCCTGGAGAGGTAATTGGAATCTCCCGGCACACAAGAAGAGTGCCTCCAAGCTCAATTCACGATTTCCCAGTAATTCTTGTGGTAGACAGGTGCTACATACTAAGTTCCATATGTGAGAAGGCAGCTGAACGCCTTGTCCAAAAGCATCTTACTTCTGAGAGTTGAGCTCACCCTCAGTTCCTCACAGTTCCACACTGCCTGCAGAGTGAGTTTCACACGTCTTCACCAGAGACGATTGCCAGAGGCTTCTGAGTACAAGTTAACAATGCAGACCTGGAGGGTATCTCCAGGTGCAGTAGAGTGGTAATCTTGGAACCTCCTGACTCAGAGTGCTGCTACCTTCTCACTGCCATAGGAATGCAGCCAGTTGACAGCTGGCTTCAAGACATGCTTCCCTGTGAGACCTGAGGACAGGGCAGAACCCTCCCGCATCCTGCCTGACTGTAGGAGTAGCTTCTAACATCCTAATGTTAGTGGCTGGGAGAGGTTGCGGGAAAAGCATGTGTGAGCACTGGGCCTGAACTCCCGTGTATCTGAGTTGAATACAGCGATTTCCAATGGGCTTCTTCAATCACAGTGTTGCTAGTTTCCAACTCCCATGTCCGAGTGGGTAGAAGACATCTGCCTCCCATGCGTACACACTTCTGAGAGTTGAGCTTATGGCCTGTACCTCCACATCCAGCCTGCTGGTACCCTTGGCTTCTAAAAGGCCTAGGCTCGCTATTGACGGAAGTGTTGGGAGAGGTAATTGGAATCAACCGGCACACAAGACTAGTGCCTCCAAGCTCAAATCACGATTTCCCAGTAATTCTTGTGGTAGACAGGTTCTACATACTAAGTTCCATACGTGAGAAGGTAGCTGAACGCCTTGTCCAAAAGCATCTTACTTCTGAGAGTTGAGCTCAGGCTCAGTCCCTCACAGTTCCACAATGCCTGCAGAGTGAGTTTCGCAGGTCTTCAGCAGAGACGTTTGCCAGAGGCTTCTGAGACGCAGGGTAACAATGCAGACCTGGAGGGTATCGCCAGGTGCAGTAGACTGGTAATCTTGGAACCTCCTGACTCAGAATACTGCTACCTTCTCACTGCCATAGGAATGCAGCTAGTTGACAGCTGGCTTCAAGACATGCTTCCCTGTGAGAGCTGAGGACAGGGCAGAACCCTCCCGCATCCTGCCTGACTGTAGGAGTAGCTGCTAACATCCTAATGTTAGTGGCTGGGAGAGGTTGCGGGAAAAGCATGTGTGAGCACTGGGCCTGAACTCCCGTGTATCTGAGTTGAATACAGCGATTTCCAACGGCTTTCCTCAACCAGAGTGTAGCTAGTTTCCAAATCCCATGTACGAGCGGGTAGCAGACATCTGCCTCCCATGCATACACATTCTGAGAGTTGAGCTTATGGCCTGTACCTCCACATCCAGCCTGCTGGTACCCTTGGCTTGTAAAAGCCTAGGCTCGCTGTTTGACGGAAGTACTGGAGATGTAATTGGAATCTCCCGGCACACAAGACGAGTGCCTCCAAGCTCAATTCAAGATTACCCAGTAATTCTTGTGGTAGACAGGTGCTACATACTAAGTTCCATATGTGAGAAGGCAGCTGAACGCCTTGTCCAAAAGCATCTTACTTCTGAGAGTTGAGCTCAGCCTCAGTCCCTCACAGTTCCACACTGCCTGCAGAGTGAGTTTCACACGTCTTCACCAGAGACGATTACCAGAGGCTTCTGAGACGCAGGGTAACAATCCAGACCTGGAGGGTATCTCCAGGTGCAGTAGAGTGGTAATCTTGGAACCTCCTGACTCAGAGTACTGCTACCTTCTCACTGCCATAGTAATGCAGCTAGTGGACAGCTGACTTCAAGACATGCTTCCCTGTGAGAGCTGAGGACAGGGCAGAACCCTCCCGCATCCTGCCTGACTGTAGGAGTAGCTGCTAACATCCTAATGTTAGTGGCTGGGAGAGGTTGCGGGAAAAGCATGTGTGAGCACTGGGCCTGAACTCCCGTGTATCTGAGTTGAATACAGCGATTTCCAATGTCCTTCTTCAATCACAGTGTAGCTAGTTTCCAACTCCCATGTCCGAGTGGGTAGCAGACACCTGCCTCCCATGCATACACATTCTGAGAGTTGAGCTTATGGCCTGTACCTCCACATCCAGCCTGCTGGTACCCTTGGCTTGTAAAAGCCTAGGCTCGCTGTTTGACGGAAGACCTGGAGAGGTAATTGGAATCTCCCGGCACACAAGACGAGTGCCTCCAAGCTCAATTCACGATTACCCAGTAATTCTTGTGGTAGACAGGTGCTACATACTAAGTTCCATATGTGAGAAGGCAGCTGAACGCATTGTCCAAAAGCATCTTACTTCTGAGAGTTGAGCTCAGCCTCAGTCCCTCACAGTTCCACACTGCCTGCAGAGTGAGTTTCGCAGGTCTTCAGCAGAGACGTTTGCCAGAGGCTTCTGAGACGCAGGGTAACAATGCAGACCTGGAGGGTATCCCCAGGTGCAGTAGAGTGGTAATCTTGGAACCTCCTGACTCAGAATACTGCTACCTTCTCACTGCCATAGGAATGCAGCTAGTTGACAGCTGGCTTCAAGACATGCTTCCCTGTGAGAGCTGAGGACAGGGCAGAACCCTCCCGCATCCTGCCTGACTGTAGGAGTAGCTGCTAACATCCTAATGTTATTGGCTGGGAGAGGTTGCGGGAAAAGCGTGTGTGAGCACTGGGCCTGAACTCCCGTGTATCTGAGTTGAATACAGCGATTTCCAACGGCTTTACTCAACCAGAGTGTAGCTAGGTTCCAAATCCCATGTACGAGCGGGTAGCAGACATCTGCCTCCCATGCGTACACACTTCTGAGAGTTGAGCTTATGGCCTGTACCTCCACATACTGCCTGCTGGTACCCTTGGCTTGTATTTGGCCTAGGCTCGCTGTTTGACGGAAGTGCTGGGAGAGGTAATTGGAATATCCCGGCACACAAGACGAGTGCCTCCAAGCTCAATTCACGATTTCCCAGTAATTCTTGTGGTACACAGGTGCTACATACTAAGTTCCATATGTGAGAAGGTAGCTGAACGCCTTGTCCAAAAGCAACTTACTTCTGAGAGTTGAGCTCAGTCTCAGTCTCTCACAGTTCCACACTGCCTGCAGAGTGTGTTTCACACGTCTTCAACAGAGACGATTGCTAGAGGCTTCTGAGTAAAAGTTAACAATGCAGACCTGGAGGGTATCTCCAGGTGCACTAGAGTGGTAATCTTGGAACCTCCTGACTCAGAGTACTGCTACCTTCTCACTGCCATAGGAATGCAGCTACTTGACAGCTGGCTTCAAGACATGCTTCCCTGTGAGAGCTGAGGACAGCGCAGAACCCTCCCGCATTCTGCCTGACTGTAGGAGTAGCTGCTAACATCCTTATGTTAGTGGCTGGGAGAGGTTGCGGGAAAAGCATGTGTGAGCACTGGGCCTGAAGTCCCGTGTATCTGAGTTGAATACAGCGATTTCCAATGGCCTTCTTCAATCACAGTGTAGCTATGTTCCAACTCCCATGTCCGAGTGGGTAGCAGACATCTGCCTCCCATGCATACACACTTCTGAGAGTTGAGCTTATGGCCTGTACCTCCACATCCAGCCTGCTGGTACCCTTGGCTTCTAAAAGGCCTAGGCTCGCTGTTTGACGGAAGTGTTGGGGGAGGTAATTGGAATCCCCCGGCACACAAGACTAGTGCCTCCAAGCTCAGTCCAGCGATTTCCTAGTAATTCCTGTGGTAGACTGGTGCTACATACTAAGTTCCATACGTGAGAGGGTAGCTGAACGCCTTGTCCAAAAGCATCTTACTTCTGAGAGTTGAGCTCAGCCTCAGTCCCTCACAGTTCCACACTGCCTGCAGAGTGAGTTTCGCAGGTCTTCAGCAGAGACGTTTGAAAGAGGCTTCTGAGACGCAGGGTAACAATGCAGACATGGAGGGTATCCCCAGGTGCAGTAGACTGGTAATCTTGGAACCTCCTGACTCAGAATACTGCTACCTTCTCACTGCCATAGGAATGCAGCTAGTTGACAGCTGGCTTCAAGACATGCTTCCCTGTGAGAGCTGAGGACAGGGCAGAACCCTCCCGCATCCTGCCTGACTGTAGGAGTAGCTGCTAAAATCCTAATGTTAGTGGCTGGGAGAGGTTGCGGGAAAAGCATGTGTGAGCACTGGGCCAAAACTCCCGTGTATCTGAGTTGAATACAGCGATTTCCAACGGCTTTCCTCAACCAGAGTGTAGCTAGGTTCCAAATGCCATGTACGAGCGGGTAGCAGACATCTCCCTCCCATGCATACACGCTTCTGAGAGTTGAGCTTATGGCCTGTACCTCCACATCCAGGCTGCTGGTACCCATGGCTTCTAAAAGGCCAAGGCTCGCTGTTTGACGGAAGTGCTGGGAGAGGTAATTGGAATCACCCGGCCCACAAGACTAGTGCCTCGAAGCTCAATTCACGATTTCCCGGTAATTCTTGTGGTAGACAGGTGCTACATACTAAGTTCCATATGTGAGAAGGTAGCTGAACGCCTTATCCAAAAGCATCTTACTTCTGAGAGTTGAGCTCAGCCTCAGTCCCTCACAGTTCCACACTGCCTGCAGAGTGATTTTCACACGTCTTCACCAGAGACGATTACCAGAGGCTTCTGAGACGCAGGGTAACAATGCAGACCTGGAGTGTATCTCCAGGTGCAGTAGAGTGGTAATCTTGGACCTCCTGACTCAGAGTACTGCTACCTTCTCAGTGCCATAGCAATGCAGCTAGTTGACAGCAGGCTTCAAGACATGCTTCCCTGTGAGAGCTGAGGACAGCGCAGAACCCTCCCGCATTCTGCCTGACTGTAGGAGTAGCTGCTAACATCCTTATGTTAGTGGCTGGGAGAGGTTGCGGGAAAAGCATGTGTTAGCACTGGACCTGAACTCCCGTGTATCTGAGTTGAATACAGCGATTTCCAATGGCCTTCTTCAATCACAGTGTAGCTAGGTTCCAACTCCCATGTCCGAGTGGGTAAAAGACATCTGCCTCCCATGCATACACACTTCTGAGAGTTGAGCTTATGGCCTGTACCTCCACATCCAGCCTGCTGGTACCCTTGGCTTCTAAAAGGCCTAGGCTCCCTGTTTGACGGAAGTTCTTGGAGAGGTAATTGGAATCTCCCGGCACACAAGACTAGTGCCTCCAAGCTCAATTCACGATTTCCCAGTAATTCTTGTTGTAGACAGGTGCTACATACTAAGTTCCCTATGTGAGAAGGTAGCTGAACGCCTTGTCCAAAAGCATCTTACTTCTGAGAGTTGAGCTCAGCCTCAGTCCCTCACAGTTCCACACTGCCTGCAGAGTGAGTTTCACACGTCTTCACCAGAGACGATTACCAGAGGCTTCTGAGACGCAAAGTAACAATGCAGACCTGGAGGGTATCTCCAGGTGCAGTAGAGTGGTAATCTTGGAACCTCCTGACACAGAGTACTGCTACCTTCTCACTGCCATAGAAATGCACCTAGTTGACAGCTGGCTTCAAGACATGCTTCCCTGTGAGAGCTGAGGACAGGGCAGAACCCTCCCGCATCCTGCCTGACTGTAGGATTAGCTGCTAACATCCTTATGTTAGTGGCTGGGAGAGGTTGCGGGAAAAGCATGTGTGAGCACTGGGCCTGAACTCCCGTGTATCTGAGTTGAATACTGCGATTTCCAATGGCCTTCTTCAATCACAGGCTTGCTAGTTTCCAACTCCCATGTCCGAGTGGGTAGAAGACATCTGCCTCCCATGCATACACACTTCTGAGAGTTGAGCTTATGGCCTGTACCTCCACATCCAGCCTGCTGGTACCCTTGGCTTATAAAAGGCCTAGGCTCGCTATTGACGGAAGTGTTGGGAGAGGTAATTGGAATCAACCGGCACACAAGACTAGTGCCTCCAAGCTCAATTCACGATTTCCCAGTAATTCTTGTGGTAGACAGGTTCTACATACTAAGTTCCATACGTGAGAATGTAGCTGAACGCCTTGTCCAAAAGCATCTTACTTCTGAGAGTTGAGCTCAGGCTCAGTCCCTCACAGTTCCACACTGCCTGCAGAGTGAGTTTCGCAGGTCTTCAGCAGAGACGTTTGCCAGAGGCTTCTGAGACGCAGGGTAACAATGCAGACCTGGAGGGTATACCCAGGTGCAGTAGACTGGTAATCTTGGAACCTCCTGACTCAGAATACTGCTACCTTCTCACTGCCATAGGAATGCAGCTAGTTGACAGGTGGCTTCAAGACATGCTTCCCTGTGAGAGCTGAGAACAGGGCAGAACCCTCCCGCATCCTGCCTGACTGTAGGAGTAGCTGCTAACATCCTAATGTTAGTGGCTGGGAGAGGTTGCTGGAAAAGCATGTGTGAGCACTGGGCCTGAACTCCCGTGTATCTGAGTTGAATACAGCGATTTCCAACGGCTTTCCTCAACCAGAGTGTAGCTAGGTTCCAAATCCCATGTACGAGCGGGTAGTAGACATCTGCCTCCCATGCATACACACTTCTGTGAGTTGAGCTTATGGCCTGTACCTCCACATCCAGCCTGCTGGTACCCTTGGCTTGTAAAAGCCTAGGCTCGCTGTTTGACGGAAGTCCTGGAGAGGTAATTGGAATCTCCCGGCACACAAGAAGAGTGCCTCCAAGCTCAATTCACGATTTCCCAGTAATTCTTGTGGTAGACAGGTGCTACATAGTAAGTTCCATATGTGAGAAGGCAGCTGAACGCCTTGTCCAAAAGCATCTTACCTCTGAGAGTTGAGCTCACCCTCAGTCCCTCACAGTTCCACACTGCCTGCAGAGTGAGTTTCACACGTCTTCAGCAGAGACGATTGCCAGAGGCTTCTGAGTACAAGTTAACAATGCAGACCTGGAGAGTATCCCCAGGTGCAGTAGACTGCTAATCTTGGAACCTCCTGACTCAGAATACTGCTACCTTCTCACTGCCATAGGAATGCAGCTAGTTAAAAAAAAAAAAAAAAAAAAAAAGGAATGCAGCTAGTTGACAGCTGGCTTCAAGACATGCTTCCCTGTGAGAGCTGAGGACAGGGCAGAACCCTCCCGCATCCTGCCTGACTGTAGGAGTAGCTGCTAACATCCTAAAGTTAGTGGCTGGGAGAGGTTGCGGGAAAAGCATGTGTGAGCACTGGGCCTGAACTCCCGTGTATCTGAGTTGGATAAAGCGATTTCCAACGGATTTCCTCAACCAGAGTGTAGCTAGGTTCCAAATCCCATGTACGAGCGGGTAGCAGACATCTGCCTCCCATGCATACACACTTCTGAAAGTTGAGCTTATGGCCTGTACCTCCACATCCAGCCTGCTGGTACCCTTGGCTTCTAAAAGGCCTAGGCTCGCTGTTTGACGGAAGTGCTGGGAGAGGTAATTGGAATAACCCGGCACACAAGACGAGTGCCTCCAAGCTCAATTCACGGTTTCCAAGTAACTCTTGTGGTAGACAGGTGCTACATACTAAGTTCCATATGTGAGAAGGTAGCTGAACGCCTTGTCCAAAAGCATCTTACTTCTGAGAGTTGAGCTCAGCCTCAGTCCCTCACAGTTCCACACTGCCTGCAGATTGAGTTTCACACGTCTTCACCAGAGACGATTGCCAGAGGCTTCTGAGTACAAGTTAACAATGCAGACCTGGAGGGTATCTCCAGGTGCAGTAGAGTGGTAATCTTGGAACCTCCTGACTCAGAGTACTGCTACCTTCTCACTGCCATAGGAATGCAGCCAGTTGACAGCTGGCTTCAAGACATGCTTCCCTGTGAGAGCTGAGGACAGGGCAGAACACTCCCGCATCCTGCCTGACTGTAGGAGTAGCTGCTAACATCCTTATGTTAGTGGCTGGGAGAGGTTGCGGGAAAAGCATGTGTGAGCACTGGGCCTGAACTCCCGTGTATCTGAGTTGAATACAGCGATTTCCAACGGATTTCCTCAACCAGAGTGTAGCTAGGTTCCAAATCCCATGTACGAGCGGGTAGCAGACATCTGCCTCCCATGCATACACACTTCTGAGAGTTGAGCTTATGGCCTGTACCTCCACATCCAGCCTGCTGGTACCCTTGGCTTCTAAAAGGCCTATGCTCGCTGTTTGACGGAAGTGTTGGGAGAGGTAATTGGAATCACCCGGCACACAAGACTAGTGCCTCCAAGCTCAGTTCACGATTTCCCAGTAATTCTTGTGGTAGACAGGTGCTACATAATAAGTTCCATACGTGAGAAGGTAGCTGAACGCCTTGACCAAAAGCATCTTATTTCTGAGAGTTGAGCTCAGCCTCAGTCCCTCACAGTTCCACACTGCCTGCAGAGTGAGTTTCGCAGGTCTTCAGCAGAGACGTTTGCCAGAGGATTCTGAGACGCAGGCTAACAATGCAGACCTGGAGGGTATCCCCAGGTGCAGTAGACTGGTAATCTTGGAACCTCCTGACTCAGAATACTGCTACCTTCTCACTGCCATAAGAATGCAGCTAGTTGACAGCTGGCTTCAAGACGTGCTTCCCTGTGAGAGCTGAGGACAGGGCAGAACCACCCCGCATGCTGCCTGACTGTAGGAGTAGCTGCTAACATCCTAAAGTTAGTGGCTGGGAGAGGTTGCGGGAAAAGCATGTGTGAGCACTGGGCCTGAACTCCCGTGTATCTGAGTTGGATACAGCGATTTCCAACGGATTTCCTCAACCAGAGTGTAGCTAGGTTCCAAATCCCATGTACGAGCGGGTAGCAGACATCTGCCTCCCATGCATACACACTTCTGAGAGTTGAGCTTATGGCCTGTACCTCCACATCCAGCCTGCTGGTACCCTTGGTTTCTAAAAGGCCTAGGCTCGCTGTTTGATGGAAGTGTTGGGAGAGGTAATTGGAATCACCCGACACACAAGACTAGTGCCTCCAAGCTCAATTCACGATTTCCCAGTAATTCTTGTGGTAGACTGGTGCTACATACTAAGTTCCATACGTGAGAAGGTAACTGAATGCCTTGTCCAAAAGCATCTTACTTCTGAGAGTTGAGCTCACCCTCAGTCCCTCACAGTTCCACACTGCCTGTAGAGTGAGTTTCACACGACTTCACCAGAGACGATTGACAGAGGCTTCTGAGTACAAGTTAACAATGCACCTGGAGGGTATCTCCAGGTGCAGTAGAGTGGTAATCTTGGAACCTCCTGACTCAGAATACTGTTACCTTCTCACTGCCATAGGAATGCAGCTAGTTGACAGCTGGCTTCAAGATATGCTTCCCTGTGAGAGCTGAGGACAGGGCAGAACCCTCCCGCATCCTGCCTGACTGTAGGAGTAGCTACTAACATCCTAATGTTAGTGACTGGGAGAGGTTGCGGGAAAAGCATGTGTGAGCACTGGGCCTGAACTCCCGTGTATCTGAGTTGAATACTGCGATTTCCAACGGCTTTCCTCAACCAGAGTGTAGCTAGGTTCCAAATCCCATGTACGAGCGGGTAGCAGACATCTGCCTCCCATGCATACACACTTCTGAGAGTTGAGCTTATGGCCTGTACCTCCACATCCAGCCTGCTGGTACCCTTGGCTTCTAAAAGATCTAGGCTCGCTGTTTGACGGAAGTGTTGGGAGAGGTAATTTGAATCACCCGGCACACAACACTAGTGCCTCCAAGCTCAGTCCAGCGATTTCCTAGTAATTCCTGTGGTAGACTGGTGCTACATACTAAGTTCCATACGTGAGAGGGTAGCTGAACGCCTTGTCCAAAAGCATCTTACTTCTGAGAGTTGAGCTCAGCCTCAGTCCCTCACAGTTCCACACTGCCTGCAGAGTGAGTTTCGCAGGTCTTAAGAAGAGACGTTTGCCAGAGGCTTCTGAGACGCAGGGTAACAATGCAGACCTGGAGGGAATCCCCAGGTGCAGTAGACTGGTAATCTTATAACCTCCTGACTCAGAATACTGCTACCTTCTCACTGCCATAGGAATGCAGCTAGTTGACAGCTGACTTCAAGACATGCTTCCCTGTGAGAGCTGATGACAGGGCAGAAACCTCCCGCATCCTGCCTGACTGTAGGAGTAGCTGCTAACATCCTAATGTTAGTGGCTGGGAGAGGTTGCGGGAAAAGCACGTGTGAGCACTGGGCCTGAACTCCCGTGTATCTGAGTTGAATACAGCGATTTCCAACGGCTTTCCTCAACCAGAGTGTAGCTAGGTTCCAAATCCCAAGTACGAGCGGTTAGCAGACATCTGCCTCCCATGCATACACACTTCTGAGAGTTGAGCTTATGGCCTGTACCTCCACATCCAGCCTGCTGGTACCCTTGGCTTCTAAAAGATCTAGGCTCGCTGTTTGACGGAAGTGTTGGGAGACGTAATTTGAATCACCCGGCACACAACACTAGTGCCTCCAAGCTCAGTCCAGCGATTTCCTAGTAATTCCTGTGGTAGACTGGTGCTACATACTAAGTTCCATACGTGAGAGGGTAGCTGAACGCCTTGTCCAAAAGCATCTTACATCTGAGAGTTGAGCTCAGCCTCAGTCCCTCACAGTTCCACACTGCCTGCAGATTGAGTTTCACACGTCTTCACCAGAGACGATTGCCAGAGGCTTCTGAGTACAAGTTAACAATGCAGACCTGGAGGGTATCTCCAGGTGCAGTAGAGTGGTAATCTTGGAACCTCCTGACTCAGAGTACTGCTACCTTCTCACTGCCATAGGAATGCAGCCAGTTGACAGCTGGCTTCAAGACATGCTTCCCTGTGAGAGCTGAGGACAGGGCAGAACACTCCCGCATCCTGCCTGACTGTAGGAGTAGCTGCTAACATCCTTATGTTAGTGGCTGGGAGAGGTTGCGGGAAAAGCATGTGTGAGCACTGGGCCTGAACTCCCGTGTATCTGAGTTGAATACAGCGATTTCCAACGGATTTCCTCAACCAGAGTGTAGCTAGGTTCCAAATCCCATGTACGAGCGGGTAGCAGACATCTGCCTCCCATGCATACACACTTCTGAGAGTTGAGCTTATGGCCTGTACCTCCACATCCAGCCTGCTGGTACCCTTGGCTTCTAAAAGGCCTATGCTCGCTGTTTGACGGAAGTGTTGGGAGAGGTAATTGGAATCACCCGGCACACAAGACTAGTGCCTCCAAGCTCAGTTCACGATTTCCCAGTAATTCTTGTGGTAGACAGGTGCTACATAATAAGTTCCATACGTGAGAAGGTAGCTGAACGCCTTGACCAAAAGCATCTTATTTCTGAGAGTTGAGCTCAGCCTCAGTCCCTCACAGTTCCACACTGCCTGCAGAGTGAGTTTCGCAGGTCTTCAGCAGAGACGTTTGCCAGAGGATTCTGAGACGCAGGCTAACAATGCAGACCTGGAGGGTATCCCCAGGTGCAGTAGACTGGTAATCTTGGAACCTCCTGACTCAGAATACTGCTACCTTCTCACTGCCATAAGAATGCAGCTAGTTGACAGCTGGCTTCAAGACGTGCTTCCCTGTGAGAGCTGAGGACAGGGCAGAACCACCCCGCATGCTGCCTGACTGTAGGAGTAGCTGCTAACATCCTAAAGTTAGTGGCTGGGAGAGGTTGCGGGAAAAGCATGTGTGAGCACTGGGCCTGAACTCCCGTGTATCTGAGTTGGATACAGCGATTTCCAACGGATTTCCTCAACCAGAGTGTAGCTAGGTTCCAAATCCCATGTACGAGCGGGTAGCAGACATCTGCCTCCCATGCATACACACTTCTGAGAGTTGAGCTTATGGCCTGTACCTCCACATCCAGCCTGCTGGTACCCTTGGTTTCTAAAAGGCCTAGGCTCGCTGTTTGATGGAAGTGTTGGGAGAGGTAATTGGAATCACCCGACACACAAGACTAGTGCCTCCAAGCTCAATTCACGATTTCCCAGTAATTCTTGTGGTAGACTGGTGCTACATACTAAGTTCCATACGTGAGAAGGTAACTGAATGCCTTGTCCAAAAGCATCTTACTTCTGAGAGTTGAGCTCACCCTCAGTCCCTCACAGTTCCACACTGCCTGTAGAGTGAGTTTCACACGACTTCACCAGAGACGATTGACAGAGGCTTCTGAGTACAAGTTAACAATGCACCTGGAGGGTATCTCCAGGTGCAGTAGAGTGGTAATCTTGGAACCTCCTGACTCAGAATACTGTTACCTTCTCACTGCCATAGGAATGCAGCTAGTTGACAGCTGGCTTCAAGATATGCTTCCCTGTGAGAGCTGAGGACAGGGCAGAACCCTCCCGCATCCTGCCTGACTGTAGGAGTAGCTACTAACATCCTAATGTTAGTGACTGGGAGAGGTTGCGGGAAAAGCATGTGTGAGCACTGGGCCTGAACTCCCGTGTATCTGAGTTGAATACTGCGATTTCCAACGGCTTTCCTCAACCAGAGTGTAGCTAGGTTCCAAATCCCATGTACGAGCGGGTAGCAGACATCTGCCTCCCATGCATACACACTTCTGAGAGTTGAGCTTATGGCCTGTACCTCCACATCCAGCCTGCTGGTACCCTTGGCTTCTAAAAGATCTAGGCTCGCTGTTTGACGGAAGTGTTGGGAGAGGTAATTTGAATCACCCGGCACACAACACTAGTGCCTCCAAGCTCAGTCCAGCGATTTCCTAGTAATTCCTGTGGTAGACTGGTGCTACATACTAAGTTCCATACGTGAGAGGGTAGCTGAACGCCTTGTCCAAAAGCATCTTACTTCTGAGAGTTGAGCTCAGCCTCAGTCCCTCACAGTTCCACACTGCCTGCAGAGTGAGTTTCGCAGGTCTTAAGAAGAGACGTTTGCCAGAGGCTTCTGAGACGCAGGGTAACAATGCAGACCTGGAGGGAATCCCCAGGTTGAGTAGACTGGTAATCTTATAACCTCCTGACTCAGAATACTGCTACCTTCTCACTGCCATAGGAATGCAGCTAGTTGACAGCTGACTTCAAGACATGCTTCCCTGTGAGAGCTGATGACAGGGCAGAAACCTCCCGCATCCTGCCTGACTGTAGGAGTAGCTGCTAACATCCTAATGTTAGTGGCTGGGAGAGGTTGCGGGAAAAGCACGTGTGAGCACTGGGCCTGAACTCCCGTGTATCTGAGTTGAATACAGCGATTTCCAACGGCTTTCCTCAACCAGAGTGTAGCTAGGTTCCAAATCCCAAGTACGAGCGGTTAGCAGACATCTGCCTCCCATGCATACACACTTCTGAGAGTTGAGCTTATGGCCTGTACCTCCACATCCAGCCTGCTGGTACCCTTGGCTTCTAAAAGATCTAGGCTCGCTGTTTGACGGAAGTGTTGGGAGACGTAATTTGAATCACCCGGCACACAACACTAGTGCCTCCAAGCTCAGTCCAGCGATTTCCTAGTAATTCCTGTGGTAGACTGGTGCTACATACTAAGTTCCATACGTGAGAGGGTAGCTGAACGCCTTGTCCAAAAGCATCTTACATCTGAGAGTTGAGCTCAGCCTCAGTCCCTCACAGTTCCACACTGCCTGCAGAGTGAGTTTCGCAGGTCTTCAGCAGAGACGTTTGCCAGAGGCTTCTGAGACACAGGGTAACAATGCAGACTTGGAGGTTATCGCCAGGTGCAGTAGACTGGTAATCTTGGAACCTCCTGACTCAGAATACTGCTACCTTCTCACTGCCATAGGAATGCAGCTAGTTGACAGCTGGCTTCAAGACATGCTTCCCTGTGAGAGCTGAGGACAGGGCAGAACCCTCCCGCATCCTGCCTGACTGTAGGAGTAGCTGCTAACATGCTAATGTTAGTGGCTGGGAGAGGTTGCGGAAAAAGCGTGTGTGAGCACTGGCCTGAACTCCCGTGTATCTGAGTTGAATACAGCGATTTCCAACGGCTTTCCTCAACCAGAGTGTAGCTAGGTTCCAAATCCCATGTACGAGCGGGTAGCAGACATCTGCCTCCCATGCATACACACTTCTGAGAGTTGAGCTTATGGCCTGTACCTCCACATCCAGCCTGCTGGTACCCTTGGCTTCTAAAAGATCTAGGCTCGCTGTTTGACGGAAGTGTTGGGAGAGGTAATTTGAATCACCCGGCACACAACACTAGTGCCTCCAAGCTCAGTCCAGCGATTTCCTAGTAATTCCTGTGGTAGACTGGTGCTACATACTAAGTTCCATACGTGAGAGGGTAGCTGAACGCCTTGTCCAAAAGCATCTTACATCTGAGAGTTGAGCTCAGCCTCAGTCCCTCACAGTTCCACACTGCCTGCAGAGTGAGTTTCGCAGGTCTTCAGCAGAGACGTTTGCCAGAGGCTTCTGAGACACAGGGTAACAATGCAGACTTGGAGGTTATCGCCAGGTGCAGTAGACTGGTAATCTTGGAACCTCCTGACTCAGAATACTGCTACCTTCTCACTGCCATAGGAATGCAGCTAGTTGACAGCTGGCTTCAAGACATGCTTCCCTGTGAGAGCTGAGGACAGGGCAGAACCCTCCCGCATCCTGCCTGACTGTAGGAGTAGCTGCTAACATGCTAATGTTAGTGGCTGGGAGAGGTTGCGGAAAAAGCGTGTGTGAGCACTGGCCTGAACTCCCGTGTATCTGAGTTGAATACAGCGATTTCCAACGGCTTTCCTCAACCAGAGTGTAGCTAGGTTCCAAATCCCATGTACGAGCGGGTAGCAGACATCTGCCTCCCATGCATACACACTTCTGAGAGTTGAGCTTATGGCCTGTACCTCCACATCCAGCCTGCTGGTACCCTTGGCTTCTAAAAGGCCTAGGCTCGCTGTTTGACGGAAGTGCTGGGAGAGGTAATTGGAATCTCCCGGCACATAAGACGAGTGCCTCCAAGCTAAATTCACGATTTCCCAGTAATTCTTGTGGCAGACAGGTGCTACATACTAAGTTCCATATGTGAGAAGGTAGCTGAACGCCTTGTCCAAAAGCATCTTACTTCTGAGAGTTGAGCTCAGCCTCAGTCCCTCACAGTTCCACACTGCCTGCAGAGTGAGTTTCTCACGTCTTCACCAGAGACGATTGCCAGAGGCTTCTGAGTACAAGTTAACAATGCAGACCTGGAGGGTATCTCCAGGAGCAGTAGAGTGGTAATCTTGGAACCTCCTGACTCAGAGTCCTGCTACCGTCTCACTGCCATAGGAATGCAACTAGTTGACAGCTGACTTCAAGACATGCTTCCCTGTGAGAGCTGAGGACAGGGCAGAACCCTCCCGCTTCCTGCCTGACTGTAGGAGTAGCTGCTAACATCCTAATGTTAGTGGCTGGGAGAGGTTGCGGGAAAAGCATGTGTGAGCACTGGGACTGAACTCCCGTGTATCTGAGTTGAATACAGCGATTTCCAATGTCCTTCTTCAATCACAGTGTAGCTAGATTCCAACTTCCATGTCCGAGTAGGGAGCAGACATCTGCCTCCCATGCATACACACTTCTGAGAGTTGAGCTTATGGCCTGTACCTCCACATCCAGCCTGCTGGTACCCTTAGCTTCTAAAAGGCCTAGGCTCGCTGTTTGACGGAAGTGTTGGGAGAGGTAATTGGAATCACCCGGCACACAAGACTAGTGCCTCTAAGTTCAATTCACGATTTCCCAGTAATTCTTGTGGTAGACAGGTGCTACATACTAAGTTCCATATGTGAGAAGGTAGCTGAACGCCTTGTCCAAAAGCATCTTACTTCTGAGAGTTGAGCTCAGCCTCAGTCCCACACAGTTCCACACTGCCTGCAGAGTGAGTTTCGCAGGTCTTCAGCAGAGACGATTGCCAGAGGCTTCTGAGTACAAGTTAACAATGCAGACTTTGAGGGTATCTCCAGGTGCAGTAGAGTGGTAATCTTGGAACCTCCTGACTCAGAGTACTGCTACCTTCTCACTGCCTTAGGAATGCAGCCAGTTGACAGCTGGCTTCAAGACATGCTTCCCTGTGAGAGCTGAGGACAGGGCAGAACCCTCCCGCATCCTGCCTGACTGTAGGAGTAGCTGCTAACATCCTTATGTTAGTGGCTGGGAGAGGTTGCGGGAAAAGCATGTGTGAGCAATGGGCCTGAACTCCCGTGTATCTGAGTTGAATACAGCGATTTCCAACGGCTTTCCTCAACCAGAATGTAGCTAGGTTCCAAATCCCATGTACGAGCGGGTAGCAGACATCTGCCTCCCATGCATACACACTTCTGAGAGTTGAGCTTATGGCCTGTACCTCCACATCCAGCCTGCTGATACCCTTGGCTTCTAAAAGGCCTAGGTTCGGTGTTTGACGGAAGTGTTGGGAGAGGTAATTGGAATCACCCGGCACACAAGACTAGTGCCTCCAAGCTCAATTCACGATTTCCATTAATTCTTGTGGTAGACAGGTGCTACATACTAAGTTCCATACGTGAGAAGGTAGCTGAACGCCTTGTCCAAAAGCATCTTACTTCTGAGAGTTGAGCTCAGCCTCAGTCCCTCACAGTTCCACACTCCCTGCAGAGTGAGTTTCGCAGGTCTTCAGCAGAGTCGTTTGCCAGAGGCTTCTGAATCACAGGGTAACAATGCAGACCTGGAGGGTATCTCCAGGTGCAGTAGAGTGGTAATCTTGGAACCTCCTGACTCAGAGTACTGCTACCTGCTCACTGCCATAGGAATGCAGCCAGGTGACAGCTGGCTTCAAGACATGCTTCCCTGTGAGAGCTGAGGTCAGGGCAGAAACCTCCCGCATCCTGCCTGACTGTAGGAGTAGCTGCTAACATCCTAATGTTAGTGGCTGGGAGAGGTTGCGGGAAAAGCATGTGTGAGCACTGGGCCTGAACTCCCGTGTATCTGAGTTGAATACAGCGATTTCCAACGGCTCTTTTCAACCAGAGTGTAGCTAGGTTCCAAATCCCATGTACGAGCGGGTAGCAGACATCTGCCTCTCATGCATACACACTTCTGAGAGTTGAGCTTATGGCCTGTACCTCCACATCCAGCCTGCTGGTACCCATGGCTTCTAAAAGGCCTAGGCTCGCTGTTTGACGGAAGTGCTGGGAGAGGTAATTGGAATCTCCCGGCACACAAGACGAGTGCCTCCAAGCTCAATTCACGATTTCCCAGTAATTCTTGTGGTAGACAGGTGCTACATACTAAGTTCCATATGTGAGAAAGTAGCTGAAGGCCTTGTCCAAAAGCATCTTACTTCTGAGAGTTGAGCTCAGCCTCAGTCCCTCACAGTTCCACACTGCCTGCAGAGTGAGTTTCACACGTCTTCACCAGAGACGATTACCATAGGCTTCTGAGACGCAGGGTAACAATGCAGATCTGGAGGGTATCTCCAGGTGCAGTAGAGTGGTAATCTTGGAATTTCCTGACTCAGAGTACTGCTACCTTCTCACTGCCATAGGAATGCAGCTAGTTGAGAGCTGACTTCAAGACATGCTTCCCTGTGAGAGCTGAGGACAGGGGAGAACACTCCCGCATCCTGCCTGACTGTAGGAGTAGCTGCTAACATCCTAATGTTAGTGGCTGGGAGAGGTTGCGGGAAAAGCACGTGTGAGCACTGGGCCTGAACTCCCGTGTATCTGAGTTGAATACAGCGATTTCCAATGGCCTTCTTCAATCAGAGTGTAGATAGGTTCCAACTCCCATGTCCGAGTGGGTAGTAGACATCTGCCTCCCATGCATACACACTTCTGAGAGTTGAGCTTATGGCCTGTACCTCCACATCCAGCCTGCTGGTACCCTTGGCTTCTAAAAGGCCTAGGCTCGCTGTTTGACGGAAGTGCTGGGAGAGGTAATTGGAATCACCCGGCACACAAGACTAGTGCCTCCAAGCTCACTCCAGCGATTTCCTAGTAATTCCTGTGGTAGACTGGTGCTACATACTAAGTTCCATATGTGAGAAGGTAGCTGAACGCCTTGTAGTAAAGCATCTTACTTCTGAGAGTTGAGCTCACCCTCAGTCCCTCACAGTTCCACACTGCCTGCAGAGTGAGTTTCACACGTCTTCACCAGAGACGATTGCCAGAGGCTTCTGAGTACAAGTTAACAATGCAGACCTGGAGGTTATCTCCAGGTGCAGTACAGTGGAATCTTGGAACCTCCTGACTCAGAGTACTGCTACCTTCTCACTGCCATAGGAATTCAGCTAGTTGACAGCTGGCTTCAAGACATGCTTCCCTGTGAGAGCTGAGGACAGGGCAGAACCCTCCCGCATCCTGCCTGACTGTAGGAGTAGCTGCTAACATCCTAATGTTAGTGGCTGGGAGAGGTTGAGGGAAAAGCATGTGTGAGCACTGGGCCTGAACTCCCGTGTATCTGAGTTGAATACAGCGATTTCCAACGGCTTTCCTCAACCAGAGTGTAGCTAGGTTCCAAATCCCATGTACGAGCGGGTAGCAGACATCTGCCTCCCATGCATACACACTTCTGAGATTTGAGCTTATGGCCTGTACCTCCACATCCAGCCTGCTGGTACCCTTGGCTTCTAAAAGGCCTAGGCTAGCTGTTTGACGGAAGTGCTGGGAGAGGTAATTGGAATCTGCCGGCACACAAGACGAGTGCCTCCAAGCTCAATCACGATTTCCTAGTAATTCTTGTCGTAGACAGTTGCTACATACTAAGTTCCTTATGTGAGAAGGTAGCTGAACGCCTAGTCCAAAAGCATCTTACTTCTGAGAGTTGAGCTCACCCTCAGTCCCTCACAGTTCCACACTGCCTGCAGAGTGAGTTTCGCAGGTCTTCAGCAGAGACGTTTGCCAGAGGCTTCTGAGACGCAGGGTAACAATGCAGACCTGGAGGGTATCCCCAGGTGCAGTAGACTGGTAATCTTGGAACTTCCTGACTCAGAATACTGCTACCTTCTCACTGCCATAGGAATGCAGCTAGTTGACAGCTGGCTTCAAGACATGCTTCCCTGTGAGAGCTGAGGACAGGGCAGAACCCTCCCGCATCCTGCCTGACTGTAGGAGTAGCTGCTAACATCCTAATGTTAGTGGCTGGGAGAGGTTGCGGGAAAAGCATGTGTGAGCACTGGGCCTGAACTCCCGTGTATCTGAGTTGAATACAGCGATTTCCAACGGCTTTCCTCAACCAGAGTGTAGCTAGGTTCCAAATCCCATGTACGAGCGGGTAGCAGACATCTGCCTCCCATGCATACACACTTCTGAGTGTTGAGCTTATGGCCTGTACCTCCACATCCAGCCTGCTGGTACCCTTGTCTTCTAAAAGGCGTAGGCTCGCTGTTTGGCGGAAGTGTTGGGAGAGGTAATTGGAATCACCCGGCACACAAGACTAGTGCCTCCAAGCTCAATTCACGATTTCCCAGTAATCTTGTGGTAGACAGGTGCTACTTACTAAGTTCCATACGTGAGAAGGTCGCTGAACGCCTTGTCCAAAAGCATCTTAATTCTGAGAGTTGAGCTCAGCCTCAGTCCCTCACAGTTCCACACTGCCTGCAGAATGAGTTTCGCAGGTCTTCAGCAGAGACGATTGCCAGAGGTTTCTGAGTACAAGTTAACAATGCAGACCTGGAGGGTATCTCCAGGTGCACTAGAGTGGTAATCTTGGAACCTCCTGACTCAGAATACTGCTACCTTCTCACTGCCATAGGAATGCAGCTAGTTGACAGCTGGCTTCAAAACATGCTTCCCTGTGAGAGCTGAGGACAGGGCAGAACCCTCCCGCATCCTGCCTGACTGTAGGAGTACCTGCTAACATCCTAATGTTAGTGGCTGGGAGAGGTTGCCGGAAAAGCATGTGTGAGCACTGGGCCTGAACTCCCGTGTATCTGAGTTGAATACAGCGATTTCCAACGGCTTTCCTCAACCAGAGGGTAGCTAGGTTCCAAATCCCATGTACGAGCGGGTTGCAGATATCTGCCTCCCATGCATACACACTTCTGAGAGTTGAGCTTATGGCCTGTACATCCACATCCAGCCTGCTGGTACCCTTGGCTTCTAAAAGGCCTAGGCTCGCCTTTTGACGGAAGTGTTGGGAGAGGTAATTGGAATCACCCGGCACACAAGACTAGTGCCTCCAAGCTCAGTCCAGCGATTTCCTAGTAATTCCTGTGGTACACTGGTGCTACATACTAAGTTCCATACCTGAGAGGGTAGCTGAACGCCTTGTCCAAAAGCATCTTACTTCTGAGAGTTGAGCTCAGCCTCAGTCCCTCACAGTTCCACACTGCCTGCAGAGTGAGTTTCGCACGTCTTCAGCAGAGACGTTTGCCAGAGGCTTCTGAGACGCAGGGTAACAATGCAGACCTGGAGGGTATCTCCAGGTGCAGTAGAGTGGTAATCTTGGAACCTCCTGACTCAGAATACTGCTACCTTCTCACTGCCATAGGAATGCAGCTAGTTGACAGCTGGCTTCAAGACATGCTTCCCTGTGAGAGCTGAGGACAGGGCAGAACCCTCCCGCATCCTGCCTGACTGTAGGAGTAGCTGCTAACATCCTAATGTTAGTGGCTGGGAGAGGTTGCGGGAAAAGCACGTGTGAGCACTGGGCCTGAACTCCCGTGTATCTGAGTTGAATACAGCGATTTCCAACGGCTTTCCTCAACCAGAGTGTAGCTAGGTTCCAAATCCCATGTACGAGCGGGTAGCAGACATCTGCCTCCCATGCATACACACTTCAGAGAGTTGAGCTTATGGCCTGTACCTCCACATCCAGCCTGCTGGTACCCTTGGCTTCTAAAAGGCCTAGGCTCGCTGTTTCACGGAAGTGCTGGGAGAGGTAATTGGAATGACCCGGCACACAAGACGAGTGCCTCCAAGCTCAATTCACGATTTCCCAGTAATTCTTGTGGTAGACAGGTGCTACATACTAAGTTCCATATGTGAGAAGGTAGCTGAACGCCTTGTCCAAAAGCATCTTACTTCTGAGAGTTGATCTCAGCCTCAGTCCCACACAGTTCCACACTGCCTGCAGAGTGAGTTTCGCAGGTCTTCAGCAGAGACGATTGCCAGAGGCTTCTGAGTACAAGTTAACAATGCAGACTTTGAGGGTATCTCCAGGTGCAGTAGAGTGGTAATCTTGGAACCTCCTGACTCAGAGTACTGCTACCTTCTCACTGCCTTAGGAATGCAGCCAGTTGACAGCTGGCTTCAAGACATGCTTCCCTGTGAGAGCTGAGGACAGGGCAGAACCCTCCCGCATCCTGCCTGACTGTAGGAGTAGCTGCTAACATCCTTATGTTAGTGGCTGGGAGAGGTTGCGGGAAAAGCATGTGTGAGCAATGGGCCTGAACTCCCGTGTATCTGAGTTGAATACAGCGATTTCCAACGGCTTTCCTCAACCAGAATGTAGCTAGGTTCCAAATCCCATGTACGAGCGGGTAGCAGACATCTGCCTCCCATGCATACACACTTCTGAGAGTTGAGCTTATGGCCTGTACCTCCACATCCAGCCTGCTGATACACTTGGCTTCTAAAAGGCCTAGGTTCGCTGTTTGACGGAAGTGTTGGGAGAGGAAATTGGAATCACCCGGCACACAAGACTAGTGCCTCCAAGCTCAATTCACGGTTTCCATTAATTCTTGTGGTAGACAGGTGCTACATACTAAGTTCCATACGTGAGAAGGTAGCTGAACGCCTTGTCCAAAAGCATCTTACTTCTGAGAGTTGAGCTCAGCCTCAGTCCCTCACAGTTCCACACTCCCTGCAGAGTGAGTTTCGCAGGTCTTCAGCAGAGACGTTTGCCAGAGGCTTCTGAGACGCAGGGTAACAATGCAGACCTGGAGGGTATCTCCAGGTGCAGTAGAGTGGTAATCTTGGAATTTCCTGACTCAGAGTACTGCTACCTTCTCACTGCCATAGGAATGCAGCTAGTTGAGAGCTGGCTTCAAGACATGCTTCCCTGTGAGAGATGAGGATAGGGCAGAACCCTCCCGCATCCGGCCTGACTGTAGGAGTAGCTGCTAACATCCTAATGTTAGTGGCTGGGAGAGGTTGCGGGAAAAGCATGTGTGAGCACTGGGCCTGAACTCCCGTGTATCTGAGTGGAATACAGCGAATTCAAATGGCCTTCTTCAATCACAGTGTAGCTAGTTTCAAACTCCCATGTCCGAGTGGGTAGCAGACATCTGCCTCCCATGCATACACACCTCTGTGAGTTGAGCTTCTGGCCTGTACCTCCACATCCAGCCTGCTGGTACCCTTGGCTTCTAAAAGGCCTAGGCTCGCTGTTTGACGGAAGTGCTGGGAGAGGTAATTGGAATCTCCCGGCACACAAGACGAGTGCCTCCAAGCTCAATTCACGATTTCCCAGTAATTCTTGTGGTAGACAGGTGCTACATACTAAGTTCCATATGTGAGAAGGTAGCTGAACGCCTTGTCCAAAAGCATCTTACTTCTGAGTGTTGAGCTCAGCCTCAGTCCCTCACAGTTCCACACTGCCTGCAGAGTGAGTTTCGCAGGTCTTCAGCAGAGACCTTAGCCAGAGGCTTCTGAGTATAAGTTTACAATGCAGACCTGGAGGGTATCTCCAGGTGCAGTAGAGTGGTAATCTTGGAACCTCCTGACACAGAGTACGGCTACCTTCTCACTGCCATAGAAATGCACCTAGTTGACAGCTGGCTTCAAGACATGCTTCCCTGTGTGAGCTGAGGACAGGGCAGAACCCTCCCGCATCCTGCCTGACTGTAGGATTAGCTGCTAACATCCTTATGTTAGTGGCTGGGAGAGGTTGCGGGAAAAGCATGTGTGAGCACTGGGCCTGAACTCCCGTGTATCTGAGTTGAATACAGCAATTTCCAATGGCCTTCTTCAATCACAGTGTAGCTAGTTTCCAACTCCCATGTCCGAGTGGGTAGAAGACATCTGCCTCCCATGCATACACACTTCTGAGAGTTGAGCTTATGGCCTGTACCTCCACATCCAGCCTGCTGGTACCCTTGGCTTCTAAAAGGCCTAGGCTCGCTGTTGACGGAAGTGTTGGGTGAGGTAATTGGAATCAACCGGCACACAAGACTAGTGCCTCCAAGCTCAATTCACGATTTCCCAGTAATTCTTGTGGTAGACAGGTGCTACATACTAAGTTCCATACGTGAGAAGGTAGCTGAACGCCTTGTCCAAAAGCATCTTACTTCTGAGAGTTGAGCTCAGGCTCAGTCCCTCACAGTTCCACACTGCCTGTAGAGTGAGTTTCGCAGGTCTTCAACAGAGACGTTTGCCAGAGGCTTCTGAGACGCAGGGTAACAATGCAGACCTGGAGGGTATCCCCAGGTGCAGTAGACTGGTAATCTTGGAACCTCCTGACTCAGAATACTGCTACCTTCTCACTGCCATAGGAATGCAGCTAGTTGACAGCTGGCTTCAAGACATGCTTCCCTGTGAGAGCTGAGGACAGGGCAGAACCCTCCCGCATCCTGCCTGACTGTAGCAGTAGCTGCTAACATCCTAATGTTAGTGGCTGGGAGAGGTTGCGGGAAAAGCATGTGTGAGCACTGGGCCTGAACTCCCGTGTATCTGAGTTGAATACAGCGATTTCCAACGGCTTTCCTCAACCAGAGTGTAGCTAGGTTCCAAATACCAAGTACGAGCGGGTAGCAGACATCTGCCTCCCATGCATACACACTTCAGAGAGTTGAGCTTATGGCCTGTACCTCCACATCCAGCCTGCTGGTACCCTTGGCTTCTAAAAGGCCTAGGCTCGCTGTTTGAAGGAAGTGCTGGGAGAGGTAATTGGAATCACCCGGCACACAAGACTAGTGCCTCCAATCTCAGTCCAGCGATTTCCCAGTAATTCTTGTGGTACACAGGTGCTACATACTAAGTTCCATATGTGAGAAGGTAGCTGAACGCCTTGTCCAAAAGCATCTTACTTCTGAGAGTTGAGCTCACCCTCAGTCCCTCACAGTTCCACACTGCCTGCAGAGTGAGTTTCACAGTGTTCACCAGAGACGATTACCAGAGGCTTCTGAAACGCAGGGTAACAATGCAGACCTGGAGGGTATCTCCAGGTGCAGTAGAGTGGTATTCTTGGAACCTCCTGACTCAGAGTACTGCTACCTTCTCACTGCCATAGGAATGCCGCTAGTTGACAGCTGACTTCAAGACATGCTTCCCTGTGAGAGCTGAGGACAGGGCAGAACCCTCCCTCAAAATGCCTGACTGTAGGAGTAGCTGCTAACATCCTAATGTTAGTGGCTGGGAGAGGTTGCGGGAAAAGCATGTGTGAGCACTGGGCCTGAACTCCCGTGTATCTGAGTTGAATACCGCGATTTCCAATGGCCTTCTTCAATCACAGTGTAGCTAGGTTCCAACTCCCATGTCCGAGTAGGGAGCAGACATCTGCCTCCCATGCATACACGCTTCTGAGAGTTGAGCTTATGGCCTGTACCTCCACATCCAGCCTGCTGGTACCCTTTGCTTCTAAAAGGCCTAGGCTCGCTGTTTGACGGAAGTGTTGGGAGAGGTAATTGGAATCACCCGGCACACAAGACTAGTGCCTCCAAGCTCAGTCCAGCGATTTCCTAGTAATTCCTGTGGTACACAGGTGCTACATACTAAGTTCCATACGTGAGAGGGTAGCTGAACGCCTTGTCCAAAAGCATCTTACTTCTGAGAGTTGAGCTCAGCCTCAGTCCCTCACAGTTCCACACTGCCTGCAAAGTGAGTTTCGCAGGTCTTCAGCAGAGACGTTTGCCAGAGGCTTCTGAGACGCAGGGTAACAATGCAGACCTGGAGGGTATCCCCAGGTGCAGTAGACTGGAAATCTTGGAACCACCTGACTCAGAATACTGCTACCTTCTCACTGCCATAGGAATGCAGCTAGTTGACAGCTGGCTTCAAGACATGCTTCCCTGTGAGAGCTGAGGACAGGGCAGAACCCTCCTGCATCCTGCCTGACTGTAGGAGTAGCTGCTAACATCCTAATGTTAGTGGCTGGGAGAGGTTGCGGGAAAAGCATGTGTGAGCACTGGGCCTGAACTCCCGTGTATCTGAGTTGAATACAGCGATTTCCAACGGCTTTCCTCAACCAGAGTGTAGCTATGTTCCAAATCGCATGTACGAGGGGGAAGCAGACATCTGCCTCCCATGCATACACATTCTGAGAGTTGAGTTTATGGCCTGTACCTCCACATCCAGCCTGCTGGTACCCTTGGCTTCTAAAAGGCCTAGGCTCGCTGTTTGACGGAAGTGCTGGGAGAGGTAATTGGAATCACCCGGCACACAAGACGAGTGCCTCCAAGCTCAATTCACGTTTTCCCAGTAATTCTTGTGGTACACAGGTGCTACATACTAAGTTCCATACGTGAGAAGGTAGCTGAACGCCTTGTCCAAAAGCATCTTACTTCTGAGAGTTGAGCTCAGCCTCAGTCCCTCACAGTTCCACACTGCCTGCAGAGTGATTTTCGCAGGTCTTCAGCAGAGACCTTTGCCAGAGGCTTCTGAGTATAAGTTTACAATGCAGACCTGGAGGGTATCTCCAGGTGCAATAGAGTGGTAATCTTGGAACCTCCTGACACAGAGTACTGCTACCTTCTCACTGCATAGAAATGCACCTAGTTGACAGCTGGCTTCAAGACATGCTTCCCTGTGTGAGCTGAGGACAGGGCAGAACCCTTCCGCATCCTGCCTGACTGTAGGAGTAGCTGCTAACATCCTTATGTTAGTGGCTGGGAGAGGTTGCGGGAAAAGCATGTGTGAGCACTGGGCCTGAACTCCCGTGTATCTGAGTTGAATACAGCAATTTCCAATGGCCTTCTTCAATCACAGTGTAGCTAGTTTCCAACTCCCATGTCCGAGTGGGTAGAAGACATCTGCCTCCCATGCATACACACTTCTGAGAGTTGAGCTTATGGCCTGTACCTCCACATCCAGCCTCCTGGTACCCTTGGCTTCTAAAAGGCCTAGGCTCGCTGTTGACGGAAGTGTTGGGAGAGGTAATTGGAATCAACCGGCACACAAGACTAGTGCCTCCAAGCTCAATTCACGATTTCCCAGTAATTCTTGTGGTAGACAGGTGCTACATACTAAGTTACCTATGTGAGAAGGTAGCTGAACGCCTTGTCCAAAAGCATCTTACTTCTGAGAGTTGAGCTCAGCCT
Source organism: Canis aureus (assembly GCF_053574225.1). Taxonomy (NCBI): domain Eukaryota; kingdom Metazoa; phylum Chordata; class Mammalia; order Carnivora; family Canidae; genus Canis; species Canis aureus. Next base: position 43,788,320 of record NC_135638.1, on the reverse strand, counting down.
CAGTCCCTCACATTTCCACACTGCCTGCAGAGTGAGTTTCACACGTCTTCACCAGAGACGATTACCAGAGGCTTCTGAGACGCAGGGTAACAATGCAGACCTGGAAGGTATCTCCAGGTGCAGTAGAGTGGTAATCTTGGAATCTCCTGACACAGAGTACTGCTACCTTCTCACTGCCATAGAAATGCACCTAGTTGACAGCTGGCTTCAAGACATGCTTCCCTGTGAGAGCTGAGGACAGGGCAGAACCCTCCCGCATCCTGTCTGACTGTAGGATTAGCTGCTAACATCCTTATGTTAGTGGCAGGGAGAGGTTGCGGGAAAAGCATGTGTGAGCACTGGGACTGAACTCCCGTGTATCTGAGTTGAATACAGCGATTTCCAATGGCCTTCTTCAATCACAGTGTTGCTAGTTTCCAACTCCCATGTCCGAGTGGGTAGAAGACATCTGCCTCCCATGCATACACACTTCTGAGAGTTGAGCTTATGGCCTGTACCTCCACATCCAGCCTGCTGGTACCCTTGGCTTCTAAAAGGCCTAGGCTCGCTATTGACGGAAGTGTTGGGAGAGGTAATTGGAATCAACCAGCACACAAGACTAGTGCCTCCAAGCTCAATTCACGATTTCCCAGTAATTCTTGTGGTAGACAGGTTCTACATACTAATTTCCATACGTGAGAAGGTAGCTGAACGCCTTGTCCAAAAGCATCTTACTTCTGAGAGTTGAGCTCAGGCTCAGTCCCTCACAGTTCCACACTGCCTGCAGAGTGAGTTTCGCAGGTCTTCAGCAGAGACGTTTGCCAGAGGCTTCTGAGACGCAGGGTAACAATGCAGACCTGGAGGGTATCCCCAGGTGCAGTAGACTGGTAATCTTGGAACCTCCTGACTCAGAATACTGCTACCTTCTCACTGCCATAGGAATGCAGCTAGTTGACAGCTGGCTTCAAGACATGCTTCCCTGTGAGAGCTGAGGACAGGGCAGAACCCTCCCGCATCCTGCCTGACTGTAGGAGTAGCTGCTAACATCCTAATGTTAGTGGCTGGGAGAGGTTGCGGGAAAAGCACGTGTGAGCACTGGGCCTGAACTCCCGTGTATCTGAGTTGAATACAGCGATTTCCAACGGCTTTCCTCAACCAGAGTGTAGCTAGGTTCCAAATCCCATGTACGAGCGGGTAGCAGACATCTGCCTCCCATGCATACACACTTCTGAGAGTTGAGCTTATGGCCTGTACCTCCACATCCAGCCTGCTGGTACCCTTGGCTTCTAAAAGGCCTAGGCTCGCTGTTTCACGGAAGTGCTGGGAGAGGTAATTGGAATCACCCGGCACACAAGACGAGTGCCTCCAAGCTCAATTCACGATTTCCCAGTAATTCTTGTGGTAGACAGGTGCTACATACTTAGTTCCATATGTGAGAAGGTAGCTGAACGCTTTGTCCAAAAGCATCTTACTTCTGAGAGTTGAGCTCAGCCTCAGTCCCACACAGTTCCACACTGCCTGCAGAGTGAGTTTCGCAGGTCTTCAGCAGAGACGATTGCCAGAGGCTTCTGAGTACAAGTTAACAATGCAGACTTTGAGGGTATCTCCAGGTGCAGTAGAGTGGTAATCTTGGAACCTCCTGACTCAGAGTACTGCTACCTTCTCACTGCCTTAGGAATGCAGCCAGTTGACAGCTGGCTTCAAGACATGCTTCCCTGTGATAGCTGAGGACAGGGCAGAAACCTCCCGCATCCTGCCTGACTGTAGGAGTAGCTGCTAACATCCTAATGTTAGTGGCTGGGAGAGGTTGCGGGAAAAGCATGTGTGAGCACTGGGCCTGAACTCCCGTGTATCTGAGTTGAATACAGCGATTTCCAACGGCTTTCCTCAACCAGAGTGTAGCTAGGTTCCAAATCCCATGTACGAGCGGGTAGCAGACATCTGCCTCCCATGCATACACACTTCTGAGTGTTGAGCTTATGGCCTGTACCTCCACATCCAGCCTCCTGGTACCCTTGTCTTCTAAAAGGCGTAGGCTCGCTGTTTGGCGGAAGTGTTGGGAGAGGTAATTGGAATCACCCGGCACACAAGACTAGTGCCTCCAAGCTCAATTCACGATTTCCCAGTAATTCTTGTGGTAGACAGGTGCTACATACTAAGTTCCATACGTGAGAAGGTAGCTGAACGCCTTGTCCAAAAGCATCTTAATTCTGAGAGTTGAGCTCAGCCTCAGTCCCTCACAGTTCCACACTGCCTGCAGAGTGAGTTTCGCAGGTCTTCAGCAGAGACAATTGCCAGAGGCTTCTGAGTACAAGTTAACAATGCAGACCTGGAGGGTATCTCCAGGTGCACTAGAGTGGTAATCTTGGAACCTCCTGACTCAGAATACTGCTACCTTCTCACTGCCAAAGGAATGCAGCTAGTTGACAGCTGGCTTCAAGACATGCTTCCCTGTGAGAGCTGAGGACAGGGCAGAACCCTCCCGCATCCTGCCTGACTGTAGGATTACCTGCTAACATCCTAATGTTAGTGGCTGGGAGAGGTTGCCGGAAAAGCATGTGTGAGCACTGGGCCTGAACTCCCGTGTATCTGAGTTGAATACAGCGATTTCCAACGGCTTTCCTCAACCAGAGTGTAGCTAGGTTCCAAATCCCATGTACGAGCGGGTTGCAGACATCTGCCTCCCATGCATACACACTTCTGAGTGTTGAGCTTATGGCCTGTACCTCCACATCCAGCCTGCTGGTACCCTTGGCTTCTAAAAGGCCTAGGCTCGCCTTTTGACGGAAGTGTTGGGAGAGGTAATTGGAATCACCCGGCACACAAGACTAGTGCCTCCAAGCTCAGTCCAGCGATTTCCTAGTAATTCCTGTGGTACACTGGTGCTACATACTAAGTTCCATACGTGAGAGGGTAGCTGAACGCCTTGTCCAAAAGCATCTTACTTCTGAGAGTTGAGCTCAGCCTTAGTCCCTCACAGTTCCACACTGCCTGCAGAGTGAGTTTCGCAGGTCTTAAGAAGAGACGTTTGCCAGAGGCTTCTGAGACGCAGGGTAACAATGCAGACCTGGAGGGAATCCCCAGGTTGAGTAGACTGGTAATCTTGGAACCTCCTGACTCAGAATACTGCTACCTTCTCACTGCCATAGGAATGCAGCTAGTTGACAGCTGACTTCAAGACATGCTTCCCTGTGAGAGCTGATGACAGGGCAGAAACCTCCCGCATCCTGCCTGACTGTAGGAGTAGCTGCTAACATCCTAATGTTAGTGGCTGGGAGAGGTTGCGGGAAAAGCACGTGTGAGCACTGGGCCTGAACTCCCGTGTATCTGAGTTGAATACAGCGATTTCCAACGGCTTTCCTCAACCAGAGTGTAGCTAGGTTCCAAATCCCAAGTACGAGCGGTTAGCAGACATCTGTCTCCCATGCATACACACTTCTGAGAGTTGAGCTTATGGCCTGTACCTCCACATCCAGCCTGCTGGTACACTTGGCTTCTAAAAGGCCTAGGCTCGCTGTTTCACGGAAGTGTTGGGAGAGGTAATTGGAATCACACGGCACACAAGACTAGTGCCTCCAAGTTCAATTCACGATTTCCCAGTAATTCTTGTGGTAGACAGGTGCTACATACTAAGTTCCATATGTGAGAAGGTAGCTGAACGCCATGTCCAAAAGCATCTTTCTTCTGAGAGTTGAGCTCAGCCTCAGTCTCTCACAGTTCCACACTGCCTGCAGAGTGAGTTTCGCAGGTCTTCAGCAGAGACGATTGCCAGAGGCTTCTGAGTACAAGTTAACAATGCAGACCTGGAGGGTATCTCCAGGTGCAGTAGAGTGGTAATCTGGAACCTCCTGACTCAGAATACTGCTACCTTCTCACTGCCATAGGAATGCAGCTAGTTGACAGCTGGCTTCAAGACATGCTTCCCTGTGAGAGCTGAGGACAGGGCAGAACCCTCCCGCATCCTGCCTGACTGTAGGAGTAGCTGCTAACATCCTAATGTTAGTGGCTGGGAGAGGTTGCGGGAAAAACATGTGTGTGCACTGGGCCTGAACTCCCGTGTATCTGAGTTGAATACAGCGATTTCCAACGGATTTCCTCAACCAGAGTGTAGCTAGGTTCCAAATCCCATGTACGAGCGGGTAGCAGACATCTGCCTCCCATGCATACACACTTCTGAGTGTTGAGCTTATGGCCTGTACCTCCACATCCAGCCTGCTGGTACCCTTGGTTTCTAAACGGCCTAGGCTCGCTGTTTGACGGAAGTGCTGGGAGAGGTAATTGGAATCTCCCGGCACACAAGACGAGTGCCTCCAAGCTCAATTCACGATTTCCCAGTAATTCTTGTGGTAGACAGGTGCTACATACTAAGTTCCATATGTGAGAAGGTAGCTGAACGCCTTGTCCAAAACCATCTTACTTCTGAGAGTTGAGCTCACCCTCAGTCCCTCACAGTTCCACACTGCCTGCAGAGTGAGTTTCGCAGGTCTTCAGCAGAGACGTTTGCCAGAGGCTTCTGAGAGGCAGGGTAACAATGTAGACCTGGAGGGTATCCCCAGGTGCAGTAGACTGGTAATCTTGGAACCTCCTGACTCAGAATACTGCTACCCTCTCACTGCCATAGAAATGCAGCTAGTTGACAGCTGGCTTCAAGACATGCTTCCCTGTGAGAGCTGAGGACAGGGCAGAACCCTCCCGCATCCTGCCTGACTGTAGGAGTAGCTGCTAACATCCTAATGTTAGTGGCTGGGAGAGGTTGCGGGAAAAGCATGTGTGAGCACTGGGCCTGAACTCCCGTGTATCTGAGTTGAATACAGCGATTTCCAACGGCTTTCCTCAACCAGAGTGTAGCTAGGTTCCAAATCCCATGTATGAGCGGGTAGCAGACATCTGCCTCCCATGCATACACACTTCTGAGAGTTGAGCTTATGGCCTGTACCTCCACATCCAGCCTGCTATTACCCTTGGCTTCTAAAAGGCCTAGGCTCGCTGTTTGACGGAAGTGCTGCGAGAGGTAATTGGAATCTCCCGGCACACAAGACGAGTGCCTCCAAGCTCAATTCACGGTTTCCCAGTAATTCTTGTGGTAGACAGGTGCTACATACTAAGTTCCATATGTGAGAAGGTAGCTGAACGCCTTGACCAAAAGCATCTTACTTCTGAGAGTTGAGCTCAGCCTCAGTCCCTCACAGTTCCACACTGCCTGCAGAGTGAGTTTCACACGTCTTCACCAGAGACGATTGCCAGAGGCTCTGAGTACAAGTTAACAATGCAGACCTGGAGGGTATCTCCAGGTGCAGTAGATTGGTAATCTTGGAACCTCCTGACTCAGAATACTGCTACCTTCTCACTGCCATAGGAATGCAGCTAGTTGACAGCTGGCTTCAAGACATGCTTCCCTGTGAGAGCTGAGGACAGGGCAGAACCCTCCCGCATCCTGCCTGACTGTAGGAGTAGCTGCTAACATCCTTATGTTAGTGGCTGGGAGAGGTTGCGGGAAAAACATGTGTGCACTGGGCCTGAACTCCCGTGTATCTGAGTTGAATACAGCGATTTCCAACGGCTTTCCTCAACCAGAGTGTAGCTAGGTTCCAAATCCCATGTACGAGCGGGTAGCAGACATCTGCCTCCCATGCATACACACTTCTGAGAGTTGAGCTTATGGCCTGTACCTCCACATCCAGCCTGCTGGTACCCTTGGTTTCTAAACGGCCTAGGCTCGCTGTTTGACGGAAGTGCTGGGAGAGGTAATTGGAATCTCCCGGCACACAAGACGAGTGCCTCCAAGCTCAATTCACGATTTCCCAGTAATTCTTGTGGTAGACAGGTGCTACATACTAAGTTCCATATGTGAGAAGGTAGCTGAACGCCTTGTCCAAAAGCATCTTACATCTGAGAGATGAGCTCACCCTCAGTCCCTCACAGTTCCACACTGCCTGCAGAGTGAGTTTCGCAGGTCTTCAGCAGAGACGTTTGCCAGAGGCTTCTGAGAGGCAGGGTAACAATGTAGACATGGAGGGTATCCCCAGGTGCAGTAGACTGGTAATCTTGGAACCTCCTGACTCAGAATACTGCTACCCTCTCACTGCCATAGGAATGCAGCTAGTTGACAGCTGGCTTCAAGACATGCTTCCCTGTGAGAACTGAGGACAGGGCAGAACCCTCCCGCATCCTGCCTGACTGTAGGAGTAGCTGCTAACATCCTAATGTTAGTGGCTGGGAGAGGTTGCGGGAAAAACATGTGTGAGCACTGGGCCTGAACTCCCGTGTATCTGAGTTGAATACAGCGATTTCCAACGGCTTTCCTCAACCAGAGTGTAGCTAGGTTCCAAATCCCATGTATGAGCGGGTAGCAGACATCTGCCTCCCATGCATACACACTTCTGAGAGTTGAGCTTATGGCCTGTACCTCCACATCCAGCCTGCTGGTACCCTTGGCTTCTAAAAGGCCTAGGCTCGCTGTTTGACGGAAGTGCTGCGAGAGGTAATTGGAATCTCCCGGCACACAAGACGAGTGCCTCCAAGCTCAATTCACGATTTCCCAGTAATTCTTGTGGTAGACAGGTGCTACATACTAAGTTCCATATGTGAGAAGGTAGCTGAACGCCTTGACCAAAAGCATCTTACTTCTGAGAGTTGAGCTCAGCCTCAGTCCCTCACAGTTCCACACTGCCTGCAGAGTGTGTTTCACACGTCTTCACCAGAGACGATTGCCAGAGGCTCTGAGTACAAGTTAACAATGCAGACCTGGAGGGTATCTCCAGGTGCAGTAGATTGGTAATCTTGGAACCTCCTGACTCAGAGTGCTGCTACCTTCTCACTGCCATAGGAATGCAGCTAGTTGACAGCTGGCTTCAAGACATGCTTCCCTGTGAGAGCTGAGGACAGGGCAGAACCCTCCCGCATCCTGCCTGACTGTAGGAGTAGCTGCTAACATCCTAATGTTAGTGGCTGGGAGAGGTTGCGGGAAAAACATGTGTGAGCACTGGGCCTGAACTCCCGTGTATCTGAGTTGAATACAGCGATTTCCAACGGCTTTCCTCAACCAGAGTGTAGCTAGGTTCCAAATCCCATGTACGAGCGGGTAGCAGACATCTGCCTCCCATGCATACACACTTCTGAGAGTTGAGCTTATGGCCTGTACCTCCACATCCAGCCTGCTGGTACCCTTGGCTTCTAAAAGGCCTAGGCTCGCTCTTTGACGGAAGTGCTGGGAGAGGTAATTGGAATCGCCCGGCCCACAAGACGAGTGCCTCCAAGCTCAATTCACGATATTCCAGTAATTCTTGTGGTAGACAGGTGCTCCATACTAATTTCCATATGTGAGAAGGTAGCTGAACGCCTTGTCCAAAAGCATCTTACTTCTGAGAGTTGAGCTCACCCTCAGTCCCTCACAGTTCCACACTGCCTGCAGAGTGAGTTTCACACGTCTTCACCAGAGACGATTGCAAGAGGCTTCTGAGTACAAGTTAACAATGCAGACCTGGAGGGTATCTCCAGGTGCAGTAGATTGGTAATCTTGGAACCTCCTGACTCAGAGTACTGCTACCTTCTCACTGCCATAGGAATGCAGCCAGTTGACAGCTGGCTTCAAGACATGCTTCCCTGTGAGAGCTGAGGACAGGGCAGAACCCTCCCGCATCCTGCCTGACTGTAGGAGTAGCTGCTAACATCCTTATGTTAGTGGCTGGGAGAGGTTGCGGGAAAAGCATGTGTGAGCACTGGGCCTGAACTCCCGTGTATCTGAGTTGAATACAGCGATTTCCAATGGCCTTCGTCAATCACAGTGTAGCTAGGTTCCAACTCCCATGTCCGAGCGGGTAGCAGACATCTGCCTCCCATGCATACACACTTCTGAGAGTTGAGCTTATGGCCTGTACCTCCACATCCAGCCTGCTGGTACCCTTGGCTTCTAAAAGGCCTAGGCTCGCTGTTTGATGGAAGTGCTGGGAGAGGTAATTGGAATCTCCCGGCACACAAGACGAGTGCCTCCAAGCTCAATTCACGATTTCCCAGTAATTCTTGTGGTAGACAGGTGCTATATACTAAGTTCCATATGTGAGAAGGTAGCTGAACGCCTTGACCAAAAGCATCTTACTTCTGAGAGTTGAGCTCAGCCTCAGTCCCTCACAGTTCCACACTGCCTGCAGAGTGAGTTTCACACGCCTTCACCTGAGACGATTGCCAGAGGCTCTGAGTACAAGTTAACAATGCAGACCTGGAGGGTATCTCCAGGTGCAGTAGATTGGTAATCTTGGAACCTCCTGACTCAGAGTGCTGCTACCTTCTCACTGCCATAGGAATGCAGCTAGTTGACAGCTGGCTTCAAGACATGCTTCCCTGTGAGAGCTGAGGACAGGGCAGAACCCTCCCGCATCCTGCCTGACTGTAGGAGTAGCTGCTAACATCCTAATGTTAGTGGCTGGGAGAGGTTGCGGGAAAAACATGTGTGTGCACTGGGCCTGAACTCCCGTGTATCTGAGTTGAATACAGCGATTTCCAACGGCTTTCCTCAACCAGAGTGTAGCTAGGTTCCAAATCCCATGTACGAGCGGGTAGCAGACATCTGCCTCCCATGCATACACACTTCTGAGAGTTGAGCTTATGGCCTGTACCTCCACATCCAGCCTGCTGGTACCCTTGGTTTCTAAACGGCCTAGGCTCGCTGTTTGACGGAAGTGCTGGGAGAGGTAATTGGAATCTCCCGGCACACAAGACGAGTGCCTCCAAGCTCAATTCACGATTTCCCAGTAATTCTTGTGGTAGACAGGTGCTACATACTAAGTTCCATATGTGAGAAGGTAGCTGAACGCCTTGTCCAAAAGCATCTTACTTCTGAGAGTTGAGCTCACCCTCAGTCCCTCACAGTTCCACACTGCCTGCAGAGTGAGTTTCGCAGGTCTTCAGCAGAGACGTTTGCCAGAGGCTTCTGAGACGCAGGGTAACAATGCAGACCTGGAGGGTATCCCCAGGTGCAGTAGACTGGTAATCTTATAACCTCCTGACTCAGAATACTGCTACCTTCTCACTGCCATAGGAATGCACCTAGTTGACAGCTGGCTTCAAGACATGCTTCCCTGTGAGAGCTGAGGACAGGGCAGAACCCTCCCGCATCCTGCCTGACTGTAGGAGTAGCTGCTAACATCCTAATGTTAGTGGCTGGGAGAAGTTGCGGGAAAAGCATGTGTGAGCACTGGGCCTGAACTCCCGTGTATCTGAGTTGAATACAGCGATTTCCAACGGCTTTCCTCAACCAGAGTGTAGCTAGGTTCCAAAGCCCAAGTACGAGCGGGTAGCAGACATCTACCTCCCATGCATACACACTTCTGAGAGTTGAGCTTATGGCCTGTACCTCCACATCCAGCCTGCTGGTACACTTGGCTTCTAAAAGGCCTAGGCTCGCTGTTTGACGGAAGTGTTGGGAGAGGTAATTGGAATCACCCGGCACACAAGAAGAGTGCCTCCAAGCTCAATTCACGATTTCCCAGTAATTCTTGTGGTAGACAGGTGCTACATACTAAGTTCCATACGTGAGAAGGTAGCTGAACGCCTTGTCCAAAAGCATCTTACTTCTGAGAGTTGAGCTCAGCCTCAGTCCCTCACAGTTCCACACTGCCTGCAGAGTGAGTTTCGCAGGTCTTCAGCAGAGACGATTGCCAGAGGCTTCTGAGTACAAGTTAACAATGCAGACCTGGAGTGTATCTCCAGGTGCAGTAGACTGGTAATCTTGGAACCTCCTGACTCAGAATACTGCTACCTTCTCACTGCCATAGGAATGCAGCTAGTTGACAGCTGGCTTCAAGACATGCTTCCCTGTGAGAGCTGAGGACAGGGCAGAACCCTCCCGCATCCTGCCTGACTGTAGGAGGAGCTGCTAACATCCTAATGTTAGTGGCTGTGAGAGGTTGCGGGAAAAACATGTGTGAGCACTGGGCCTGAACTCCCGTGTATCTGAGTTAAATACAGCGATTTCCAACGGCTTTCCTCAACCAGAGTGTAGCTAGGTTCCAAATTCCATGTACGAGCGGGTAGCAGACATCTGCCTCCCATGCATACACACTTCTGAGAGTTGAGCTTATGGCCTGTACCTCCACATCCAGCCTGCTGGTACCCTTGGCTTCTAAAAGGCCTAGGCTCGCTGTTTGACGGAAGTGCTGGGAGAGGTAATTGGAATCTCCCGGCACACAACACGAGTGCCTCCAAGCTCAATTCACGATTTCCCAGTAATTCTTGTGGTAGACAGGTGCTACATACTAAGTTCCATATGTGAGAAGGTAGCTGAACGCCTTGTCCAAAAGCATCTTACTTCTGAGAGTTGAGCTCACCCTCAGTCCCTCACAGTTCCACACTGCCTGCAGAGTGAGTTTCTCAGGTCTTCAGCAGAGACGTTTCCCAGAGGCTTCTGAGACGCAGGGTAACAATGTAGACCTGGAGGGTATCCCCAGGTGCAGTAGACTGGTAATCTTGGAACCTCCTGACTCAGAATACTGCTACCTTCTCACTGCCATAGGAATGCAGCTAGTTGACAGCTGGCTTCAAGACATGCTTCCCTGTGAGAGCTGAGGACAGAGCAGAACCCTCCCGCATCCTGCCTGACTGTAGGAGTAGCTGCTAACATCCTAATGTTAGTGGCTGGGAGAGGTTGCGGGAAAAGCATGTGTGAGCACTGGGCCTGAACTCCCGTGTATCTGAGTTGAATACAGCGATTTCCAACGGCTTTCCTCAACCAGAGTGTAGCTAGGTTCGAAATCCCATGTACGAGCGGGTAGCAGACATCTGCCTCCCATGCATACACACTTCTGAGAGTTGAGCTTATGGCCTGTACCTCCACATCCAGCCTGCTGGTACCCTTGGTTTCTAAACGGCCTAGGCTCGCTGTTTGACGGAAGTGCTGCGAGAGGTAATTGGAATCTCCCGGCACACAAGACGAGTGCCTCCAAGCTCAATTCACGATTTCCCAGTAATTCTTGTGGTAGACAGGTGCTACATACTAAGTTCCATATGTGAGAAGGTAGCTGAACGCCTTGACCAAAAGCATCTTACTTCTGAGAGTTGAGCTCAGCCTCAGTCCCTCACAGTTCCACACTGCCTGCAGAGTGAGTTTCACACGTCTTCACCAGAGACGATTGCCAGAGGCTCTGAGTACAAGTTAACAATGCAGACCTGGAGGGTATCTCCAGGTGCAGTAGATTGGTAATCTTGGAACCTCCTGACTCAGAGTGCTGCTACCTTCTCACTGCCATATGAATGCAGCTAGTTGACAGCTGGCTTCAAGACATGCTTCCCTGTGAGAGCTGAGGACAGGGCAGAACCCTCCCGCATCCTGCCTGACTGTAGGAGTAGCTGCTAACATCCTAATGTTAGTGGCTGGGAGAGGTTGCGGGAAAAACATGTGTGAGCACTGGGCCTGAACTCCCGTGTATCTGAGTTGAATACAGCGATATCCAACGGCTTTCCTCAACCAGAGTGTAGCTAGGTTCCAAATCCCATGTACGAGCGGGTAGCAGACATCTGCCTCCCATGCATACACACTTCTGAGAGTTGAGCTTATGGCCTGTACCTCCACATCCAGCCTGCTGGTACCCTTGGCTTCTAAAAGGCCTAGGCTCGCTCTTTGACGGAAGTGCTGGGAGAGGTAATTGGAATCGCCCGGCCCACAAGACGAGTGCCTCCAAGCTCAATTCACGATATCCCAGTAATTCTTGTGGTAGACAGGTGCTCCATACTAATTTCCATATGTGAGAAGGTAGCTGAACGCCTTGTCCAAAAGCATCTTACTTCTGAGAGTTGAGCTCACCCTCAGTCCCTCACAGTTCCACACTGCCTGCAGAGTGAGTTTCACACGTCTTCACCAGAGACGATTGCAAGAGGCTTCTGAGTACAAGTTAACAATGCAGACCTGGAGGGTATCTCCAGGTGCAGTAGAGTGGTAATCTTGGAACCTCCTGACTCAGAGTACTGCTACCTTCTCACTGCCATAGGAATGCAGCCAGTTGACAGCTGGCTTCAAGACATGCTTCCCTGTTAGAGCTGAGGACAGGGCAGAACCCTCCCGCATCCTGCCTGACTGTAGGAGTAGCTGCTAACATCCTTATGTTAGTGGCTGGGAGAGGTTGCGGGAAAAGCATGTGTGAGCACTGGGCCTGAACTCCCGTGTATCTGAGTTGAATACAGCGATTTCCAATGGCCTTCGTCAATCACAGTGTAGCTAGGTTCCAACTCCCATGTCCGAGCGGATAGCAGACATCTGCCTCCCATGCATACACACTTCTGAGAGTTGAGATTATGGCCTGTACTTCCACATCGAGCCTGCTGGTACCCTTGGCTTCTAAAAGGTCTAGGCTCGCTGTTTGACGGAAGTGTTGGGAGAGGTAATTTGAATCACCCGGCACACAACACTAGTGCCTCCAAGCTCAGTCCAGCGATTTCCTAGTAATTCCTGTGGTAGACTGGTGCTACATACTAAGTTCCATACGTGAGAGGGTAGCTGAACGCCTTGTCCAAAAGCATCTTACTTCTGAGAGTTGAGCTCAGCCTCAGTCCCTCACAGTTCCACACTGCCTGCAGAGTGAGTTTCGCAGGTCTTCAGCAGAGACGTTTGCCAGAGGCTTCTGAGACGTAGGGTAACAATGCAGACCTGGAGGGTATCCCCAGGTGCAGTAGACTGGTAATCTTATAACCTCCTGACTCAGAATACTGCTACCTTCTCACTGCCATAGGAATGCACCTAGTTGACAGCTGGCTTCAAGACATGCTTCCCTGTGAGAGCTGAGGACAGGGCAGAACCCTCCCGCATCCTGCCTGACTGTAGGAGTAGCTGCTAACATCCTAATGTTAGTGGCTGGGAGAGGTTGCGGGAAAAGCATGTGTGAGCACTGGGCCTGAAAACCCGTGTATCTGAGTTGAATACAGCGATTTCCAACGGCTTTCCTCAACCAGAGTGTAGCTAGGTTCCAAATCCCATGTACGAGCGGGTAGCAGACATCTGCCTCCCATGCATACACACTTCTGAGAGTTGAGCTTATGGCCTGTACCTCCGCATCCAGCCTGCTGGTACCCTTGGCTTCTAAAAGGCCTAGGCTCGCTTTTTGACGGAAGTGCTGGGAGAGGTAATTGGAATCTCCCGGCACACAAGACGAGTGCCTCCAAGCTCAATTCACGATTTCCCAGTAATTCTTGTGGTAGACAGGTGCTATATACTAAGTTCCATATGTGAGAAGGTAGCTGAACGCCTTGACCAAAAGCATCTTACTTCTGAGAGTTGAGCTCAGCCTCAGTCCCTCACAGTTCCACACTGCCTGCAGAGTGAGTTTCACACGCCTTCACCAGAGACGATTGCCAGAGGCTCTGAGTACAAGTTAACAATGCAGACCTGGAGGGTATCTCCAGGTGCAGTAGATTGGTAATCTTGGAACCTCCTGACTCAGAGTGCTGCTACCTTCTCACTGCCATAGGAATGCAGCTAGTTGACAGCTGGCTTCAAGACATGCTTCCCTGTGAGAGCTGAGGACAGGGCAGAACCCTCCCGCATCCTGCCTGACTGTAGGAGTAGCTGCTAACATCCTAATGTTAGTGGCTGGGAGAGGTTGCGGGAAAAACATGTGTGTGCACTGGGCCTGAACTCCCGTGTATCTGAGTTGAATACAGCGATTTCCAACGGCTTTCCTCAACCAGAGTGTAGCTAGGTTCCAAATCCCATGTACGAGCGGGTAGCAGACATCTGCCTCCCATGCATACACACTTCTGAGAGTTGAGCTTATGGCCTGTACCTCCACATCCAGCCTGCTGGTACCCTTGGTTTCTAAACGGCCTAGGCTCGCTGTTTGACGGAAGTGCTGGGAGAGGTAATTGGAATCTCCCGGCACACAAGACGAGTGCCTCCAAGCTCAATTCACGATTTCCCAGTAATTCTTGTGGTAGACAGGTGCTACATACTAAGTTCCATATGTGAGAAGGTAGCTGAACGCCTTGTCCAAAAGCATCTTACTTCTGAGAGTTGAGCTCACCCTCAGTCCCTCACAGTTCCACACTGCCTGCAGAGTGAGTTTCGCAGGTCTTAAGCAGAGACGTTTGCCAGAGGCTTCTGAGACGCAGGGTAACAATGCAGACCTGGAGGGTATCCCCATGTGCAGTAGACTGGTAATCTTATAACCTCCTGACTCAGAATACTGCTACCTTCTCACTGCCATAGGAATGCACCTAGTTGACAGCTGGCTTCAAGACATGCTTCCCTGTGAGAGCTGAGGACAGGGCAGAACCCTCCCGCATCCTGCCTGACTGTAGGAGTAGCTGCTAACATCCTAATGTTAGTGGCTGGGAGAAGTTGCGGGAAAAGCATGTGTGAGCACTGGGCCTGAACTCCCGTGTATCTGAGTTGAATACAGCGATTTCCAACGGCTTTCCTCAACCAGAGTGTAGCTAGGTTCCAAAGCCCAAGTACGAGCGGGTAGCAGACATCTACCTCCCATGCATACACACTTCTGAGAGTTGAGCTTATGGCCTGTACCTCCACATCCAGCCTGCTGGTACACTTGGCTTCTAAAAGGCCTAGGCTCGCTGTTTGACGGAAGTGTTGGGAGAGGTAATTGGAATCACCCGGCACACAAGACGAGTGCCTCCAAGCTCAATTCACGATTTCCCAGTAATTCTTGTGGTAGACAGGTGCTACATACTAAGTTCCATACGTGAGAAGGTAGCTGAACGCCTTGTCCAAAAGCATCTTACTTCTGAGAGTTGAGCTCAGCCTCAGTCCCTCACAGTTCCACACTGCCTGCAGAGTGAGTTTCGCAGGTCTTCAGCAGAGACGATTGCCAGAGGCTTCTGAGTACAAGTTAACAATGCAGACCTGGAGTGTATCTCCAGGTGCAGTAGACTGGTAATCTTGGAACCTCCTGACTCAGAATACTGCTACCTTCTCACTGCCATAGGAATGCAGCTAGTTGACAGCTGGCTTCAAGACATGCTTCCCTGTGAGAGCTGAGGACAGGGCAGAACCCTCCCGCATCCTGCCTGACTGTAGGAGTAGCTGCTAACATCCTAATGTTAGTGGCTGGGAGAGGTTGCGGGAAAAACATGTGTGTGCACTGGGCCTGAACTCCCGTGTATCTGAGTTGAATACAGCGATTTCCAACGGCTTTCCTCAACCAGAGTGTAGCTAGGTTCCAAATCCCATGTACGAGCGGGTAGCAGACATCTGCCTCCCATGCATACACACTTCTGAGAGTTGAGCTTATGGCCTGTACCTCCACATCCAGCCTGCTGGTACCCTTGGCTTCTAAAAGGCCTAGGCTCGCTGTTTGACGGAAGTGCTGGGAGAGGTAATTGGAATCTCCCGGCACACAAGACGAGTGCCTCCAAGCTCAATTCACGATTTCCCAGTAATTCTCGTGGTAGACAGGTGCTACATACTAAGTTCCATATGTGAGAAGGTAGCTGAACGCCTTGTCCAAAAGCATCTTACTTCTGAGAGTTGAGCTCACCCTCAGTCCCTCACAGTTCCACACTGCCTGCAGAGTGAGTTTCTCAGGTCTTCAGCAGAGACGTTTCCCAGAGGCTTCTGAGACGCAGGGTAACAATGTAGACCTGGAAGGTATCCCCAGGTGCAGTAGACTGGTAATCTTGGAACCTCCTGACTCAGAATACTGCTACCTTCTCACTGCCATAGGAATGCAGCTAGTTGACAGCTGGCTTCAAGACATGCTTCCCTGTGAGAGCTGAGGACAGGGCAGAACCCTCCCGCATCCTGCCTGACTGTAGGAGTAGCTGCTAACATCCTAATGTTAGTGGCTGGGAGAGGTTGCGGGAAAAGCATGTGTGAGCACTGGGCCTGAACTCCCGTGTATCTGAGTTGAATACAGCCATTTCCAACGGCTTTCCTCAACCAGAGTGTAGCTAGGTTCGAAATCCCATGTACGAGCGGGTAGCAGACATCTGCCTCCCATGCATACACACTTCTGAGAGTTGAGCTTATGGCCTGTACCTCCACATCCAGCCTGCTGGTACCCTTGGTTTCTAAACGGCCTAGGCTCGCTGTTTGACGGAAGTGCTGCGAGAGGTAATTGGAATCTCCCGGCACACAAGACGAGTGCCTCCAAGCTCAATTCACGATTTCCCAGTAATTCTTGTGGTAGACAGGTGCTACATACTAAGTTCCATATGTGAGAAGGTAGCTGAACGCCTTGTCCAAAAGCATCTTACTTCTGAGAGTTGAGCTCACCCTCAGTCCCTCACAGTTCCACACTGCCTGCAGAGTGAGTTTCGCAGGTCTTCAGCAGAGACGTTTGCCAGAGGCTTCTGAGACGCAGGGTAACAATGCAGACCTGGAGGGTATCCCCAGGTGCAGTAGACTGGTAATCTTATAACCTCCTGACTCAGAATACTGCTACCTTCTCACTGCCATAGGAATGCACCTAGTTGACAGCTGGCTTCAAGACATGCTTCCCTGTGAGAGCTGAGGACAGGGCAGAACCCTCCCGCATCCTGCCTGACTGTAGGAGTAGCTGCTAACATCCTAATGTTAGTGGCTGGGAGAAGTTGCGGGAAAAGCATGTGTGAGCACTGGGCCTGAACTCCCGTGTATCTGAGTTGAATACAGCGATTTCCAACGGCTTTCCTCAACCAGAGTGTAGCTAGGTTCCAAAGCCCAAGTACGAGCGGGTAGCAGACATCTACCTCCCATGCATACACACTTCTGAGAGTTGAGCTTATGGCCTGTACCTCCACATCCAGCCTGCTGGTACACTTGGCTTCTAAAAGGCCTAGGCTCGCTGTTTGACGGAAGTGTTGGGAGAGGTAATTGGAATCACCCGGCACACAAGAAGAGTGCCTCCAAGCTCAATTCACGATTTCCCAGTAATTCTTGTGGTAGACAGGTGCTACATACTAAGTTCCATACGTGAGAAGGTAGCTGAACGCCTTGTCCAAAAGCATCTTACTTCTGAGAGTTGAGCTCAGCCTCAGTCCCTCACAGTTCCACACTGCCTGCAGAGTGAGTTTCGCAGGTCTTCAGCAGAGACGATTGCCAGAGGCTTCTGAGTACAAGTTAACAATGCAGACCTGGAGTGTATCTCCAGGTGCAGTAGACTGGTAATCTTGGAACCTCCTGACTCAGAATACTGCTACCTTCTCACTGCCATAGGAATGCAGCTAGTTGACAGCTGGCTTCAAGACATGCTTCCCTGTGAGAGCTGAGGACAGGGCAGAACCCTCCCGCATCCTGCCTGACTGTAGGAGGAGCTGCTAACATCCTAATGTTAGTGGCTGTGAGAGGTTGCGGGAAAAACATGTGTGAGCACTGGGCCTGAACTCCCGTGTATCTGAGTTAAATACAGCGATTTCCAACGGCTTTCCTCAACCAGAGTGTAGCTAGGTTCCAAATTCCATGTACGAGCGGGTAGCAGACATCTGCCTCCCATGCATACACACTTCTGAGAGTTGAGCTTATGGCCTGTACCTCCACATCCAGCCTGCTGGTACCCTTGGCTTCTAAAAGGCCTAGGCTCGCTGTTTGACGGAAGTGCTGGGAGAGGTAATTGGAATCTCCCGGCACACAACACGAGTGCCTCCAAGCTCAATTCACGATTTCCCAGTAATTCTTGTGGTAGACAGGTGCTACATACTAAGTTCCATATGTGAGAAGGTAGCTGAACGCCTTGTCCAAAAGCATCTTACTTCTGAGAGTTGAGCTCACCCTCAGTCCCTCACAGTTCCACACTGCCTGCAGAGTGAGTTTCTCAGGTCTTCAGCAGAGACGTTTCCCAGAGGCTTCTGAGACGCAGGGTAACAATGTAGACCTGGAGGGTATCCCCAGGTGCAGTAGACTGGTAATCTTGGAACCTCCTGACTCAGAATACTGCTACCTTCTCACTGCCATAGGAATGCAGCTAGTTGACAGCTGGCTTCAAGACATGCTTCCCTGTGAGAGCTGAGGACAGGGCAGAACCCTCCCGCATCCTGCCTGACTGTAGGAGTAGCTGCTAACATCCTAATGTTAGTGGCTGGGAGAGGTTGCGGGAAAAGCATGTGTGAGCACTGGGCCTGAACTCCCGTGTATCTGAGTTGAATACAGCGATTTCCAACGGCTTTCCTCAACCAGAGTGTAGCTAGGTTCGAAATCCCATGTACGAGCGGGTAGCAGACATCTGCCTCCCATGCATACACACTTCTGAGAGTTGAGCTTATGGCCTGTACCTCCACATCCAGCCTGCTGGTACCCTTGGTTTCTAAACGGCCTAGGCTCGCTGTTTGACGGAAGTGCTGCGAGAGGTAATTGGAATCTCCCGGCACACAAGACGAGTGCCTCCAAGCTCAATTCACGATTTCCCAGTAATTCTTGTGGTAGACAGGTGCTACATACTAAGTTCCATATGTGAGAAGGTAGCTGAACGCCTTGACCAAAAGCATCTTACTTCTGAGAGTTGAGCTCAGCCTCAGTCCCTCACAGTTCCACACTGCCTGCAGAGTGAGTTTCACACGTCTTCACCAGAGACGATTGCCAGAGGCTCTGAGTACAAGTTAACAATGCAGACCTGGAGGGTATCTCCAGGTGCAGTAGATTGGTAATCTTGGAACCTCCTGACTCAGAGTGCTGCTACCTTCTCACTGCCATATGAATGCAGCTAGTTGACAGCTGGCTTCAAGACATGCTTCCCTGTGAGAGCTGAGGACAGGGCAGAACCCTCCCGCATCCTGCCTGACTGTAGGAGTAGCTGCTAACATCCTAATGTTAGTGGCTGGGAGAGGTTGCGGGAAAAACATGTGTGAGCACTGGGCCTGAACTCCCGTGTATCTGAGTTGAATACAGCGATATCCAACGGCTTTCCTCAACCAGAGTGTAGCTAGGTTCCAAATCCCATGTACG
Source organism: Canis aureus (assembly GCF_053574225.1). Classification (NCBI taxonomy): domain Eukaryota; kingdom Metazoa; phylum Chordata; class Mammalia; order Carnivora; family Canidae; genus Canis; species Canis aureus. The sequence goes on along the minus strand of NC_135638.1, from coordinate 43,769,485 downwards.
AGCGGGTAGCAGACATCTGCCTCCCATGCATACACACTTCTGAGAGTTGAGCTTATGGCCTGTACCTCCACATCCAGCCTGCTGGTACCCTTGGCTTCTAAAAGGCCTAGGCTCGCTCTTTGACGGAAGTGCTGGGAGAGGTAATTGGAATCGCCCGGCCCACAAGACGAGTGCCTCCAAGCTCAATTCACGATATCCCAGTAATTCTTGTGGTAGACAGGTGCTCCATACTAATTTCCATATGTGAGAAGGTAGCTGAACGCCTTGTCCAAAAGCATCTTACTTCTGAGAGTTGAGCTCACCCTCAGTCCCTCACAGTTCCACACTGCCTGCAGAGTGAGTTTCACACGTCTTCACCAGAGACGATTGCAAGAGGCTTCTGAGTACAAGTTAACAATGCAGACCTGGAGGGTATCTCCAGGTGCAGTAGAGTGGTAATCTTGGAACCTCCTGACTCAGAGTACTGCTACCTTCTCACTGCCATAGGAATGCAGCCAGTTGACAGCTGGCTTCAAGACATGCTTCCCTGTTAGAGCTGAGGACAGGGCAGAACCCTCCCGCATCCTGCCTGACTGTAGGAGTAGCTGCTAACATCCTTATGTTAGTGGCTGGGAGAGGTTGCGGGAAAAGCATGTGTGAGCACTGGGCCTGAACTCCCGTGTATCTGAGTTGAATACAGCGATTTCCAATGGCCTTCGTCAATCACAGTGTAGCTAGGTTCCAACTCCCATGTCCGAGCGGATAGCAGACATCTGCCTCCCATGCATACACACTTCTGAGAGTTGAGATTATGGCCTGTACTTCCACATCGAGCCTGCTGGTACCCTTGGCTTCTAAAAGGTCTAGGCTCGCTGTTTGACGGAAGTGTTGGGAGAGGTAATTTGAATCACCCGGCACACAACACTAGTGCCTCCAAGCTCAGTCCAGCGATTTCCTAGTAATTCCTGTGGTAGACTGGTGCTACATACTAAGTTCCATACGTGAGAGGGTAGCTGAACGCCTTGTCCAAAAGCATCTTACTTCTGAGAGTTGAGCTCAGCCTCAGTCCCTCACAGTTCCACACTGCCTGCAGAGTGAGTTTCGCAGGTCTTCAGCAGAGACGTTTGCCAGAGGCTTCTGAGACGTAGGGTAACAATGCAGACCTGGAGGGTATCCCCAGGTGCAGTAGACTGGTAATCTTATAACCTCCTGACTCAGAATACTGCTACCTTCTCACTGCCATAGGAATGCACCTAGTTGACAGCTGGCTTCAAGACATGCTTCCCTGTGAGAGCTGAGGACAGGGCAGAACCCTCCCGCATCCTGCCTGACTGTAGGAGTAGCTGCTAACATCCTAATGTTAGTGGCTGGGAGAGGTTGCGGGAAAAGCATGTGTGAGCACTGGGCCTGAAAACCCGTGTATCTGAGTTGAATACAGCGATTTCCAACGGCTTTCCTCAACCAGAGTGTAGCTAGGTTCCAAATCCCATGTACGAGCGGGTAGCAGACATCTGCCTCCCATGCATACACACTTCTGAGAGTTGAGCTTATGGCCTGTACCTCCGCATCCAGCCTGCTGGTACCCTTGGCTTCTAAAAGGCCTAGGCTCGCTTTTTGACGGAAGTGCTGGGAGAGGTAATTGGAATCTCCCGGCACACAAGACGAGTGCCTCCAAGCTCAATTCACGATTTCCCAGTAATTCTTGTGGTAGACAGGTGCTATATACTAAGTTCCATATGTGAGAAGGTAGCTGAACGCCTTGACCAAAAGCATCTTACTTCTGAGAGTTGAGCTCAGCCTCAGTCCCTCACAGTTCCACACTGCCTGCAGAGTGAGTTTCACACGCCTTCACCAGAGACGATTGCCAGAGGCTCTGAGTACAAGTTAACAATGCAGACCTGGAGGGTATCTCCAGGTGCAGTAGATTGGTAATCTTGGAACCTCCTGACTCAGAGTGCTGCTACCTTCTCACTGCCATAGGAATGCAGCTAGTTGACAGCTGGCTTCAAGACATGCTTCCCTGTGAGAGCTGAGGACAGGGCAGAACCCTCCCGCATCCTGCCTGACTGTAGGAGTAGCTGCTAACATCCTAATGTTAGTGGCTGGGAGAGGTTGCGGGAAAAACATGTGTGTGCACTGGGCCTGAACTCCCGTGTATCTGAGTTGAATACAGCGATTTCCAACGGCTTTCCTCAACCAGAGTGTAGCTAGGTTCCAAATCCCATGTACGAGCGGGTAGCAGACATCTGCCTCCCATGCATACACACTTCTGAGAGTTGAGCTTATGGCCTGTACCTCCACATCCAGCCTGCTGGTACCCTTGGTTTCTAAACGGCCTAGGCTCGCTGTTTGACGGAAGTGCTGGGAGAGGTAATTGGAATCTCCCGGCACACAAGACGAGTGCCTCCAAGCTCAATTCACGATTTCCCAGTAATTCTTGTGGTAGACAGGTGCTACATACTAAGTTCCATATGTGAGAAGGTAGCTGAACGCCTTGTCCAAAAGCATCTTACTTCTGAGAGTTGAGCTCACCCTCAGTCCCTCACAGTTCCACACTGCCTGCAGAGTGAGTTTCGCAGGTCTTAAGCAGAGACGTTTGCCAGAGGCTTCTGAGACGCAGGGTAACAATGCAGACCTGGAGGGTATCCCCATGTGCAGTAGACTGGTAATCTTATAACCTCCTGACTCAGAATACTGCTACCTTCTCACTGCCATAGGAATGCACCTAGTTGACAGCTGGCTTCAAGACATGCTTCCCTGTGAGAGCTGAGGACAGGGCAGAACCCTCCCGCATCCTGCCTGACTGTAGGAGTAGCTGCTAACATCCTAATGTTAGTGGCTGGGAGAAGTTGCGGGAAAAGCATGTGTGAGCACTGGGCCTGAACTCCCGTGTATCTGAGTTGAATACAGCGATTTCCAACGGCTTTCCTCAACCAGAGTGTAGCTAGGTTCCAAAGCCCAAGTACGAGCGGGTAGCAGACATCTACCTCCCATGCATACACACTTCTGAGAGTTGAGCTTATGGCCTGTACCTCCACATCCAGCCTGCTGGTACACTTGGCTTCTAAAAGGCCTAGGCTCGCTGTTTGACGGAAGTGTTGGGAGAGGTAATTGGAATCACCCGGCACACAAGACGAGTGCCTCCAAGCTCAATTCACGATTTCCCAGTAATTCTTGTGGTAGACAGGTGCTACATACTAAGTTCCATACGTGAGAAGGTAGCTGAACGCCTTGTCCAAAAGCATCTTACTTCTGAGAGTTGAGCTCAGCCTCAGTCCCTCACAGTTCCACACTGCCTGCAGAGTGAGTTTCGCAGGTCTTCAGCAGAGACGATTGCCAGAGGCTTCTGAGTACAAGTTAACAATGCAGACCTGGAGTGTATCTCCAGGTGCAGTAGACTGGTAATCTTGGAACCTCCTGACTCAGAATACTGCTACCTTCTCACTGCCATAGGAATGCAGCTAGTTGACAGCTGGCTTCAAGACATGCTTCCCTGTGAGAGCTGAGGACAGGGCAGAACCCTCCCGCATCCTGCCTGACTGTAGGAGTAGCTGCTAACATCCTAATGTTAGTGGCTGGGAGAGGTTGCGGGAAAAACATGTGTGTGCACTGGGCCTGAACTCCCGTGTATCTGAGTTGAATACAGCGATTTCCAACGGCTTTCCTCAACCAGAGTGTAGCTAGGTTCCAAATCCCATGTACGAGCGGGTAGCAGACATCTGCCTCCCATGCATACACACTTCTGAGAGTTGAGCTTATGGCCTGTACCTCCACATCCAGCCTGCTGGTACCCTTGGCTTCTAAAAGGCCTAGGCTCGCTGTTTGACGGAAGTGCTGGGAGAGGTAATTGGAATCTCCCGGCACACAAGACGAGTGCCTCCAAGCTCAATTCACGATTTCCCAGTAATTCTCGTGGTAGACAGGTGCTACATACTAAGTTCCATATGTGAGAAGGTAGCTGAACGCCTTGTCCAAAAGCATCTTACTTCTGAGAGTTGAGCTCACCCTCAGTCCCTCACAGTTCCACACTGCCTGCAGAGTGAGTTTCTCAGGTCTTCAGCAGAGACGTTTCCCAGAGGCTTCTGAGACGCAGGGTAACAATGTAGACCTGGAAGGTATCCCCAGGTGCAGTAGACTGGTAATCTTGGAACCTCCTGACTCAGAATACTGCTACCTTCTCACTGCCATAGGAATGCAGCTAGTTGACAGCTGGCTTCAAGACATGCTTCCCTGTGAGAGCTGAGGACAGGGCAGAACCCTCCCGCATCCTGCCTGACTGTAGGAGTAGCTGCTAACATCCTAATGTTAGTGGCTGGGAGAGGTTGCGGGAAAAGCATGTGTGAGCACTGGGCCTGAACTCCCGTGTATCTGAGTTGAATACAGCCATTTCCAACGGCTTTCCTCAACCAGAGTGTAGCTAGGTTCGAAATCCCATGTACGAGCGGGTAGCAGACATCTGCCTCCCATGCATACACACTTCTGAGAGTTGAGCTTATGGCCTGTACCTCCACATCCAGCCTGCTGGTACCCTTGGTTTCTAAACGGCCTAGGCTCGCTGTTTGACGGAAGTGCTGCGAGAGGTAATTGGAATCTCCCGGCACACAAGACGAGTGCCTCCAAGCTCAATTCACGATTTCCCAGTAATTCTTGTGGTAGACAGGTGCTACATACTAAGTTCCATATGTGAGAAGGTAGCTGAACGCCTTGACCAAAAGCATCTTACTTCTGAGAGTTGAGCTCAGCCTCAGTCCCTCACAGTTCCACACTGCCTGCAGAGTGAGTTTCACACGTCTTCACCAGAGACGATTGCCAGAGGCTCTGAGTACAAGTTAACAATGCAGACCTGGAGGGTATCTCCAGGTGCAGTAGATTGGTAATCTTGGAACCTCCTGACTCAGAGTGCTGCTACCTTCTCACTGCCATAGGAATGCAGCTAGTTGACAGCTGGCTTCAAGACATGCTTCCCTGTGAGAGCTGAGGACAGGGGAGAACCCTCCCGCATCCTGCCTGACTGTAGGAGTAGCTGCTAACATCCTAATGTTAGTGGCTGGGAGAGGTTGCGGGAAAAACATGTGTGAGCACTGGGCCTGAACTCCCGTGTATCTGAGTTGAATACAGCGATATCCAACGGCTTTCCTCAACCAGAGTGTAGCTAGGTTCCAAATCCCATGTACGAGCGGGTAGCAGACATCTGCCTCCCATGCATACACACTTCTGAGAGTTGAGCTTATGGCCTGTACCTCCACATCCAGCCTGCTAACCCTTGGCTTCTAAAAGGCCTAGGCTCGCTGTTTGACGGAAGTGCTGGGAGAGGTAATTGGAATCGCCCGGCACACAAGACGAGTGCCTCCAAGCTCAATTCACGATTTCCCAGTAATTCTTGTGGTAGACAGGTGCTCCATACTAAGTTCCATATGTGAGAAGGTAGCTGAACGCATTGTCCAAAAGCATCTTACTTCTGAGAGTTGAGCTCACCCTCAGTCCCTCACAGTTCCACACTGCCTGCAGAGTGAGTTTCCCACGTCTTCACCAGAGACGATTGCCAGAGGCTTCTGAGTACAAGTTAACAATGCAGACCTGGAGGGTATCTCCAGGTGCAGTAGAGTGGTAATCTTGGAACCTCCTGACTCAGAGTACTGCTACCTTCTCACTGCCATAGGAATGCAGCCAGTTGACAGCTGGCTTCAAGACATGCTTCCCTGTGAGAGCTGAGGACAGGGCAGAACCCTCCCGCATCCTGCATGACTGTAGGAGTAGCTGCTAACATCCTTATGTTAGTGGCTGGGAGAGGTTGCGGGAAAAGCATGTGTGAGCACTGGGCCTGAACTCCCGTGTATCTGAGTTGAATACAGCGATTTCCAATGGCCTTCGTCAATCACAGTGTAGCTAGGATCCAACTCCCATGTCCGAGCGGGTAGCAGACATCTGCCTCCCATGCATACACACTTCTGAGAGTTGAGCATATGGCCTTTACCTCCACATCGAGCCTGCTGGTACCCTTGGCTTCTAAAAGGTCTAGGCTCGCTGTTTGACGGAAGTGTTGGGAGATGTAATTTGAATCACCCGGCACACAACACTAGTGCCTCCAAGCTCAGTCCAGCTATTTCCTAGTAATTCCTGTGGTAGACTGGTGCTACATACTAAGTTCCATACGTGAGAGGGTAGCTGAACGCCTTGTCCAAAAGCATCTTACTTCTGAGAGTTGAGCTCAGCCTCAGTCCCTCACAGTTCCACACTGCCTGCAGAGTGAGTTTCGCAGGTCTTAAGCAGAGACGTTTGCCAGAGGCTTCTGAGACGCAGGGTAACAATGCAGACCTGGAGGGTATCCCCAGGTGCAGTAGACTGGTAATCTTGGAACCTCCTTACTCAGAATACTGCTACCTTCTCACTGCCATAGGAATGCAGCTAGTTGACAGCTGGCTTCAAGACATGCTTCCCTGTGAGAGCTGAGGAGAGGGCAGAACCCTCCCAAATCCTGCCTGACTGTAGGAGTAGCTGCTAACATCCTAATGTTAGTGGCTAGAGAGGTTGCGGGAAAAGCATGTGTGAGCACTGGGCCTGAACTCCCGTGTATCTGAGTTGAATACAGCGATTTCCAACGGCTTTCCTCAACCAGACATGCTTCCCTGTGAGAGCTGAGGACAGGGCAGGACCCTCCCGCATCCTGCCTGACTGTAGGAGTAGCTGCTAACATCCTAATGTTAGTGGCTGGGAGAGGTTGCGGGAAAAGCATGTGTGAGCACTGGGCCTGAACTCCCGTGTATCTGAGTTGAATACAGCGATTTCCAATGGCCTTCTTCAATCACAGTGTAGCTAGGTTCCAACTCTCATGTCCGAGTGGGTAGCAGACATCTGCCTCCCATGCATACACACTTCTGAGAGTTGAGCTTATGGCCTGTACCTCCACAGCCAGCCTGCTGGTACCCTTGGCTTCTAAAAGGCCTAGGCTCGCTCTTTGACGGAAGTGCTGGGAGAGGTAATTGGAATCTCCCGGCACACAAGACGAGAGCCTCGAAGCTCAATTCAAGATTTCCCAGTAATTCTTGTGGTAGACAGGTGTTACATACTAAGTTCCATATGTGAGAAAGTAGCTGAACGCCTTGTCCAAAAGTATCTTACTTCTGAGAGTTGAGCTCAGCCTCAGGCCCTCACAGTTCCACACTGCCTGCAGAGTGAGTTTCGCAGGTCTTCAGCAGAGACGTTTGCCAGAGGCTTTTGAGATGCAGGGTAAAAATGCAGACCTGGAGGGTATCCCCAGGTGCAGTAGACTGGTAATCTTGGAACCTCCTGACTCAGAGTACTGCTACCTTCTCACTGCCATAGGAATGCAGCTAGTTGACAGCTGGCTTCAAGACATGCTTCCCTGTGAGAGCTGAGGACAGGGCAGAACCCTCCCGCATCCTGCCTGACTGTAGGAGTAGCTGCTAACATCCTAATGTTAGTGGCTGGGAGAGGATGCGGGAAAAGCGTGTGTGAGCACTGGGCCTGAACTCCCGTGTATCTGAGTTGAATACAGCGATTACCAACGGCTTTCCTCACCCAGAGTGTAGTTAGGTTCCAAATCCCATGTACGAGCGGGTAGCAGACATCTGCCTCCCATGCATACACACTTCTGAGAGTTGAGCTTATGGCCTGTACCTCCACAGCCAGCCTGCTGGTACCCTTGGCTTCTAAAAGGCCTAGGCTCGCTGTTTGACGGAAGTGCTGGGAGATGTAATTGGAATCTCCCGGCACACAAGATGAGTGCCTCCAAGCTCAATTCACGACTTCCCAGTAATTCGTGTGGTAGACAGGTGCTACATACTAAGTTCCATATGTGAGAAGGTAGCTGAACGCCTTGTCCAAAAGCATCTTACTTCTGAGAGTTGAGCTCAGCATCAGTCCCTCACAGTTCCACACTGCCTGCAGAGTGAGTTTCACACGTCTTCACCAGAGACGATTACCAGAGGCTTCTGAGACGCAGGGTAACAATGCAGACCTGGAGGGTATCTCCAGGTGCAGTAGAGTGGTAATCTTGGAACCTACTGCCTCAGAGTACTGCTACCTTCTCACTGCCATAGGAATGCAGCTAGTTGACAGCTGGCTTCAAGACATGCTTCCCTGTGATAGCTGAGGACAGGGCAGAACCCTCCCGCATCCTACCTGACTGTAGGAGTAGCTGCTAACATCCTAATATTAGTGGCTGGGAGAGGTTGCGGGAAAAGCATGTGTGAGCACTGGGCCTGAACTCCCGTGTATCTGAGTTGAATACAGCGATTTCCAATGGCCTTCTTCAATCACAGTGTAGCTAGGTTCCAACTCCCATGTCCGAAAGGGTAGCAGATATCGGCCTCCCATGCAAACACACTTCTGAGAGTTGAGCTTATGGCCTGTACCTCCACACCCAGCCTGCTGGTACCCTTGGCTTCTAAAAGGCCTAGGCTCGCTGTTTGACGGAAGTGCTGGGAGAGGTAATTGGAATCTCCAGGCACACAAGACGAGTGCCTCCAAGCTCAATTCACGATTTCCCAGTAATTCTTGTGGTACAGGTGCTACATACTAAGTTCCATATGTGAGAAGGTAGCTGAACGCCTTGTCCAAAAGCATCTTACTTCTGAGAGTTGAGATCACCCTCAGTCCCTCACAGTTCCACACTGCCTGCAGAGTGAGTTTCACACGTCTACACCAGAGACGATTACCTGAGGCTTCTGAGACGCAGGGTAACAATGCAGACCTGGAGGGTATCTCCAGGTGCAGTAGAGTGGTAATCTTGGAACCTCCTGACTCAGAGTACTGCTACCTTCTCACTGCCATAGGAATGCAGCTAGTTGACAGCTGACTTCAAGACATGCTTCCCTGTGAGAGCTGAGGACAGGGCAGAACCCTCCCGCATCCTGCCTGACTGTAGGAGTAGCTGCTAACATCCTAATGTTAGTGGCTGGGAGAGGTTGCGGGAAAAGCATGTGTGAGCACTGGGCCTGAACTCCCGTGTATCTGAGTTGAATACATCGATTTCCAATGGCCTTCTTCAATCACAGTGTAGCTAGGTTCCAACTCCCATGTCCGAGTGCGTAGCAGACATCTGCCTCCCATGCATACACACTTCTGAGAGTTGAGCTTATGGCCTGTACCTCCACATCCAGCCTGCTGGTACCCTAGGCTTCTAAAAGGCCTAGGCTCGCTGTTTGACGGAAGTGCTGGGAGATGTAATTGGAATCTCCCGGCACACAAGACGAGTGCCTCCAAGCTCAATTCACGATTTCCAGTAATTCTTGTGGTAGACAGGTGCTACATGCTAAGTTCCATACGTGAGAATGTAGCTGAACGCCTTGTCCAAAAGCATCTTACTTCTGAGAGTTGAGCTCAGCCTCAGTCCCTCACAGTTCCACACTGCCTGCAGAGTGAGTTTCGCAGGTCTTCAGCAGAGACGTTTGCCAGAGGCTTCCGAGACGCAGGGTAACAATGCAGACCTGGAGGGTATCCCCAGGTGCAGTAGACTGGTAATCTTGGAACCTCCTGACTCAGAATACTGCTACCTTCTCACTGCCATAGGAATGCAGCTAGTTGACAGCTGGCTTCAAGACATGCTTCCCTGTGAGAGCTGAGGACAGGGCAGAACCCTCCCGCATCCTGCCTGAATGTAGGAGTAGCTGCTAACATCCTAATGTTAGTGGCTGGGAGAGGTTGCGGGAAAAGCATGTGTGAGCACTGGGCCTGAACTCCCGTGTATCTGAGTTGAATACAGCGATTTCCAACGGCTTTCCTCAACCAGAGTGTAGCTAGGTTCCAAATCCCATTTACGAGCGGGTAGCAGACATCTGCCTCCCATGCAGCACACTTCTGAGAGTTGAGCTTATGGCCTGTACCTCCACATCCAGCCTGCTGGTACCCTTGGCTTCTAAAAGGCCTAGGCTCGCTGTTTGACGGAAGTGCTGGGAGAGGGAATTGGAATCTCCCGGCACACAAGACGAGTGCCTCCAAGCGCAATTTACGATTTCCCAGTAATTCTTGTGGTAGACAGGTGGTACATACTAAGTTCCATCTGTGAGAAGTTAGCTGAACCCCTTGTCCAAAAGCATCTTACTTCTGAGAGTTGAGCTCAGCCTCAGTCCCTCACAGTTCCACACTGCCTGCAGAGTGAGTTTCACACGTCTTCACCAGAGACGATTGCCAGAGGCTTCTGAGTACAAGTGAACAATGCAGACCTGGAGGGTATCTCCAGGTGCAGTAGACTGGTAATCTTGGAACCTCCTGACTCAGAGTACTGCTACCTTCTCACTGCCATAGAAATGCAGCCAGTTGACAGCTGGCTTCAAGACATGCTTCCCTGTGAGAGCTGAGGACAGGGCAGAACCCTCCCGCATCCTGCCTGACTGTAGGAATAGCTGCTAACATCCTTATGTTAGTGGCTGGGAGAGGTTGCTGGAAAATTATGTGTCAGCACTGGGCCTGAACTCCCGTGTATCTGTGTTGAATACAGCGATTTCCAATGGCCTTCTTCAATCACAGTGTAGCTAGTTTCCAACTCCCATGTCCGAGTGGGTAGCAGACATCTGCCTCCCATGCATACACACTTCTGAGAGTTGAGCTTATGGCCTGTACCTCCACATCCAGCCTGCTGGTACCCTTGGCTTCTAAAAGGCCTAGGCTCGCTGTTTGACGGAAGTGTTGGGAGAGGTAATTGGAATCACCTGGCACAAAAGACGAGTTCCTCCAAGCTCAGTCCAGCGATTTCCTAGTAATTCCTGTGGTAGACCGGTGCTACATACTAAGTTCCAAACGTGAGAGGGTAGCTGAACGCCTTGTCCAAAAGCATCTTACTTCTGAGAGTTGAGTTCAGCCTCATTCCCTCACAGTTCCACACTGCCTGCAGAGTGAGTTTCGCAGGTCTTCAGCAGAGACGTTTCCCTGATGGCTTCTGAGACGCAGGGTAACAATGCAGACCTGGAGGGTATCCCCAATTTCAGTAGACTGGTAATCTTGGAACCTCCTTACTCAGAATACTGCTACCTTCTCACTGCCATAGGAATGCAGCTAGTTGACAGCTGGCTTCAAGACATGCTTCCCTGTGAGAGCTGAGGACAGGGCAGAACCCTCCCAAATCCTGCCTGACTGTAGGAGTAGCTGCTAACATCCTAATGTTAGTGGCTGGGAGAGGTTGCGGGAAAAGCATGTGTGAGCACTGGGCCTGAACTCCCGTGTATCTGAGTTGAATACAGCGATTTCCAACGGCTTTCCTCAACCAGACATGCTTCCCTGTGAGAGCTGGGACAGGGCAGAACCCTCCCGCATCCTGCCTGACTGTAGGAGTAGCTGCTAACATCCTAATGTTAGTGGCTGGGAGAGGATGCGGGAAAAGCGTGTGTGAGCACTGGGCCTGAACTCCCGTGTATCTGAGTTGAATACAGCGATTACCAACGGCTTTCCTCACCCAGAGTGTAGCTAGGTTCCAAATCCCATGTATGAGCGGGTAGCAGACATCTGCCTCCCATGCATACACACTTCTCAGAGTTGAGCTTATGGCCTGTACCTCCACATCCAGCCTGCTGGTACCCTTGGCTTCTAAAAGGCCTAGGCTCGCTGTTTGACGGAAGTGCTGGGAGATGTAATTGGAATCTCCCGGCACAGAGGACGAGTGCCTCCAAGCTCAATTCACGACTTCCCAGTAATTTGTGTGGTAGACAGGTGCTACATACTAAGTTCCATATGTGAGAAGATAGCTGAACGCCTTGTCCAAAAGCATCTTACTTCTGAGAGTTGAGCTCACCCTCAGTCCCTCACAGTTCCACACTGCCTGCAGAGTGAGTTTCACACGTCTTCACCAGAGACGATTACCAGAGACTTCTGAGACGCAGGGTAACAATGCAGACCTGGAGGGTATCTCCAGGTGCAGTAGAGTGGTAATCTTGGAACCTCCTGCCTCAGAGAACTGCTACCTTCTCACTGCCAGAGGAATGCAGCTAGTTGACAGCTGACTTCAAGACATGCTTCCCTGTGAGAGCTGAGGACAGGGCAGAACCCTCCCGCATCCTGCCTGACTGTAGGAGTAGCTGCTAACATCCTAATATTAGTGGCTGGGAGAGGTTGCGGGAAAAGCATGTGTGAGCACAGGGCCTGAACTCCCGTGTATCTGAGTTGAATACAGCGATTTCCAATGGCCTTCTTCAATCACAGTGTATCTAGGTTCCAACTCCCATGTCCGAAAGGGTAGCAGACATCGGCCTCCCATGCATACACACTTCTGAGAGTTGAGCTTATGGCCTGTACCTCCACATCCAGCCTGCTGGTACCCTTGGCTTTTAAAAGGCCTAGGCTCGCTGTTTGACGGAAGTGTTGGGAGAGGTAATTGGAATCTCCCTGCACACAAGACGAGTGCCTCCAAGCTCAATTCACGATTTCCCAGTAATTCTTGTGGTAGACAGGTGCTACATACTAAGTTCCATATGTGAGAAGGTAACTGAACGCCTTGTACAAAAGCATCTTACTTCTGAGAGTTGAGCTCAGCCTCAGTCTCTCACAGTTCCACACTTCCTGCAGAGTGAGTTTCACACGTCTTCACCAGAGACGATTGCCAGAGGCTTCTGAGTACAAGTTAACAATGCAGACCTGGAGGGTATCTCCAGGTGCAGTAGAGTGGTAATCTTGGAACCTCCTGACTCAGAGTACTGCTACCTTCTCACTGCCATAGGAATGCAGCTAGTTGACAGCTGGCTTCAAGACATGCTTCCCTGTGAGAGCTGAGGACAGGGCAGAACCCTCCCGCATCCTGCCTGACTGTAGGAGTAGCTGCTAACATCCTAAATTTAGTGGCTGGGAGAGGTTGCGGGAAAAGCATGTGTGAGCACTGGGCCTGAACTCCCGTGTATCTGAGTTGAATACAGCGATTTCCAACGTCTTTCCTCAACCAGAGTGTAGCTCGGTTCCAATTCCCATGTACGGGCGGGTAGCAGACATCTGCCTCCCATGCATACACACTTCTGAGAGTTGAGCTTATGGCCTGTACCTCCACATCCAGCCTGCTGGTACCCTTGGCTTCTAAAAGACCTAGGCTCGCTGTTTGACGGAAGTGCTGGAAGAGGTAATTGGAATCACCCGGCACACAAGACTAGTGCCTCCAAGCTCAGTCCAGCGATTTCCCAGTAATTCTTGTGGTAGACAGGTGCTACATACTAAGTTCCACATGTGAGAAGGTAGCTGAACGCCTTGTCCAAAAGCATCTTACTTCTGAGAGTTGAGCTCAGCCTCAGTCCCTCACAGATCCACACTGCCTGCAGAGTGAGTTTCGCAGGTCTTCAGCAGAGACGTTTGCCAGAGGCTTCTTAGACGCAGGGTAACAATGCACACCTGGAGGGTATCCCCAGGTGCAGTAGACTGGTAATCTTGGAACTCCTGACACAAATACTGCTACTTTCTCACTGCCATAGGAATGCAGCTAGTTGACAGCTGGCTTCAAGACATGCTTCCCTGTGAGAGCTGAGGACAGGGCAGAACCCTCCCGCATCCTGCCTGACTGTAGGAGTAGCTGCTAACATCCTAATGTTAGTGGCTGGGAGAGGTTTCGGGAAAAGCATGTGTGAGCACTGGGCCTGAACTCCCGTGTATCTGAGTTGAATACAGCGATTTCCAACGGCTTTCCTCAACCAGACATGCTTCCCTGTGAGAGTTGAGGACAGGGCAGAACCCTGCCGCATCCTGCCTGACTGTCGTAGTAGCTGCTAACATCCTAATGTTAATGGCTGTGATAGGTTGCGGGAAAAGCATGTGTGAGCACTGGGCCTGAACTCCCGTGTATCTGAGTTGAAGACAGCGATTTCCAACGGCTTTCCTCAACCAGAGTGTAGCTAGGTTCCAAATCCAATGTACGAGCGGGTAGCAGACATCTGCCTCCCATGCATACACACTTCTCAGTGTTGAGCTTATGGCCTGTACCTCCACATCCAGCCTGCTGGTAACCTTGGCTTCTAAAAGGCCTAGGCTCGCTGTTTGATGGAAGTGTTGGGAGAGGTAATTCGAATCACCCGGCACACAAGACTAGTGCCTCCCAGCTCAGTTCACGATTTCCCAGTAATTCTTGGGGTAGACAGGTGCTACATACTAAGTTCCATACGTGAGAAGGTAGCTGAACGCCCTGTCCAAAAGCATCTTACTTCTGAGAGTTGAGCTCAGCCTCAGTCCCTCACAGTTCCACACTGCCTGCAGAGTTAGTTTCGCAGGTCTTCAGCAGAGACGATTGCCAGAGGCTTCTGAGAACACGTTAACAATGCAGAACTGGAGGGTATCTCCAGGTGCAGTAGAGTGGTAATCTTGGAACCTCCTGGCTCAGAATACTGCTACCTTCTCACTGCCATAGGAATGCAGCTAGTTGACAGCTGGCTTCAAGACATGCTTCCCTGTGAGAGCTGAGGACAGGGCAGAACCCTCCCGCATCCTGCCTGACTGTAGGAGTAGCTGCTAACATCCTAATGTTAGTGGCTAGGAGAGGTTGCGGGAAAAGCATGTGTGAGCTCTAGGCCTGAACTCCCGTGTATCTGAGTTGAATACAGCGATTTCCAACGTCTTTCCTCAACCAGAGTGTAGCTAGGTTCCAAATCCCATGTACGAGCGGGTAGCAGACATCTGCCTCCCATGCATACACACTTCTGAGAGTTGAGCTTATGGCCTGTACCTCCACATCCAGCCTGCTGGTACCCTTGGCGTCTAAAAGGCCTAGGCTCTCTGTTTGACGGAAGTGCTGTGAGAGGTAATTGGAATCACCCGGCACACAGGACTAGTGCCTCCAAGCTCAGTCCAGCGATTTCCCAGTAATTCTTGTGGTAGACAGGTGCTACATACTAAGTTCCATATGTGAGAAGGTAGCTGAACGCCTTGTCCAAAAGCATCTTACTTCTGAGAGTTGAGCTCAGCCTCAGTCCCTCACATTTCCACACGTCCAGCAGAGTGAGTTTCACACGTTTTCACCAGAGACGATTACCAGAGGCTTCTGAGACGCAGGGTAACAATGCAGACCTGGAGGGTATCTCCAGGTGCAGTAGAGTGGTAATCTTGGAACCTCCTGACTCAGAGTACTGCTACCTTCTCACTGCCATAGGAATGCAGCTGATTGACAGCTGGCTTCAAGACATGCTTCCCTGTGAGAGCTGAGGACAGGGCAGAACCCTCCCGCATCCTGCCTGACTGTAGGAGTAGCTGCTAACATCCTAATGTTAGTGGCTGGGAGAGGTTGCAGGAAAAGCTTGTGTGAGCACTTGGCCTGAACTCCCGTGTATCTGAGTTGAATACAGCGATTTCCAACGGCTTTCCTCAACCAGAGTGTAGCTAGGTTCCAAATCCCATGTACGAGCGGGTAGCAGACATCTGCCTCCCATGCATACACACTTCTGAGAGTTGAGCTTATGGCCTGTACCTCCACATCCAGCCTGCTGGTTCCCTTGGCTTCTAAAAGGCCTAGGCTCGCTGTTTGACGGAAGTGTTGGGAGAGGTAATTGGAATCACCCGGCACACAAGACTAGTGCCTCCAAACAGTCCAGGGATTTCCCAGTAATTCTTGTGGTAGACAGGTGCTACATACTAAGTTCCATATGTGAGAAGGTAGCTGAACGCCTTGTCCAAAAGCATCTTACTTCTGAGAGTTGAGCTCAGCCTCAGTCCCTCACAGTTCCACACTGCCTGCAGAATGAGTTTCGCAGGTCTTCAGCAGAGACGTTTGCCAGAGGCTTCTGAGACGCAGGGTAACAATGAAGACCTGGAGGGTATCCCCAGGTGCAGTAAACTGGTAATATTGGAACCTCCTGACTGAGAATACTGCTGCCTTCTCACTGCCATAGGAATGCAGCTAGTTGACAGCTGGCTTCAAGACATGCTTCCCTGTGAGAGCTGTGGACAGGGCCGAACCCTCCCGCATCCTGCCTGACTGTAGGAGTAGCTGCTAACATCCTAATGTTAGTGGCTGGGAGAGGTTGCGGGAAAATCGTGTGTGAGCACTGGGCCTGAACTCCCGTGTATCTGAGTTGAATACAGCGATTTCCTTTTTTTTTTTTTTAATTTATTTTTTATTGGTGTTCAATTTACTAACATACAGAATAACACCCAGTGCCCGTCACCCATTCACTCCCACCCCCCGCCCTCCTCCCCTTCTACCACCCCTAGTTTGTTTCCCAGAGTTAGCAGTCTTTACGTTCTGTCTCCCTTTCTGATATTTCCCACACATTTCTTCTCCCTTCCCTTATTTTCCCTTTCACTATTATTTATATTCCCCAAATGAATGAGAACATATAATGTTTGTCCTTCTCCGACTGACTTACTTCACTCAGCATAATACCCTCCAGTTCCATCCACGTTGAAGCAAATGGTGGGTATTTGTCATTTCTAATAGCTGAGTAATATTCCATTGTATACATAAACCACATCTTCTTTATCCATTCATCTTTCGTTGGACACCGAGGCTCCTTCCACAGTTTGGCTATCGTGGCCATTGCTGCTAGAAACATCGGGGTGCAGGTGTCCCGGCGTTTCATTGCATTTGTATCTTTGGGGTAAATCCCCAACAGTGCAATTGCTGGGTCGTAGGGCAGGTATATTTTTAACTGTTTGAGGAACCTCCACACAGTTTTCCAGAGTGGTTGCACCAGTTCACATTCCCACCAACAGTGTAAGAGGGTTCCCTTTTCTCCGCATCCTCTCCAACATTTGTTGTTTCCTGCCTTGTTAATTTTCCCCATTCTCACTGGTGTGAGGTGGTATCTCATTGTAGTTTTGATTTGTATTTCCCTGATGGCAAGTGATGCAGAGCATTTTCTCATATGCATGTTGGCCATGTCTATGTCTTCCTCTGTGAGGTTTCTGTTCATGTCTTTTGCCCATTTCATGATTGGATTGTTTGTTTCTTTGGTGTTGAGTTTAATAAGTTCTTTATAGATCTTGGAAACTAGCCCTTTATCTGATATGTCATTTGCAAATATCTTCTCCCATTCTGTAGGTTGTCTTTGAGTTTTGTTGACTGTATCCTTTGCTGTGCAAAAGCTTCTTATCTTGATGAAGTCCCAATAGTTCATTTTTGCTTTTGTTTCTTTTGCCTTCGTGGATGTATCTTGCAAGAAGTTACTATGGCCGAGTTCAAAAAGGGTGTTGCCTGTGTTCTTCTCTAGGATTTTGATGGAATCTTGTCTCACATTTAGATCTTTCATCCATTTTGAGTTTATCTTTGTGTATGGTGCAAGAGAGTGGTCTAGTTTCATTCTTCTGCATGTGGATGTCCAATTTTCCCAGCACCATTTATTGAAGAGACTGTCTTTCTTCCAATGGATAGTCTTTCCTCCTTTATCGAATATTAGTTGCCCATAAAGTTCAGGGTCCACTTCTGGATTCTCTATTCTGTTCCACTGATCTATGTGTCTGTTTTTGTGCCAGTACCACACTGTCTTGATGACCACAGCTTTGTAGTACAACCTGAAATCTGGCATTGTGATGCCCCCAGATATGGTTTTCTTTTTTAAAATTCCCCTGGCTATTCGGGGTCTTTTCTGATTCCACACAAATCTTAAAATAATTTGTTCTAACTCTCTGAAGAAAGTCCATGGTATTTTGATAGGGATTGCATTAAACGTGTATATTGCCCTGGGTAACATTGACATTTTCACAATATTAATTCTGCCAATCCATGAGCATGGAATATTTTTCCATCTCTTTGTGTCTTCCTCAATTTCTTTCAGAAGTGTTCTATAGTTTTGAGGGTATAGATCCTTTACATCTTTGGTGAGGTTTATTCCTAGGTATCTTATGCTTTTGGGTGCAATTGTAAATGGGATTGACTCCTTAATTTCTCTTTCTTCAGTCTCATTGTTAGTGTATAGAAATGCCACTGACTTCTGGGCATTGATTTTGTATCCTGCCACGCTACCGAATTGCTGTATGAGTTCTAGCAATCTTGGGGTGGAGACTTTTGGGTTTTCTATGTAGAGTATCATGTCATCGGCGAAGAGGGAGAGTTTGACTTCTTCTTTGCCAATTTGAATGCCTTTAATGTCTTTTTGTTGTCTGATTGCTGAGGCTAGGACTTCCAGTACTATGTTGAACAGCAGTGGTGAGAGTGGACATCCCTGTCTTGTTCCTGATCTTAGGGGAAAGGCTCCCAGTGCTTCCCCATTGAGAATGATATTTGCTGTGGGCTTTTCATAGATGGCTTTTAAGATGTCGAGGAATGTTCCCTCTATCCCTACACTCTGAAGAGTTTTGATCAGGAATGGATGCTGTATTTTGTCAAATGCTTTCTCTGCATCCAATGAGAGGATCATATGGTTCTTGGTTTTTCTCTTGCTGATATGATGAATCACATTGATTGTTTTACGGGTGTTGAACCAGCCTTGTGTCCCAGGGATAAATCCTACTTGGTCATGGTGAATAATTTTCTTAATGTACTGTTGGATCCTATTGGCCAGTATCTTGTTGAGAATTTTTGCATCCATGTTCATCAGGGATATTGGTCTGTAATTCTCCTTTTTGGCGGGGTCTTTGTCTGGCTTTGGAATTAAGGTGATGCTGGCCTCATAGAACGAATTTGGAAGTACTCCATCTCTTTCTATCTTTCCAAACAGCTTTAGGAGAATAGGTATGATTTCTTCTTTAAACGTTTGATAAAATTCTCCTGGGAAGCCATCTGGCCCTGGACTCTTGTGTCTTGGGAGGTTTTTGATGACTGCTTCAATTTCCTCCCTGGTTATTGGCCTGTTAAGGTTTTCTATTTCTTCCTGTTCCAGTTTTGGTAGTTTGTGGCTTTCCAGGAATGCGTCCATTTCTTCTAGATTGCCTAATTTATTGGCGTATAGCTGTTCATAATATGTTTTTAAAATCGTTTGTATTTCCTTGGTGTTGGTAGTGATCTCTCCTTTCTCATTCATGATTTTATTAATTTGAGTCTTCTCTCTCTTCTTTTTAATAAGGCTGGCTAATGGTTTATCTATCTTATTAATTCTTTCAAAGAACCAACTCCTGGTTTTGTTGATCTGTTCCACAGTTCTTCTGGTCTCGATTTC
The DNA here is from genome assembly GCF_053574225.1 of Canis aureus. NCBI lineage: Eukaryota > Metazoa > Chordata > Mammalia > Carnivora > Canidae > Canis > Canis aureus. The sequence continues at coordinate 43,750,499 of NC_135638.1, read as the reverse complement.
GTTGAGTTCTGCTCGAATCTTTATTAGCTCCCTTCTTCTCTTGGGTGTAGGATCTATTTGCTGTTTTTTCTCTAGCTCCTTTATGTGTAAGGTTAGCTTTTTTTTTTTTTTTTTAATTTTTATTTATTTATGATAGTCACAGAGAGAGAGAGAGAGAGGCAGAGACACAGGCAGAGGGAGAAGCAGGCTCCATGCCGGGAGCCTGACGTGGGATTCGATCCCGGGTCTCCAGGATCGCGTCCTGGTCCAAAGGCAGGCGCTAAACCGCTGCGCCACCCAGGGATCCCAAGGTTAGCTTTTGTATTTGAGTTCTTTCCAGTTTTTGAATGGATGCTTGTATTGCGATGTATTTCCCCCTTAGGACTGCTTTTGCTGCATCCCAAAGATTTTGAACGGTTGTATCTTCATTCTCATTAGTTTCCATGAATCTTTTTAATTCTTCCTTAATTTCCTGGTTGACCCTTTTATCTTTTAGCAGGATGGTCCTTAACCTCCATGTGTTTGAGGTCCTTCCAAACTTCTTGTTGTGATTTAGTTCTAATTTCAAGGCATTATGGTCCGAGAATATGCAGGGGACAATCCCAATCTTTTGGTATCGGTTCAGACCCGATTTGTGACCCAATATGTGGTCTATTCTGGAGAAAGTTCCATGTGCACTTGAGAAGAATGTGTATTCAGTTGAGTTTGGATGTAAAGTTCTGTAGATATCTGTGAAATCCATCTGGTCCAGTGTATCATTTAAAGCTCTCGTTTCTTTGGAGATGTTTTGCTTAGAAGACCTATCGAGTATAGAAAGAGCTAGATTGAAGTCACCAAGTATAAGTGTATTATTATCTAAGTATTTCTTCACTTTGGTTAATAATTGATTTATATATTTGGCAGCTCCCACATTCGGAGCATATATATTGAGGATTGTTAAGTCCTCTTGTTGAATAGATCCTTTAAGTATGATATAGTGTCCCTCTTCATCTCTCACTACAGTCTTTGGGGTAAATTTTAGTTTATCTGATATAAGGATGGCTACCCCTGCTTTCTTTTGAGGACCATTCGAATGGTAAATGGTTCTCCAACCTTTTATTTTCAGGCTGTAGGTGTCCTTCTGTCTAAAATGAGTCTCTTGTAGACAGCAAATAGATGGGTCCTGCTTTTTTATCCAGTCTGAAACCCTGCGCCTTTTGATGGGGTCATTAAGCCCGTTCACATTGAGAGATATGAGTTTAGTGTCATCATGATATCTATTCAGTCTTTGTTTTTGTGGACTGTTCCACTGAACTTCTTCTTAAAGGGGAATTTTAAGAGGCCCCCTTAAAATTTCTTGCAGAGCTGGTTTGGAGGTCACATATTCTTTTAGTTGCTGCCTGTCTTGGAAGCTCTTTATCTCTCTTTCCATTTTGAATGAGAGCCTTGCTGGATAAAGTATTCTTGGTTGCATGTTCTTCTCATTTAGGACCCTGAATATATCCTGCCAGCCCTTTCTGGCCTGCCAAGTCTCTGTGGAGAGGTCTGCTGTTACCCTAATACTCCTCCCCATAAAAGTCAGGGATTTCTTGTCTCTTGCTGCTTTAAGGATCTTCTCTTTATCTTTGGAATTTGCAAGCTTCACAATTAAATGTCGAGGTGTTGAACGGTTTTTATTGATTTTAGGGGGAGATCTCTCTATTTCCTGGATCTGAATGCCTGTTTCCCTTCCCAGATTAGGAAAGTTTTCAGCTAGAATTTGTTCAAATACATATTCTGGCCCTCTGTCCCTTTCGGCGCCCTCGGGAACCCCAATTAAACGTAGGTTTTTCTTCCTCAGGCTGTCGTTTATTTCCCTTAATCTATCTTCATGGTCTTTTAATTGTTTGTCTCTTTTTTCCTCAGTTTCCCTCTTTGCTATCAACTTGTCTTCTAGGTCACTCCCTCGTTCTTCCACCTCGTTAACCCTCGTCGTTAGGACTTCTAGTTTGGATTGCATCTCATTCAATTGATTTTTAATTTCTGCCTGGTTAGCTCTAAATTCTGCAGTCATGAAGTCTCTTGAGTCCTTTATACTTTTTTCTAGAGCCACCAGTAGCTGTATAATAGTGCTTCTGAATTGGCTTTCTGACATTGAATTGTAATCCAGATTTTGTAACTCTGTGGGAGAGAGGACTGTTTCTGATTCTTTCTTTTGAGGTGAGGTTTTCCTTCTAGTCATTTTGCTCAGTGCAGAGTGGCCAAAAGCAAGTTGTATTGGGAAAAAGAGAAAAAGAGAGGAGAGAAAGAAGGAAAGAAAAGAGAAAGAGGAAAAAAAAGGGAAGAAAAAGAAAAAAAAAGAAAAAAAAGAAGAAAAAGAGAAAGAAAAAGAAAGGAGAAAAAAAGGGGGTGGGGGAAGGAAACAAATCAAAAAGCAAAACAAAACAAAAACAAAAACAAAAACAAACAAACAAAAAAAGAACCACCGGGGAGTATCTTCTGATTCTGTGTACTTTAAGTCCCTTGGCTTCTCCTGGAAGTTGTCCGTCTAGCTGGTGTTCTGGGGGAGGGGCCTGTTGTGCTGATTTTCAGGTGTTAGCAGTTGGGGGAGCTGCTGTGCCCCTGCCTGGTGCAGGGCTCAGTGGGGGATGTTTACCCCGTGAGGCCGCAGGAGGAACAGCCCCAGTGGCGGGCCAGCTCTGGAAACCTGGATTCAGCTCTGGCAGGAACTCAGTCTGCAGGACCTGGATGCTCCGGGGCGGGGCCGCTGATCTGCTCAGCTCGGGGCAGGAGCGTCCTCGCTGTCCTGGGCCCTCCCGGCCTCTGCCTGTGCCGGGGGGAGGCCGGATCCCGGGCTGTGTCCCAGCGCCTGCGCTGCTGGATTTGCGCTCCCGGGCCGCGCAGCCCCCTCCGCGGAGCTGCCGCCCGAGCCCCTCCGAGCTGCTCCTGGAACCGCGCAGCCCCCTCCGCACGGAGCCTCTTCCACTGCCCGAGCCCCTCCGAGCTGCTCCCGGGGCCGCGCAGCCCCCTCCGCGGAGCCGCCGCCCGAGCCCCTTCAGCTGCTCCGGGTCCCGCCGGGTCCCGCCGTGCACGCTGCAGCCCTTGGGGAGCTCGGCGCACTCTCCTGGGTGCGCAGTTGCTGTTACTGTCCCCGGGAGCCCGAGGGCATCCCCGCCCTCCTGGGTCCTGCTCCAACTCCCTGCGAGCCCCTTTCCGCCCGGGAAGGTCGGTGCAGCTCCTGCGTCTCCGGGACGGGGCTCTCCTGTCCTGGGGACACTCGCCCCGGCCTCAGCCCGGCTCCTCGCGGGGCCCCTCCCCCTTGGAGGCCTTTTGTTTCTTTATTTCTTTTTCCCCGTCTTCCTACCTTGATAGATGCGCGAACTCTTCTCACTGTAGCATTCCAGCTGGTCTCTCTTTAAATCTCAGGCCGAATTCATAGATTTTCAGGATAATTTGAAGGTTTTCTAGGTAGTTTGGTGGAGACAGGTGATTTGGAGACGCTACTCCTCCGGCATCTTGCTCCTCCCCTCTCAATACAGCGATTTCCAACGGCTTTCCTCAACCAGAGTGTAGCTAGGTTCCAACTCCCATGTACGAGCGGGTAGCAGACATCTGCCTCCCATGCATACACACTTCTGAGAGTTGAGCTTATGGCCTGTACCTCCACATCCAGCCTGCTGGTACCCTTGGCTTCTAAAAGGCCTAGGCTCGCTGTTCGACGGAAGTGCTGGGAGAGGTAATTGGAATCACCCGGCACACAAGACGAGTGCCTCCAAGGTCAATTCACGATTTCCCAGTAATTCTTGTGGTAGACAGGTGCTACATACTAAGTTCCATATGTGAGAGTGTAGCTGAACGCCTTGTCCAAAAGCATCTTACTTCTGAGAGTTGAGCTCACCCTCAGTCCCTCACAGTTCCACACTGCCTGCAGAGTGAGTTTCCCACCTCTTCACCAGATACGATTGCCAGAGGCACCTGAGTACAAGTTAACAATGCAGACCTGGAGGGTATCTCCAGGTGCAGTAGAGTGGTAATCTTGGAACCTCCTGACTCAGAGTACTGCTACCTTCTCACTGCCATAGGAATGCAGCTAGTTGACAGCTGGCTTCAAGACATGCTTCCCTGTGAGAGCTGAGGACAGGGCAGACCCTCCCGCATCCTGCCTGACTGTAGGAGTAGCTGCTAACATCCTAATGTTAGTGGCTGGGAGAGGTTGCGGGAAAAGCATGTGTGAGCACTGGGCCTGAACTCCCGTGTATCTGAGTTGAATACAGCGATTTCCAATGGCCTTCTTCAATCACAGTGTAGCTAGGTTCCAACTCCCATGTCCGAGTGGGTAGCAGACATCTGCCTCCCATGCATACACACTTCTGAGAGTTGAGCTTATGGCCGGTACCTCCACAGCCAGCCTGCTGGTACCCTTGGCTTCTAAAAGGCCTAGGCTCGCTGTTTGACGGAAGAGCTGGGAGACGTAATTGGAATCACCTGGCACACAAGACTAGTGCCTCCAAGCTCAGTCCAGCGATTTCCTAGTAATTCCTGTGGTAGACTGGTGCTACATACTATGTTCCATACGTGAGAGGGTAGCTGAACGCCTTGTCCAAGAGCATCTTACTTCTGAGAGTTGAGCTCAGCCTCAGTCCCTCACAGTTCCACACTGTCTTCAGAGTGAGTTTCGCAGGTCTTCAGCAGAGACGTTTGCCAGAGGCTTCTGAGACGCAGGGTAACAATGCAGACCTGGAGGGTATCCCCAGGTACAGTAGACTGGTAATATTGGAACCTCCTGACTCAGAATACTGCTACCTTCTCGCTGCCATAGGAATGCAGCTAGTTCACAGCTGGCTTCAGACATCCTTCCCTATGAGAGCTGAGGACAGGGCAGAAACCTCCCGCATCCTGCCTGACTGTAGGAGTAGCTGCTAACATCCTAATGTTAGTGGCTGGGAGAGGTTGCGGGAAAAGCATGTGTGAGCACTGGGCCTGAACTTCCGTGTTTCTGACTCAATACTGCGATTTCCAACGGCTTTCCTCAACCAGAGTGTAGCTAGGTTCCAAATCCCATGTACGAGCGGGTAGCAGACATCTGCCTCCCATGCATACACACTTCTGAGAGTTGAGCTTATGGCCTGTACCTCCACAGCAAGCCTGCTGGTACCCTTGGCTTCTAAAAGGCCTAGGCTCGCTGTTTGACGGATGTGTTGGGAGAGGTAACTGGAATCTCCCAGCACACAAGACGAGTGCCTCCAAGCTCAATTCACGATTTCCAAGTAATTCTTGTGGTAGACTGGTCCTATATACTAAGTTCCATATGTGAGAAGGTAGCTGAACACCTTGTCCAAAAGCATCTTACTTCTGAGAGTTGAGCTCACCCTCAGTCCCTCACAGTTCCACACTGCCTGCAGAGTGAGTTTCACACGTCTTTACCAGAGACGATTGCCAGAGGCTTCTGAGTACAAGTTAACAATGCAGACCTGGAGGGTATCTCCAGGCACAGTAGAGTGGTAATCTTGGAACCTCCTGACTCAGAGTACTGCTACCTTCTCACTGCCATAGGAATGCAGCTAGTTGACAGCTGGCTTCAAGACATGCTTCCCTGTGAGAGCTGAGGACAGGGCAGAACCCTCCGGCATCCTGCCTGACTGTAGGAGTAGCTGCTAACATCCTTATGTTAGTGGCTGGGAGAGGTTGCGGGAAAAGCATGTGTGAGCACTGGGCCTGAACTCTCGTGTATCTGAGTTGAATACAGCGATTTCCAATGGCCTTCTTCAATCACAGTGTAGCTAGGTTCCAACTCCCATGTCCGAGTGGGTAGCAGACATCTGCCTCCCATGCATACACACTTCTGAGAGTTGAGCTTATGGCCTGTACATCCACAGCCAGCCTGCTAGTACCCTTGGCTTCTAAAAGGCCTAGGCTCGTTGTTTGACGGAAGTGCTGTAAGACGTAATTGGAATCTCCCGGCACACAAGACGAGTGCCTCCAAGCTCAATTCACGATTTCCCAGTAAATCTTGTGGTAGACAGGTGCTACATACTAAGTTCCATATGTGAGAAGGTAGCTGAACGCCTTGTCCAAAAGCATCTTACTCCTGAGAGTTGAGCTCACCCTCAGTCCCTCACAGTTCCACACTGCCTGCAGAGTGAGTTTCTCACGTCTTCACCAGAGACGATTGCCAGAAACTTCTGAGTACAAGTTAACAATGCAGACCTGGAGGGTATGTCCAGGTGCAGTAGAGTGGTAATCTTGGAACCTCCTGACTCAGAGTACTGCTACCTTCTCACTGCCATAGGAATGCAGCTAGTTGACAGCTGGCTTCAAGACATGCTTCCCTGTGAGAGCTGAGGACAGGGCAGAACCCTCCCGCATCCTGCCTGTCTGTAGGAGTAGCTGCTAACATCCTAATGTTAGTGGCTGGGAGAAGTTGCGGGAAAAGCGTGTGTGAGCACTGGGCCTGAACTCCCGTGTATCTGAGTTGAATACCGCAATTTCCAATGGCCTTCTTCAATCGCAGTGTAGCTAGGTTCCAACTCCCATGTCCGAGTGGGTAGCAGACATCTGACTCTCATGCATACACACTTCAGAGAGTTGAGCTTATGGCCTGTACCTTCACAGCCAGCCTGATGGTATCCTTGGCTTCTAAAGGGCCTAGCCTCGCTGTTTGACGGAAGTGTTGGGAGACGTAATTGGAATCACCCGGCACACAAGACTAGTGCCTCCAAGCTCAGTCCAGCGATTTCCTAGTAATTCCTCTGGTAGACTGGTGCTACATACTAAGTTCCATACATGAGAGGGTAGCTGAACTCCTTGTCCAAGAGCATCTTACTTCTGAGAGTTGAGCTCAGCCTCAGTCCCTCACAGTTCCACACTGCCTGCAGAGTGAGTTTCGCAGGTCTTCAGCAGTGACGTTTGCCAGAGGCTTCTGAGACGCAGGGTAACAATGGAGACCTGGAGGGTATCCCCAGGTGCAGTAGACTGGTAATCTTGGAACCTCCTGACTCAGAATACTACCTTCTCACTGCCATAGGAATGCAGCTAGTTGACAGCTGGCTTCAAGACATGCTTCCCTGTGAGAGCTGAGGACAGGGCAGAACCCTCCCGCATCCTGCCTGACTGTAGGAGTAGCTGCTAACATCCTAATGTTAGTGGCTGGGAGAGGTTGCGGGAAAAGCGTGTGTGAGCACTGGGCCTGAACTCCCGTGTATCTGAGTTGAATACCGCGATTTCCAATGGCCTTCTTCAATCACAGTGTAGCTAGGTTCCAACTCCCATGTCCGAGTGGGTAGCAGACATCTGCCTCCCATGCATACACACTTCTGAGAGTTGAGCTTATGGCCTGTACCTCCACAGCCAGCCTGCTGGTACCCTTGTCTTGTAAAAGGCCTAGGCTCGCTCTTTGACGGAAGTGTTGGGAGAGGTAATTGAAATCACCCGGCACACAAGACTAGTGCCTCCAAGCTCAGTCCAGCGATTTCCTAGTAATTCCTGTGGTAGACTGGTGCTACATACTAAGTTCAATACGTGAGAGAGTAGCTGAATGCCTTGTCCAAAGCATCTGACTTCTGAGAGTTGAGCTCACCCTCAGTCCCTCACAGTTCCACACTGCCTGCAGAGTGAGTTTCACACGTCTTCACCAGAGACGATTGCCAGAGGCTTCTGAGTACAAGTTAACAATGCAGACCTGGAGGGTATCTCCAGGTGCAGTAGAGTGGTAATCTTGGAACCTCCTGACTGAGAGTACTGCTACCTTCTCACTGCCATAGGAATGCAGCTAGTTGACAGCTGGCTTCAAGACATGCTTCCCTGTGAGAGCTGAGGACAGGGCAGAACCCTCCCGCATCCTGCCTGACTGTAGGAGTAGCTGCTAACATCCTAATGTTAGTGGCTGGGAGAGGTTGCGGGAAAAGCATGTGTGAGCACTGGGCATGAACTCCCGTGTATCTGAGTTGAATACAGCGATTTCCAACGGCTTTCCTCAACCAGAGTGTAGCTAGGTTCCAAATCCCATGTACGAGCGGGTAGCAGACATCTGACTCCCATGCATACACACTTCTGAGAGTTGAGCTTATGGCCTGTACCTCCACAGCCAGCCTGCTGGTACCCTTGGCTTCTAAAAGGCCTTGGCTCGCTCTTTGACGGAAGTGTTGGGAGAGGTAATTGGAATCACCCGGCACACAAGACTAGTGCCTCCTAGCTCAGTCCAGCGATTTCCTAGTAATTCCTGTGGTAGACTGGTGCTACATACTAAGTTCCATATGTGAGAAGGTAGCTGAACGCCTTGTCCAAAAGCATCTTACTTCTGAGAGTTGAGCTCACCCTCAGTCCCTCACAGTTCCACACTGCCTGCAGAGTGAGTTTCACACGTCTTCACCAGAGACAATTGCCAGAGGCTTCTGAGTACAAGTTAACAATGCAGACCTGGAGGGTATCTCCAGGTGCAGTAGAGTGGTAATTTTGGAACCTCCTGACTCAGAGTACTGCTACCTTCTCACTGCCATGGGAATGCAGCTAGTTGACAGCTGGCTTCAAGACATGCTTCCCTGTGAGAGCTGAGGACAGGGCAGAACCCTCCCGCATCCTGCCTGACTGTAGGAGTAGCTGCTAATATCCTTATGTTAGTGGATGGGAGAGGTTGCGGGAAAAGCATGTGTGAGCACTGGGCCTGAACTCCCGTGTATCTGAGTTGAATACAGCGATTTCCAATGGCCTTCTTCAATCACAGTGTAGCTAGGTTCCAACTCCCATGTCCGAGTGGGTAGCAGACATCTGCCTCCCATGCATACACACTTCTGAGAGTTGAGCTTATGGCCTGTACCTCCACAGCCAGCCTGCTGGTACCCTTGGTTTCTAAAAGCCCTAGGCTCGCTGTTTGACGGAAGTGCTGGGAGAGGTAATTAGAATCACCCGGCACACAAGACTAGTGCCTCCAAGCTCAGTCCAGCGATTTCCTAGTAATTCCTGTGGTAGACTGGTGCTACATACTAAGTTCCATACGTGAGAGGGTAGCTGAACGCCTTGTCCAAAAGCATTTTACTTTTGAGAGTTGAGCTCAGCCTCAGTCCCTCACAGTTCAACACTGCCTGCAGAGTGAGTTTCGCAGGTCTTCAGCAGAGGTTTGCCAGAGGCTTCTGAGACGCAGGGTAACAATGCAGACCTGGAGGGTATCCCCAGGTGCAGTAGACTGGTAATCTTGGAACCTCCTGACTCAGAGTACTGCTACCTTTTCACTGCCATAGGAATGCAGCTAGTTGACAGCTGGCTTCAAGACATGCTTCGCCATGAGAGCTGTGGACAGGGCAGAACCCTGCCGCATCCTGCCTGACTGTAGGAGTAGCTGCTAACATCCTAATGTTAGTGGCTGGGAGAGGTTGCGGGAAAAGCATGTGTGAGCACTGTGCCTGAACTCCCGTGTATCTGAGTTGAATACAGCGATTTCCAACGGCTTTCCTCAACCAGAGTGTAGGTAGGTTCAATATCCCATGTACGAGCGGGTAGCAGACATCTGCCTCTCATGCATACACACTTCTGAGAGTTGAGCTTATGGCCTGTACCTCCACATCCAGCCTGCTGGTACCCTTGGCTTCTAAAAGGCCTAGGCTCGCTGTTTGACGGAAGTGCTGGGAGAGGTAATTGGAATCTCCCGGCACACAAGACGAGTGCCTCCAAGCTCAATTCACGATTTCCCAGGAATTATTGTGCTAGACAGGTGCTACATACTAAGTTCCATATGTGAGAAGGTAGCTGAACGCCTTGTCCAAAAGCATCTTACTTCTGAGGGTTGAGCTCACCCTCAGTCCCTCACAGTTCCACACTGCCTGCAGAGTGAGTTTCACACGTCTTCACCAGAGACGATTGCCAGAGGCTTCTGAGTACAAGTTAACAATGCAGACCTGGAGGGTTTCTCCAGGTGCAGTAGAGTGGTAATCTTGGAACCTCCTGACTCAGAGTACTGCTACCTTCTCACTGCCATAGGAATGCGGCTAGTTGACAGCTGGCTTCAAGACATGCTTCCCTGTGAGAGCTGAGGACAGGGCAGAACCCTCCCGCATCCTGCCTGACTGTAGGAGTAGCTGCTAACATCCTAATGTTAGTGGCTGGGAGAGGTTGCGGGAAAAGCATGTGTGAGCACTGGGCCTGAACTCCCGTGTATCTGAGTTGAATACAGCGATTTCCAATGGCCTTCTTCAATCACAGTGTAGCTAGGTTCCAACTCCCATGTCCGAGCGGGTAGCAGACATCTGCCTCCCATGCATACACACTTCTGAGACTTGAGCTTATGGCCTGTACCTCCACAGCCAGCCTGCTGGTACCCTTGGCTTCTAAAAGCCCTAGGCTCGCTGTTTGACGGAAGTGTTGGGAGAGGTAATTAGAATCACCCGGCACACAAGACTAGTGCCTCCAAGCTCAGTCCAGCGATTTCCTAGTAATTCCTGTGGTAGACTGGTGCTACATACTAAGTTCCATACGTGAGAGGGTAGCTGAACGCCTTGTCCAAAAGCATTTTACTTCTGAGAGTTGAGCTCAGCCTCAGTCCCTCACAGTTCCACACTGCCTGCAGAGTGAGTTTCGCAGGTCTTCAGCAGAGGTTTGCCAGAGGCTTCTGAGACGCAGGGTAACAATGCAGACCTGGAGGGTATCCCCAGGTGCAGTAGACTGGTAGTCTTGGAACCTCCTGACTCAGAGTACTGCTACCTTCTCACTGCCATAGGAATGCAGCTAGTTGACAGCTGGCTTCAAGACATGCTTCGCCGTGAGAGCTGTGGACAGGGCAGAACCCTCCCGCATCCTGCCTGACTGTAGGAGTAGCTGCTAACATCCTAATGTTAGTGGATGGGAGAGGTTGCGGGAAAAGCATGTGTGAGCACTGTGCCTGAACTCCCGTGTATCTGAGTTGAATACAGCGATTTCCAACGGCTTTCCTCAACCAGAGTGTAGCTAGGTTCAATATCCCATGTACGAGCGGGTAGCAGACATCTGCCTCCCATGCATACACACTTCTGAGAGTTGAGCTTATGGCCTGTACCTCCACATCCAGCCTGCTGGTACCCTTGGCTTCTAAAAGGCCTAGGCTCACTGTTTGACGGAAGTGCTGGGAGAGGTAATTGGAATCTCACGGCACACAAGACGAGTGCCTCCAAGCTCAATTCACGATTTCCCAGGAATTATTGTGCTAGACAGGTGCTACATACTAAGTTCCATATGTGAGAAGGTAGCTGAACGCCTTGTCCAAAAGCATCTTACTTCTGAGAGTTGAGCTCACCCTCAGTCCCTCACAGTTCCACACTGCCTGCAGAGTGAGTTTCACACGTCTTCACCAGAGACGATTGCCAGAGGCTTCTGAGTACAAGTTAACAATGCAGACCTGGAGGGTATCTCCAGGTGCAGTAGAGTGGTAATCTTGGAACCTCCTGACTCAGAGTACTGCTACCTCTCACTGCCATGGGAATGCAGCTAGTTGACAGCTGGCTTCAAGACATGCTTCCCTGTGAGAGCTGAGGACAGGGCAGAACCCTCCCGCATCCTGCCTGACTGTAGGAGTAGCTGCTAACATCCTAATGTTCGTGTCTGGGAGAGGTTGCGGGAAAAGCTTGTGTGAGCAATGGGCCTGAACTCCCGTGTATCTGAGTTGAATACAGCGATTTCCAACGGCTTTCCTCAACCAGAGTTTAGCTAGGTTCCGACTCCCATGTACGAGCGGGTAGCAGACATCTGCCTCCCATGCATACACACTTCTGAGAGTTGAGCTTATGGCCTGTACCTCCACAAGCAGCCTGCTGGTACACTTGGCTTCCAAAAGGCCTAGGCTCGCTGTTTGACGGAAGTGCTGGGAGAGGTAATTGGAATCACCCGGCACACAAGACTAGAGCCGCCAAGCTCACTCCAGCGATTTCCTACTAATTCCTGTGGTAGACTGGTGCTACAAACTAAGGTCCATACGTGAGAGGGTAGCTGAACGCCTTGTCCAAAAGCATCTTACTTCTGAGAGTTGAGTTCAGCCTCAGTCCCTCACAGTTCCACACTGCCTGCAGAGTGAGTTTCGCAGGTCTTCAGCAGAGACGTTTGCCAGAGGCTTCTGAGACGCAGGGTAATAATGCAGACCTGGAGGGTATCCCCAGGTGCAGTAGACTGGTAATCTTGGAACCTCCTGACTCAGAATACTGCTACCTTCTCACTGCCATAGGAATGCAGCTAGTTGACAGCTGGCTTCAAGACATGCTTTCCTGTGACAGCTGAGGACAGGGCAGAACCCTCCCGCATCCTGCCTGACTGTAGGAGTAGCTGCTAACATCCTAATGTTAGTGGCTGGGAGAGGTTGCGGGAAAAGCGTGCGTGAGCACTGGGCCTGAAATCCCGTGTATCTGATTTGAACAGCGATTTCCAACAGCTTTCCTCAACCAGAGTGTAGCTAGGTTCCAAATCCCATGTACGAGCGGGTAGCAGACATCTGCCTCCCATGCATACACACTTCTGAGAGTTGAGCTTATGGCCTGTACCTCCACAGCCAGCCTGCTGGTACCCTTGGCTTCTAAAAGGCCTAGGCTCGCTGTTTGACGGAAGTGTTGGGAGTGGTAATTGGAATCACCCGGCACACAAGTCTAGTGCCAGCAAGCTCACTCCAGCGATTTCCTAGTAATTCCTGTGGTAGACTGGTGCTACATACTAAGTTCCATACGTGAGAGGGTAGCTGAACGCCTTGTCCAAAATCATCTTACTTCTAGAGTTGAGCTCAGCCTCAGTCCCTCACAGTTCCACACTGCCTGCAGAGTGAGTTTCACACGTCTTCACCAGAGACGATTGCCAGAGGCTTCTGAGTACAAGTTAACAATGCAGACCTGGAGGGTATCTCCTGGTGCAGTAGAGTGGTAATCTTGGAACCTACTGACTCAGAGTACTGCTACCTTCTCACTGCTATAGGAATGCAGCTAGTTGACAGATGACTTCAAGACATGCTTCCCTGTGAGGGCTGAGGACAGGGCAGGACCCTCCCGCATCCTGCCTGACTGTAGGGGAAGATGCTAACATCCTTATGTTAGTGGCTGGGAGAGGTTGTGGGAAAAGCATGTGTGAGCACTGGGCCTGAACTCCCGTGTATCTGAGTTGAATACAGCGATTTCCAATGGCCTTCTTCCATCACAGTGTAGCTAGGTTCCAACTCCCATGTCCGAGCGGGTGTCAGACATCTGCCGCCCATGCATACACACTTCTGAGTATTGAGCTTATAGCCTGTACCTCCACAGCCAGCCTGCTAGTACCCTTGGCTTCTAAAAGGCCTAGGCTCGCTGTTTGACGGAAGTGTTGGGAGACGTAATTGGAATCACCCGGCACACAAGACTAGTGCCTCCAAGCTCAGTCCAGCGATTTCCTAGTAATTCCTCTGGTAGACTGGTGCTACATACTAAGTTCCATACGTGGTGGGGTAGCTGAACGCCTTGTCCAAAAGCATCTTACTTCTGAGAGTTGATGTCAGCCTCAGTCCCTCACAGTTCCACACTGCCTGCAGAGTGAGTTTCGCAGGTCTTCAGCAGAGGTTTGCCAGAGGCTTCTGAGGCGCAGGGTAAAAATGCAGACCTGGAGGGAATCCCCAGGTGCAGTAGACTGATAATATTGGAACCTCCTGACTCAGAATACTGCTACATTCTCACTGCCATAGGAATGCAGCTAGTTGACAGCTGGCTTCAAGACATGCTTCGCCGTGAGAGCTGTGGACAGGGCAGAACCCTCCCGCATCCTGCCTGACTGTAGGAGTAGCTGCTAACATTCTAATGTTAGTGGCTGGGAGAGGTTGCGGGAAAAGCGTGTGTGAGCACTGTGCCTGAACTCCCGTGTATCTGAGTTGAATACAGCGATTTCCAACGGCTTTCCTCAACCAGAGAGTAGCTAGGTTCCAAATCCCATGTACGAGCGGGTAGCAGACATATGCCTCCCATGCATACACACTTCTGAGAGTTGAGCTTATGGCCTGTACCTCCACATCCAGCCTGCTGGCACCCTTGGCTTCTAAAAGGCCTAGGCTCGCTGTTTGACGGAAGTGCTGGGAGAGGTAATTGAAATCTCCCGGCACACAAGACGAGTGCCTCCAAGCTCAATTCACGATTACCCAGGAATTCTTGTGCTAGACAGGTGCTACATACTAAGTTCCATATGTGAGAAGGTAGCTGAACGCCTTCTCCAAAAGCATCTTACTTCTGAGAGTTGAGCTCACCCTCAGTCCCTCACAGTTCCACACTGCCTGCAGAGTGAGTTTCACACGTCTTCACCAGAGACGATTGCCAGAGGCTTCTGAGTACAAGTTAACAATGCAGACCTGGAGGGTATCTCCAGGTGCAGTAGAGTGGTAATCTTGGAACCTCCTGACTCAGAGTACTGCTACCTTCTCACTGCCATAGGAATGCAGCTAGTTGACAGCTGGCTTCAAGACATGCTTCCCTGTGAGAGCTGAGGACAGGACAGAACCCTCCCGCATCCTGCCTGACTGTAGGAGTAGCTGCTAACATCCTAATGTTAGTGGCTGGGAGAGGTTGCGGGAAAAGCGTGTGTGAGCACTGGGCCTGAACTCCCGTGTATCTGAGTTGAATACCGCGATTTCCAATTACCTTCTTCAGTCACAGTGTAGCTAGGTTCCAACTCCCATGTCCGAGTGGGTAGCAGACATCTGCCTCCCATGCATACACACTTCTGAGAGTTGAGCTTATGGCCTGTACCTCCACAGCCAGCCTGCTGGTACCCTTGGCTTCTAAAAGGCCTAGGCTCGCTCTTTGACGGAAGTGTTGGGAGAGGTAATTGGAATCACCCGGCACACAAGACTAGTGCCTCCAAGCTCAGTCCAGCGATTTCCTAGTAATTCCTGTGGTAGACTGGTGCTACATACTAAGTTCCATACGTGAGAGAGTAGCTGAATGCCTTGTCCAAAAGCATCTTACTTCTGAGATTTCAGCTCACCCTCAGTCCCTCACAGTTCCACACTGCCTGCAGAGTGAGTTTCACACGTCTTCACCAGAGACGATTGCCAGAGGCTTCTGAGTACAAGTTAACAATGCAGACCTGGAGGGTATCTCCAGGTGCAGTAGAGTGGTAATCTTGGAACCTCCTGACTCAGAGTACTGCTACCTTCTCATTGCCATAGGAATGCAGCTAGTTGACAGCTGGCTTCAAGACATGCTTCCCTGTGAGAGCTGAGGACAGGGCAGAACCCTCCCGCATCCTGCCTGACTGTAGGAGTAGCTGCTAACATCCTAATGTTAGTGGCTAGGAGAGGTTGCGGGAAAAGCATGTGTGAGCACTGGGCATGAACTTCCGTGTTTCTGAGTCAAGATTGCGATTTCCAACGGTTTTCCTCAACCAGAGTGTAGCTATGTTCCAACTCCCATGTCCGAGTGGGTAGCAGACATCTGCCTCCCATGCATACACACTTCTGAGAGTTGAGCTTATGGCCTGTACCTCCACAGCCAGCCTGCTGGTACCCTTGGCTTCTAAAAGGCCTAGGCTCGCTCTTTGACGGAAGTGTTGGGAGAGGTAATTGGAATCACCCGGCACACAAGACTAGTGCCTCCTAGCTCAGTCCAGCGATTTCCTAGTAATTCCTGTGGTAGACTGGTGCTACATACTAAGTTCCATATGTGAGAAGGTATCTGAACGCCTTGTCCAAAAGCATCTTACTTCTGAGAGTTGAGATCACCCTCAGGCCCTCACAGTTCCACACTGCTTGCAGAGGGAGTTTCGCAGGTCTTCAGCAGAGGTTTGCCAGAGGCTTCTGAGACGCAGGGTAACATTGCAGACCTGGAGGGTATCCCCAGGTGCAGTACACTGGTAATCTTGGAACCTCCTGACTCAGAGTACTGCTACCTTCTCACTGCCATAGGAATGCAGCTAGTTGACAGGTGGCTTCAAGACATGCTTCCCTGTGAGAGATGAGGACAGAGCAGAACCCTCCCGCATCCTGCCTGACTGTAGGAGTAGCTGCTAACATCCTTATGTTAGTGGCTGGGAGAGGTTGCGGGAAAAGCAAGTGTGAGCACTGGGCCTGAACTCCCGTGTACCTGAGTTGAATACAGCGATTTCCAATGGCCTTCTTCAATCACAGTGTAGCTAGGTTCCAAATCCCATGTACGAGCGGGTAGCAGACATCTGCCTCCTATGCATACACACTTCTGAGAGTTGAGCTTATGGCCTGTACCTCCACATCCAGCCTGCTGGTACCTTGGCTTCTAAAAGGCCTAGGCTCGCTGTTTGACGGAAATGCTGGGAGAGGTAATTGGAATCTCCCGGCACATAAGACGAGTGCCTCCAAGCTCAATTCACGATTTCCCAGTAATTCTTGTGGTAGACAGGTGCTACATACTAAATTCCATATATGAGAAGGTAGCTGAACGCCTTGTCCAAAAGCATCTTACTTCTGAGAGTTGAGCTCACCCTCAGTCCCTCACAGTTCCACACTGCCTGCAGGGTGAGTTTCTCACGTCTTCACCGGAGACGATTGCCAGAGGCTTCTGAGTACAAGTTAACAATGCAGACCTGGAGGGTATCTCCAGGTGCAGTACAGTGGTAATCGTGGAACCTCCTGACTCAGAGTACTGCTACCTTCTCACTGCCATAGGAATGCAGCTAGTTGACACCTGGCTTCAAGACATGCTTCCCTGTGAGAGCTGAGGACAGGGCAGAACCCTCCCGCATCCTGCCTGACTGTAGGAGTAGCTGCTAACATCCTAATGTTAGTGGCTGGGAGAGGTTGCGGGAAAAGCGTTTGTGAGCACTGGGCCTGAACTCCAATGTATCTGAGTTGAATACCGCGATTTCCAATGGCCTTCTTCAATCACAGTGTAGCTAGGTTCCAACTCCCATGTCCGAGTGGGTAGCAGACATCTGCCTCCCATGCATACACACTTCTGAGAGTTGAGCTTATGGCCTGTACCTCCACAGCCAGCCTGCTGGTACCCTTGGCTTCTAAAAGGCCTAGGCTCGCTCTTTGACGGAAGTGTTGGGAGAGCTAATTGGAATCACCAGGCACACAAGACTAGTGCCTCCAAGCTCAGTCCAGCGATTTCCTAGTAATTCCTGTGGTAGACTGGTGCTACATACTAAGTTCCATACGTGAGAGGGTAGCTGAACGCCTTGTCCAAAACCATCTTACTTCTGAGAGTTGAGCTCAGCCTCAGTCCCTCAAAGTTCCACACTGCTTGCAGAGTGAGTTTCGCAGGTCTTCAGCAGAGACGTTTGCCAGAGGCTTCTGAGACGCAGGGTAACAATGCAGACCTGGAGGGTATCCCCAGGTGCAGTCGACTGGTAATCTTGGAACCTCCTGACTCAGAATACTGCTACCTTCTCACTGCCATAGGAATGCAGCTAGTTGACAGCTAGCTGGCTTCAAGACATGCTTCCCTGAGAGAGCTGAGGACAGGGCAGAACCCTCCCGCATGCTGCCTCACTGTAGGAGTAGCTGCTAACATCCTAATATTAGTGGCTGGGAGAGGTTGCGGGAAAAGCATGTGTGAGCACTGGGCCTGAACTCCCGTGTATCTGAGTTGAATACAGCGATTTCCAACGGCTTTCCTCAACCAGAGTGTAGCTAGGTTCCAAATCCCATGTACGAGCGGGTAGCAGACATTTGCCTCCCATGCATACACATTTCTGAGAGTTGAGCTTATGGCCTGTACCTCCACATCCAGCCTGCTGGTACCCTTGGCTTCTAAAAGGCCTAGGCTCGCTGTTTGACGGAAGTGCTGGGAGAGGTAATTGGAATCTCCCGGCACACAAGACGAGTGCCTCCAAGCTCAATTCACGATTTCCCAGTAATTCTTGTGGTAGACAGGTGCTACATACTAAGTTCCATATGTGAGATGGTAGCTGAACGCCTTGTCCAAAAGAATCTTACTTCTGAGAGTTGAGCACACCCTCAGTCCCTCACACTTCCACACTGCCTGCAGAGTGAATTTCACACGTCTTCACCAGAGAAGATTGCCAGAGGTTTCTGAGTACAAGTTAACCATGCAGACCTGGAGGGTATCTCCAGGTGCAGTAGAGTGGTAATCTTGGAACCTCCTGACTCAGAGTACTGCTACCTTCTCACTGCCATAGGAATGCAGCTAGTTGACAGCTGGCTTCAAGACATGCTTCCCTGTGAGAGCTGAGGACAGGGCAGAACCCTCCCGCATCCTGCCTGACTGTAGGAGTAGCTGCTAACATCCTTATGTTAGTGGCTGGGAGAGGTTGCGGGAAAAGCATGTGTGAGCACTGGGCCTGAACTCCCGTGTATCTGTGTTGAATACAGCGATTTCCAATGGCCTTCTTCAATCACAGTGTAGCTAGGTTCCAACTCCCATGTCCGACTGGGTAGCAGACATCTGCCTCCCATGCATATACACTTCTGAGAGTTGAGCTTATGGCCTGTACCTCCACATCCAGCCTGCTGGTACCCTTCGCTTCTAAAAGGCCTAGGCTCGCTGTTTGACGGAAATGCTGGGAGAGGTTATTGGAATCACCCGGCACACAAGACGAGTGCCTCCAAGCTCAGTTCAGCGATTTCCTAGTAATTCCTGTGGTAGACTGGTGCTACATACTAAGTTCCATACGTGAGAGGGTACCTGAACGCCTTGTCCAAAAGCATCTTACTTCTGAGAGTTGAGCTCAGCCTCACTCCCTCACAGTTTCACACTGCCTGCAGAGTGAGTTTCGCAGGTCTTCAGCAGAGACGTTTGCCAGAGGCTTCTGAGACGCAGGGTAACAATGCAGACCTGGAGGGTATCCCCAGGTGCAGTCGACTGGTAATCTTGGAACCTCCTGACTCAGAATACTGCTACCTTCTCACTGCCATAGGAATGCAGCTAGTTGACAGCTGGCTTCAAGACAAGCTTCCCTGTGAGAGCTGAAGACAGGGCAGAACCCTCCCGCTTCCTGCCTGACTGTAGGAGTAGCTGCTAACATCCTAATGTTAGTGGCTGGGAGAGATTGCGGGAAAAGCATGTGTGAGCACTGGGTCTGAACTCCCGCGTGTCTGAGTTGAATACAGCGATTTTTCAACGGCTTTCCTCAACCAGAGTGTAGCTAGGTTCCAAATCCCATGTACGAGCGGGTAGCAGACATCTGCCTCCCATGCATACACACTCTGAGAGTTGAGCTTACGGCCTGTACCTCCACATCCAGCCTGCTGTTACCCTTGGCTTCTAAAAGGCCTAGGCTCGCTGTTTGACGGAAGTGCTGGGAGAGGTAATTGGAATCTCCCGGCACACAAGACGAGTGCCTCCAAGCTCAATTCACGATTTCCCAGTAATTCTTGTGGTAGACAGGTGCTACATACTAAGTTCCATATGTGAGATGGTAGCTGAAGGCCTTGTCGAAAAGCATCTTACTTCTGAGAGTTGAGCCCACCCTCAGGCCCTCACAGTTCCACACTGCCTGCAGAGTGAGTTTCACACGTCTTCACCAGAGACGATTGCCAGAGGCTTCTGAGTACAAGTTAACAATGCAGACCTGGAGGATATCTCCAGGTGCAGTAGAGTGGTAATCTTGGAACCTCCTGACTCAGAGTACTGCTACCTTCTCACTGCCATAGGAATGCAGCTAGTTGACAGCTGGCTTCAAGACATGCTTCCCTGTGAGAGCTGAGGACAGGGCAGAACCCTCCCGCATCCTGCCTGACTGTAGTTGTAGCTGCTAACATCCTTATGTTAGTGGCTGGGAGAGGTTGCAGGAAAAACATGTGTGAGCACTGAGCCTGAACTCCCGTGTATCTGAGTTGAATACAGCGATTTCCAATGGCCTTCTTCAATCACAGTGTAGCTAGGTTCCAACTCCCATATCTGAGTGGGTAGCAGACATCTGCCTCCCATGCATACACACTTCTGAGAGTTGAGCTTATGGCCTGTACCTCCACATCCAGCCTGCTGGTACCCTTGGCTTCTAAAAGGCCTAGGCTCGCTGTTTGACGGAAGTGCTGGGAGAGGTAATTGGAATCACCCGGCACACAAGACTAGTGCCTCCAAGCTCAGTTCAGCGATTTCCTAGTAATTCCTGTGGTAGACTGGTGCTGCATACTAAGTTCCATACGTGAGAGGGTAGCTGAACGCCTTGTCCAAAACCATCTTACTTCTGAGAGTTGAGCTCACCCTCAGTCCCTCACAGTTCCACACTGCCTGCAGAGTGAGTTTCGCAGGTCTTCAGCAGAGACGTTTGCCAGAGGCTTCAGAGACGCAGGGTAACAATGCAGACCTGGATGGTATCCCCAGGTGCAGTCGACTGGTAATCTTGGAACCTCCTGACTCAGAATACTGCTACCTTCTCACTGCCATAGGAATGCAGCTAGTTGACAGCTAGCTGGCTTCAAGACATGCTTCCCTGAGAGAGCTGAGGACAGTGCAGAACCCTCCCGCTTGCTGCCTGACTGTAGGAGTAGCTGCTAACATCCTAATGTTAGTGGCTGGGAGACGTTGAGGGAAAAGCATGTGTGAGCACTGGGCCTGAACTCCCGTGTATCTGAGTTGAATACAGCGATTTCCAACGGCTTTCCTCAACCAGAGTGTAGCTAGGTTCCAAATTCCATGTACGAGCGGGTAGCAGACATCTGCCTCCCATGCATACACACTTCTGAGAGTTGAGCTTATGGCCTGTACCTCCACATCCAGCCTGCTGGTACCCTTGGCTTCTAAAAGGCCTAGGCTCGCTGTTTGACGGAAGTGCTGGGAGAGGTAATTGGAATCTCCCGGCACACAAGACGAGTGCCTCCAAGCTCAATTCACGATTTCTAGTAATTCTCGTGGTAGACAGGTGCTACATACTAAGTTCCATATGTGAGATGGTAGCTGAACGCCTTGTCCAAAAGCATCTTACTTCTGAGAGTTGAGCTCGCCCTCAGTCCTTCACAGTTCCACACTGCCTGCAGAGTGAGTTTCACACGTCTTCACCAGAGACGATTGCCAGAGGCTTCTGAGTACAAGTTAACAATGCAGACCTGGAGGGTATCTCCAGGTGCAGTAGAGTGGTAATCTTGGAACCTCCTGACTCAGAGTACTGCTTCCTTCTCACTGCCATAGGAATGCAGCTAGTTGACAGCTGGCTTCAAGACATGCTTCCCTGTGAGAGCTGAGGACAGGGCAGAACCCTCCCGCATGCTGCCTGACTGTAGGAGTAGCTGCTAACATCCTTATGTTAGTGGCTGGGAGAGGTTGCGGGAAAAGCATGTGTGAGCACTGGGCCTGAACTCCCGTGTATCTGAGTTGAATACAGCGATTTCCAATGCCCTTCTTCAATCACAGTGTAGCTAGGTTCCAACTCCCATGTCGGATTGGGTAGCAGACATCTGCCTCCCATGAATATAACCTTCTGAGAGTTGAGCTTATGGCCTGTAACTCCACATCCAGCCTGCTGGTACCCTTGGCTTCTAAAAGGCCTAGGCTCGCTGTTTGACGGAAGTGCTGGGAGAGGTTATTGGAATCACCCGGCACACAAGACTAGTGCCTCCAAGCTCAGTTCAGCGATTTCCTAGTAATTCCTGTGGTAGACTGGTGCTACATACTAAGTTCCATACGTGAGAGGATACCTGAACGCATTGTCCAAAAGCATCTTACTTCTGAGAGTTGAGCTCAGCCTCAGTCCCTCACATTTTCACACTGCCTGCAGAGTGAGTTTCGCAGGTCTTCAGCAGAGACGTTTGCCAGAGGCTTCTGAGACGCAGGGTAACAATGCAGACCTGGAGGGGATCCCCAGGTGCAGTCGACTGGTAATCTTGGAACCTCCTGACTCAGAATACTGCTACCTTCTCACTGCCATAGGAATGCATCTAGTAGACAGCTGGCTTCAAGACATGCTTCCCTGTGAGAGCTGAGGACAGGGCAGAACCCTTCCGCATGCTGCCTGACTGTAGGAGTAGCTGTTAACATCCTAATGTTAGGGGCTGGGAGAGGTTGCGGGAAAAGCATGTGTGAGCACTGGGCCTGAACTCCCGTGTATTTGAGTTGAATACAGCGATTTTCAAAGACTTTCCTCAACCAGAGTGTAGCTAGGTTCCAAATTCCATGTACGAGCGGGTAGCAGACATCTGCCTCCCATGCATACACACTTCTGAGAGTTGAGCTTATGCCCTGTACCTCCACATCCAGCCTGCTGGTACCCTTGGCTTCTAATAGGCCTAGGCTCGCTGTTTGACGGAAGTGCTGGGAGAGGTAATTGGAATCTCCCGACACACAAGAGGAGTGCCTCCAAGCTCAATTCACGATTTCCCAGTAATTCTTGTGGTAGACAGGTGCTACATACTAAGTTCCATATGTGAGAAGGTAGCTGAACGCCTTGTCCAAAAGCATCTTACTTCTGAGAGTTGAGCACACCCTCAGTCCCTCACACTTCCACACTACCTGCAGAGTGAGTTTCACACGTCTTCACCAGAGACGATTGCCAGAGGCTTCTGAGTACAAGTTAACATTGCAGACCTGGAGGGTATCTCCAGGTGCACTAGAGTGGTAATCTTTGAACCTCCTGACTCAGAGTACTGCTACCTTCTCACTGCCATAGGAATGCAGCTAGTTGACAGCTGGCTTCAAGACATGCTTCCCTGTGAGAGCTGAGGACAGGGCAGAACCCTCCCGCATCCTGCCTGACTGTAGGAGTAGCTGCTAACATCCTTATGTTAGTGGCTGGGAGAGGTTGCGGGAAAAGCATGTGTGAGCACTGGGCCTGAACTCCCGTCTATCTGAGTTGAATACAGCGATTTCCAATGGCCTTCTTCAATCACAGTGTAGCTAGGTTCCAACTCCCATGTCCGAGTGGGTAGCAGACATCTGCCTCCCATGCATACACACTTCTGAGAGTTGAGCTTATGGCCTGTACCTCCACATCCAGCCTGCTGGTACCCTTGGCTTCTACAAGGCCTAGGCTCGCTGTTTCACGGAAGTGCTGGGAGAGGTAATTGGAATCACCCGGCACACAAGACTAGTGCCTCCAAGCTCAGTTCAGGGATTTCCTAGTAATTCCTGTGGTAGACTGGTGCTACATACTAAGTTCCATACGTGAGAGGGTAGCTGAACGCCTTGTCCAAAACCATCTTACTTCTGAGAGTTGAGCTCAGCCTCAGTCCCTCACAGTTCCACACTGCCTGCAGAGTGAGTTTCGCAGGTCTTCAGCAGAGACGTTTGCCAGAGGCTTCTGAGACGCAGGGTAACAATGCAGACCTGGAGGGTATCCCCAGGTGCAGTCGACTGGTAATCTTGGAACCTCCTGACTCAGAATACTGCTACCTTCTCACTGCCATAGGAATGCAGCTAGTTGACAGCTAGCTGGCTTCAAGACATGCTTCCCTGAGAGAGCTGAGGACAGGGCAGAACCCTCCCGCATGCTGTCTGACTGTAGGATTAGCTGCTAACATCCTAATGTTAGTGGCTGGGAGAGGTTGCGGGAAAAGCATGTGTGAGCACTGGGCCTGAACTCCCGTGTATCTGAGTTGAATACAGCATTTCCAACGGCTTTCCTCAACCAGAGTGTAGCTAGGTTCCAAATCCCATGTACGAGCGGGTAGCAGACATCTGCCTCCCATGCATACACACTTCTGAGAGTTGAGCTTATGGCCTGTACCTCCACATCCAGCCTGCTGGTACACTTGGCTTCTAAAAGGCCTAGGCTTGCTGTTTGATGGAAGTGCTGGGAGAGGTAATTGGAATCTCCCGGCACACAAGACGAGTGCCTCCAAGCTCAATTCACGATTTCCCAGTAATTCTTGTGGTAGACAGGTGCTACAAACTAAGTTCCATATGTGAGATGTTAGCTGAACGCCTTGTCCAAAAGCATCTTACTTCTGAGAGTTGAGCACACCCTCAGTCCCTCACAGTTCCACACTGCCTGCAGAGTGAGTTTCACACGTCTTCACCAGAGACGATTGCCAGAGGCTTCTGAGTACAAGTTAACAATGCAGACCTGGAGGGTATCTCCAGGTGCAGTAGAGTGGTAATCTTGGAACCTCCTCACTCAGAGTACTGCTACCTTCTCACTGCCAGAGGAATGCAGCTAGTTGACAGCTGGCTTCAAGACATGCTTCCCTGTAAGAGCTGAGGAAAGGGCAGAACCCTCCCGCATCCTGCCTGACTGTAGGAGTAGCTGCTAACATCCTTATGTTAGTGGCTGGGAGAGGTTGCGGGAAAAGCATGTGTGAGCACTGGGCCTGAACTCCCGTGTATCTGAGTTGAATACAGCGATTTCCAATGGCCTTCTTCAATCACAGTGTAGCTAGTTTCCAACTCCCATGTCCGAGTGGGTAGCAGACATCTGCCTCCCATGCATACACACTTCTGAGAGTTGAGCTTATGGCCTGAACCTCCACATCCAGCCTGCTGGTACCCTTGGCTTCTAAAAGGCCTAGGCTCGCTGTTTGACGGAATTCCTGGGAGAGGTAATTGGAATCACCCGGCACACAAGACTAGTGCCTCCAAGCTCAGTTCAGCGATTTCCTAGTAATTCCTGTGGTAGACTGGTGCTACATACTAAGTTCCATACGTGAGAGGGTAGCTGAACGCCTTGTCCAAAACCATCTTACTTCTGAGAGTTGAGCTCAGCCTCAGTCCCTCACAGTTCGACACTGCCTGCAGAGTGAGTTTCGCAGGTCTTCAGCAGAGACGTTTGCCAGAGGCTTCTGAGACGCAGGGTAACAATGCAGAACTGCAGGGTATCCCCAGGTGCTGTCGACTGGTAATCTTGTTACCCCCTGACTCAGAATACTGCTACCTTCTCTCTGCCATTGGAATGCAGCTAGTTGACAGCTAGCTGGCTTCAAGACATGCTTCCCTGTGAGAGCTGAGTACAGGGCAGAACCCTCCCGCATCCTGCCTGACTGTAGGAGTAGCTGCTAACATCCTAATGTTAGTGGCTGGGAGAGGTTGCGGGAAAAGCATGTGTGAGCACTGGGCCTAAACTCCCGTGTATCTGAGTTGAATACAGCGATTTCCAACGACTTTCCTCAACCAGAGTGTAGCTAGGTTCCAAATCCCATGTACGAGCGGGTAGTAGACATCTGCCTCCCATGCATACACACTTCTGAGAGTTGAGCTTATGGCCTGTACCTCCACATCCAGCCTGCTGGTACCCTTGGCTTCTAAAAGGCCTAGGCTCGCTGTTTGACGGAAGTGCTGGGAGAGGTAATTGGAATCTCCCGGCACACAAGACTAGTGCCTCCAAGCTCAATTCACGATTTCCCAGTAATTCTTGTGGTAGTTAGGTGCTACATACTAAGTTCCAATTGTGAGAAGGTAGCTGAACGCCTTGTCCAAAAGCATCTTACTTCTGAGAGTTGAGCGCACCCTCAGTCCCTCACACTTCCACACTGCCTGCAGAGTGAGTTTCACAAGTCTTCACCAGAGACGATTGCCAGAGGCATCTGAGTACAAGTTAACAATGCAGACCTGGAGGGTATCTCCAGGTGCAGTAGACTGGTAATCTTGGAACCTCCTGACTCAGAGTACTGCTACCTTCTCACTGGCATAGGAATGCAGCTAGTTGACAGGTGGCTTCAAGACATGCTTCCCTGTGAGAGCCGAGGACACGGCAGAACCCTCCCGCATCCTGCCTGACTGTTGGAGTAGCTGCTAACATCCTAATGTTAGTGGCTGGGAGAGGTTGCGGGAAAAGCATGTGTGAGCACTGGGCCTGAACTCTCGTGTATCTGAGTTGAATACAGCGATTTCCAACGACTTTCCTCAACCAGAGTGTAGCTAGGTTCCAAATCCCATGTACGAGCGGGTAGCAGACATCTGCCTCCCATGCATACACAGTTCTGAGAGTTGAGCTTATGGCCTGTACCTCCACATCCAGCCTGCTGGTACCCTTGGCTTCTAAAAGGCCTAGGCTCGCTGTTTGACGGAAGTGCTGGGAGAGGTAATTGGAATCTCCCGGCACACAAGACGAGTGCCTCCAAGCTCAATTCACGATTTCCCAGTAATTCTTGTGGTAGACAGGTGCTACATACTAAGTTCCATATATGAGACGGTAGCTGAACGCCTTGTCCAAAAGCATATTACTTCTGAGAGTTGAGCACACCCTCAGTCCCTCACACTTCCATACTGCCTGCAGAGTGAGTTTCACACGTCTTCACCAGAGACGATTGCCAGAGGCTTCTGAGTACAAGTTAACAATGCAGACCTGGAGGGTATCTCCAGGTGCAGTAGAGTGGTAATCTTGGAACCTCCTGACTCAGAGTAGTGCTACATTCTCACTGCCATAGGAATGCAGCTAGTTGACAGCTGGCTTCAAGACATGCTTCCCTGTGAGAGCTGAGGACAAGGCAGAACCCTCCCGCATCCTGCCTGACTGTAGGAGTAGCTGCTAACATCCTAATGTTAGTGGCTGGGAGAGGTTGCGCGAAAAGCATGTGTGAGCACTGGGCCTGAACTCCCGTGTATTTGAGTTGAATACAGCGATTTCCAATGGCCTTCTTCAATCACAGTGTAGCTAGGTTCCAACTCCCATGTCCTAGTGGTTAGCAGAAATCTGCCTCCCATGCATATACACTTCTGAGAGTTGAGCTTATGGCCTGTACCTCCACATCCAGCCTGCTGGTACCCTTGGCTTCTAAAAGGCCTAGGCTCGCTGTTTGACGGAAGTGCTGGGAGAGGTAATTGGAATCACCCGGCACACAAGACTAGTGCCTCCAAGCTCAGTTCAGCGATTTCCTAGTAATTCCTGTGGTAGACTGGTGCTACATACTAAGTTCCATACGTGAGAGGGTAGCTGAACGCCTTGTCCAAAACCATCTTACTTCTGAGAGTTGAGCTCAGCCTCAGTCCCTCACAGTTCCACACTGCCTGCCGAGTGAGTTTCGCAGGTCTTCAGCAGAGACGTTTGCCAGAGGCTTCTGAGACGCAGGGTAACAATGCAGACCTGGAGGGTATCCTCAGGTGCAGTAGACTGGTAATCTTGGAACCTCCTGACTCAGAATACTGCTACCTTCTCACTGCCATAGGAATGCAGCTAGTTGACAGCTAGCTGGCTTCAAGACATGCTTCCCTGAGAGAGCTGAGGGCAGGGCAGAACCCTCCCGCATGTTGCCTCACTGTAGGAGTAGCTGCTAACATCCTAATGTTAGTGGCTGGGAGAGGTTGCGGGAAAAGCATGTGTGAGCACTGGGCCTGAACTCCCGTGTATCTGAGTTGAATACAGCGATTTCCAACGGCTTTCCTCAACCAGAGTGTAGCTAGGTTCCAAATCCCATGTACGAGAGGGTAGCAGACATCTGCCTCCCATGCATACACACTTCTGAGAGTTGAGCTTATGGCCTGTACCTCCACAGCCAGCCTGCTGGTACCCTTGGCTTCTAAAACGCCTAGGCTCGCTGTTTGACGGAAGTGCTGGGAGAGGTAATTGGAATCTCCCGGCACACAAGACGAGTGCCTCCAAGCTCAATTCACGATTTCCCAGTAATTCTTGTGGTAGACAGGTGCTACATACTAATTTCCATACGTGAGAGGGTAGCTGAACGCCTTGTCCAAAACCATCTTACTTCTGAGAGTTGAGCTCAGCCTCAGTCCCTCACAGTTCGACACTGCCTGCAGAGTGAGTTTCGCAGGTCTTCAGCAGAGACGTTTGCCAGAGGCTTCTGAGACGCAGGGTAACAATGCAAACCTGGAGGGTATCCCCAGGTGCAGTCGACTGGTAATCTTGGAACCTCCTGACTCAGAATACTGCTACCTTCTCACTGCCATAGGAATGCAGCTAGTTGACAGCTGGCTTCAAGACATGCTTCCCTGTGAGAGCTGAGGACAGGGCAGAACCCTCCCGCATGCTGCCTGACTGTAGGAGTAGCTGCTAACATCCTTATGTTAGTGGCTGGGAGAGGTTGCGGGAAAAGCATGTGTGAGCACTGGGCCTGAACTCCCGTGTATCTGAGTTGAATACAGCGATTTCCAACGGCTTTCCTCAACCAGAGTGTAGCTAGGTTCCAAATCCCATGTACGAGCGGGTAGCAGACATCTGCCTCCCATGCATACACACTTCTGAGAGTTGAGCTTATGGCCTGTACCTCCACAGCCAGCCTGCTGGTACCCTTGGCTTCTAAAAGGCCTAGGCTCGCTGTATGACGGAAGTGCTGGGAGAGGTAATTGGAATCACCCGGCACACAAGACTAGTGCCCCCAAGCTCACTTCAGCGATTTCCTAGTAATACCTGTGGTAGACTGGTGTTACATACTAAGTTCCATACGTGAGAGGGTAGCTGAACGCCTTGTCCAAAACCATCTTACTTCTGAGAGTTGAGCTCAGCCTCAGTCCCTCACAGTTCCACACTACCTGCAGAGTGAGTTTCGCAGGTCTTCAGCAGAGACGTTTGCCAGAGGCTTTTGAGACGCAGGGTAACAATGCAGACCTGGAGGGTATCCCCAGGTGCAGTCGACTGGTAATCTTGGAACCTCCTGACTCAGAATACTGCTACCTTCTCACTGCCATAGGAATGCAGCTAGTTGAGAGCTGGCTTCAAGACATGCTTCCCTGTGAGAGCTGAGGACAGGCAGAACCCTCCCCCATGCTGCCTGACTGTAGGAGTAGCTGCTAACATCCTTATGTTAGTGGCTGGGAGAGGTTGCGGGAAAAGCATGTGTGAGCACTGGGCCTGAACTCCCGTGTATCTGAGTTGAATACAGCGATTTCCAACGGCTTTCCTCAACCAGAGTGTAGCTAGGTTCCAAATCCCATGTACGAGCGGGTAGCAGACATCTGCCTCCCATGCATACACACTTCTGAGAGTTGAGCTTATGGCCTGTACCTCCACAGCCAGCCTGCTGGTACCCTTGGCTTCTAAAACGCCGAGGCTCGCTGTTTGACGGAAGTGCTGGGAGAGGTAATTGGAATCTCCCGGCACACAAGACGAGTGCCTCCAAGCTCAATTCACGATTTCCCAGTAATTCTTGTGGTAGACAGGTGCTACATACTAAGTTCCATATGTGAGAAGGTAGCTGAACGCCTTGTCCAAAAGCATCTTAGTTCTGAGAGTTGAGCACACCCTCAGTCCCTCACACTTCCACACTGCCTGCAGAGTGAGTTTCACACGTCTTCACCAGGACGATTGCCAGAGGCTTCTGAGTACAAGTTAACAATGCAGACCTGGAGGGTATCTCCAGGTGCAGTAGAGTGGTAATCTTGGAACCTCCTGACTCAGAGTACTGCTACCTTCTCACTGCCATAGGAATGCAGCTAGTTGACAGCTGGCTTCAAGACATGCTTCCCTGTGAGAGCTGAGGACAGGGCAGAACCCTCCCGCATCCTGCCTGACTGTAGGAGTAGCTGCTAACATCCTTATGTTAGTGGCTGGGAGAGGTTGCGGGAAAAGCATGTGTGAGCACTGGGCCTGAACTCCCGTGTATCTGAGTTGAATACAGCGATTTCCAATGGCCTTCTTCAATCACAGTGTAGCTAGGTTCCAACTCCCATGTCCGACTGGGTAGCAGACATCTGCCTCCCATGCATACACACTTCTGAGAGTTGAGCTTATGGCCTGTACCTCCACATCCAGCCTGCTGGTACCCTTGGCTTCTAAAAGTCCTAGGCTCGCTGTTTGACGGAACTGCTGGGAGAGGTAATTGGAATCACCCGGCACACAAGACTAGTGCCTCCAAGCTCAGTTCAGCGATTTCCTAGTAATTCCTGTGGTAGACTGGTGCTACATACTAAGTTCCATACATGAGAGGGTAGCTGAACGCCTTGTCCAAAACCATCTTACTTCTGAGAGTTGAGCTCAGCCTCAGTCCCTCACAGTTCCACACTGTCTGCAGAGTGAGTTTCGCAGGTCTTCAGCAGAGACGTTTGCCAGAGGCTTCTGAGACGCAGGGTAACAATGCAGACCTGGAGGGTATCCCCAGGTGCAGTCGACTGGTAATCTTGGAACCTCCTGACTCAGAATACTGCTACCTTCTCACTGCCATAGGAATGCAGCTAGTTGACAGCTGGCTTCAAAACATGCTTCCCTTTGAGAGCTGAGGACAGGGCAGAACCCTCCCGCATGCTGCCTGACTGTAGGAGTAGCTGCTAACATCCTTATGTTAGTGGCTGGGAGAGGTTGCGGGAAAAGCATGTGTGAGCACTGGGCCTGAACTCCCGTGTACCTGAGTTGAATACAGCGATTTCCAACGGCTTTCCTCAACCAGAGTGTAGCTAGGCTCCAAATCCCATGTACGAGCGGGTAGCAGACATCTGCCTCCCATGCATACACACTTCTGAGAGTTGAGCTTATGGCCTGTACCTCCACAGCCAGCCTGCTGGTACCCTTGGCTTCTAAAAGGCCTAGGCTCGCTGTTTGGCGGAAGTGCTGGGAGAGGTAATTGGAATCACCCGGCACAAAAGACTAGTGCCTACAAGCTCAGTTCAGCGATTTCCTAGTAATTCCTGTGGTAGACTGGTGCTACATACTAAGTTCCATACGTGAGAGGGTAGCTGAACGCCTTGTCCAAAACCATCTTACTTCTGAGAGTTGAGCTCAGCCTCAGTCCCTCACAGTTCCACACTGCCTGCAGAGTGAGTTTCGCAGGTCTTCAGCAGAGACGTTTGCCAGAGGCTTCTGAGACGCAGGGTAACAATGCAGACCTGGAGGGTATCCCCAGGTGCAGTCGACTGGTAATCTTGGAACCTCCTGACTCAGAATACTGCTACCTTCTCACTGCCATAGGAATGCAGCTAGTTGACAGCTGGCTTCAAGACATGCTTCCCTGTGAGAGCTGAGGACAGGGCAGAACCCTCCCGCATGCTGCCTGACTGTAGGAGTAGCTGCTAACATCCTTATGTTAGTGGCTGGGAGAGGTTGCGGGAAAAGCATGTGTGAGCACTGGGCCTGAACTCCCGTGTATCTGAGTTGAATACAGCGATTTCCAACGGCTTTCCTCAACCAGAGTGTAGCTAGTTTCCAAATCCCATGTACGAGCGGGTAGCAGACATCTGCCTCCCATGCATACACACTTCTGAGAGTTGAGCTTATGGCCTGTACCTCCACATCCAGCTTGCTGGTACCCTTGGCTTCTAAAAGGCCTAGGCTCGCTGTTTGACGGAAGTGCTGGGAGAGGTAATTGGAATCTCCCGGCACACAAGACGAGTGCCTCCAAGCTCAATTCACGATTTCCCAGTAATTCTTGTGGTAGACAGGTGCTACATACTAACTTCCATATGTGAGATGGTAGCTGAACGCCTTGTCCAAAAGCATCTTACTTCTGAGAGTTGAGCCCACCCTCAGTCCCTCACAGTTCCACACTGCCTGCAGAGTGAGTTTCACACGTCTTCACCAGAGACGATTGCCAGAGGCTTCTTAGTACAAGTTAACAATGCAGACCTGGAGGGTATCTCCAGGTGCAGTAGAGTGGTAATCTTGGAACCTCCTGACTCAGAGTACTGCTACCTTCTCACTGCCATAGGAATGCAGCTAGTTGACAGCTGGCTTCAAGACATGCTTCCCTGTGAGAGCTGAGGACAGGGCAGAACCCTCCCGCATCCTGCCTGACTGTAGGAGTAGCTGCTAACATCCTTATGTTAGTGGCTGGGAGAGGTTGCGGGAAAAGCATGTGTGAGCACTGGGCCTGAACTCCCGTGTATCTGAGTTGAATACAGCGATTTCCAATGGCCTTCTTCAATCACAGTGTAGCTAGGTTCCAACTCCCATGTCCGAGTGGGTAGCAGACATCTGCCTCCAATGCATACACACTTCTGAGAGTTGAGCTTATGGCCTGTAGCTCCACATCCAGCCTGCTGGTACCCTTGGCTTCTAAAAGGCCTAGGCTCGCTGTTTGACGGAAGTGCTGGGAGAGGTAATTGGAATCACCGGGCACACAAGACTAGTGCCTCCAAGCTCAGTTCAGCGATTTCCTAGTAATTCCTGTGGTAGACTGGTGCTACATATTAAGTTCCATACGTGAGAGGGTAGCTGAACGCCTTGTCCAAAACCATCTTACTTCTGAGAGTTGAGCTCAGCCTCAGTCCCTCAAGTTCCACACTGCCTGCAGCGTGAGTTTCGCAGGTCTTCAGCAGAGACGTTTGCCAGAGGCATCTGAGACGCAGGGTAACAATGCAGACCTGGAGGGTATCCCCAGGTGCAGTCGACTGGTAATCTTGGAACCTCCTGACTCAGAATACTGCTACCTTCTCACTGCCATAGGAATGCAGCTAGTTGACAGCTGGCTTCAAGACATGCTTCCCTGTGAGAGCTGAGGACTGGGCAGAACCCTCCCGCATGCTGCCTGACTGTAGGAGTAGCTGCTAACATCCTTATGTTAGTGGCTGGGAGAGGTTGCGGGAAAAGCATGTGGGAGTACTGGGCATGAACTCCCGTGTATCTGAGTTGAATACAGCGATTTCCAACGGCTTTCCGCAACCAGAGTGTAGCTAGGTTCCAAATCCCATGTACGAGCGGGTAGCAGACATCTGCCTCCCATGCATACACACTTCTGAGAGTTGAGCTTATGGCCTGTACCTCCACATCCAGCCTGCTGGTACCCTTGGCTTCTAAAAGGCCTAGGCTCACTGTTTGACGGAAGTGCTGGGAGAGGTAATTGGAATCACCCGGCACACAGGACTAGTGCCTCCAAGCTCAGTTCAGCGATTTCCTAGTAATTCCTGTGGTAGACTGGTGCTACATACTAAGTTCCATACGTGAGAGGGTAGCTGAACGCCTTGTCCAAAACCATCTTACTTCGGAGAGTTGAGCTCAGCCTCAGTCCCTCACAGTTCGACACTGCCTGCAGAGTGAGTTTCGCAGGTCTTCAGCAGAGACGTTTGCCAGAGGCTTCTGAGACGCAGGGTAACAATGCAGACCTGGAGGGTATCTCCAGGTGCAGTAGAGTGGTAATCTTGGAACCTCCTGACTCAGAGTACTGCTACCTTATCACTGCCATAGGAATGCAGCTAGTTGACAGATGGCTTCAAGACATGCTTCCCTGTGAGAGCTGAGGACAGGGCAGAACCCTCCCGCATCCTGCCTGACTGTAGGAGTAGCTGCTAACATCCTTATGTTAGTGGCTGGGAGAGGTTGCGGGAAAAGCCTGTGTGAGCACTGGGCCTGAACTCCCGTGTATCTGAGTTGAATACAGCGATTTCCAATGGCCTTCTTCAATCACAGTATAGCTAGGTTCCAAATCCATGTCCGAGTGGGTAGCAGACATCTGCCTCCCATGCATACACACTTCTGAGAGTTGAGCTTATGGCCTGTAGCTCCACATCCAGCCTGCTGGTACCCTTGGCTTCTAAAAGGCCTAGGCTCGCTGTGTGACGGAAGTGCTGGGAGAGGTAATTGGAATCACCGGGCATACAAGACTAGTGCCTCCAAGCTCAGTTCAGCGATTTCCTAGTAATTACTGTGGTAGAGTGGTGCTACATATTAAGTTCCATACGTGAGAGGGTAGCTGAACGCCTTGTCCAAAACCATCTTACTTCTGAGAGTTGAGCTCAGCCTCAGTCCTTCAAGTTCCACACTGCCTGCAGAGTGAGTTTCGCAGGTCTTCAGCAGAGACGTTTGCCAGAGGCTTCTGAGACGCAGGGTAACAATGCAGACCTGGAGGGTATCCCCAGGTGCATTCGACTGGTAATCTTGGAACCTCCTGACTCAGAATACTGCTACCTTCTCACTGCCATAGGAATGCAGCTAGTTGACAGCTGGCTTCAAGACATGCTTCCCTGTGAGAGCTGAGGACAGGGCAGAACCCTCCCGCATGCTGCCTGACTGTAGGAGTAGCTGCTAACATCCTTATGTTAGTGGCTGGGAGAGGTTGCGGGAAAAGCATGTGTGAGCACTGGGCCTGAACTCCCGTGTATCTGAGTTGAATACAGCGATTTCCAACGGCTTTCCTCAACCAGAGTGTAGCTAGATTCCAAATCCCATGTACGAGCGGGTAGCAGACATCTGCCTCCCATGCATACACACTTCTGAGGGTTGAGCTTATGGTCTGTACCTCCACAGCCAGCCTGCTGGTACCCTTGGCTTCTAAAAGGCCTAGGCTCGCTGTTTGACGGAAGTGCTGGGAGAGGTAATTGGAATCTCCCGGCACACAAGACGAGTGCCTCCAAGCTCAATTCACGATTTCCCAGTAATTCTTGTGGTAGACAGGTGCTACATACTAAGTTCCATATGTGAGAAGGTAGCTGAACGCCTTGTCCAAAAGCATCTTACTTCTGAGAGTTGAGCACACCCTCAGTCCCTCACACTTCCACACTGCCTGCAGAGTGAGTTTCACACGTCTTCACCAGGACGATTGCCAGAGGCTTCTGAGTACAAGTTAACAATGCAGACCTGGAGGGTATCTCCAGGTGCAGTAGAGTGGTAATCTTGGAACCTCCTGACTCAGAGTACTGCTACCTTCTCACTGCCATAGGAATGCAGCTAGTTGACAGCTGGCTTCGAGACATGCTTCCCTGTGAGAGCTGAGGACAGGGCAGAACCCTCCCGCATCCTGCCTGACTGTAGGAGTAGCTGCTAACATCCTAATGTTAGTGGCTGGGAGAGGTTGCGGGAAAATCATGTGTGAGCACTGGGCCTGAACTCCCGTGTATCTGAGTTGAATACAGCGATTTCCAATGGCCTTCTTCAATCACAGTGTAGCTAGGTTCCAACTCCCATGTCCGAGTGGGTAGCAGACATCTGCCTCCCATGCATACACACTTCTGAGAGTTGAGCTTATGGCCTGTACCTCCACATCCAGCCTGCTGGTACCCTTGGCTTCTAAAAGGCCTAGGCTCGCTGTTTGACGGAAGTGCTGGGAGAGGTAATTGGAATCACCCGGCACACAAGACTAGTGCCTCCAAGCTCAGTTCAGCGATTTCCTAGTAATTCCTGTGGTAGACTGGTGCTACATACTAAGTTCCATACGTGAGAGGGTAGCTGAACGCCTTGTCCAAAACCGTCTTACTTCTGAGAGTTGAGCTCAGCCTCAGTCCCTCACAGTTCCACACTGCCTGCAGAGTGAGTTTCGCAGGTCTTCAGCAGAGACGTTTGCCAGAGGCTTCTGAGACGCAGGGTAACAATGCAGACCTGGAGGGTATCCCCAGGTGCAGTCGACTGGTAATCTTGGAACCTCCTGACTCAGAATACTGCTACCTTCTCACTGCCATAGGAATGCAGCTAGTTCAGAGCTGGCTTCAAGACATGCTTCCCTGTGAGAGCTGAGGACAGGGCAGAACCCTCCCGCATGCTGCCTTACTGTAGGAGTAGCTGCTAACATCCTTATGTTAGTGGCTGGGAGAGGTTGCGGGAAAAGCATGTGTGAGCACTGGGCCTGAACTCCCGTGTGTCTGAGTTGAATACAGCGATTTCCAACGGCTTTCCTCAACCAGAGTGTAGCTAGGTTCCAAATCCCATGTACGAGAGGGTAGCAGACATCTGCCTCCCATGCATACACACTTCTGAGAGTTGAGCTTATGGCCTGTACCTCCACAGCCAGCCTGCTGGTACCCTTGGCTTCTAAAACGCCTAGGCTCGCTGTTTGACGGAAGTGCTGGGAGAGGTAATTGGAATCTCCCGGCACACAAGACGAGTGCCTCCAAGCTCAATTCACGATTTCCCAGTAATTCTTGTGGTAGACAGGTGCTACATACTAATTTCCATACGTGAGAGGGTAGCTGAACGCCTTGTCCAAAACCATCTTACTTCTGAGAGTTGAGCTCAGCCTCAGTCCCTCACAGTTCGACACTGCCTGCAGAGTGAGTTTCGCAGGTCTTCAGCAGAGACGTTTGCCAGAGGCTTCTGAGACGCAGGGTAACAATGCAAACCTGGAGGGTATCCCCAGGTGCAGTCGACTGGTAATCTTGGAACCTCCTGACTCAGAATACTGCTACCTTCTCACTGCCATAGGAATGCAGCTAGTTGACAGCTGGCTTCAAGACATGCTTCCCTGTGAGAGCTGAGGACAGGGCAGAACCCTCCCGCATGCTGCCTGACTGTAGGAGTAGCTGCTAACATCCTTATGTTAGTGGCTGGGAGAGGTTGCGGGAAAAGCATGTGTGAGCACTGGGCCTGAACTCCCGTGTATCTGAGTTGAATACAGCGATTTCCAACGGCTTTCCTCAACCAGAGTGTAGCTAGGTTCCAAATCCCATGTACGAGCGGGTAGCAGACATCTGCCTCCCATGCATACACACTTCTGAGAGTTGAGCTTATGGCCTGTACCTCCACAGCCAGCCTGCTGGTACCCTTGGCTTCTAAAAGGCCTAGGCTCGCTGTTTGACGGAAGTGCTGGGAGAGGTAATTGGAATCACCCGGCACACAAGACTAGTGCCCCCAAGCTCAGTTCAGCGATTTCCTAGTAATACCTGTGGTAGACTGGTGTTACATACTAAGTTCCATACGTGAGAGGGTAGCTGAACGCCTTGTCCAAAACCATCTTACTTCTGAGAGTTGAGCTCAGCCTCAGTCCCTCACAGTTCCACACTACCTGCAGAGTGAGTTTCGCAGGTCTTCAGCAGAGACGTTTGCCAGAGGCTTTTGAGACGCAGGGTAACAATGCAGACCTGGAGGGTATCCCCAGGTGCAGTCGACTGGTAATCTTGGAACCTCCTGACTCAGAATACTGCTACCTTCTCACTGCCATAGGAATGCAGCTAGTTGAGAGCTGGCTTCAAGACATGCTTCCCTGTGAGAGCTGAGGACAGGCAGAACCCTCCCCCATGCTGCCTGACTGTAGGAGTAGCTGCTAACATCCTTATGTTAGTGGCTGGGAGAGGTTGCGGGAAAAGCATGTGTGAGCACTGGGCCTGAACTCCCGTGTATCTGAGTTGAATACAGCGATTTCCAACGGCTTTCCCAACCAGAGTGTAGCTAGGTTCCAAATCCCATGTACGAGCGGGTAGAAGACATCTGCCTCCCATGCATACACACTTCTGAGAGTTGAGCTTATGGCCTGTACCTCCACAGCCAGCCTGCTGGTACCCTTGGCTTCTAAAACGCCGAGGCTCGCTGTTTGACGGAAGTGCTGGGAGAGGTAATTGGAATCTCCCGGCACACAAGACGAGTGCCTCCAAGCTCAATTCACGATTTCCCAGTAATTCTTGTGGTAGACAGGTGCTACATACTAAGTTCCATATGTGAGAAGGTAGCTGAACGCCTTGTCCAAAAGCATCTTAGTTCTGAGAGTTGAGCACACCCTCAGTCCCTCACACTTCCACACTGCCTGCAGAGTGAGTTTCACACGTCTTCACCAGGACGATTGCCAGAGGCTTCTGAGTACAAGTTAACAATGCAGACCTGGAGGGTATCTCCAGGTGCAGTAGAGTGGTAATCTTGGAACCTCCTGACTCAGAGTACTGCTACCTTCTCACTGCCATAGGAATGCAGCTAGTTGACAGCTGGCTTCAAGACATGCTTCCCTGTGAGAGCTGAGGACAGGGCAGAACCCTCCCGCATCCTGCCTGACTGTAGGAGTAGCTGCTAACATCCTTATGTTAGTGGCTGGGAGAGGTTGCGGGAAAAGCATGTGTGAGCACTGGGCCTGAACTCCCGTGTATCTGAGTTGAATACAGCGATTTCCAATGGCCTTCTTCAATCACAGTGTAGCTAGGTTCCAACTCCCATGTCCGACTGGGTAGCAGACATCTGCCTCCCATGCATACACACTTCTGAGAGTTGAGCTTATGGCCTGTACCTCCACATCCAGCCTGCTGGTACCCTTGGCTTCTAAAAGTCCTAGGCTCGCTGTTTGACGGAACTGCTGGGAGAGGTAATTGGAATCACCCGGCACACAAGACTAGTGCCTCCAAGCTCAGTTCAGCGATTTCCTAGTAATTCCTGTGGTAGACTGGTGCTACATACTAAGTTCCATACATGAGAGGGTAGCTGAACGCCTTGTCCAAAACCATCTTACTTCTGAGAGTTGAGCTCAGCCTCAGTCCCTCACAGTTCCACACTGTCTGCAGAGTGAGTTTCGCAGGTCTTCAGCAGAGACGTTTGCCAGAGGCTTCTGAGACGCAGGGTAACAATGCAGACCTGGAGGGTATCCCCAGGTGCAGTCGACTGGTAATCTTGGAACCTCCTGACTCAGAATACTGCTACCTTCTCACTGCCATAGGAATGCAGCTAGTTGACAGCTGGCTTCAAAACATGCTTCCCTTTGAGAGCTGAGGACAGGGCAGAACCCTCCCGCATGCTGCCTGACTGTAGGAGTAGCTGCTAACATCCTTATGTTAGTGGCTGGGAGAGGTTGCGGGAAAAGCATGTGTGAGCACTGGGCCTGAACTCCCGTGTACCTGAGTTGAATACAGCGATTTCCAACGGCTTTCCTCAACCAGAGTGTAGCTAGGCTCCAAATCCCATGTACGAGCGGGTAGCAGACATCTGCCTCCCATGCATACACACTTCTGAGAGTTGAGCTTATGGCCTGTACCTCCACAGCCAGCCTGCTGGTACCCTTGGCTTCTAAAAGGCCTAGGCTCGCTGTTTGGCGGAAGTGCTGGGAGAGGTAATTGGAATCACCCGGCACAAAAGACTAGTGCCTACAATCAGTTCAGCGATTTCCTAGTAATTCCTGTGGTAGACTGGTGCTACATACTAAGTTCCATACGTGAGAGGGTAGCTGAACGCCTTGTCCAAAACCATCTTACTTCTGAGAGTTGAGCTCAGCCTCAGTCCCTCACATTTCCACACTGCCTGCAGAGTGAGTTTCGCAGGTCTTCAGCAGAGACGTTTGCCAGAGGCTTCTGAGACGCAGGGTAACAATGCAGACCTGGAGGGTATCCCCAGGTGCAGTCGACTGGTAATCTTGGAACCTCCTGACTCAGAATACTGCTACCTTCTCACTGCCATAGGAATGCAGCTAGTTGACAGCTGGCTTCAAGACATGCTTCCCTGTGAGAGCTGAGGACAGGGCAGAACCCTCCCGCATGCTGCCTGACTGTAGGAGTAGCTGCTAACATCCTTATGTTAGTGGCTGGGAGAGGTTGCGGGAAAAGCATGTGTGAGCACTGGGCCTGAACTCCCGTGTATCTGAGTTGAATACAGCGATTTCCAACGGCTTTCCTCAACCAGAGTGTAGCTAGTTTCCAAATCCCATGTACGAGCGGGTAGCAGACATCTGCCTCCCATGCATACACACTTCTGAGAGTTGAGCTTATGGCCTGTACCTCCACATCCAGCTTGCTGGTACCCTTGGCTTCTAAAAGGCCTAGGCTCGCTGTTTGACGGAAGTGCTGGGAGAGGTAATTGGAATCTCCCGGCACACAAGACGAGTGCCTCCAAGCTCAATTCACGATTTCCCAGTAATTCTTGTGGTAGACAGGTGCTACATACTAACTTCCATATGTGAGATGGTAGCTGAACGCCTTGTCCAAAAGCATCTTACTTCTGAGAGTTGAGCCCACCCTCAGTCCCTCACAGTTCCACACTGCCTGCAGAGTGAGTTTCACACGTCTTCACCAGAGACGATTGCCAGAGGCTTCTTAGTACAAGTTAACAATGCAGACCTGGAGGGTATCTCCAGGTGCAGTAGAGTGGTAATCTTGGAACCTCCTGACTCAGAGTACTGCTACCTTCTCACTGCCATAGGAATGCAGCTAGTTGACAGCTGGCTTCAAGACATGCTTCCCTGTGAGAGCTGAGGACAGGGCAGAACCCTCCCGCATCCTGCCTGACTGTAGGAGTAGCTGCTAACATCCTTATGTTAGTGGCTGGGAGAGGTTGCGGGAAAAGCATGTGTGAGCACTGGGCCTGAACTCCCGTGTATCTGAGTTGAATACAGCGATTTCCAATGGCCTTCTTCAATCACAGTGTAGCTAGGTTCCAACTCCCATGTCCGAGTGGGTAGCAGACATCTGCCTCCAATGCATACACACTTCTGAGAGTTGAGCTTATGGCCTGTAGCTCCACATCCAGCCTGCTGGTACCCTTGGCTTCTAAAAGGCCTAGGCTCGCTGTTTGACGGAAGTGCTGGGAGAGGTAATTGGAATCACCGGGCACACAAGACTAGTGCCTCCAAGCTCAGTTCAGCGATTTCCTAGTAATTCCTGTGGTAGACTGGTGCTACATATTAAGTTCCATACGTGAGAGGGTAGCTGAACGCCTTGTCCAAAACCATCTTACTTCTGAGAGTTGAGCTCAGCCTCAGTCCCTCAAGTTCCACACTGCCTGCAGCGTGAGTTTCGCAGGTCTTCAGCAGAGACGTTTGCCAGAGGCATCTGAGACGCAGGGTAACAATGCAGACCTGGAGGGTATCCCCAGGTGCAGTCGACTGGTAATCTTGGAACCTCCTGACTCAGAATACTGCTACCTTCTCACTGCCATAGGAATGCAGCTAGTTGACAGCTGGCTTCAAGACATGCTTCCCTGTGAGAGCTGAGGACTGGGCAGAACCCTCCCGCATGCTGCCTGACTGTAGGAGTAGCTGCTAACATCCTTATGTTAGTGGCTGGGAGAGGTTGCGGGAAAAGCATGTGGGAGTACTGGGCATGAACTCCCGTGTATCTGTTTTGAATACAGCGATTTCCAACGGCTTTCCGCAACCAGAGTGTAGCTAGGTTCCAAATCCCATGTACGAGCGGGTAGCAGACATCTGCCTCCCATGCATACACACTTCTGAGAGTTGAGCTTATGGCCTGTACCTCCACATCCAGCCTGCTGGTACCCTTGGCTTCTAAAAGGCCTAGGCTCACTGTTTGACGGAAGTGCTGGGAGAGGTAATTGGAATCACCCGGCACACAGGACTAGTGCCTCCAAGCTCAGTTCAGCGATTTCCTAGTAATTCCTGTGGTAGACTGGTGCTACATACTAAGTTCCATACGTGAGAGGGTAGCTGAACGCCTTGTCCAAAACCATCTTACTTCGGAGAGTTGAGCTCAGCCTCAGTCCCTCACAGTTCGACACTGCCTGCAGAGTGAGTTTCGCAGGTCTTCAGCAGAGACGTTTGCCAGAGGCTTCTGAGACGCAGGGTAACAATGCAGACCTGGAGGGTATCTCCAGGTGCAGTAGAGTGGTAATCTTGGAACCTCCTGACTCAGAGTACTGCTACCTTCTCACTGCCATAGGAATGCAGCTAGTTGACAGATGGCTTCAAGACATGCTTCCCTGTGAGAGCTGAGGACAGGGCAGAACCCTCCCGCATCCTGCCTGACTGTAGGAGTAGCTGCTAACATCCTTATGTTAGTGGCTGGGAGAGGTTGCGGGAAAAGCCTGTGTGAGCACTGGGCCTGAACTCCCGTGTATCTGAGTTGAATACAGCGATTTCCAATGGCCTTCTTCAATCACAGTATAGCTAGGTTCCAAATCCATGTCCGAGTGGGTAGCAGACATCTGCCTCCCATGCATACACACTTCTGAGAGTTGAGCTTATGGCCTGTAGCTCCACATCCAGCCT
Source organism: Canis aureus (assembly GCF_053574225.1). Classification (NCBI taxonomy): domain Eukaryota; kingdom Metazoa; phylum Chordata; class Mammalia; order Carnivora; family Canidae; genus Canis; species Canis aureus. The sequence continues at coordinate 43,709,308 of NC_135638.1, read as the reverse complement.
GCTGGTACCCTTGGCTTCTAAAAGGCCTAGGCTCGCTGTGTGACGGAAGTGCTGGGAGAGGTAATTGGAATCACCGGGCATACAAGACTAGTGCCTCCAAGCTCAGTTCAGCGATTTCCTAGTAATTACTGTGGTAGAGTGGTGCTACATATTAAGTTCCATACGTGAGAGGGTAGCTGAACGCCTTGTCCAAAACCATCTTACTTCTGAGAGTTGAGCTCAGCCTCAGTCCTTCAAGTTCCACACTGCCTGCAGAGTGAGTTTCGCAGGTCTTCAGCAGAGACGTTTGCCAGAGGCTTCTGAGACGCAGGGTAACAATGCAGACCTGGAGGGTATCCCCAGGTGCATTCGACTGGTAATCTTGGAACCTCCTGACTCAGAATACTGCTACCTTCTCACTGCCATAGGAATGCAGCTAGTTGACAGCTGGCTTCAAGACATGCTTCCCTGTGAGAGCTGAGGACAGGGCAGAACCCTCCCGCATGCTGCCTGACTGTAGGAGTAGCTGCTAACATCCTTATGTTAGTGGCTGGGAGAGGTTGCGGGAAAAGCATGTGTGAGCACTGGGCCTGAACTCCCGTGTATCTGAGTTGAATACAGCGATTTCCAACGGCTTTCCTCAACCAGAGTGTAGCTAGGTTCCAAATCCCATGTACGAGCGGGTAGCAGACATCTGCCTCCCATGCATAGACACTTCTGAGAGTTGAGCTTATGGCCTGTACCTCCACATCCAGCCTGCTGGTACCCTTGGCTTCTAAAAGGCCTAGGCTCACTGTTTGACGGAAGTGCTGGGAGAGGTAATTGGAATCACCCGGCACACAGGACTAGTGCCTCCAAGCTCAGTTCAGCGATTTCCTAGTAATTCCTGTGGTAGACTGGTGCTACATACTAAGTTCCATACGTGAGAGTGTAGCTGAACGCCTTGTCCAAAACCATCTTACTTCGGAGAGTTGAGCTCAGCCTCAGTCCCTCACAGTTCCACACTGCCTGCAAAGTGAGTTTCGCAGGTCTTCAGCAGAGACGTTTGCCAGAGGCTTCTGAGACGCAGGGTAACAATGCAGACCTGGAGGGTATCCCCAGGTGCAGTCGACTGGTAATCTTTGAGCCTCCTGACTCAAAATACTGCTACCTTCTCACTGCCAAAGGAATGCAGCTAGTTGACAGCTGGCTTCAAGACATGCTTCCCTGTGAGAGCTGAGGAAACGGCTGAACCCTCCCGCATCCTGCCTGACTGTAGGAGTAGCTGTTAGCATCCTAATGTTAGTGGCTGGGAGAGGTTGCGGGAAAAGCATGTGTGAGCACTGGGCCTGAACTCCCGTGTATCTGAGTTGAATACAGCGATTTCCAATGGCCTTCTTCAATCACAGTGTAGCTAGGTTCCAACTCCCATGTCCGAGTGGGTAGCAGACATCTGCCTCCCATGCATACACACTTCTGAGAGTTGAGCTTATGGCCTGTACCTCCACATCCAGCCGGCTGGTACCCTTGGCTTCTAAAAGGCCTAGGCTCGCTGTTTGACGGAAGTGCTGGGAGAGGTAACTGGAATCACCCGGCACACAAGACTAGTGCCTCCAAGCTCAGTTCAGCGATTTCCTAGTAATTCCTGTGGTAGACTGTGCTACATACTAAGTTCCATACGTGAGACGGTAGCTGAACGCCTTGTCCAAAACCATCTTACTTCTGAGAGTTGAGCTCAGCCTCCGTCCCTCACAGTTCCACACTGCCTGCAGAGTGAGTTTCGCAGGTCTTCAGCAGAGACGTTTGCCAAAGGCTTCTGAGACGCAGGGTAACAATGCAGACCTGGAGGGTATCCCCAGGTGCAGTCGACTGGTAATCTTGGAACCTCCTGATTCAGAATACTGCTACCTTCTCACTGCCATAGGAATGCAGCTAGTTGACAGCTAGCTCGCTTCAAGACATGCTTCCCTGAGAGAGCTGAGGACAGGGCAGAACCCTCCCGCATGCTGCCTGACTGTAGGAGTAGCTGCTAACATCCTAATGTTAGTGGCTGGGAGATGTTGCGGGAAAAGCATGTGTGAGCACTGGGCCTGAACTCCCGTGTATCTGAGTTGAATACAGCGATATCCAACGGCTTTCCTCAACCAGAGTGTAGCTAGGTTCCAAATCCCATGTACGAGCGGGTAGAAGACATCTGCCTCCCATGCATACACACTTCTGAGAGTTGAGCTTATGGCTTGTACCTCCACATCCAGCCTGCTGGTACCCTTGGCTTCTAAAAGGCCTAGGCTCGCTGTTTGACGGAAGTGCTGGGAGAGGTAATTGGAATCTCCCGGCACACAAGACGAGTGCCTCCAACTCAATTCACGATTTCCCAGTAATTCTTGTGGTAGACAGTTGCTACATACTAAGTTCCATATGTGAGATGGTAGCTGAACGCCTTGTCCAAAAGCATCTTACTCTGAGAGTTGAGCCCACCCTCAGTAACTCACAGTTCCACACTGCCTGCAGAGTGAGTTTCACACGTCTTCACCAGGACGATTGCCAGAGGCTTCTGAGTACAAGTTAACAATGCAGACCTGGAGGGTATCTCCAGGTGCAGTAGAGTGGTAATCTTGGAACCTCCTGACTCAGAGTACTGCTACCTTCTCACTGCCTTAGGAATGCAGCTGGTTGACAGCTGGCTTCAAGACATGCTTCCCTGTGAGAGCTGAGGACAGGGCAGAACCCTCCCGCATCCTGCCTGACTGTAGGAGTAGCTGCTAACATCCTAATGTTAGTGGCTGGGAGAGGTTGCGGGAAAAGCATGTGTGAGCACTGGGCCTGAACTCCCGTGTATCTGAGTTGAATACAGCGATTTCCGAAGGCCTTCTTCAATCACAGTGTATCTAGGTTCCAACTCCCATGTCCGACTAGGTAGCAGACATCTGCCTCCCATGCATACACACTTCTGAGAGTTGAGCTTATGGCCTGTACCTCCACATCCAGCCTGCTGTTACCCTTGGCTTCTAAAAGTCCTAGGCTCGCTGTTTGACGGAAGTGCTGGGAGAGGTAATTGGAATCACACGGCACACAAGACTAGTGCCTCCAAGCTCAGTTCAGCGATTTCCTAGTAATTCCTGTGGTAGACTGGTGCTACATACTACGTTCCATACGTGAGAGGGTAGCTGAACGCCTTGTCCAAAACCATCTTACTTCTGAGAGTTGAGCTCAGCCTCAGTCCCTCACAGTTCCACACTGCCTGCAGATTGAGTTTCGCAGGTCTTCAGCAGAGACGTTTGCCAGAGGCTTCTGAGACGCAGGGTAACAATGCAGACCTGGAGGGTATCCCCAGGTGCAGTCGACTGGTAATCTTGGAACCTCCTGACTCAGAATACTGCTACCTTCTCACTGCCATAGGAATGCAGCTAGTTGACAGCTGGCTTCAAAACATGCTTCCCTGTGAGAGCTGAGGACAGGGAAGAACCCTCCCGCATGCTGCCTGACTGTAGGAGTAGCTGCTAACATCCTTATGTTAGTGGCTGGGAGAGGTTGCGGGAAAAGCATGTGTGAGCACTGGGCCTGAACTCCCGTGTACCTGAGTTGAATACAGCGATTTCCAACGGCTTTCCTCAACCAGAGTGTAGCTAGGTTCCAAATCCCATGTACGAGCGGGTAGCAGACATCTGCCTCCCATGCATACACACTTCTGAGAGTTGAGCTTATGGCCTGTACCTCCACAGCCAGCCTGCTGGTACCCTTGACTTCTAAAAGGCCTAGGCTCGCTGTTTGGCGGAAGTGCTGGGAGAGGTCATTGGAATCACCCGGCACACAAGACTAGTGCCTCCAAGCTCAGTTCAGCGATTTCCTAGTAATTCCTGTGGTTGACTGGTGCTACATACTAAGTTCCATTCGTGAGAGGGTAGCTGAACGCCTTGTCCAAAACCATCTTACTTCTGAGAGTTGAGCACAGCCTCAGTCCCTCACAGTTCGACACTGCCTGCAGAGTGAGTTTCGCAGGTCTTCAGCAGAGACGTTTGCCAGAGGCTTCTGAGACGCAGGGTTACAATGCAGACCTGGAGGGTATCCCCAGGTGCATTCGACTGGTAATCTTGGAACCTCCTGACTCAGAATACTGCTACCTTCTCACTGCCATAGGAATGCAGCTAGTTGACAGCTGGCTTCAAGACATGCTTCCCTGTGAGAGCTGAGGACAGGGCAGAACCCTCCCGCATCCTGCCTGACTGTAGGAGTAGCTGCTAACATCCTTATGTTAGTGGCTGGGAGAGGTTGCGGGAAAAGCATGTATGAGCACTGGGCCTGAACTCCCGTGTATCTGAGTTGAATACAGCGATTTCCAACGGCTTTCCTCAACCAGAGTGTAGCTAGGTTCCAAATCCCATGTACGAGCGGGTAGCAGACATCTGCCTCCCATGCATACACACTTCTGAGAGTTGAGCTTATGGCCTGTACCTCCACATCCAGCTTGCTGGTACCCTTGGCTTCTAAAAGGCCTAGGCTCGCTGTTTGACGGAAGTGCTGGGAGAGGTAATTGGAATCTCCCGGCACACAAGACGAGTGCCTCCAAGCTGAATTCACAATTTCCCAGTAATTCTTGTGGTAGACAGGTGCTACAAACTAAGTTCCATATGTGAGATGGTAGCTGAACGCCTTGTCCAAAAGCATCTTACTTCTGAGAGTTGAGCCCACCCTCAGTCCCTCACAGTTCCACACTGCCTGCAGAGTGAGATTCACACGTCTTCACCAGAGACGATTGCCAGAGGCTTCTTAGTACAAGTTAACAATGCAGACCTGGAGGGTATCTCCAGGTGCAGTAGAGTGGTAATCTTGGAACCTCCTTACTCAGAGTACTGCTACCTTCTCACTGCCATAGGAATGCAGCTAGTTGACAGCTGGCTTCAAGACATGCTTCCCTGTGAGACCTGAGGACAGGGCAGAAACCTCCCGCATCCTGCCTGACTGTAGGAGTAGCTGCTAACATCCTTATGTTAGTGGCTGGGAGAGGTTGCGGGAAAAGCATGTCTGAGCACTGGGCCTGAACTCCCGTGTATCTGAGTTGAATACAGCGATTTCCAATGGCCTTCTTCAATCACAGTGTAGCTAGGTTCCAACTCCCATGTCCGAGTGGGGAGCAGACATCTGCCTCCCATGCATACACACTTCTGAGAGTTGAGCTTATGGCCTGTACCTCCACATCCAGCCTGCTGGTACCCTTGGCTTCTAAAAGGCCTAGGCTCGCTGTTTGACGGAAGTGCTGGGAGAGGTAATTGGAATCAACCGGCACACAAGACTAGTGCCTCCAAGCTCAGTTCAGCGATTTCCTAGTAATTCCTGTGGTAGACTGGTGCTACATACTAAGTTCCATACGTGAGAGGGTAGCTGAACGCCTTGTCCAAAACCATCTTACTTCTCAGAGTTGAGCTCAGCCTCAGTCCCTCACTGTTCCACACTGCCTGCAGAGTGAGTTTCGCAGGTTTTCAGCAGAGACGTTTGCCAGAGGCTTCTGAGACGCAGTGTAACAATGCAGACCTGGAGGGTATCCCCAGGTGCAGTCGACTGGTAATCTTGGAACCTCCTGACTCAGAATACTGCTACCTTCTCACTGCCATAGGAATGCAGCTAGTTGACAGCTGGCTTCAAGACATGCTTGTCTGTGAGAGCTGAGGACAGGGCAGAACCCTCCCGCATGCTGCCTGACTGTAGGAATAGCTGCTAACATCCTTATGTTAGTGGCTGGGAGAGGTTGCGGGAAAAGCATGTGTGAGCACTGGGCCTGAACTCCCGTGTATCTGAGTTGAATACAGCGATTTCCAACGGCTTTCCTCAACCAGAGTGTAGCTAGTTCCAAATCCCATGTACGAGCGGGTAGCAGACATCTGCCTCCCATGCATACACACTTCTGAGAGTTGAGCTTATGGCCTGTACCTCCACAGCCAGCCTGCTGGTACCTTTGGCTTCTAAAAGGCCTAGGCTCGCTGTTTGACGGAAGTGCTGGGAGAGGTAATTGGAATCTCCTGGCACACAAGACGAGTGCCTCCAAGCTCAATTCACGATTTCCCAGTAATTCTTGTGGTAGACAGGTGCTACATACTAAGTACCATATGTGAGAATGTAGCTGAACGCCTTGTCCAAAAGCATCTTACTTCTGAGAGTTGAGCACACCCTCAGTCCCTCACACTTCCACACTGCCTGCAGAGTGAGTTTCACACGTCTTCACCAGGACGATTGCCAGAGGCTTCTGAGTACAAGTTAACAATGCAGACCTGGAGGGTATCTCCAGGTGCAGTAGAGTGGTAATCTTGGAACCTCCTGACTCAGAGTACTGCTACCTTCTCACTGCCATAGGAATGCAGCTAGTTGACAGCTGGCTTCAAGACATGCTTCCCTGTGAGACCTGAGGACAGGGCAGAAACCTCCCGCATGCTGCCTGACTGTAGGAGTAGCTGCTAACATCCTTATGTTAGTGGCTGGGAGAGGTTGCGGGAAAAGCATGTGTGAGCACTGGGCCTGAACTCCCGTGTATCTGAGTTGAATACAGCGATTTCCAATGGCCTTCTTCAATCACAGTGTAGCTAGGTTCCAACTCCCATGTCCGAGTGGGTAGCAGACATCTGCCTCCCATGCATACACACTTCTGAGAGTTGAGCTTATGGCCTGTACCTCCACATCCAGCCTGCTGGTACCCTTGGCTTCTAAAAGGCCTAGGCTCGCTGTTTGACGGAAGTGCTGAGAGAGGTAATTGGAATCACCCGGCACACAAGACTAGTGCCTCCAAGCTCGGTTCAGCGATTTCCTAGTAATTCCTGTGGTAGACTGGTGCTACATACTAAGTTCCATACCTGAGAGGGTAGCTGAACGCCTTGTCCAAAACCATCTTACTTCTCAGAGTTGATCTCAGCCTCAGTCCCTCACAGTTCCACACTGCCTGCAGAGTGAGTTTCGCAGGTCTTCAGCAGAGACGTTTGCCAGAGGCTTCTGAGACGCAGGGTAACAATGCAGACCTGGAGGGTATCCCCAGGTGCAGTCGACTGGTAATCTTGGAACCTCCTGACTCAGAATACTGCTACCTACTCACTGCCATAGGAATGCAGCTAGTTGACAGCTGGCTTGAAGACATGCTTCCCAGTGAGAGCTGAGGACAGGGCAGAACCCTCCCGCATGCTGCCTGATTGTAGGAGTAGCTGCTAACATCCTTATGTTAGTGGCTGGGAGAGGTTGCGGGAAAAGCATGTGTGAGCACTGGGCCTGAACTCCCGTGTATCTGAGTTGAATACAGCGATTTCCAATGGCTTTCCTCAAGCAGAGTGTAGCTAGTTTCCAAATCCCATGTACGAGCGGGTAGCAGACATCTGCCTCCCATGCATACACACTTCTGAGAGTTGAGCTTATGGCCTGTACCTCCACAGCCAGCCTGCTGGTACCCTTGGCTTCTAAAAGGCCTAGGCTCGCTGTTTGACGGAAGAGCTGGGAGAGGTAATTGGAATCTCCCGGCACACAAGACGAGTGCCTCCAAGCTCAATTCACGATTTCCCAGTAATTCTTGTGGTAGACAGGTGCTACATACTAAGTTCCATATGTGAGAAGGTAGCTGAACGCCTTGTCCAAAAGCATCTTACTTCTGAGACTGGAGCCCACCCTCAGTCCCTCACACTTCCACACTGCCTGCAGAGTGAGTTTCACACGTCTTCACCAGAGACGATTGCCAGAGGCTTCTGAGTACAAGTTAACAATGCAGACCTGGAAGGTATCTCCAGGTGCAGTAGAGTGGTAATCTTGGAACCTCCTGACTCAGAATACTGCTACCTTCTCACTGCCATAGGAATGCAGCTAGTTGACAGCTGGCTTCAAGACATGCTTCCCTGTGAGAGCTGAGGACAGGGCAGAACCCTCCCGCATCCTGCCTGACTGTAGGAGTAGCTGCTAACATCCTAATGTTAGTGGCTGGGAGAGGTTGCGGGAAAAGCATGTGTGAGCACTGGGCCTGAACTCCCGTGTATCTGAGTTGAATACAGCGATTTCCAATGGCCTTCTTCAATCACAGTGTAGCTAGGTTCCAACTCCCATGTCCGAGTGGGTAGCAGACATCTGCCTCCCATGCATACACACTTCTGAGAGTTGAGCTTATGGCCTGTACCTCCACAGCCTGCCTGCTGGTACCCTTGGCTTCTAAAAGGCCTAGGCTCGCTGTTTGACGGAAGTGCTGGGAGAGGTAATTGGAATCACCCGGCACACAAGACTAGTGCCTTCAAGCTCAGTTCAGCGATTTCCTAGTAATTCCTGTGGTAGACTGGTGCTACATAAGTTCCATACGTGAGAGGGTAGGTGAACGCCTTGTCCAAAACCATCTTACTTCTGAGAGTTGAGCTCAGCCTCAGTCCCTCACAGTTCCACACTGCCTGCAGAGTGAGTTTCGCAGGTCTTCAGCAGAGACGTTTGCCAGAGCCTTCTGAGACGCAGGGTAACAATGCAGACCTGGAGGGTATCCCCAGGTGCAGTCGACTGGTAATCTTGGAACCTCCTGACTCAGAATATTGCTACCTTCTCACTGCCATAGGAATGCAGCTAGTTGACAGCTGGCTTCAAGACATGCTTCCCTGTGAGAGCTGAGGACAGGGCAGAACCCTCCCGCATGCTGCCTGACTGTAGGAGTAGCTGCTAACATCCTTATGTTAGTGGCTGGGAGAGGTTGCGGGAAAAGCATGTGTGAGCACTGGGCCTGAACTCCAGTGTATCTGAGTTGAATACAGCGATTTCCAACGGCTTTCCTCAACCAGAGTGTAGCTAGGTTCCAAATCCCATGTACGAGCGGGTAGCAGACATATGCGTCCCATGCATACACACTTCTGAGAGTTGAGCTTATGGCCTGTACCTCCACATCCAGCCTGCTGGTACCCTTGGCTTCTAAAAGGCCTAGGCTCGCTGTTTGACGGAAGTGCTGGGAGAGGTAATTGGAATCTCCCGGCACACAAGACGAGTGCCTCCAAGCTCAATTCACGATTTCCCAGTAATTCTTGTGGTAGACAGGTGCTACATACTAAGTTCCATATGTGAGAAGGTAGCTGAACGCCTTGTCCAAAAGCATCTTACTTCTGAGAGTTGAGCACACCCTCAGTCCCTCACACTTCCACACTGCCTGCAGAGTGAGTTTCACACGTCTTCACCAGAGACGATTGCCAGAGGCTTCTGAGTCAAGTTAACAATGCAGACCTGGAGGGTATCTCCAGGTGCAGTAGAGTGGTAATCTTGGAACCTCCTGACTCAGAGTACTGCTACCTTCTCACTGCCATAGGAATGCAGCTAGTTGACAGCTGGCTTCAAGACATGCTTCCCTGTGAGAGCTGAGGACAGGGCAGAACCCTCCCGCATCCTGCCTGACTGTAGAAGTGGCTGCTAACATCCTAATGTTAGTGGCTGGGAGAGGTTGCGGGAAAAGCATGTGTGAGCACTGGGCCTGAACTCCCGTGTATCTGAGTTGAATACAGCGATTTCCAATGGCCTTCTTTAATCACAGTGAAGCTAGGTTCCAACTCCCATGTCCGAGTGGGTAGCAGACATCTGCCTCCCATGCATACACACTTCTGAGAGTTGAGCTTATGGCCAGTACCTCCACAGCCAGCCTGCTGGTACCCTTGGCTTCTAAAAGGCCTAGGCTCGCTGTTTGGCGGAAGTGCTGGGAGAGGTAATTGGAATCACCCGGCACACAATTCTAGTGCCTCCAAGCTCAGTTCTGCGATTTCCTAGTAATTCTTGTGGTAGACTGGTGCTACATACTAAGTTCCATACGTGAGAGGGTAGCTGAACGCCTTGTTTAAATCCATCTTACTTCTGAGAGTTGAGCTCAGCCTCAGTCCCTCACAGTTCCACACTGCCTGCAGAGTGAGTTTCGCAGGTCTTCAGCAGAGACGTTTGCCAGAGGCTTCTGAGACGCAGGGTAACAATGCAGACCTGGAGGGTATCCCCAGGTGCAGTCGACTGGTAATCTTGGAACCTCCTGACTCAGAATACTGCTACCTTCTCACTGCCATAGGAATGCAGCTAGTTGACAGCTGGCTTCAAGACATGCTTCCCTGTGAGAGCTGAGGACAGGGCAGAACCCTCCCGCATGCTGCCTGACTGTAGGAGTAGCTGCTAACATCCTTATGTTGGTGGCTGGGAGAGGTTGCGGGAAAATCATGTGTGAGCACTGGGCCTGAACTCCCGTGCATCTGAGTTGAATACAGCGATTTCCAACGGCTTTCCTCAACCAGAGTGTAGCTAGGTTCCAAATCCCATGTACGAGCGGGTAGCAGACATCTGCCTCCCATGCATACACACTTCTGAGAGTTGAGCTTATGGCCTGTACCTCCACATCCAGCCTCCTGGTACCCTTGGCTTCTAAAAGGCCTAGGCTCGCTGTTTGTCGGAAGTGCTGGGAGAGGTAATTGGAATCTCCCGGCACCCAAGACGAGTGCCTCTAAGCTCAATTCACGATTTCCAAGTAATTCTTGTGGTAGACACGTGCTACATACTAAGTTCCATATGTGAGAAGGTAGCTGAACGCCTTGTCCAAAAGCATCTTACTTCTGAGAGTTGAGCACACCCTCAGTCCCTCACACTTCCACACTGCCTGCAGAGTGAGTTTCACACGTCTTCACCAGAGACGATTGCCAGAGGCTTCTGAGTACAAGTTAACAATGCAGACCTGGAGGGTATCTCCAGGTGCAGTAATGTGGTAATCTTGGAACCTCCTGACTCAGAGTACTGCTACCTTCTCACTGCCATAGGATTGCAGCTAGTTGACAGCTGGCTTCAAGACATGATTCCCTGTGAGAGCTGAGGACAGGGCAGAACCCTCCCGCATCCTGCCTGACTGTAGGAGTAGCTGCTAACATCCTAATGTTAGTGGCAGGGAGAGGTTGCGGGAAAAGCATGTGTGAGCACTGGGCCTGAACTCCCGTGTATCTGAGTTGAATACAGCGATTTCCTATGGCCTTCTTCAATCACAGTGTAGCTAGGTTCTAACTCCCATGTCCGAGTGGGTAGCAGACATCTGCCTCCCATGCATACACACTTCTGAGAGTTGAGCTTATGGCCTGTACCTCCACAGCCAGCCTGCTGGTACCCTTGGCTTCTAAAAGGCCTAGGCTCGCTGTTTGGCGGAAGTGCTGGGAGAGGTAATTGGAATCACCCGGCACACAAGAATAGTGCCTGCAAGCTCAGTTCTGCGATTTCCTAGTAATTCCTGTGGTAGACTGGTGCTACATACTAAGTTCCATACGTGAGAGGGTAGCTGAACGCCTTGTCCAAATCCATCTTACTTCTGAGAGTTGAGCTCAGCCTCAGTCCCTCACAGTTCCACACTGCCTGCAGAGTGAGTTTCGCAGGTCTTCAGCAGAGACGTTTGCCAGAGGCTTCTGAGACGCAGGGTAACAATGCAGACCTGGAGGGTATCCCCAGGTGCAGTCGACTGGTAATCTTGGAACCTCCTGACTCAGAATACTGCTACCTTCTCCCTGCCATAGGAATGCAGCTAGTTGACAGCTGGCTTCAAGACATGCTTCCCTGTGAGAGCTGAGGACAGGGCAGAACCCTCCCGCATGCTGCCTGACTGTAGGAGTAGCTGCTAACATCCTTATGTTAGTGGCTGGGAGAGGTTGCGGGAAAAGCATGTGTGAGCACTGGGCCTGAACTCCCGTGTATCTGAGTTGAATACAGCGATTTCCAACGGCTTTCCTCAACCAGAGTGTAGCTAGGTTCCAAATCCCATGTACGAGCGGGTAGCAGACATCTGCCTCCCATGCATACACACTTCTGAGAGTTGAGCTTATGGCCTGTACCTCCACAGCCAGCCTGCTGGTACCCTTGTCTTCTAAAAGGCCTAGGCTCGCTGTTTGACAGAAGTGCTGGGAGAGGTAATTGGAATCTCCCGGCACACAAGACGAGTGCCTCCAAGCTCAATGCACGATTTCCCAGTAATTCTTGTGGTAGACAGGTGCTACATACTAAGTTCCATATGTGAGATGGTAGCTGAACGCCTTGTCCAAAAGCATCTTACTTCTGAGAGTTGAGCCCACCCTCAGTCCCTCACAGTTCCAGACTGCCTGCAGAGTGAGTTTCACACGTCTTCACCAGAGACGATTGCCAGAGGCTTCTGAGTACAAGTTAACAATGCAGACCTGGAGGGTATCTCCAGGTGCAGTAGAGTGGTAATCTTGGAACCTCCTGACTCAGAGTACTGCTACCTTCTCACTGCCATAGGAATGCAGCCAGTTGACAGCTGGCTTCAAGACATGCTTCCCTGTGAGAGCTGAGGACAGGGCAGAACCCTCCCGCATCCTGCCTGACTGTAGGAGTAGCTGCTAACATCCTAATGTTAGTGGCTGGGAGAGGTTGCGGGAAAAGCATGTGTGAGCACTGGGCCTGAACTCCCGTGTATCTGAGTTGAATACAGCGATTTCCAATGGCCTTCTTCAATCACAGTGTAGCTAGGTTCCAACTCCCATGTCCGAGTGGGTAGCAGAATCTGCCCCTCATGCATACACACTTCTGAGAGTTGAGCTTATGGCCTGTACCTCCACATCCAGCCTGCTGGTACCCTTGGCTTCTAAAAGGCCTAGGCTCGCTGTTTGACGGAAGTGCTGGGAGAAGTAATTGGAATCACCCGGCACACAAGGCTAGTGCCTCCAAGCTCAGTTCAGCGATTTCCAGTAATTCCTGTGGTAGACTGCTGCTACATACTAAGTTCCATACGTGAGAGGGTAGCTGAACGCCTTGTCCAAAACCACCTTACTTCTGAGTGTTGAGCTCAGCCTCAGTCCCTCACAGTTCGACACTGCCTGCAGACTGAGTTTCGCAGGTCTTCAGCAGAGACGTTTGCCAGAAGCTTCTGAGACGCAGGGTAACAATGCAGACCTGGAGGGTATCTCCAGGTGCAGTCGACTGGTAATCTTGGAGCCTCCTGACTCAAAATACTGCTACCTTCTCACTGCCATAGGAATGCAGCTAGTTGACAGCTGGCTTCAAGACATGCTTCCCTGTGAGAGCTGAGGACACGGCTGAACCCTCCCGCATCCTGCCTGACTGTAGGAGTAGCTGTTAGCATCCTAATGTTAGTGGCGGGGAGAGGTTGCGGGAAAAGCATGTGTGAGCACTGGGCCTGAACTCCCGTGTATCTGAGTTGAATACAGCGATTTCCAATGGCCTTCTTCAATCACAGTGTAGCTAGGTTCCAACTCCCATGTCCGAGTGGGTAGCAGACATCTGCCTCCCATGCATACACACTTCTGAGAGTTGAGCTTATGGCCTGTACCTCCACATCCAGCCTGCTGGTACCCTTGGCTTCTAAAAGGCCTAGGCTCGCTGTTTGACGGAAGTGCTGGGAGAGGTAACTGGAATCACCCGGCACACAAGACTAGTGCCTCCAAGTTCAGTTCAGCGATTTCCTAGTAATTCCTGTGGTAGACTGGTGCTACATACTAAGTTCCATTTGTGAGAGGGTAGCTGAACCCCTTGTCCAAATCCATCTTACTTCTGAGAGTTGAGCTCAGCCTCAGTCCCTCACAATTTCCACACTGCCTGCAGAGTGAGTTTCGCAGGTCTTCAGCAGAGACGTTTGCCAGAGGCTTCTGAGACGCAGGGTAACAATGCAGACCTGGAGGGTATCCCCAGGTGCAGTCGACTGGTAATCTTGGAACCTCCTGACTCAGAATACTGCTACCTTCTCACTGCCATAGGAATGCAGCTAGTTGACAGCTAGCTCGCTTCAAGACATGCTTCCCTGAGAGAGCTGAGGACAGGGCAGAACCCTCCCGCATGCTGCCTGACTGTAGGAGTAGCTGCTAACATCCTAATGTTAGTGGCTGGGAGATGTTGCGGGAAAAGCATGTGTGAGCACTGGGCCTGAACTCCCGTGTATCTGAGTTGAATACAGCGATTTCCAACGGCTTTCCTCAACCAGAGTGTAGCTAGGTTCCAAATCCCATGTACGAGCGGGTAGAAGACATCTGCCTCCCATGCATACACACTTCTGAGAGTTGAGCTTATGGCTTGTGCCTCCACATCCAGCCTGCTGGTACCCTTGGCTTCTAAAAGGCCTAGGCTCGCTGTTTGACGGAAGTGCTGGGAGAGGTAATTGGAATCTCCCGGCACACAAGACGAGTGCCTCCAAGCTCAATTCACGATTTCCCAGTAATTCTTGTGGTAGACAGTTGCTACATACTAAGTTCCATATGTGAGATGGTAGCTGAACGCCTTGTCCAAAAGCATCTTACTCTGAGAGTTGAGCCCACCCTCAGTCCCTCACAGTTCCACACTGCCTGCAGAGTGAGTTTCACACGTCTTCACCAGAGACGATTGCCAGAGGCTTCTTAGTACAAGTTAACAATGCAGACCTGGAGGGTATCTCCAGGTGCAGTAGAGTGGTAATCTTGGAACCTCCTGACTCAGAGTACTGCTACCTTCTCACTGCCATAGGAATGCAGCTAGTTGACAGCTGACTTCAAGACATGCTTCCCTGTGAGAGCTGAGGACAGGGCAGAACCCTCAGGCATCCTGCCTGACTGTAGGAGTAGCTACTAACATCCTTATGTTAGTGGCTGGGAGAGGTTGCGGGAAAAGCATGTGTGAGCACTGGGCCTGAACTCCCGTGTATCTGAGTTGAATACAGCGATTTCCAATGACCTTCTTCAATCACAGTGTAGCTAGGTTCCAACTCCCATGTCCGAGTGGGTAGCAGACATCTGCCTCTATGCATACACACTTCTGAGAGTTGAGCTTATGGCCTGTACCTCCACAGCCAGCCTGCTGGTACCCTTGGCTTCTAAAAGGCCTAGGCTCGCTGTTTGACGGAAGTGCTGGGAGAGGTAATTGGAATCACCCGGCACACAAGACTGGTGCCTCCAAGCTCAGTTCAGCGATTTCCTAGTAATTCCTGTGGTAGACTGGTGCTACATAGTAAGTTCCATACGTGAGAGGGTAGCTGAACGCCTTGTCCAAAACCATCTTACTTCTGAGAGTTGAGCTCAGCCTCAGTCCCTCACAGTTCCACACTGCCTGCAGAGTGAGTTTCGCAGGTCTTCAGCAGAGACGTTTGCCAGAGGCTTCTGAGACGCAGGGTAACAATGCAGACCTGGAGGTTATCCCCAGGTGCAGTCGACTGGTAATCTTGGAACCTCCTGACTCAGATACTGCTACCTTCTCACTGCCATAGGAATGCAGCTAGTTGACAGCTGGCTTCAAGACATGCTTCCCTGTGAGAGCTGAGGACAGGGCAGAACCCTCCTGCATGCTGCCTGACTGTAGGAGTAGCTGCTAACATCCTTATGTTAGTGGCTGGGAGAGGTTGCGGGAAAAGCATGTGTGAGCACTGGGCCTGAACTCCCGTGTATCTGAGTTGAATACAGCGATTTCCAACGGCTTTCCTCAACCAGAGTGTAGCTAGGTTCCAAAATCCCATGTACGAGCGGGTAGCAGACATCTGCCTCCCATGCATACACACTTCTGAGAGTTGAGCTTATGGCCTGTACCTCCACAGCCAGCCTGCTGGTACCCTTGGCTTCTAAAAGGCCTAGGCTCGCTGTTTGACGGAAGTGCTGGGAGAGGTAATTGGAATCACCCGGCACACAAGACTAGTGCCTCCAATCTCAGTTCAGCGATTTCCTAGTAATTCCTTGGTAGACTGGTGCTACATACTAAGTTCCATACGTGAGAGGGTAGCTGAACGCCTTGTCCAAAACCATCTTACTTCTGAGAGTTGAGCTCAGCCTCAGTCCCTCACAGTTCCACACTGCCTGCAGAGTGAGTTTCGCAGGTCTTCAGCAGAGACGTTTGCCAGAGGCTTCTGAGACGCAGGGTAACAATGCAGACCTGGAGGGTATCCCCAGGTGCAGTCGACTGGTAATCTTGGAACCTCCTGACTCAGAATACTGCTACCTTCTCACTGCCATTGGAATGCAGCTAGTTGACAGCTGGCTTCAAGACATGCTTCCCTGTGAGAGCTGAGGACAGGGCAGAACCCTCCCGCATGCTGCCTGACTATAGGAGTAGCTGCTAACATCCTTATGTTAGTGGCTGGGAGAGGTTGCGGGAATAGCATGTGTGAGCACTGGGCCTGAACTCCCGTGTATCTGAGTTGAATACAGCGATTTCCAACGGCTTTCCTCAACCAGAGTGTAGCTAGGTTCCAAATCCCATGTACGTGCGGGTAGCAGACATCTGCCTCCCATGCATACACACTTCTGAGAGTTGAGCTTATGGCCTGTACCTCCACAGCCAGCCTGCTGGTACCCTTAGCTTCTAAAAGGCCTAGGCTCGCTGTTTGACGGAAGTGCTGGGAGAGGTAATTGGAATCTCCCGGCACACAAGACGAGTGCCTCCAAGCTCAATTCACGATTTCCCAGTAATTCTTGTGGTAGACAGGTGCTACACACTAAGTTCCATATGTGAGAAGGTAGCTGAAGGCCTTGTCCAAAAGCATCTTACTTCTGAGAGTTGAGCACACCCTCAGTCCCTCACACTTACACACTGCCTGCAGAATGAGTTTCACACGTCTTCACCAGAGACGATTGCCAGAGGCTTCTGAGTACAAGTTAACAATGCAGACCTGGAGGGTATCTCCAGGTGCAGTAGAGTGGTAAATTTGGAACCTCCTGACTCAGAGTACTGCTACCTTCTCACTGCCATAGGAATGCAGCTAGTTGACAGCTGGCTTCAAGACATGCTTCCTTGTGAGAGCTGAGGACAGGGCAGAACCCTCCCGCATGCTGCCTGACTGTAGGAGTAGCTGCTAACATCCTAATGTTAGTGGCTGGGAGAGGTTGCGGGAAAAGCATGTGTGAGCACTGGGCCTGAACTCCCGTGTATCTGAGTTGAATACAGCGATTTCCAATGGCCTTCTTCAATCACAGTGTAGCTAGGTTCCAAATCCCATGTCCGAGTGGGTAGCAGACATCTGCCTCCCATGCATACACACTTCTGAGAGTTGAGCTTATGGCCTGTACCTCCACATCCAGCCTGCTGGTACCCTTGGCTTCTAAAAGGCCTAGGCTCGCTGTTTGACGGAAGTGCTGGGAGAGGTAATTGGAATCACACGGCACACAAGACTAGTGCCTCCAAGCTCAGTTCAGCGATTTCCTAGTAATTCCTGTGGTAGACTGGTGCTACATACTAAGTTCCATACGTGAGAGGGTAGCTGAACGCCTTGTCCAAAACCATCTTACTTCTGAGAGTTGAGCTCAGCCTCAGTCCCTCACAGTTCCACACTGCCTGCAGAGTGAGTTTCGCAGGTCTTCAGCAGAGACGTTTGCCAGAGGCTTCTGAGACGCAGGGTAACAATGCAGACCTGGAGGGTATCCCCAGGTGCAGTCGACTGGTAATCTTGGAACCTCCTGACTCAGAATACTGCTACCTTCTCACTGCCATAGGAATGCAGCTAGTTGACAGCTGGCTTCAAGACATGCTTCCCTGTGAGAGCTGAGGACAGGGCAGAACCCTCCCGCATGCTGCCTGACTGTAGGAGTAGCTGCTAACATCCTTATGTTAGTGGCTGGGAGAGGTTGCGGGAAAAGCATGTGTGAGCACTGGGCCTGAACTCCCGTGTATCTGAGTTGAATACAGCGATTTCCAACGGCTTTCCTCAACCAGAGTGTAGCTAGGTTCCAAATCCCATGTACGAGCGGGTAGCAGACATCTGCCTCCCATGCATACGCACTTCTGAGAGTTGAGCTTATGGCCTGTACCTCCACATCCAGCCTGCTGGTACCCTTGGCTTCTAAAAGGCCTAGGCTCGCTGTTTGACGGAAGTGCTGGGAGAGGTAATTGCAATCTCCCGGCACACAAGACGAGTGCCTCCAAGCTCAATTCACGATTTCCCAGTAATTCTTGTGGTAGACAGGTGCTACATACTAAGTTCCATATGTGAGAAGGAAGCTGAACGCCTTGTCCAAATGCATCTTACTTCTGAGAGTTGAGCCCACCCTCAGTCCCTCACACTTCCACACTGCCTGCAGAGTGAGTTTCACACGTCTTCACCAGAGACGATTGCCAGAGGCTTCTGAGTACAAGTTAACAATGCAGACTTGGAGGGTACTCCAGGTGCAGTAGAGTGGTAATCTTGGAACCTCCTGACTCAGAGTACTGCTACCTTCTAACTGCCATAGGAATGCAGCTAGTTGACAGCTGGCTTCAAGACATGCTTCCCTGTGAGAGCTGAGGACAGGGCAGAACCCTCCCGCATCCTGCCTGACTGTAGGAGTAGCTGCTAACATCCTAATGTTAGTGGCTGGGAGAGGTTGCGGGAAAAGCATGTGTGAGCACTGGGCCTGAACTCCCGTGTATCTGAGTTGAATACAGCGATTTCCAATGGCCTTCTTTAATCACAGTGTAGCTAGGTTCCAACTCCCATGTCCGAGTGTGTAGCAGACATCTGCCTCCCATGCATACACACTTCTGAGAGTTGAGCTTATGGCCTGTACCTCCACATCCAGCCTGCTGGTACCCTTGGCTTCTAAAAGGCCTAGGCTCGCTGTTTGACGGAAGTGCTGGGAGTGGTATTTGGAATCACCCGGCACACAAGACTAGTGCCTTCAAGCTCAGTTCAGCGATTTCCTAGTAATTCCTGTGGTAGACTGGTGCTACATACTAAGTTCCATACGTGAGAGGGTAGGTGAACGCCTTGTCCAAAACCATCTTACTTCTGAGAGTTGAGCTCAGCCTCAGGCCCTCACAGATCCACACTGCCTGCAGAGTGAGTTTCGCAGGTCTTCAGCAGAGACGTTTGCCAGAGGCTTCTGAGACGCAGGGTAACAATGCAGACCTGGAGGGTATCCCCAGGTGCAGTCGACTGTTAATCTTGGAACCTCCTGACTCAGAATACTGCTACCTTCTCACTGCCATAGGAATGCAGCTAGTTGACAGCTAGCTGGCTCAAGACATGCTTCCCTGAGAGAGCTGAGGACAGGGCAGAACCCTCCCGCATGCTGCCTGACTGTAGGAGTAGCTGCTAACATCCTAAGGTTAGTGGCTGGGAGAGGTTGCGGGAAAAGCATGTGTGAGCACTGGGCCTGAACTCCCGTGTATCTGAGTTGAATACAGCGATTTCCAATGGCTTTCCTCAACCAGAGTGTAGCTAGGTTCCAAATCCCATGTACGAGCGGGTATCTGACATCTGCCTGCCATGCATACACACTTCTGAGAGTTGAGCTTATGGCCTGTACCTCCACATCCAGCCTGCTGGTACCCTTGGCTTCTAAAAGCCTAGGCTCGCTGTTTGACGGAAGTGCTGCGAGAGGTAATTGGAATCTCCCGGCACACAAGACGAGTGCCTCCAAGCTCAATTCACGATTTCCCAGTAATTTTTGTGATAGAAAGGTGCTACATACTAAGTTCCATATGTGAGATGGTAGCTGAACGCCTTGTCCAAAAGCATCTTACTTCTGAGAGTTGAGCCCACCCTCAGTCCCTCACAGTTCCACACTGCCTGCAGAGTGAGTTTCACACGTCTTCACCAGAGACGATTGCCAGAGGCTTCTGAGTACATGTTAACAATGCAGACCTGGAGGGTATCTCCAGGTGCAGTAGAGTGGTAATCTTGGAACCTCCTGACTCAGAGTCCTGCTACCTTCTCACTGCCATAGGAATGCAGCTAGTTGACAGCTGGCTTCAAGACATGCTTCCCTGTGAGAGCTGAGGACAGGGCAGAACCTTCCCGCATCCTGCCTGACTGTAGGAGTAGCTGCTAACATCCTAATGTTAGATGCTGGGAGAGGTTGCGGGAAAAGCATGTGTGAGCACTGGGCCTGAACTCCCGTGTATCTGAGTTGAATACAGCGATTTCCAACGGCTTTCCTCAACCAGAGTGTAGCTAGGTTCCAAATCCCATGTACGAGCGGGTAGCAGACATCTGCCTCCCATGCATACACACTTCTGAGAGTTGAGCTTATGGCCTGTACCTCCACAGCCAGCCTGCTGGTACCCTTGGCTTCTAAAAGGCCTAGGCTCCCTGTTTGACGGAAGTGCTGGGAGAGGTAATTGGAATCTCCCGGCACACAAGACGAGTGCCTCCAAGCTCAATTCACGATTTCCCAGTAATTCTTGTGGTAGACAGGTGCTACATACTAAGTTCCATATGTGAGAAGGTAGCTGAACGCCTTGTCCAAAAGCATCTTACTTCTGAGAGTTGAGCACACCCTCAGTCCCTCACACTTCCACACACCTGCAGAGTGAGTTTCACACGTCTTCAACAGGACGATTGCCAGAGGTTTCTGAGTACAAGTTAACAATGCAGACCTGGAGGGTATCTCCAGGTGCAGTAGAGCGGTAATCTTGGAACCTCCTGAATCAGAGTACAGCTACCTTCTCACTGCCATAGGAATGCAGCTAGTTGACAGCTGGCTTCAAGACATGCTTCCCTGTGAGAGCTGAGGACAGGGCAGAACCCTCCCGCATCCTGCCTGACTGTAGGAGTAGCTGCTAACATCCTAATGTTAGTGGCTGGGAGAGGTTGCGGGAAAAGCATGTGTGAGCACTGGGCCTGAACTCCCGTGTATCTGAGTTGAATACAGCGATTTCCAATGGCCTTCTTCAATCACAGTGTAGCTAGGTTCCAACTCCCATGTCCGAGTGGGTAGCAGACATCTGCCTCCCATGCATACACACTTCTGAGGGTTGAGCTTATGGCCTGTACCTCCACATCCATCCTGCTGGTACCCTTGGCTTCTAAAAGGCCTAGGCTCGCTGTTTGACGGATGTGCTGGGAGAGGTAATTGGAATCACCCGGCACACAAGACTAGTGCCTCCAAGCTCAGTTCAGCGATTTCCTAGTAATTCCTGTGGTAGACTGGTGCTACATACTAAGTTCCATACGTGAAAGGGTAGCTGAACCCCTTGTCCAAAACCATCTTACTTCGGAGAGTTGAGCTCAGCCTCAGTCCCTCACAGTTCGACACTGCCTGCAGAGTGAGTTTCGCAGGTCTTCAGCAGAGACGTTTGCCAGAGGCTTCTGAGACGCAGGGTAACAATGCAGACCTGGAGGGTATCCCCAGGTGCAGTCGACTGTTAATCTTGGAACCTCCTGACTCAGAATACTGCTACCTTCTCACTGCCATAGGAATGCAGCTAGTTGACAGCTAGCTGGCTCAAGACATGCTTCCCTGAGAGAGCTGAGGACAGGGCAGAACCCTCCCGCATGCTGCCTGACTGTAGGAGTAGCTGCTAACATCCTAATGTTAGTGGCTGGGAGATGTTGCGGGAAAAGCATGTGTGAGCACTGGGCCTGAACTCCCGTGTATCTGAGTTGAATACAGCGATTTCCAATGGCTTTCCTCAACCAGAGTGTAGCTAGGTTCCAAATCCCATGTACGAGCGGGTATCTGACATCTGCCTCCCATGCATACACACTTCTGAGAGTTGAGCTTATGGCCTGTACCTCCACATCCAGCCTGCTGGTACCCTTGGCTTCTAAAAGGCCTAGGCTCGCTGTTTGACGGAAGTGCTGCGAGAGGTAATTGGAATCTCCCGGCACACAAGACGAGTGCCTCCAAGCTCAATTCACGATTTCCCAGTAATTTTTGTGGTAGAAAGGTGCTACATACTAAGTTCCATATGTGAGATGGTAGCTGAACGCCTTGTCCAAAAGCATCTTACTTCTGAGAGTTGAGCCCACCCTCAGCCCCTCACAGTTCCACACTGCCTGCAGAGTGAGTTTCACACGTCTTCACCAGAGACGATTGCCAGAGGCTTCTGAGTACATGTTAACAATGCAGACCTGGAGGGTATCTCCAGGTGCAGTAGAGTGGTAATCTTGGAACCTCCTGACTCAGAGTCCTGCTACCTTCTCACTGCCATAGGAATGCAGCTAGTTGACAGCTGGCTTCAAGACATGCTTCCCTGTGAGAGCTGAGGACAGGGCAGAACCCTCCCGCATCCTGCCTGACTGTAGGAGTAGCTGCTAACATCCTAATGTTAGAGGCTGGGAGAGGTTGCGGGAAAAGCATGTGTGAGCACTGGGCCTGAACTCCCGTATATCTGAGTTGAATACAGCGATTTCCAATGGCCTTCTTCAATCACAGTGTAGCTAGCTTCCAACTCCCATGTCCGAGTGGGTAGCAGACATCTGCCTCCCATGCATACACACTTCTGAGAGTTGAGCTTATGGCCTGTACCTCCACATCCAGCCTGCTGGTACCCTTGGCTTCTAAAAGGCCTAGGCTCGCTGTTTGACGGAAGTGCTGGGAGAGGTAATTGGAATCACCCGGCACACAAGACTAGTGCCTCCAAGCTCAGTTCAGCGATTTCCTAGTAATTCCTGTGGTAGACTGGTGCTACATACTAAGTTCCATACGTGAGAGGGTAGCGGAACGCCTTGTCCAAAACCATCTTACTTCTGAGAGTTGAGCTCAGCCTCAGTCCCTCACAGTTCCACACTGCCCGCAGAGTGAGTTTCGCAGGTCTTCAGCAGAGACGTTTGCCAGAGGCTTCTGAGACGCAGGGTAACAATGCAGACCTCGAGGGTATCCCCAGGTGCAGTCGACTGGTAATCTTGGAACCTCCTGACTCAGAATACTGCTACCTTCTCACTGCCATAGGAATGCAGCTAGTTGACAGCTGGCTTCAAGACATGCTTCCCTGTGAGAGCAGAGGACAGGGCAGAACCCTCACGCATGCTGCCTGACTGTAGGAGTAGCTGCTAACATCCTTATGTTAGTGGCTGGGAGAGGTTGCGGGAAAAGCATGTGTGAGCACTGGGCCTGAACTACCGTGTATCTGAGTTGAATACAGCGATTTCCAACGGCTTTCCTCAACCAGAGTGTAGCTAGGTACCAAATCCCATGTACGAGCGGGTAGCAGATATCTGCCTCCCATGCATACACACTTCTGAGAGTTGAGCTTATGGCCTGTACCTCCACAGCCAGCCTGCTGGTACCCTTGGCTTCTAAAAGGCCTAGGCTCGCAGTTTGACGGAAGTGTTGGGAGAGGTAATTGAAATCACCCGGCACACAAGACTAGTGCCTCCAAGATCAGTCCAGCGATTTCCTAGTAATTCCTGTGGTACACTGGTGCTACATACTAAGTTCCATACGTGAGAGGGTAGCTGAACGCCTTGTCCAAAAGGATCTTACTTCTGAGAGTTGAGCTCAGCCTCAGTCCCTCACATTTCCACACTGCCTGCAGAGTGAGTTTCGCAGGTCTTCTGCAGAGACGTTGGCAAGGGGCTTCTGAGAAGCAGGGTAACAATGCAGACCTGGAGGGTTTCCCCAGGTGCAGTAGACTGGTAATCTTGGAACCTCCTGACTCAGAATACTGCTACCTTCTCACTGCCATAGGAATGCAGCTAGTTGACAGCTGGCTTCAAGACATGCTTCCCTGTGAGAGCTGAGGACAGGGCAGAACCCTCCCGCATCCTGCCTGACTGTAGGAGTAGCTGCTAACATCCTTCTATTAGTGGCTGTGAGAGGTTGCGGGAAAAGCATGTGTGAGCACTGGGCCTGAACTCCCGTGTATCTGAGTTGAATACAGCGATTTCCAATGGCCTTCTTCAATCACAGTGTAGCTACGTTCCAACTCCCATGTCCGAGTGGGTGGCAGACATCTGCCTCCCATACATACACACTTCTGAGAGTTGAGCTTATGGCCTGTACCTCCACAGCCAGCCTGCTGGTACCCTTGGCTTCTAAAAGGCCTAGGCTCGCTGTTTGACGGAAGTGCTGGGAGAGGTAATTGGAATCACAAGTCACAAAATACTAGTGCCTCCAAGCTCAGTCCAGCGATTTCCTAGTAATTCCTTTGGTAGAGTGGTGCTACATACTAAGTTCCATACGAGAGAGGGTAGCTGAACGCCTTGTCCAAAAGCATCTTACTTCTGAGAGTTGAGCTCAGCCTCAGTCCCTCACAGTTCCACACTGCCTGCAGAGTGAGTTTCGCAGGTCTTCAGCCGAGGCGTTTGCCAGAGGCTTCTGAGACGCAGGGCAACAATGCAGACCTGGAGGGTATACCCAGGTGCAGTAGACTCGTAATCTTGGAACCTCCTGACTCAGAATACTGCTACCTTCTCACTGCCATAGGAATGCAGCTAGTTGACAGCTGGCTTCAAGACATGCTTCCCTGTGAGAGCTGAGGACAGGGCAGAACCCTCCCGCATCCTGCCTGACTGTAGGAGTAGCTGCTAACATCCTAATGTTAGTGGCTGGGAGAGGTTGCGGGAAAAGCATGTGTGAGCACTGGGCCTGAACTCCCTTGTATCTGAGTTGAATACAGCCATTTCCAACGGATTTCCTCAACCAGAGTGTAGCTAGCATCCAAATCCCATGTACGAGCGGGTAGCTGACATCTGCCTCCCATGCATACACACTTCTGAGAGTTGAGCTTATGGCCTGTACCTCCACATCCAGCCTGCTGGTACCCTGGCTTCTAAAAGGCCTAGCCTCGTTGTTTGACGGAAGTGCTGGGAGAGCTAATTGGAATCACCCGGCACACAAGACTAGTGCCTCCAAGCACAGTCCAGCGATTTCCCAGTAATTCTTGTGGTAGACAGGTGCTACATACTAAGTTCCATATGTGAGAAGGTAGCTGAACGCCTTGTCCAAAAGCATCTTACTTCTGAGAGTTGTACTCAGGCTCAGTCCCTCACAGTTCCACACTGCCTTCAGAGTGAGTTTCACACGTCTTCACCAGAGACGATTACCAGAGGCTTCTGAGACGCAGGGTAACAATGCAGACCTGGAGGGTATCTCCAGGTGCAGTAGAGTGGTAATATTGGAACCTCCTGACTCAGAGTACTGCTACCGTCTCACTGCCATAGGAATGCAGCTAGTTGACAGCTGACTTCAAGACATGCTTCCCTGTGAGAGCTGAGGACAGGGCAAAACCTCCCAAATCCTGCCTGACTGTAGGAGTAGCTGCCAACATCCTAATGTTAGTGGCTGGGAGAGGTTGCGGGAAAAGCATGTGTGAGCACTGGGCCTGAACTCCCGTGTATCTGAGTTGAATACAGCGATTTCCAACGGCTTTCCTCAACCAGAGTGTAGCTAGGTTCCAAATCCCATGTACGAGCGGGTAGCAGACATCTGCCTCCCATGCATACACACTTCTGAGAGTTGAGCTTATGGCCTGTACCTCCACATCCAGCCTGCTGGTACCTATGGCTTCTAAAAGGCCTAGGCTCGCTGTTTGACGGAAGTGCTGGGAGAGGTAATTGGAATCTCCCGGCACACAAGACGAGTGCCTCCAAGCTCAATTCACAATTTCCCAGTAATTCTTGTGGTAGACAGGTGCTACATTCTAAGTTCCATATGTGAGAAGGTAGCTGAACGCCTTGTCCAAAAGCATCTTACTTCTGAGAGTTGAGCCTACCCTCAGTCCCTCACAGTTCCACACTGCCTGCAGAGTGAGTTTCACACGTCTTCACCAGAGACGATTACCAGAGGCTTCTGAGACGCAGGGTAACAATGCAGACCTGGAGGGTATCTCCAGGTGCAGTAGAGTGGTAATCTTGGAACCTCCTGACTCAGAGTCTGCTACCTTCTCACTGCCATAGGAATTCAGCTAGTTGACAGCTGACTTCAAGACATGCTTCCCTGTGAGAGCAGAGGACAGAGCAGAACCCTCCCGCATCCTGCCTGACTGTAGGAGTAGCTGCTAGCATCCTAATGTTAGTGGCTGGGAGAGGTTGCGGGAAAAGCATGTGTGAGCACTGGGCCTGAACTCCCGTGTATCGGAGTTGAATACAGCCATTTCCAACGGCCTTCCTCAACCAGAGTGTAGCTAGGTTCCAAATCCCATGTACGAGCGGGTAGCAGACATCTGCCTCCCATGCATACACACTTCTGAGAGTTGATCTTATGCCCTGTACCTCCACATCCAGCTTGATGGTACCCTTGGCTTCTAAAAGGCCTAGGCTCGCTGTTTGACGGAAGTGCTGGGAGAGGTAATTGGAATCACCCGGCACACAAGACTAGTGCCTCCAAGCTTAGACCTGCGACTTCCTAGTAATTCCTGTGGTAGACTGGTGCTACATACTAAGTTCCATACGTGAGAGGGTAGCTGAACGCCTTGTCCAAAAGAATCTTACTTCTGAGAGTTTAGCTCAGCCTCAGTCGCTCACAGTTCCACACTGCCTCAGAGTGAGTTTCGCAGGTCTTCAGCAGAGACGATTGCCAGAGGCTTCTGAGACGCAGGGTAACAATGCAGACCTGGAAGGTATCCCCAGGTGCAGTAGAGTGGTAATCTTGGAACCTCCTGACTCAGAATACTGCTACCTCCTCACTGCCATAGGAATGCAGCTAGTTGACAGCTGGCTTCAAGACATGCTTCCCTGTGAGAGCTGAGGACAGGGCAGAACCCTCCCGCATCCTGCCTGACTGTAGGAGTAGCTGCTAACATCCTAATATTAGTGGCTGGGAGAGGTTTCGGGAAAAGCATGTGTGAGCACTGGGTCTGAACTCCCGTGTACCTGAGTTGAATACAGCGATTTCCAACGGCTTTCCTCAACCAGAGTGTAGCTAGGTTCCAAATCCCATGTACGAGCGGGTAGCAGACATCTGCCTCCCATGCATACACACTTCTGAGAGTTGAGCTTATGGCCTGTACCTCCACATCCAGCCTGCTGGTACCCTTGGCTTCTAAAAGGCCTAGGCTCGCTGTTTGACGGAAGTGTTGGCAGAGGTAATTGGAATCACCCGGCACACAAGACTAGTGCCTCCAAGCTCAATTCACGATTTCCCAGTAATTCTTGTGGGAGACAGGTGCTACATACTAAGTTCCATACGTGAGAAGGTAGCTGAACGCCTTGTCCAAAAGCATCTTACTTCTGAGAGTTGAGCTCAGCCTCAGTCCCTCACAGTTCCACACTGCCTGCAGAGTGAGTTTCGCAGGTCTTCACCAGAGACGATTGCCAGAGACTTCTGAGTACAAGTTAACAATGCAGACCTGGAGGGTATCTCCAGGTGCAGTAGAGTGGTAATCTTGGAACCTCCTGACTCAGAGTACTGCTACCATCTCACTGCCATAGGAATGCAGCTACATGACAGCTGGCTTCAAGACATGCTTCCCTGTGAGAGCTGAGGACAGGGCAGAACCCTCCCGCATCCTGCCTGACTGTAGGAGTAGCTGCTAACATCCTTATGTTAGTGGCTGGGAGAGGTTGCGGGAAAAACATGTGTGAGCACTGGGCCTGAACTCCCGTGTATCTGAGTTGAATACAGCGATTTCCAAAGGCCTTCTTCAATCACAGTGTAGCTAGGTTCCAACTCCCATGTCCGAGTGGGTAGCAGACATCTGCCTCCCATGCATACACACTTCTGAGAGTTGAGCTTATGGCCTGTACCTCCACAGCCAGCCTGCTGGTACCCTTGGCTTCTAAAAGGCCTAGGCTCGCAGTTTGACGGAAGTGTTGGGAGAGGTAATTGAAATCACCCGGCACACAAGACTAGTGCCTCCAAGATCAGTCCAGCGATTTCCTAGTAATTCCTGTGGTACACTGGTGCTACATACTAAGTTCCATACGTGAGAGGGTAGCTGAACGCCTTGTCCAAAAGGATCTTACTTCTGAGAGTTGAGCTCAGCCTCAGTCCCTCACATTTCCACACTGCCTGCAGAGTGAGTTTCGCAGGTCTTCTGCAGAGACGTTGGCAAGGGGCTTCTGAGACGCAGGGTAACAATGCAGACCTGGAGGGTATCCCCAGGTGCAGTAGACTGGTAATCTTGGAAACTCCTGACTCAGAATACTGCTAACTTCTCACTGCCATAGGAATGCAGCTAGTTGACAGCTGGCTTCAACACATGCTTCCCTGTGAGAGCTGAGGACAGGGCAGAACCCTCCCGCATCCTGCCTGACTGTAGGAGTAGCTGATAACATCCTAATGTTAGTGGCTGGGAGAGGATGCGGGAAAAGCATGTGTGAGCACTGGGACTGAACTCCCGTGTATCTGAGTTGAATACAGCGATTTCCAACGGCTTTCCTCAACCAGAGTGTAGCTAGGTTCCAAATCCATGTAAGAGCGGGTAGCAGACATCTGTCTCCCATGCATACACACTTCTGAGAGTTGAGCTATGGCCTGTACCTCTACATCCAGCCTGCTGGTACCCTTGGCTTCTAAAAGGCCTAGGCTCGCTGTTTGTCGGAAGTGTTGGGAGAGGTAATTGGAATCACCCCGCACACAAGACTAGTGCCTCCAAGCTCCATTCACGATTTCCCAGTAATTCTTGTGGTAGACAGATGCTACATACTAAGTTCCATAAGTGAGAAGGTAGCTGAACGCCTTGTAAAAAAGCATCTTACTTCTGAGAGTTGAGCTCAGCCTCAGTCCCTCACAGTTCCACACTGCCTGCAGAGTGAGTTTCGCAGGTCTTCAGCAGAGACGATTGCCAGAGGCTTCTGAGTACAAGTTAACAATGCAGACCTGGAGGGTATCTCCAGGTGCAGTAGAGTGGTAATCTTGGAACCTCCTGACTCAGAATACTGATACCTTCTCACTGCCATAGGAATGCAGCTAGTTGACAGCTGGCTTCAAGACATGCTTCCCTGTGAGAGCTGAGGACAAGGCAGAACCCTCCCGCATCCTGCCTGACTGTAGGAGTAGCTGCTAACATCCTAATGTTAGTGGCTGGGAGAGGTTGCGGGAAAAGCATGTGTGAGCACTGGGCCTGAACTCCCGTGTATCTGAGTTGAATACAGCGATTTCCAACGGCTTTCCTCAACCAGAGTGTAGCTAGGTTCCAAAACCCATGTACGAGCTGGTAGCAGACATCTGCCTCCCATGCATACACACTTCTGAGAGTTGAGCTTATGGCCTGTACCTCCACATCCAGCCTGCTGGTACCCTTGGCTTCTAAAAGGCCTAGGCTCGCTGTTTGACGGAAGTGCTGGGAGAGGTAATTGGAATCTCCCGGCACACAAGACGAGTGCCTCCAAGCTCAATTCACGATTTCCCAGTAATTCTTGTGGTAGACAGGTGCTACATATTAAGTTCCATATGTGAGAAGGTAGCTGAACGCCTTGTCCAAAAGCATCTTTCTTCTGAGAGTTGAGCTCAGCCTCAGTCCCTCACAGTTCCACACTGCCTGCAGAGTTAGTTTCACACGTCTTCACCAGAGACGATTGCCAGAGGCTTCTGAGTACAAGTTAACGATGCAGACCTGGAGGGTATCTCCAGGTGCAGTAGAGCGGTAATCTTGGAACCTCCTGACTCAGAGTACTGCTACTTTCTCACTGCCGTAGGAATGCAGCAAGTTGACAGATGGCTTCAAGACATGCTTCCCTGGGAGAGCTGAGGACAGGGCAGAACCCTCCCGCATCCTGCCTGACTGTAGGTGTAGCTGCTAACATCCTTATGTTAGTGGCTGGGAGAGGTTGGGGAAAAGCATGTGTGAGCACTGGGCCTGAACTTCCGTGTATCTGAGTTGAATACACCGATTTCCAATGGCCTTCTTCAATCACAGTGTAGCTATTTTCCAACTCCCACTTACGAGTGGGTAGCAGACATCTGCCTCCCATGCATACACACTTCTGAGAGTTGAGCTTATGGCCTGTACCTCCACATCCAGCCTGCTGGTACCCTTGGCTTCTAAAAGGCCTAGGCTCGCTGTTTGACGGAAGTGTTGGGAGAGGTAATTGGAATCAACCGGCACACAAGACTAGTGCCTCCAAGCTGAGTCCAGCGATTTACTAGTAATTCCTGTGGTAGACTGGTGCTACATACTAAGTTCCATACGTGAGAGAGTAGCTGAACGCCTTGTCCAAAAGCATCTTACTTCTGAGAGTTGAGCTCACCCTCAGTCCCACACAGTTCCACACTGCCTACAGAGTGAGTTTAGCAGTTCTTCAGCAGAGACGATTGCCAGAGGCTTCTGAGTACAAGTTAACAATGCAGACCTGGAGGGTATCTCCAGGTGCAGTAGAGTGGTAAACTTGGAACCTCCTGACTCAGAATACTGCTACCTTCTCACTGCCATAGGAATGCAGCTAGTTGACAGCTGGCTTCAAGACATGCTTCCCTGTGAGAGCTGAGGACAGGGCAGAACCCTCCCGCATCCTGCCTGACTGTAGGAGTAGCTGCTAACATCCTAATGTTAGTGGCTGGGAGAGGTTGCGGGAAAAGCATGTGTGAGCACTGGGCCTGAACTCCCGTGTATCTGAGTTGAATACAGCCATTTCCAACGGCCTTCCTCAACCAGAGTGTAGCTAGGTTCCAAATCCCATGTACGAGCGGGTAGCAGACATCTGCCTCCCATGCATACACACTTCTGAGAGTTGAGCTTATGGCCTGTACCTCCACATCCAGCCTCTGGTACCCTTGGCTTCTAAAAGGCCTAGGCTCGCTGTTTGACGGAAGTGCTGGGAGAGGTAATTGGAATCACCCGGCACACAAGACTAGTGCCTCCAAGCTCAGTCCAGCGACTTCCTAGTAATTCCTGTGGTAGACTGGTGCTACATACTAAGTTCCATACGTGAGAGGGTAGCTGAACGCCTTGTCCAAAAGCATCTTACTTCTGAGAGTTGAGCTCAGCCTCAGTCCCTCACAGTTCCACACTGCCTGCAGAGTGAGTTTCGCAGGTCTTCAGCAGAGACTTTTGCCAGAGGCTTCTGAGACGCAGGGTAACAATGCAGACCTGGAGGGTATCCCCAGGTGCAGTCGACTGGTAATCTTGGAACCTCCTGACTCAGAATACTGCTACCTTCTCACTGCCATAGGAATGCAGCTAGTTGACAGCTGGCTTCAAGACATGCTTCCCTGTTAGAGCTGAGGACAGGGCAGAACCCTCCCGCATCCTGCCTGACTGTAGGAGTAGCTGCTAACATCCTAATGTTAGTGGCTGGGAGAGGTTGAGGGAAAAGCATGTGTGAGCACTGGGCCTGAACTCCCGTGTATCTGAGTTGAATACAGCGATTTCCAACGGCTTTCCTCAACCAGAGTGTAGCTAGGTTCCAAATCCCATGTACGAGCGGGTAGCAGACATCTGCCTCCCATGCATACACACTTCTGAGAGTTGAGCTTATGGCCTGTACCTCCACAGCCAGCCTGCTGGTACCCTTGGCTTCTAAAAGGCCTAGGCTCGGTGTTTGACGGAAGTGCTGGGAGAGGTAATTGGAATCACCCGGCACACAAGACTAGTGCCTCCAAGCTCAGTCCAGCGACTTCCTAGTAATTCCTGTGGTAGAGTGGTGCTACATACTAAGTTCCATACGTGAGAGGGTAGCTGAACGCCTTGTCCAAAAGCATGTTACTTCTGAGAGTTGAGCTCAGTCTGAGTACCTCACAGTTCCACACTGCCTGCAGAGTGAGTTTCGCAGGTCTTCAGCAGAGACGATTGCCAGAGGCTTCTGAGTAGAAGTTTGCAATACAGACCTGGAGGGTATCTCCAGGTGCGGTAGAGTGGTAATCTTGGAACCTCCTGACTCAGAATACTGCTACCTTCTCACTGCCATAGGAATGCAGCTAGTTGACAGCTGGCTTCAAGACATGCTTCCCTGTGAGAGCTGAGGACAGGGCAGAACCCTCCCGCATCCTGCCTGACTGTAGGAGTAGCTGCTAACATCCTAATGTTAGTGGCTGTGAGAGGTTGCGGGAAAAGCATGTGTGAGCACTGGGCCTGAACTCCCGTGTATCTGAGTTGAATACAGCGATTTCCAACGGCTTTCCTCAACCAGAGTGTAGCTAGGTTCCAAATCCCATGTACGAGCGGGTAGTAGACATCTGCCTCCCATGCATACACACTTCTGAGAGTTGAGCTTATGGCCTGTACCTCCACATCAAGCCTGCTGGTACCCTTGGCTTCTAAAAGGCCTAGGCTCGCTGTTTGACGGAAGTGTTGGGAGAGGTAATTGGAATCACCCGGCACACAAGACGAGTGCCTCCAAGCTCAATTCACGATTTCCCAGTAATTCTTGTGGTAGACAGGTGCTTCATACTAAGTTTCATACGTGAGAAGGTAGCTGAACGCCTTGTCCAAAAGCATGTTACTTCTGAGAGTTGAGCTCAGTCTGAGTCCCTCACAGTTCCACACTGCCTGCAGAGTGAGTTTCGCAGGTCTTCAGCAGAGACGATTGCCAGAGGCTTCTGAGTAGAAGTTAGCAATACAGACCTGGAGGGTATCTCCAGGTACGGTAGAGTGGTAATCTTGGAACCTCCTGACTCAGAATACTGCTACCTTCTCACTGCCATAGGAATGCAGCTAGTTGAGAGCTGGCTTCAAGACATGCTTCCCTGTGAGAGCTGAGGACAGGGCAGAAGCCTCCCGCATCCTGCCTGACTGTAGGAGTAGCTGCTAACATCCTAATGTTAGTGGCTGGGAGAGGTTGCGGGAAAAGCATGTGTGAGCACTGGGCCTGAACTCCCGTGTATCTGAGTTGAATACAGCGATTTCCAACGTCTTTCCTCAACCAGAGTGTAGCTAGCTTCCAAATCCCATGTACGAGCCGGTAGCAGACATCTGCCTCCCATGCATACACACTTCTGAGAGTTGAGCTTATGGCCTGTACCTCCACATCCAGCCTGCTGGTACCCTTGGCTTCTAAAAGGCCTAGGCTCGCTGTTTGACGGAAGTGTTGGGAGAGGTATTTGGAATCACCCGGCACAAAAGACTAGTGCCTCCAAGCTCAATTCACGATTTCCCAGTAATTCTTGTGGTAGACAGGTGCTACATACTAAGTTCCATACGTGAGAAGTTAGCTGAACGCCTTGTCCAAAAGCATCTTACTTCTGAGAGTTGAGCTCAGCCTCAGTCCCTCACAGTTCCACACTGCCTGCAGAGTGAGTTTCGCAGGTCTTCAGCAGAGACGTTTGCCAGAGGCTTCTGAGGCGCAGGGTAACAATGCAGTCCTGGAGGGTATCGCCAGGTGCAGTAGACTGGTAATCTTGGAACCTCCTGACTCAGAATACTGCTATCTTCTCACTGCCATAGGAATGCAGCTAGTTGACAGCTGGCTTCAAGACATGCTTCCCTGTGAGAGCTGAGGACAGGGCAGAACCCTCCCGCATCCTGCCTGACTGTAGGAGTAGCTGCTAACATCCTAATGTTAGTGGCTGGGAGAGGTTGCGGGAAAAGCATGTGTGAGCACTGGGTCTGAACTCCCGTGTATCTGAGTTGAATACAGCGATTTCCAACGGCTTTCCTCAACCAGAGTGTAGCTAGGTTCCAAATCCCATGTAAGAGCGGGTAGCAGACATCTGCCTCCCATGCATACACACTTCTGAGAGTTGAGCTTATGGCCTGTACCTCCACATCCAGCCTGCTGGTACCCTTGGCTTCTAAAAGGCCTAGGCTCGCTGTTTGACGGAAGTGTTGGGAGAGGTAATTGGAATCACACGGCACACAAGACTAGTGCCTCCAAGCTCAATTCACGATTTCCCAGTAATTCTTGTGGTAGACAGGTGCTACATACTAAGTTCCATACGTGAGAAGGTAGCTGAACGCCTATTCCAAAAGCATCTTACTTCTGAGAGTTGAGCTCAGCCTCAGTCCCTCACAGTTCCACACTGCCTGCAGAGTGAGTTTCGCAGGTCTTCAGCAGAGACGATTGCCACAGGCTTCTGAGTACAAGTTAACAATGCAGACCTGGAGGGTATCTCCAGGTGCAGTAGAGTGGTAATCTTGGAACCTCCTTACTCAGAATACTGCTATCTTCTCACTGCCATAGGAATGCAGCTAGTTGACAGCTGGCTTCAAGACATGCTTCCCTGTGAGAGCTGAGGACAGGGCAGAACCCTCCCGCATCCTGCCTGACTGTAGGAGTAGCTGCTAACATCCTAATGTTAGTGGCTGGGAGAGGTTGCGGGAAAAGCATGTGTGAGCACTGGGCCTGAACTCCCGTGTATGTGAGTTGAATACAGCGATTTCCAACTGCTTTCCTCAACCAGAGTGTAGCTAGGATCCAAATCCCATGTACGAGCGGGTAGCAGACATCTGCCTCCCATGCATACACACTTCTGAGAGTTGAGCTTATGGCCTGTACCTCCACATCCAGCCTGCTGGTACCCTTGGCTTCTAAAAGGCCTAGGCTCGCTGTTTGACGGAAGTGTTTGGAGAGGTAATTGGAATCACCCGGCACACAAGACTAGTGCCTCCAAGCTCAATTCACGATTTCCCAGTAATCCTTGTGGTAGACAGGTGCTACATACTAAGTTCCATATGTGAGAAGGTAGCTGAACGCCTTGTCCAAAAGCATCTTACTTCTGAGAGTTGAGCTCACCCTCAGTCCGTCACAGTTCTACACTGCCTGCAGAGTGAGTTTCACACGTCTTCACCAGAGACGATTACCAGAGGCTTCTGAGACGCAGGGTAACTATGCAGACCTGGAGGGTATCTCCAGCTGCAGTAGAGTGGTAATCTTGGAACCTCCTGACTCAGAGTACTGCTACGTTCTCACTGCCATAGGAATGCAGCTAGTTGACAGCTGACTTCAAGACATGCTTCCCTGTGAGTGCTGAGGACAGGGCAGAACCCTCCCGCATCCTGCCTGACTGTAGGAGTAGCTGCTAACATCCTAATGTTAGTGGCTGGGAGAGGTTGCGGGAAAAGCATGTGTGAGCACTGGGCCTGAACTCCCGTGTATCTGAGTTGAATACAGCGATTTCCAACGGCTTTCCTCAACCAGAGTGTAGCTAGGTTCCAAATCCCATGTACGAGCTTGTAGCAGACATCTGCCTCCCATGCATACACACTTCTGAGAGTTGAGCTTATGGCCTGTACCTCCACATCCAGCCTGCTGGTACCCTTGTCTTCTAAAAGGCCTAGGCTCGCTGTTTGACGGAAGTGTTCGGAGAGGTAATTGGAATCACCCGGCACAAAAGACTAGTGCCTCCAAGCTCAATTCACGATTTCCCAGTAATTCTTGTGGTAGACATGTGCTACATACTAAGTTCCATACGTGAGAAGGTAGGGGAACGCCTTGTCCAAAAGCATCTTACTTCTGAGAGTTGAGCTCAGCCTCAGTCCCTCACAGTTCCACACTGCCTGCAGAGTGAGTTTCGGAGGTCTTCAGCAGAGACGATTGCCAGAGGCTTCTGAGTACAAGTTAACAATGCAGACCTGGAGGGTATCTCCAGGTGCAGTAGAGTGGTAAATTTGGACATCCTGAGTCAGAGTACTGCTACCTTCTCACTGCTATAGGAATGCAGCTAGTTGACAGCTGGCTTCAAGACATGCTTCCCTGTGAGAGCTGAGGACAGGGCAGAACCCTCCCGCATCCTGCCTGATTGTAGGAGTAGCTGCTAACATCCTAATGTTAGTGGCTGGGAGAGGTTGCGGGAAAAGCATGTGTGAGCACTGGGCCTGAACTCCCGTGTATCTGAGTTGAATACAGCGATTTCCAACGGCTTTCCTCAACCAGAGTGTAGCTAGGTTCCAAATCCCATGTACGAGCGGGTAGCAGACATCTGCCTCCCATGAATACACACTTCTGAGAGTTGAGCTTATGGCCTGTACCTCCACATCCAGCCTGCTGGTACCCTTGGCTTCTAAAAGGCCTAGGCTCGCTGTTTGACTGAAGTGCTGTGAGAGGTAACTGGAATCACCCTGCACACAAGACTAGTGCCTCCAAGCTCAGTCCAGCGATTTCCCAGTAATTCTTGTGGTAGACAGGTGCTACATACTACGTTCCATATGTGAGAAGGTAGCTGAACTCCTTGTCCAAAAGCATCTTACTTCTGAGAGTTGAGCTCAGCCACAGTCCCTCACAGTTCCACACTGCCTGCAGAGTGAGTTTCACACGTCTTCACCAGAGACGATTACCAGAGGCTTCTGAGACGCAGGGTAACAATGCAGACCGGGAGGGTAACTCCAGGTGCAGTAGAGTGGTAATCTTGGAACCTCCTGACTCAGAGTACTGCTACCTTCTCACTGCCATAGGAATGCAGCTAGTTGACAGCTGACTTCAAGACATGCTTCCCTGTGAGAGCTGAGGACAGGGCAGAACCGTCCCGCATCCTGCCTGACTGTAGGAGTAACTGCTAACATCCTAATGTTAGTGGCTGGGAGAGGTTGCGGGAAAAGCATGTGTGAGCACTGGGCCTGATCTCCCGTGTATCTGAGTTGAATACAGCGATTTCCAATGGACTTCTTCAATCACAGTGTAGCTATGTTCCAACTCCCATGTCCGAGTGGGTAGCAGACATCTGCCTCCCATGCATACACACTTCTGAGAGTTGAGCTTATGGCCTGTACCTCCACATCCATCCTGCTGGTACCCTTGGCTTCTAAAAGGCCTAGGCTCGCTGTTTGACTGAAGTGCTGGGAGAGGTAATTGGAATCACCCTGCACACAAGACGAGTGCCTCCAAGCTCAGTCCAGCGATTTCCCAGTAATTCTTGTGGTAGACAGGTGCTACATACTAAGTTCCATATGTGAGAAGGTAGCTGAACGCCTTGTCCAAAAGCATCTTTCTTCTGAGAGTTGAGCTCACCCTCAGTCCGTCACAGTTCCACACTGCCTGCAGAGTGAATTTCACACGTCTTCACCAGAGACGATTACCAGAGGCTTCTGAGACGCAGGGTAACTATGCAGACCTGGAGGGTATCTCCAGGTGCAGTAGAGTGGTAATCTTGGAACCTCCTGACTCAGAGTACTGCTACCTTCTCACTGCCATAGGAATGCAGCTAGTTGACAGCTGACTTCAAGACATTCTTCCCTGTGATAGGTGAGGACAGGGCAGAACCCTCCCGCATCCTGCCTGACTGTAGGAGTAGCTGCTAACATCCTTATGTTAGTGGCTGGGAGATGTTGCGGGAAAAGCATGTGTGAGCACTGGGCCTGAACTCCCGTGTATCTGAGTTGAATACAGCGATTTCCAACGGCTTTCCTCAACCAGAGTGTAGCTAGGTTCCAAATCCCATGTACGAGCGGGTAGCAGACATCTGCCTCCCATGCATACACACTTCTGAGAGTTGAGCTTATGGCCTGTACCTCCACATCCAAACTGCTGGTACCCTTGGCTTCTAAAAGGCCTAGGCTCGCTGTTTGACGGAAGTGTTGGGAGAGGTAATTGGAATCACCCGGCACAAAAGACTAGTGCCTCCAAGCTCAATTCACGATTTCCCAGTAATTCTTGTGGTAGACAGGTGCTACATACTAAGTTCCATATGTGAGAAGGTACCTGAACGCCTTGTCCAAAAGCATCTTACTTCTGAGAGTTGAGCTCACCCTCAGTCCCTCACAGTTCCACACTGCCTGCAGAGTGAGTTTCACACGTCTTCACCAGAGACGATTACCAGAGGCTTCTGAGACGCAGGGTAACAATGCAGACCTGGAGGGTATCTCCAGGTGCAGTAGAGTGGTAATCTTGGAACCTCCTGACTCAGAGTACTGCTACCTTCTCACTGCCATAGGAATGCAGCTAGTTGACAGCTGGCTTCAAGACATGTTTCCCTGTGAGTGCTGAGGACAGGGCAGAACCGTCCCGCATCCTGCCTGACTGTAGGAGTAGCTGCTAACATCCTAATGTTAGTGGCTGGGAGAGGTTGCGGGAAAAGCATGTGTGAGCACTGGGCCTGAATTCCCGTGTATCTGAGTTGAATACAGCGATTTCCAACGGCTTTCCTCAACCAGAGTGTAGCTAGGTTCCAAATCCCATGTACGAGCTTGTAGCAGACATCTGCCTCCCATGCATACACACTTCTGAGAGTTGAGCTTATGGCCTGTACCTCCACATCCAGCCTGCTGGTACCCTTGTCTTCTAAAAGGCCTAGGCTCGCTGTTTGACGGAAGTGTTCGGAGAGGTAATTGGAATCACCCGGCACAAAAGACTAGTGCCTCCAAGCTCAATTCACGATTTCCCAGTAATTCTTGTGGTAGACATGTGCTACATACTAAGTTCCATACGTGAGAAGGTAGGGGAACGCCTTGTCCAAAAGCATCTTACTTCTGAGAGTTGAGCTCAGCCTCAGTCCCTCACAGTTCCACACTGCCTGCAGAGTGAGTTTCGCAGGTCTTCAGCAGAGACGATTGCCAGAGGCTTCTGAGTACAAGTTAACAATGCAGACCTGGAGGGTATCTCCAGGTGCAGTAGAGTGGTAAATTTGGACATCCTGAGTCAGAGTACTGCTACCTTCTCACTGCTATAGGAATGCAGCTAGTTGACAGCTGGCTTCAAGACATGCTTCCCTGTGAGAGCTGAGGACAGGGCAGAACCCTCCCGCATCCTGCCTGACTGTAGGAGTAGCTGCTAACATCCTAATGTTAGTGGCTGGGAGAGGTTGCGGGAAAAGCATGTGTGAGCACTGGGCCTGAACTCCCGTGTATCTGAGTTGAATACAGCGATTTCCAACGGCTTTCCTCAACCAGAGTGTAGCTAGGTTCCAAATCCCATGTACGAGCGGGTAGCAGACATCTGCCTCCCATGAATACACACTTCTGAGAGTTGAGCTTATGGCCTGTACCTCCACATCCAGCCTGCTGGTACCCTTGGCTTCTAAAAGGCCTAGGCTCGCTGTTTGAATGAAGTGCTGTGAGAGGTAACTGGAATCACCCTGCACACAAGACTAGTGCCTCCAAGCTCAGTCCAGCGATTTCCCAGTAATTCTTGTGGTAGACAGGTGCTACATACTACGTTCCATATGTGAGAAGGTAGCTGAACTCCTTGTCCAAAAGCATCTTACTTCTGAGAGTTGAGCTCAGCCACAGTCCCTCACAGTTCCACACTGCCTGCAGAGTGAGTTTCACACGTCTTCACCAGAGACGATTACCAGAGGCTTCTGAGACACAGGGTAACAATGCAGACCTGGAGGGTATCTCCAGGTGCAGTAGAGTGGTAATCTTGGAACCTCCTGACTCAGAGTACTGCTACCTTCTCACTGCCATAGGAATGCAGCTAGTTGACAGCTGACTTCAAGACATGGTTCCCTGTGAGAGCTGAGGACAGGGCAGAACCGTCCCGCATCCTGCCTGACTGTAGGAGTAACTGCTAACATCCTAATGTTAGTGGCTGGGAGAGGTTGCGGGAAAAGCATGTGTGAGCACTGGGCCTGATCTCCCGTGTATCTGAGTTGAATACAGCGATTTCCAATGGACTTCTTCAATCACAGTGTAGCTATGTTCCAACTCCCATGTCCGAGTGGGTAGCAGACATCTGCCTCCCATGCATACACACTTCTGAGAGTTGAGCTTATGGCCTGTACCTCCACATCCATCCTGCTGGTACCCTTGGCTTCTAAAAGGCCTAGGCTCGCTGTTTGACTGAAGTGCTGGGAGAGGTAATTGGAATCACCCTGCACACAAGACGAGTGCCTCCAAGCTCAGTCCAGCGATTTCCCAGTAATTCTTGTGGTAGACAGGTGCTACATACTAAGTTCCATATGTGAGAAGGTAGCTGAACGCCTTGTCCAAAAGCATCTTTCTTCTGAGAGTTGAGCTCACCCTCAGTCCGTCACAGTTCCACACTGCCTGCAGAGTGAATTTCACACGTCTTCACCAGAGACGATTACCAGAGGCTTCTGAGACGCAGGGTAACTATGCAGACCTGGAGGGTATCTCCAGGTGCAGTAAAGTGGTAATCTTGGAACCTCCTGACTCAGAGTACTGCTACCTTCTCACTGCCATAGGAATGCAGCTAGTTGACAGCTGACTTCAAGACATTCTTCCCTGTGATAGGTGAGGACAGGGCAGAACCCACCCGCATCCTGCCTGACTGTAGGAGTAGCTGCTAACATCCTTATGTTAGTGGCTGGGAGATGTTGCGGGAAAAGCATGTGTGAGCACTGGGCCTGAACTCCCGTGTATCTGAGTTGAATACAGCGATTTCCAACGGCTTTCCTCAACCAGAGTGTAGCTAGGTTCCAAATCCCATGTACGAGCGGGTAGCAGACATCTGCCTCCCATGCATACACACTTCTGAGAGTTGAGCTTATGGCCTGTACCTCCACATCCAGCCTGCTGGTACCCTTGGCTTCTAAAAGGCCTAGGCTCGCTGTTTGACGGAAGTGTTGGGAGAGGTAATTGGAATCACCCGGCACAAAAGACTAGTGCCTCCAAGCTCAATTCACGATTTCCCAGTAATTCTTGTGGTAGACAGGTGCTACATACTAAGTTCCATATGTGAGAAGATACCTGAACGCCTTGTCCAAAAGCATCTTACTTCTGAGAGTTGAGCTCACCCTCAGTCCCTCACAGTTCCACACTGCCTGCAGAGTGAGTTTCACACGTCTTCACCAGAGACGATTACCAGAGGCTTCTGAGACGCAGGGTAACAATGCAGACCTGGAGGGTATCTCCAGGTGCAGTAGAGTGGTAATCTTGGAACCTCCTGACTCAGAGTACTGCTACCTTCTCACTGCCATAGGAATGCAGCTAGTTGACAGCTGACTTCAAGACATGCTTCCCTGTGAGAGCTGAGGACAGGGCAGAACCGTCCCGCATCCTGCCTGACTGTAGGAGTAGCTGCTAACATCCTAATGTTAGTGGCTGGGAGAGGTTGCGGGAAAAGCATGTGTGGGTGCTGGGCCTGATCTCCCATGTATCTGAGTTGAATACAGCGATTTCCAATGGCCTTCTTCAATCACAGTGTAGATAGGTTCCAACTCCCATGTCCGAGTGGGTAGCAGACATCTGCCTCCCATGCATACACACTTCTGAGAGTTGAGCTTATGGCCTGTACCTCCACATCCACCCTGCTGGTACCCTTGGCTTCTAAAAGGCCTAGGCTCGCTGTTTGACGGAAGTGTTGGGAGAGGTAATTGGAATATCCCGGCACACAAGACGAGTGCCTCCAAGCTCAATTCACGATTTCCCAGTAATTCTTGTGGTAGACATGTGCTACATACTAAGTTCCATATGTGAAAAGGTAGCTGAACGCCTTGTCCAAAAGCATCTTACTTCTAAGAGTTGAGCTCAGCCTCAGTCCCTCACAGTTCCACACTGCCTGCAGATTGAGTTTCGCAGGTCTTCAGCAGAGATGATTGCCAGAGGCTTCTGAGTTCAAGTTAACAATGCAGACCTGGAGGGTATCTCCAGGTGCAGTAGAGGGGTAATCTTGGAACCTCCTGACTCAGAGTACTGCTACCTTCTCACTGCCATAGGAATGCAGCTAGTTGACAGCTGACTTCAAGACATGCTTCCCTGTGAGAGCTGAGGACAGGGCAGAACCGTCCCGCATCCTGCCTGACTGTAGGAGTAGCTGCTAACATCCTAATGTTAGTGGCTGTGAGAGGTTGCGGGAAAAGCATGTGTGAGCACTGGGCCTGAACACCCGTGTATCTGAGTTGAATACAGCGAATTCCAATGGCCTTCTTCCATCACAGTGTAGCTAGGTTCCAACTCGCATGTCCGAGTGGGTTGCAGACATCTGCCTCCCATGCATACACACTTCTGAGAGTTGAGCTTATGGCCTGTACCTCCACATCCAGCCTGCTGGTACCCTTGGCCTCTAAAAGGCCTAGGCTCGCTGTTTGACGGAAGTGCTGGGAGAGGTAATTGGAATCTCCCAGCACACAAGACGAGTGCCTCCAAGCTCAGTCCAGCGATTTCCCAGTAATTCTTGTGGTAGACAGGTGCTACATACTAAGTTCCATATGTGAGAAGGTAGCTGAACGCCTTGTCCAAAAGCATCTTACTTCTGAGAGTTGAGCTCAGCCACAGTCCCTCACAGTTTCACACTGCCTGCAGAGTGAGTTTCACACGTCTTCACCAGAGACGATTACCAGAGGCTTCTGAGACACAGGGTAACAATGCAGACCTGGAGGGTATCTCCAGGTGCAGTAGAGTGGTAATCTTGGAAACTCGTGACTCAGAGTACTGCTACCTTCTCACTGCCATAGGAATGCAGCTAGTTGACAGCTGACTTCACGACATGCTTCCCTGTGAGAGCTGATGACAGGGCAGAACCGTCCCGCATCCTGCCTGACTGTAGGAGTAGCTGCTAACATCCTAATGTTAGTGGCTGGGAGAGGTTGCGGGAAAAGCATGTGTGAGCACTGGGCCTGAACTCCCGTGTATCTGAGTTGAATACAGCGATTTCCAACGGATTTTCTCAACCAGAGTGTAGCTAGGTTCCAAATCCCATGTACGAGCGGGTAGCAGACATCTGCCTCCCATGCATACACACTTCTGAGAGTTGAGCTTATGGCCTGTACCTCCACATCCAGCCTGCTGGTACCCTTGGCTTCTAAAAGGCCTAGGCTCGCTGTTTAACGGAAGTGTTGGGAGAGGTAATTGGAATCACCCGGCACAAAAGACTAGTGCCTCCAAGCTCAATTCACGATTTCCCAGTAATTCTTGTGGTAGACAGGTGCTACATACTAAGTTCCATACGTGAGAAGGTAGCTGAACGCCTTGTCCAAAAGCATCTTACTTCTGAGAGTTGAGCTCAGCCTCAGTCCCTCACAGTTCCACACTGCCTGCAGAGTGAGTTTCGCAGGTCTTCAGCAGAGACGATTGCCAGAGGCTTCTGAGAACAAGTTAACAATGCAGACCTGGAGGGTATCTCCAGGTGCAGTAGAGTGGTAAATTTGGACATCCTGACTCAGAATACTGCTACCTTCTGACTGCTATAGGAATGCAGCTAGTTGACAGCTGGCTTCAAGACATGCTTCCCTGTGAGAGCTGAGGACAGGGCAGAACCCTCCCGCATGCTGCCTGACTGTAGGAGTAGCTGCTAACATCCTAATGTTAGTGGCTGGGAGAGGTTGAGGGAAAAGCATGTGTGAGCACTGGGCCTGAACTCCCGTGTATCTGAGTTGAATACAGCGATTTCCAACGGCTTTCCTCAACCAGAGTGTAGCTAGGTTCCAAATCCCATGTACGAGCGGGTAGCAGACATCTGCCTCCCATGCATACACACTTCTGATAGTTGAGCTTATGGCCTGTACCTCCACATCCAGCCTGCTGGTACCCTTGGCTTCTAAGAGGCCTAGACTCGCTGTTTGACTGAAGTGCTGTGAGAGGTAACTGGAATCACCCTGCACACAAGACTAGTGCCTCCAAGCTCAGTCCAGCGATTTCCCATTAATTCTTGTGGTAGACAGGTGCTACATACTAAGTTCCATATGTGAGAAGGTACCTGAACGCCTTGTCCAAAAGCATCTTACTTCTGAGAGTTTAGCTCACCCTCAGTCCCTCACAGTTCCACACTGCCTGCAGAGTGAGTTTCACACGTCTTCACCAGAGACGATTACCAGAGGCTTCTGAGACGCAGGGTAACAATGCAGACCTGGAGGGTATCTCTAGGTGCTGTAGAGTGGTAATCTTGGATCCTCCTGACTCAGAGTACTGCTACCTTCTCACTGCCATAGGAATGCAGCTAGTTGACAGCTGACTTCAAGACATGCTTCCCTGTGAGAGCTGAGGACAGGGCAGAACCGTCCTGCATCCTGCCTGACTGTAGGAGTAGCTGCTAACATCCTAATGTTAGTGGCTGGGAGAGGTTGCGGGAAAAGCATGTGTGGGCACTGGGCCTGATCTCCCGTGTATCTGAGTTGAATACAGGGATTTCCAATGGCCTTCTTCAATCACAGTGTAGATTGGTTCCAACTCCCATGTCGGAGTGGGTAGCAGACATCTGCCTCCCATGCATACACACTTCTGAGAGTTGAGCTTATGGCCTGTAACTCCACATCCACCCTGCTGGTACCCTTGGCTTCTAAAAGGCCTAGGCTCGCTGTTTGATGGAAGTGTTGGGAGAGGTAATTGGAATATCCCGGTACACAAGACGAGTGCCTCCAAGCTCAATTCACGATTTCCCAGTAATTCTTGTGGTAGACAGGTGCTACATACTAAGGTCCATATGTGAAAAGGTAGCTGAACGCCTTGTCCAAAAGCATCTTACTTCTGAGAGTTGAGCTCAGCCTCAGTCCCTCACAGTTCCACACTGCCTGCAGAGTGAGTTTCGCAGGTCTTCAGCAGAGATGATTGCCAGAGGCTTCTGAGTACAAGTTAACAATGCAGACCTGGAGGGTATCTCCAGGTGCAGTAGAGGGGTAATCTTGGAACCTCCTGACTCAGAGTACTGCTACCTTCTCACTGCCATAGGAATGCAGCTAGTTGACAGCTGGCTTCAAGACATGCTTCCCTGTGAGAGCTGAGGACAGGGCAGAACCCTCCCGCATGCTGCCTGACTGTAGGAGTAGCTGCTAACATCCTTATGTTAGTGGCTGGGAGAGGTTGCGGGAAAAGCATGTGTGAGCACTGG